>NC_080045.1:46983593-48183593 GCF_012489685.1 Lotus japonicus | reverse complement strand
ACCAATCCCAGCAGTTTGCATGTTGTGAGCATAAGGAAGTTGAGATGTTATCAGTTGAGGCATCACCATAGGTGATGGTGGTGATGCCTCGAAAGCCATGTTGTTTCTGGTTTCCTGTATGGGAAAATTGGGTTTCAACAAAGGATTTCCAAGACTAAGCTTAGCAATAGCATTTTTATCTTGAGCCATGTGAGACTCAAGATGGGCTGTGAATGAATGGACAGTGGTGAAAACTTGACTGCACAATCTACAAGGAAATTTTTTTTTCTTAGCATCATGCTGGTTGAAAGAGTTATTTGTCATGGTGAGGTGATGGTTCAGGACTAGGAATTATGAAAGGAATGTGAGAGTGATTTAGCCACTTCCACTAAGCTCCTTTTATAGATGAGACAAATACTATAACATAATGACCAATAAGTATAATATTAAGTTTGGGAGTTCAAATCCCAACTCTCGTGAAAGGGAAAATTCATTGGCAACCCCAACCGCTTAATGCGTTGATCGTGGGGTGAGAGATTAGTCTCATAGCTATATAAAAAAATTTATTGAAAAAGTAATACTTCATTGGGCCAATTCATCAGGACCACAGAAAGCTCATAAATCTACCTCTCTGTTA
This sequence comes from Lotus japonicus, assembly GCF_012489685.1. NCBI lineage: Eukaryota > Viridiplantae > Streptophyta > Magnoliopsida > Fabales > Fabaceae > Lotus > Lotus japonicus. The sequence continues at coordinate 48,182,977 of NC_080045.1, read as the reverse complement.
CGTCATTGCTTAGATAAGAACTCCACATATTGATGATTACACTTTCTAAGTATTTGAATACAATAAATACAGTTTACTTCATCAACTAATTGAGTAATGAAATTGATAAATATTATAGTTAATGAATTGATAGTATTAAATAGTTACATTGATCAATCAATGTTCTTAAGTTTTTAGTCAACATTTGTGGACTGAATGAGTCCCCACACCGAAGAAGGGCTTGCCCAGGGAGGGTACTCCGCCAGGGTCAAAGCCTTCGGAGACTGCATGCTTTTTTATTCCTCTAGGGTTATCGTCGTTGGCGAGAGGCACCTGTAAGGGTGTTGGGCCTAATATAGCGCGGCCCAACATGCCCATTTGAGATAAATTTAAAAACCCATGTAACCTCTATAAAACGGGATGGGTGTACATTATAAGGGAATTTTTGCTCATTTGTCAATAATAAACCATTAGACTATTGCCATGTGTGAGATTTCTCTAGTCTTAAGGGTCTACCCCTTCTTTGAGTGTTCGTTTCAAAAACATTTTGGCATCGTCTATGGGGAACGATAAATTCTTGATTTCTAGATCACGTGGATTGGTTGTGTAATCTAGTGAATTCGAGATTCCTATGTGGTGATAGAAACTCTTCGACGACAACGACGAGATTCACCAGAGCGGAAGCGCATCTCACCTTCGAGACGTTTTCATCAGCCGGTGTTGGAGGAGAAAGTGCAACTGTAACACCCCGATTTCGGTGGCGTCACTTTAGTAACCAAAAGAAATACTTAAGCGGAAAAAACGTGAATTATTTTTTTTCGACAATATAACTAAAGACATAAAGCAATAAACTTTCCAACAAAAGATAAAAGAAACTACTATACAACTATATATACATGCCTCGCTAAATACAACCACGTCACGAGTAACCTCCAGTGACGGGTGACAGAAAGAGAGTAACGCCCGAAGGCAATATGTACAGTCCAAGGTAAAAATACTGTGTCCGCAACACTAAACCTCAAAATCTGAGAACAAGTTGGCCCAGCGGCCTAAGAAAAGACCCCCTAAATCCAACCAGCTCTCTGTGATCTCCATAGGAAACCACACAAAAAGCTACCGGTAGGAAACTACCCTGTCCCCAAAACTGAAGCATGACGGTCAGAGCATCGACACTACTCCTACACTAATCCCTACCCGAGGAGCCCACACTAGCACTCGATCCTACATGCTAGCGCGGTCGTCATCCGAATCTGCATCCAGGACGACTAAGTCGACATACTCAACACTGCCCTCTCTGTCCACCCTAATGCGCTCCTGCACTGGCCTCTCGGGCTCGGGGCCCGGAACGAGATCCGCGACGACAGCAGCAGCAGTAGACGGACTAGACTCCGTCGAAGCCCCACCTACTGGCACCTCCTCAGAGGGGTCCTCATCATCCGAAGGGGATGGTGGCGGTGGAGGTCCTCCCAAGCCGGGTCCACAGTGTACACCTGGAGGCAGGTTGAAGCTCACTATGTGCCTCCTCATCACCCCCTCCGTCAAGCGTCCGAATCGGTCGACACGGTCCTCCATGACCCGACCGGTGTAGGTCGCACGGTGGCCCTCGGGATCGACCACCCATGCACCTGGGTCGTCTTGATCAAGCATCTCGTACCTGGTCCCCCCCGAGGGGCTGACCATGGTAAACCAATCCCCCATACTCATCTGACAAATGGCGTAGTCCGCCCAAACACACACAGCAGACGCGAGGGTCAACTCCAAAGAATTATATAATTAATAAAACCAGATATAATTATAGGATAATAAATACTTGCCTCTCAGGCTTATAAGTTTTGGGATAGCTTCCTAGGGTTGCATGTATCACAATGAATATAAAGAACCATAAAAACAAGTAGCATGCCTCAAAAATAGGATAAACAGTTACCAATCACACTCAGCAACTAAGTCAGCATGTATGTTGCATGAAATGCAATGCTGGGTAACAAAATGCATTCCGGAAGAAGGATGGACACCATCGAGTCAGCCCTAACACCGGCCAAAGTGGGACCATTCCGCTCGGGCGTCTCTTACACCACACAAAAGTAGTCAGATCAGCAGTGAACCCGTAGGTCTGCCATTCCGTCTGCTACTGAGGACCACCGTAGTGTCCTAAATATGGAAATCCGGGTCTTATGACCATTTTGGAATCCACCGAGGTCCGGTATCACGCCGTGTATTAACCTCAAAATGAGTGCATGAATGCAAGTGATTAGCCAGACAACGTCTCCGACCTCACCCGACAGGTCGCCACGTGTTCTAGATAACTTAAAGTCTCTAAAAGAATACCCTAAGGTAAATGTCGATTCTGCGACAAAATACAATTAATCATAAACAAAAGAGTGCAACCACTCACGACAACTCTTCGAGTCATCAATGCTCTCACGAAGTCTCACGCTTCTGTGGAGTCTCACACATTCACAAAGTCTCACGCTTCAGTGAAGTTTTATGCTTTCACAAGGTCTCACGCCTCAGTGAATTTACACACTTGCACGAAGTCTCACGCTTCAATGAAGTTTCATGTTGTTCACGAGGTCTCACGCCTCAGTGAAGATCCATGCTTTCCACAAGGTCTCACGCCTCAGTGGAGTATCACGCATTCACAAGGTCTCACACCTCCGTGAAGCTTCTCGGCTCATCCCTTGGATGGCTAAACAAACTGCTCTCAGAGCGATTGAGTATCAACATACCCAGAACTCGCAATCTTCTCAACACTTGGATCCGACGACACTTCTCGTTTTCCAAAACTAAACTTCAATCCAAAGCTTGCATCCGAGATTGTTATCTTTATTTAAAGGTTTAGAGGTTGTTTAATATCTTATGAATTTTCTTTGTAAAAATAGCTCCTTTTTAGTCTTATCGTATTCCCTATGAGTTTCAAAGTTCCCATAATCCCAAGTAATTCCCTGAGAAGGTCTCGATCCATTGGAGCATGACAAGGTCCGAACTCCATTCGTCCTTTTAAAACTCTCTCAAAATCTCATAAAAATTTGGCATGACCTGCCCGTAAACCTCACTCCTCAGAATCTCAGGTACAAGTGGAATAGCATAAATAAAACAGCTCAGTCAAAAGCATAAACAGCATATTCCAACACATCCTAAGTTAACCATGTAGCACATAGCATGTGAATCATTTAGCACACAATATCATGGCATCAATTACTCAACAAGGTCGGCCGAAGCCTCAGAGAACAATTCAGACATTTAGCAATTAAGTGCATAACACATAAATCAAGTCGAACTTGTCGACACCTAAAGCATTATCTAGTAATTCAGAGAGTAGCCCTCACCGGTGGGTCTTCCAGCTTCTTCCTCAAAATGTTCTTCAAGCTCTTCTCCTTGATCTCTGGGAATCTCCTCAAACGAACCTTAAGCAAAAATCACAGAAATCAACACCAAGAGTCAGAAACTCAGCAATCAAAGAGTCCTAGGGTTACACGGTACACTACTACCTCCGTGGTACGACAATCTAACGCGTTAAGACAAGTTTTCGAAAAATCGGATTCTCCCCCCCCCCCTTGATATAGCTCTCGGCCACTTCCTTTAATTGGGAGGGTCGATTTTTCTTCGATCAAACTTGGTTCCTAGGTTAACATAAGCCGTAACTAAGACGGTTCTAGGCTCGGAAAAATTTTCGGATCGAAAACTGATATAGGGGTAGTTTGGTCATTATTTTTAGCTCAAAATTTCAAAATTGGATTTTTGAAAAACAAATTGGATGGGGACGTCCACAACGACGTTTATGACGACAAATCCTACTAGCACTAAGCCAAGTCGATAGATTAGAGCGTAAAGGTTGCGACTTTGCCGAAAAATGGGTATTTAAGGTAGAAATTGATCCCGGCGGCATTTCGTCGACATTCGACAAAATCTAATCCGCAGAACACGCTCAGGAGCATGCAGGGAAGAAGTTTAGACACTGAAATCAGCGTATTTGAACAGTTTTTCAAAAACCTCAAAATTTTGAACTCAGAAAGTCGTAGGAGAAGTGGACAGAAACGACGATTCGAAGGAGAGTATAGTTTACCTACCTCGAGGTCTTTGATTAGTGACGATCGGTGAAGCAAACGGGCAAGAAACGACGAAGATCCGGATCTCTCTCTCTCTCTAGGTGCTCGCGGGTTTGGGGAGGGGAAATGGGTATTTTTTTTGCAAAAATCTAATTTTCAAGCTATTTATAGGTTTTGGAAAAAGCGGAAAAAAGATTTTTTTGCGATTCCGATTTTTCCTGCGCGTTCCTCTGCGCATTCTAAGATAGGTTCTGGCGACAGAATTCCAGAACTCAAAACAGGATTCTTGGAATTAAACCAAAAGATCCAAAATCGGCATAAGTCGGTGTAAGTCGGATTATCCCGAAAAACTACTTTTTGCAGTGATCGTCGGATGAGAAAACTTCCTTCTGAAGAAAGATTAGGAATGATGAGAGAAATAGGAGAACGCGGGTGGAATCTTCTTTTGCAGCTCCGAATAGAAAAAGTCTTCATCGTCTGTCGATCTTAGGTTTTCTCGAACTATCAGGGATTCCGTTTCGGCAAACTTCCGAGAATTGGAATTTGACGTTCGTACTTTCCAGGATTTCGCATCGAAATGATTGTTTAAGGACGGGAAAGAGAAGTTCTAACATTTCTCTGAGGATTTTTGGAATTAGTTTCCATCGTGTCCTAAAGCGTAAATTAACTATTCACTAATACCTTTGACCTAGGATTAAGCGTATGTTAGTCGTGCTATAACTCTTATCGGTTTTTCGATAAATTCTTGGACTTTTCCTGAACCTTTTTCCTTCCCAAATTTATCTTAATCAAATAACTCTTTTATTTTATTCACTTATCCAAAGCGTTAAAACTTGGGCCTTACAGCAACATGATGTGGAACGACGGGAACCAAATCTGCACGTTCCAAATCCTGGTAACCGCGATCAACCTCCACCGCTTCAAAAAATAAAAATCAAATTGTTGTGGAATTTCCGGCGGGATTTAGTGAAGTCAGTCGCGTGAATCATGATGAAATACTTGAAGATTTGTGATTAACTAGAAATAGGCGGGTGGCATCTTTGTTTGGGAAAGGGTCAGTGAAGTTTTGAACTCGTAAATAGACCTCGTGCTGACGGAGATCGCTAATGGAGGGAGCAGCATCGAGTGGCAAGTTACGAACGACAATCTGCCGAAGTCAGACGCCATAAGACATTGTGAAAGATACGCTGCTCTCTCATGCTTTGAGCTCGATGTCTTTTGGACATATGGACCGGGTAAAGGGCATTGGACCGGTCGGTGAGGGATTGAAGTTTGTGGGGAATAGGCGATTGAGTTTAATGTAAAGGTGGTGATCGAAGGTGTTTTAAAAGACACGTTGCGCTCTCATGCTTCGAGCTCGGTGTCTTGTTGACTTGTGGACTGGGCGAGTCCCCACACCAAGGAGGGTACTCCGCTAGGGTACAAGCCTTGGGAGACTACAGGCTTTTTATTCCTCTAGGGTGATGCCATTGGCGAGAGGCACCTGTAAGGGAGTTGGGCCTAATATAGCGCGACCCAACATGCCCATTTGAGATAAATTTAAAAGCCCACATAACCTATATAAAAGGGGACGGGGTGTACATTGGAAGGGGCTTTTTTCTCATTTGTCAATAATAAACCATTAGACTATTGCCATGTGTGAGATTTCTTGAGTCTTTAGAGACTACCCCTCCTTTGAGTGTTCATTTCAAGAACAATTTGTCTTTAAATATTTAAGTTTAACTCAATTGCAATTCGTTTCTTGTCAAAACATATTTACTAAATTTGAAATATGCTCACGTATAGAGAACAATGAGGATGATCTAAGCCCAAAACCCTAGCGAAAGTATAGTATTGTAATAGCCTAGCCGCCTAATGCATAAATGGTCAAAAAGTATTTTCTCATGATAGAAACTTTCCCTTTTGTAGGATATACAAGAAGCCCTAGTCTATCCCTAGTGGACTTCTTGGGCCTTATATTTTCTCGGCCCATAAGTCCATATAGGAGTAGTCTCCGCCCTAGGCGGTTACTTTCTAAGTATAAACACTTAACTGCCAGACTTCCCTCTTTATCGTTCCTCCCGCCTTGACATCAGAATAAGCGTGTGGGCGATATGGGTGATGCATTAGGATGTGCATAATCCCTTTCCATTTTGAGGGCCTCCCTATGCGGGTCCCCTATTTTCATTGAGGGGGCTCGCCCAGTCCATATTTGAAGTAAAATTTCATTGATTTATCATTATTTATATTATTATGTCATTTTTCAGCTCACCTTAGTCGCAAGATATGATACTCCCTTCGTTCCAAAAAGATTTTTGCTTTAACCTATGGTTATTAAAACCAAACCAGACCGGCTAGTTCGACTGGTTGAATCGGGAACGAAACTCCTGGCCGGTCAGAAACAATCAGAAAACCGTGTGATGAGAAAACCGGAGATGAACTGGAAAACCGGTCGAATCGGTCAAAACCGGTCGGATGGAGGTTTTAAGCGGTTCAACACCAAAACCAGTTTTTTGCATTTGTTTGACAAATTGGGCTCAGCCCATGAAACATCAAATAAAAAAAATTCAGAACAAAACACAACTTAAAAAAATACAAAATAGTGAAACACGTTTAACAGCAACCCACACCAGTTAGAAAGCCCTAGTTTTCTCCTCCAAGCTCTTCCCCTTAGATCATCTTCCAACTTTCTTTCCGGCGCAACCACTGCCTCCGCACCGTCGCCCGCGCCGCCGCTCCGTCGCCGTCACAGTTGTTTCTTCGACTGCAACCCTCTGTTTCTTCTTCTTCTTCTTCTTCTATTGAATAAAACTGCATCTGTTGTACTAATGAACCAATGTCGTAATTCCTGTTGCAATTATTGGATGACACAACTTGATTTCATGTCAAAGAATTGTGTTGTAATGGACTTGTCCCTTGCCATAATAGAAGCCGTGAAAGGTTTCTTAATTTTGAAACAGAGAAGGAGAGGAAAAATAAAATGGAGAATAAAAGGATTTATTCTTAAAATAGCTTGTGATCATAATGATTTCTTAAAGAGAAAAAAATAGGGATGAAGAAGATAAATACATTAATTTTACTTTATATATATATTTAAAAATAGTATTATGTAATTTATAGCGGTAAAACCGGCTGGACCATGGTTCATCTGCAGTCGAATCAATGAACTTTGAACCAGTGCTCTCACCGGTTTGATCATCCGTCCGATTTTCATAACCTTGCTTTAACCACTCATATTTTTCGAAAAAAGTTTGTTGTTTTAGAAAACCAATGCTTTTTTTTTCTTTTTTTTTCTATCTATACCCTGGTTTAATAAATTTTATCTCACTTATTAGCTTTCGTATTAACCAACCACAACTATTCCCTATTAACTACATTCATCTCTATTCGAAGTTGAATTTAATAGTTGCACATGTTACTAGTAAAATTAAATTGGGGTGTTTTATTAACATTGTACTATCAATAATTATCACATTACTCTTTTGATGGGGTTGTTTATTCTCTGTCTAGGCCAATTTTTTGATCCCTTTAAGGAGTATTGTGTATCTTGCATATTTCCTCATCATATATTGAATGAATTTCCTCTTTCTAAAAAAATCACATTACTCTGTGTGCCACAACCTTAAACAACAATTTTTCTTGAATCGTAAATGAAAATATTTATATTTGAATTTGAATAATATTTATTGAAATTAATGGTAATTATTATTTATAGAAATACTTCATAATTAATAATTTCTTTAATTTTATTTCATTGCATTTAATTCAAATTTTGTCACTCATTGAAACAATTAAATGATTTTAAATTTTTTTAAATTTTGAATTTTAATTTCAATGACAATACAATTTTAAAGAACAATTTTTCTGAAACTGAGGAAGTAAGAGTCTATCAATCATAAACGAAAATATTTATCTTTGATTTGAATAATACTTATTTAAATTAATAGTAATAATTATATATAGACATATAATTAATAGGTTTCATAATTAAGTGAAGGAATTTAATGGCAATACTTCATACTAACTTATAATCTAACGGGTTTGGTTATACTAAAATAATTTTTTTAACAATCAGACTTATAATATTATAAGGTACTAGGTAGAGATGAAACAAAACGAAATTTTGTTGGTTTCTTAGAGACGGAGAGCCAATTTAAAATCACACTTCATATTAAGGTATTTAAATACGTTATATATTTATTTTTAAAAAGACTTATAACTTTGAATCATTATATAAGTCGATTTTCTTAAATATATAAAAATGTCAATAAGTATATAATATTAAGATATTATGATAAATTTCTAATATATATGCATCATCAATGTAAAATATATTTATACTAATCATATTTACAATGTACCAAAAAAATGCTTACGAAAAAAAGTACCAGAAAACACTAATTATATTTACTTAAATAGGCTAGCCTATAAGGCTTACAAAGCTTGTTGAATGACCTCATTCTGACCTTTTTAACTAAATTTGACCTGACTTGAGCCTGTGGTAGGCTAGGCCATAGGCCCTTACAAACAATCTGGCGTATTCCCACCCCTAGTGTGGGCGATATGGGCAGTGCACCAGGATGTGCATAATCCTGGGCGAGCCCCTTACCATGTTGAGGGGCTTCCTGTGCGGGTCCCTATTTTCTTTTACGGGGATTGCCTAGTCCATATTTGAAGTAAAATTTCATTGATTTCTTATTTATAACATATTATGTCATTCAGTTCACCTCAATCGCAAGATATGATACTCCCTTCGTTCCAGAAAGATTGTTGCTTTAGCCACTCCTATTTTTCTAAAAAGTTTGTTGTTTTAGAAAATCAATGCATTTGTTTCTAATTTTTTTTATCTATACCCTCATTTAATAAGTTTTCTCTCATATATCAATTTTCGTATTAACCAACCACAACTTTTCTCTATTAACTACTCCCTCTGTTTCAATATAAGTGTCCACTTACAACAAGAATATTTATTTCAAAATAATTGTCCACTTAGAATTTCAAGATTGCATTAATTGATGTTTTTCCATATAATACCCCTATGAGAACAATAAATGAGAAGAGATAGAAATACACCTTAAGGGGCAAACTAGGAAGACAAATAATATATTTTTAACAGTTAACAATATTTATTTCACTTCTAAATATGTGTGCATCTTCTCTAAGCGCACACTTATTCTGAAACGGAGGGAGTACAATCATCTCTGTCTTGCTTTTTTTAATTGTAATTTTCTTTGCTCTTTTCTATTTCTATTGGGTTGAAGTAGCCATTGTACTTCTCTTCAATATAGTTATTGGCTTACAAAAAAAAAACATTCATCTCTATCCGTAGTTGAATTTAATAGTTGCACATGTTACTAGTAAAATTAAATAGGAGTGTTTTATTAACATTGTATTATCAATAATTATCATATTACTCTTTGTTGGGGTTGTTTATTCTCTGGTTAGGCCAATTGTTTGATCCCTTTGAGGAGAGTTGTGTATCCTGCATATTTCCTCATCTTATATTGAATATATTTTCTATTTAAAAAAAATCATATTACTCTTAGTGCCACAACCTTAAACAACAATTTTTTCTAAAATCATTAATGGAAATCTTTATATTTGAATTTGAATAATATTTATTGAAATTAATAGTAATAATTATACATAGTCAAGTAATTAATAGGTTCCATAATAAATGAAGGAATTTAATGACAATACTTCATAATTAATAATTTCTATTGCATTTATTAATTATTAAATGAATAATTAATAAATGCAATAATTATTAAATGGAATAATTAATTAATTAATAATTTATGTAGAAATTATTAATTATTAAGTATTGTCATTAAACTCCTTCATTTATTATGGAGTTTATTAATTACTTGACTATATATAATTATTACTATTAATTTCAATAAATATTATTCAAATTCAAATATAAAGATTTCCATTTAAGATTTCAGAAAAAATTGTTGTTTAAGGTTGTTACACAAAGAGTAATATGATTTTTTTTAAATAAGTTGCCTCATTTTTATTGGGGTATCCCAGCTCCCTAAGGGGTTTGTCCTTAAGGCCTTTTGTGGATATCGATATATAATCCTTTATTTTTCAAAAAAAAAATTGTCACTTATTGAAACAATTAAATGATTTGAAATTGCTTTAAACTTGAATTTAATTTCTATGACAATACAATCTTAAACAACAATTTTTCTGAAATGGGGGGAGTAAGAGTTTATCCATCATAAATAAAAATCTTTATCTTTAATTTGAATAAAACTTATTGTAATTAATAGTAAGAATTATATATAGTCAAATAATTAATAGGTTCCATAATTAAATGAAAGATTTAATGATAATACTTCAAAATTAATAATCGGGTTAAAGGTCAAATTAGTAACTGTCTTTGTAGCGAGTTTTGAATTTAGTCCCTCCCCGGAAAATATTAAGCAATATCTCCCTAATATTTCATGCATTTTGGTATTGGTCCTCGCCGGAGCTCCGCCCTCCGGCGAGCATGCCTAGTGGTAGGTCAACGCATATGTGGCATGAAAAAGAAAATCCACCCATAAATGTTCATCCCCTATCACATGTTCAGCCTCACCCTGTAACATGTTAATTCCAACATCACAACCTTTTGTTTATCACACACCTGTAACATGTTCACCCCCACCTAGAAACATACCCAACTACTCCTTATGGGTCTGTGCTCTTCATGGGTTCTAACTTCCAACATCAAACCTGAATCTGAAGCCACCAACACCACTTCCAATCTTTCGAAGCTTCATGGATAGATTCAAACCACCAAGGATCCACCTACCCCCAGATTCAAGCAATTTTCAAACCCCCAAATATACCACCAACTGTAACCCTAACTTGAAAACCCAAGCTTCTATTGATGAGATCGAGAGAAGAGGAAGCGGTTGAGAGAGATGACGAAGAGCAAGAGAACCGAACCTTGATTTTAAGCATGATCACATGGCTCTCATGCTCCAGATTTCTCTTTGTATTTGGGGGCTTGAAGATGGGGCTTTGGTTGAATCTGGGTTTGCATTTTGGGGGTTTTGGGTTGTTAGATACATTAGGAATTTGCTGTTTTTTAATTAGTCTCTTGAACTAGTTTACATTCATTCTGTTTGTTTATTCTTTTATGCATTTGGCTATTTAATATCTTTCGTTGATCGAATAATATAATAGTATCCCTTTAGTGCAATTTTCTTTCTACGCTTTCTGGTTTTAACATGGGTTGCTTCCGGTGTTGGAAGATTGGGTGGTTCTCTTTGAAGTGGTTAGTTCTGGAATAGAAGGTTTGGGCATCTATTGGTTGAGAATTGAAAGAAGGAGATGAAGATGAAGAGTATGGAGAGTGTTGACGATGTAGGGCGTAATTTATTGATTAGGTTATTAAGTGATTAAGGTTTTTTGGTAATTTTTGGTAACCAAAGGATCAACAAGTGTTGGTATAGGTAGACGACGTGGTGGAGGTAGAGGTGGCCATGGAGGGGGTGGTTTTCGTGGCAGGGGTGGCCCAAGGGGTGGGAGAGGTGGTCCTCCTAGAGGTGGTGGACGAGGTGGTGGTTTCAGGGGAAGAGGAAGATTTTAGGATAATTTTATGTAATGTTTTTCATAGTGCTTCAATCGTTTTGCTTTTGCCTACCACTAGGCATGCTTGCCGGAGCTCCGCCCTCCAACAAGGACTATTACCAAAAAGCATGAAATGTTAAGGAGATATCGCTTAATATTTTTCGGGGAGGGACTAAATTCAAAACTCACTACAAAGACACAGACTAATTTGACCTTTAACCCTTAATAATTTCTTCAATTGTATTTTATTGCATTAAATTCAAATTTTCTCACTCATTGAAACAAATAAATGAGTTGAAATTGCTTTAAATTTTGAATTTTAATTTCTATGACAATTATTAGCTGATGGTAATGATTATATTAAATCATTATTGCTGATCTTGGTCCTTCCTACAGTGGACTATTGTTTTTGCCCTTCCTTCTTTTATTTGTTGTTGGCTTGTGGTTTTATGGTTTGGCGATGTTGTTTTCTTTTGTTGCGGTTGTGTTCTTATGAGGCTTTGTGTCTTTTTCGTTGTCGGTTTGTTCTTAGCACTATTTAATTTCCTTCAACTTTTGGGTATTTTGTAGGATCAAGTGTTATCTTTTATTTTTTATGGGTTTGACCTTGTTTCTAGATTGTTTCCCTTGTCAACTAATAATTAATAATTATTATTAAGTTCTTTCACGTCTCACATTGCACTTGTTTGCAATTCCAATGAGATTATGAGAACCACCCGCGTGAAAACGAAAGAGAACAAATTGTGGGCAAGTGAAGGAAAAGGAAAATTGGGAAATCGAATTGGAAAGTCATAGCTTCCCAGTTTAATTTGTTCAACTCATTCTTCATGTACAAAAATCGGTGATGATTATGATTTTTCTATATAGTTATCAATTTTACTATATTTTTAACCAGCCATAGCTTCCTAGTATAGGGATTTTACATATGACAAGGAGATTTTGAGATAAACAGAGCAATTGGGATTTTATTGAGAGAATCCTTTGATCGTCAATACATGTGATTATGTCTCGGACAACAAGTGAATGATCTTGATTTGGTATATATATACCAATGTTCTGAATACCGGACCGGACCATCCGGTCTAACCGGTTTGACCGCGAACCGGACACATCGATCTGGAACACAGGGAAAACCGGCTGTGCAGGGAACCGGTGTTGAACCGGCCAAACCGGTCAAAATTGCGGGCAGCCCGGTTTTTCCCGGTTCTGTGGAGCAGACCTTACACGACATCGTTTTGGAAGAAAAAAAATTAGAAAGAGGGAAACAACAGAGAACGAGAACGACGACTGTATACACCCTGCAACATGAAACCCTTCTCTGGTTCGTGGCCCTTCACCCTCCTGCGTTTTTCTCCCGGCAACGGCGGTGTTCCTGCGACGACGTCTTCCAGCGAGTAGCTTCAATGAACGTGCGAACGATAAACCTTAATTCTTAACTAGTGTTACGTAACGTGTTGATGAAAGCTATGAAGCCATGGAAGCAGAGGATGAAGGCGCATGTAGACAAAAAGGAAGTCATAGAAATTGCTGCAAGCAGGTTTGGAAACAAGGCTGAGCGGCACAATCTGATTTTAGGAATGGGGAGGAAGATAGCTGTAAGACCCAAGTTTTTAAACTTATGCCAAGTAAATAGATTCCTATTCACGATTAGGGTTGATGTATCGTGAAGGGAAACCTGAACAAGAGTTTACCAAATGAAATAAATTAGTGAAGGAGAAAGTTCAGGAAAAGTCTAAGGATTTTACCAAAGTCGATGAAAGTTATAGAACGATCGTTATACGCCTAAACCTAGGTCAGAAACCCTAGTATACAGCTAGTTTTCACTTATAGGCATGATGGAAGTTAATTCCAAAAATCTTCAGAGAAATGTTAGAACTTCTCTTTTTCCATATATCATAATCGTTTCAAGGCGAAACTCTAGAATCTACGAACGTCCGATTCCAATCATCAAAAGTTTGCCGAAACCGAAACCCTGGTATTTCAAAACCCTAGAATCACCCGACAATGAAGACTTTTTCTATTCGGAACATCAAATGAAGATTCTACACGCGCACACCCATTTCTCTTGATGATTTCAATATTTCTTCAGAAGGAAGTTTTCTATTCCGACATCCGATGCAAAAAGCAACTTATCGGGTAAAATAGTTTTACACCGACTATGCATTAGTTGCCAAAAATACAAGGAGACCTCATTTTAGTTTTGGAATTCTTTCGCCAAAACCTATCTTAGAATTCATGGAGAATGAAGCCGGAAAAATCAGATTCGCGAAACTTTCATTTTACCGCGTTTTGCCAACCTCTATATATAGCCAAGAAATGAGAAAATATCACAAAACTTCACCCATTTCTCTCAAGGAGGCCGCGAGCTTTGGAGGAGGAGGAGAAGAGATTTTCTTCATTTCTTGCTTGATCATCGATTAATCAGTTGCTGCTTCAAGGTTTCGAGGTATAGTCGCTAATCCTTACCTCTGATCGCTTTTTCCATAGCTTTTCTGTAGGCTTTTCTGAGCTGATAGTTTTGAGGTTTTTGCAAAACTATCCTGAATATTTCATTTTTGATTCTAAACATCTTCCTTACATGCCCAAGATCACTTCTGCCGGATTAGATTTTCCGTAATGTCGCCGAAATTCCGCCGGAATCAATTTATGCCTTAAATACCCATTTTTGGAGTAAAGCTTCAACCTTTAGGCTGAAAACTATCGCCTTAGCTTAGTGCTAGTAGGATTAGTTGTCATAAACGTCGTTGGTGACGTCCCTGTCAAATTTGCTTTTTGGGATTTCAGTTTTGAAATTCTAAGTTAAAAATCATGACCAAAATACCCCTGCGACAGTTTTTGATCCGATAATTTTTCCGAGTTTAGAATACCCTTAGTTACGGCTAATGATAGCATAGGAACCAAGTTTGATCGAAGAAAAATCGAACCCCACAATTACCAAAAGTGGCCGAGCCCTATAGGGGAGGAGGAGGAAAATTCCTTTTTCGAAAACTTGTCCTTTCGCGCTAGATTATCGTACCTCGGAGTATGTACTACTTCGGGTAACCTTAGTAGGTATTGATAGCTTAGTTTTCGATAGATTCTGATAGTATTTCTGTGGTTTTGCTCTAAAGGTGATTTTGAGGAATTTCCAGAGGAGCAAGGCTTTGATTGTGAAGAAGTGTTAGAAGATCATCCTGGAGAATCTACAGGTGAGGGCTACTCACTGAATCTCTAGTTAATGCTTAGGGTCGATGCTTTCGACATTGTTTACTGTTTATGCACTTGTTTGTGTTTGATTGGAAAAAGGTTTTCTGAGGCTTCGGCTGACAATGTAGATGATTCATCTACTGAATGTTTTTGAGATTGACCTACATGCTATGTGCTATGTGGGTAATCTAGGATGTGTGGTGCATGCTTTATATGCTAAGTGCTACGCGTTTATTCTGAGATGTATTGATATATGACATGTTTGTTGACTGTGATGAATTAATTATGCTTCTGCAATGAAATCTGAGTTTCTGATTAGTGAGAATAGCGGGCAGGTCATGCCGATTTTATTTTGAGAGTTTTGAGAAAGTTTGATAGGACGAATGAGATTCGGGCCTTGTTATGGTGTTCCATGGATCGAGACATTCTCTGGTGTCATTTGGGGATTAGGAGATCCCGAGAACTTATAGGATTTGCGATAAGACTAAAAGGATATTATTTTGTAAAGAAAACTCATAAGACATTAAACAACCTCTAAATCTTCAATTAATGACAATCAACTCGAAAGGAAGCTTGGGATGCAAATCTTAGTTTTTGGAAAACGAGAAGTGTCGTCGGATCCAAGTGTTGAGGAAGTTGAGAAGTATTGAGTATGTTGATACTCCTTTGCTCGTTGAGCAGTTTGTTTAGCCATCCAAGGGATGAGCCGAGAAGCTTCACTGAGGCGTGAGACCTTGTGAATGCGTGATACTCCACTGAGGCGTGAGACCTTGTGGAAAGCATGGATCTTCACTGAGGCGTGAGACCTCGTGAACAACATGAAGCTTCACTGAGGCGTGAGACCTTGTGAATGCGGGATACTCTTGTGCTGTTGGAGCAGCTGTGTTGTTGGACTATCCTGGGGATAAGTCCGGGAAATTGATAGTTTCCGAGTATGTTGATACTCTTGCTCGTTGAGCAGTTTTGACCATCGGATTGAGATGAGTCGGATGATTTGGAGATCATCATGAGTTATGTGTTATTGTGAAGATGTGTCTTTTGTCGCAGAATCGACTGTTACCTTAGGGTAAGCTTTTAGAGACTTTAATTTAGCTAGAACACGTGGCGACGTGTCGAGTGAGATTCGGAGACGTTGTTTGACTAATCATCCTACATTCATGCAACATTAATGAGGTATTAACACAGGACGTACTCTGGACCTCGTCGGTTTCCAAAATGGTCATAAGACCCGGAATGCCGTGTAAGAGCGTTTGTAGACGACTCTTGTAGCAGACCGAAATGGCAGACCTACGGGTTTACTGCTGATCTGACTACCTTTGTGTGGTGTAAGAGGCACGCGGGCCGAAATGGTCCCACCGTGGCTGGTGTTAGGGCTGATCCGTTTGATGTCCATCCGTTTTCCGGAATGCATTTGGTTAACTGGGTTAACCGCCATATCATTTCATGCAACATGCATACTGACTTAGTTGCTGTGTGTGATTGATACTTGTTAAATCCTATTTGATGCATGCTATTTGTTATTACTGTCGTTACATTCATTGTGGAATATGCAACCCTAGGATGTTATCCCTAGCTATAAGCCTAAGTGGCTATTCTATTATCTGTATCTATTGGTGCTATTATTTACATAATTCTTTGGAGTTGACCCTCGCGTCTTTTGTGTGTGCTTTGGCGGACTACGCCTTTGTCAGATTTCTTTGGCGGACTAGTTCATGATGGTTCACCCTTCGGGGGGAACTAGGGTTGAGATGCTGGAACAGGAGCGCATCGCAGTAGCGAGAGGAGGACGGATGGTGTACATAGACTAGGTCGTTCTGGATTTCGAATTCGGACGACGATCATGCTAGCATGTAGGTTTTTGTGCTGGTGTGAACTCCTCGAGATGGGATTAGTGTAGGAGTAGAGTCTTAGCTCTGAACATCATTGTTTTCTTTGGGGACAGGGTAGTTTCCCACCTATAACTTTTTGTGTGGTTTCTATACGGGAATCACAGAGAGTTGGTTGGACTTAGGAGGTCTTATTTTCAGACCATTGGGTCAGCTTATTCTCAGTTTTGAGGGATGGTGTTGCGGACACTTCACCCTTTTCATTTGGTTTGTACATATTGCCTACGGGCGCTACTCTTCTATTACCGTCACTGGAGGTTTACTCGTGACGAGGTTGCTACTTACAGCGGGGGCTGTTATATATATTGTATATTAGTTTTATTGCTTTTCGCATTTGGGTTTTATTTATTTCAGTCTTGTCTTAGTTATTATTAAAAAAAAATATATTCACGTTTTTTCGCATTAAGTTTACTTTTGGTTACTAAAGTGACGCCACCGAAATCGAGGTGTTACAATAGCATTTAGGGTTTTTTAACTTTTAATGAAGCACAAGGCCACTTTTTGAATGGGCCAGTATCCTAGTTTATAACAATCGTTGGCCCACTGCCAAAAATTCTAAGTATTTGAGCAACTATTTTCAGTTTACATAATTTATATATTTAAAGACAAAAAAACCTATATTAAAGTATTTTCATGCCAAAAAATGTATTTTTATGACATTTTGAACTTATTGGTGTTATTTTGTTGGTTGTTTAATTAAATATTTGTGTAATGGTAATGATTTTAAATTTAAATTTTGAAGTATGAATTTATTAATATTATTTATCTATATATATATATTTTTTATCTATATGTATATAAAAATATATTATTTAAATTAATACGGTTCGACCTCGGTTTAACCCCGGTTCGACCTTTAAACCTTAAACCAGTGCCTTGACCGGTTCGATGATCGGTCCGGTTTTCAGAACATTGATATATACACACATTTGCTAATTTGGTACTATTGTTTTCAAGAGCAAAATTATATTGGTTAGGTAAATACTTAAAAAATTATCAAAAACCAACAATGTTGGAAACAATCCTACTCAAGAAGAAATTATAACCAACCAAGAGAGGAGTCAGGGAAGAGGCAGAAACCCCCAAAGCCTATAGAAAAAACCCCAAAGCAAAAGACTTACAACACTTAAAGACGGCGAAAAACCAAAGCAGCGCCTGGGTGAATAGGCCAAAAGAGAAATCCCCAAATACAAAGAGAAATCTTGAGCATGAGAGCCATGCGATCACACTTAAAATAAAGGTTCGTTCTCTCGCTCTTCGTAATCTCTCTCTCAACCGCTTCCTCTTCTCTCGATCTCATGAATAAAAGCTTGGTTTTGCAGGTTAGGCTTCCAGTTGGTGGTATATTTGAGGGTTTGAAAATTGCTTGAATCTGGGGGCAGGTGGATCCTTGGTGGTTTAAATCTGGCCATGAAGCTTCGAAAGATTGGAAGTGGTGGTGGTGGCTTTAGATTCAAGTTTGATGTTGGAACCCATGAAGAGCACATACCAATAAGGAGTAGTTGTGTATGTTTCTAGGTGGAGGTAGGGGTGAACATGTTAGAGGTGTGTGATAAACAAAAGGTTGTGATGTTGGAATTAATATGTTACAGGGTGAGGCTGAACATGTGATAGGGGATGAACATTTCTGGGTGGATTTTCTTTTTCATGCCTCATATGCGTTGACCTGCTACTAGGCATGCTCGCCGGAGGGCGGAGCTCCGATGAGGACTAATACCAAAATGCATGAAATGTTAGGGAGATATTACTTAATATTTTCCGGGGAGGGACTAAATTCAAAACTCGCTACAAAGACAGTTACTAATTTGACCTTGGACCCGATTATTAATTATGTAGTATTGCATTAAATTCCTTCATTTAATTATGAAACCTATTAATTATTTGACTATATATAATTATTACAATTAGTATTATTCAAATTAAAGATAAAGATTTTCATTTATGATGGATAAACACTTACTCCCTCTATTCTAGAAAAATTGTTGTTTAAGATTGTATGATCATAGAAATTTAAAGCAATTTCAAATCATTTAATTGTTTCAATGAGTGACAATTTTGTTTTTAAAAATAAAAGATTATATATCGATATCCACAAAAATGCCTTATGGACAAACCCTTAGGGAGCTGGGAAACCCCAATAAAAACGAGGCAGCTTATTTTAAAAAAAAATCATATTACTCTTGTGTAATGTAATGCCCCGATTTCTCAACCGAGGAATCACATTAGTAACCTAACAAAGTTTAAGGACTATTTTGCAAATCCTAAAAACACAAGAGTATTTTTTTTGGAAACAAACTAAACACTTCAACCATAAGGTTTGAAACATAATAGCCTTGCTTAAACGTCTCATTCCCGACATGTAATAATAATAATAACTTGCAATAACATAAGCAGGGTTCCAAAATAAGCACGCACACTTAAACATTGGCGAAAAAAGGGTTTTAGTAATGGAGTTTTAAGGAGATGAAGAAGACTCAAAACATAAACTACTAAACGATAACCAGACAGCTTCTTCCATCTCTGCTCCGCAACTTACTATCGCATCTCGTGCATGCCTAAGCATCGCCAGAAGGCTCTTCATCGCCTAAAAGCGTTAAGCGCCCAAACAACAAGTAGCAAACAGAAAGGGTTAACTCCATGCAATTACCACATATAAAAGAGAAAAAATGCTATTTGAATTTAAATACTTAGCATGATAATTAAACTAGCAACTTAACTCAAATTAGATGACAACTCATCATATCGATCATGAAATCAAATCATATATTTAAAAGAATCAAACGATATGGTTTTAAAACAAATATCAACACAACTTAACAACATAAATTAACTCAGGAATCAATAACTTAACATCATAGATTAATTCAGATAACAATAACCTCAACAATATAGATTTAGATCAAATTTCAACAAAATTAACAATACAAATCAACTCATATATCAACAAAACCCACAATATAAATCAAATTAGATATCGTCAAAGCCAACGATATAAACCAACTCAGATATCAATAGAACCAACAATATAATCAACTCAGATATCAACAACCTCAACAATCAATATATATTAGAAAAGAAGAACTTCCATCAGGCCAATTTGATGAGGTGTTGCTCTCAGATTAATTCTCAGGCTAATTTGATGAGGTGTCACCCCCAGATTAATTCTCAGGCCAATTTGATGAGGTGTCACTCACAAATTAATTCTCATTTGATATTAAATATATTAAAAAAAAAAGCATATATGTACCTAAAAATAAACTTTTTCTTCACCTAAAATTTATTTCCATAACAAATCTTGAAACCGATTTTTTAAAGGTAATTTCAAAACTGAGAAACGTTTTTATAAAATATGAATCTAATAGTGCTGTAGGCTCGGGTCCATTTCTTTTCGGCCTCTATTTATCTTTCTTGCATTATTTTTGAATGCCATGCTAACAGGTCATGGAAAGTGGAATGCCATGCTTATTTTTGGAGGTGGAGATTTACAGGCTATGATAATCAAGCTTGAGATTTCGTGCAGTTTTGTCAGCTAGCAGGAACTATGTAAGACCCTAAACTTATTATTGTATCACTTATGTGAAGTATTGAATAAAAGTGAAGTTTTGGTGAAGTTTGAGTTATTTGCAAATCTGTCAGTGACTTTGTGTGAATTTTTGAAAGGTCTTAACGACCTAATCTTGAGAAGCTTCCTTCATGAGAGTTGTATCTCTCTGAGTTAGCTAAATTCTATCATTGGTTTCATGTCATTCCGACCTTTGTAGCCCGAGATATTCATGGTTTAGTGACTGTAGGTCTGGCTGTACAGTTCTTACGAATTTTGCTAAAAGTAAGAAATTGTATTTTGTATTAATCCTTTTAATTAGTGATTACTTGTTTAATTAATTATCTAATTAGAGGTTTTAGGCTTAAGTGAAGTGTGATAAAACCTAATCGGGCTAGGATTGGACTTGGGCTTGGTAGAAGATGGAAATTAGGGTTTTGGAACCCTAATGTTCCATGTGGCCGCCGACCACTTATGCCTTGCTTGGGGGAGAAGTTGCTTGACTTTCTTTGGCTTTTATTCTTATTAATTGGTGATTAAGAGGGTTAATGACTGATTAATGAGTGATTAATTAGTTGACCATTTGATTTTGGGCTTGGGCCATCTAATGAAGGGAAAAGAGAAAGAAAAAAAAAAACCTAGCCCATGTAAGTGTTGGCCGCCGGTTTCACTAAAGGAAAAGGGGGGAATCCTTATTTTTCTTTCACACTCAGAATTAGAAGTGCCACCATATTGTTTCACGTAAAAACACAACAAAAAAAGAGAAGAGAAAAGAGAGAAAGAAAGAGAGAACGAGAGGGAGATCGAGCGAGAGAGAGAGGAGCGTGAGCGAGAGAGAGAGAGACCGATTGGGAGAGAGCAAGGAGAGGGATCTTGGACAGCAGCTCTTGACTCTTCTTTTCATCACCAAACCTCTGTTTTTCCATCACCATTCACTCAAGGTAAGTGCTGGTCTAGGATGGGTAGATTGCCTAGGGTACTTACCATGTTTTGCCATGAGAAAAGCCATGATCTTGATTGCTTTTGCATGAGTTTTGTGATCATGATGCTTGCTGGACTTTTTGCTTTGAATACCATGCTTTCTAATCTATATTTGTTGTAATTTCCATGGATCTATGATCTTATGTGAAGTTCATATGACAACTTGCTAAATTCGAATTGTTTTCCACTTGTTACAACATGATTAATGATGATTGTTGATGAGGGTTCAAATATGGAATTTTTGGGTGTTTAGATTGACGTTTAGGGGCTGGACTAATACTTGTGAGGTTGAAAAGGAAGGAAGAATTTTTTTTGTAAAACCCTAGAGCCATTTTATGGTTCGGCCGAACCTAGTTTTTAAGGGTTCGAGCCATTCTTTTCCTTCGTTCTCATGCACTGGTTGTTAGACACCTCGTTTGATTAATTTGCCATGATTATGTGTTTGATAGGCATGTAAGTTATGATTATGGTTATGCATATGCGATGTATTATGCTTATTCAAGTAATCGTTACAAAGGGTCACTCACCTAGCTGTAATTCCCAATGCGATTGTGATTGTTTTGTCGTTATTTTATTCGACGTATGTTGTAAGACTCTAGGTTGACTTTAGAGCCTTAAACATAGAGAAACGTGATTAAATCGCTTGCAAGTAAATGAGAATTAATGGAACATAGGTCTAGTGAAGACTATGGACCATGAGAACGATGGTGTCGTTAGAGACAAACGGTTACTTGCACGCGAGGAAGATTTTTGTGGATCATTGCGGCTCCACATGATAAGGTTGATTGCGGTCTCCTTGAGATTAAGGGAGTACTGTGGGTCCCCTTGGGATGACTGAGTGTCTCCCCGTGAATTGAGGGTTGTACTGTGTGTCCCATCCGAGAACTGTGCATCTGCGGATGTTCGAGATTGGCCAAGGTGTTTTGGTGGGTTGTGTAATGTGAGGATTCGTTAGCTTAACTGACTAACTGCTATATAAATAATCCCATAAAGCGAATGGTTAGTTCGTAATGTCAAATGCTTTTTAATTGTGATGATTTTGTAACCTGACCCTTGCACTATTTGTTTTTGTGTTATTTGTGGGGGGGGGGGGGGGTAGATGGTCGTGAAGATAACAACGACGACTCATTCCTGAGAGATGAAGCTGTATGATGAAGAGAGGGACCGGGCCTGGACGTCCGACACGTCCGGGGTTCGCCGAGTTTATGTCGGCGATGTCAAGCTCACAGGAAAGGACAAGCATGGGAACATTGTGGAGATTCAACGAATGATAGGAAAGATCACCATGCCTTATCCACCACCGAGGTTCTACTATCCAGAAGACATAGGTTCACAGGTCGCTTCAGTGGAGCCAGATCCCTCCGAAAAGGTAGCTGTTGAAGTTCAGATACCAGCGGAGCAGAATGTGGTTCCAGCTCAAGAGCCAGTTGAAGAACCCAAACTTGATGAGCATATGGAGTTGACCAATCGTGTACCTGAGTGTCCATATTGGAGGGGCGATGAGAATGCTTGTTTTATTTTTGGTTCTTACGATCTTCCACTAGAGCCACTTCCAGAAGCTGAGCCGCCCTTGAAGAAGCGCCGTCGGGACACAGATTTAGTTGGGATTGAGCTCGTTGAGATCTCCAGTGACGATGAAGACTGAGTTGGAGGGTAGTTTGATTTTGGGAACCTGAGAGCGAAAGCATCGAGTTTTGATTTACTTTTTATTTTTGTTGAAATTTTCTATAATGGTTTAAGTACTCTTTTTAGTTGTAAGTCAGTTGATAATTTCCAAATGTGGTTTTTACACACATGGGTGCAGCCACCGTACTTTTATTTTAATTACAAGCTTCACTTTAGTTATATCTGTTATTTGTATTTATCCGCGCGTTTCGATCTTAATTGATTTACAATTTAAGTTAAGGGTTTTCGATAAAATGAATCTTTGTCACTAATTAATGATTAATAACTGAATCGACGAACATTCCTTACGAAAATCCATGATGTTTAGTTACTGTGTGACACTCGAGAAATCGGGGCGTTACATTGTGGTATCAAAGCTCCGGTTGAGAATCTAGAGCACTAGGGTTTTGGGCATACGAGTTTGAACTTGTAGTTGTTTTGTTTTGATAAGTTTAAAGTTTCCGCGGTGAGGTTGGGTAGACTTGTTTGCTAAGATGTTTGCTTGGATGTGAGATTGTCTGGATTAGTATCATTGCCGTGATACTTGAGTTAAAGATTGTTTATTTATATCTTAAGTTAATTACTTATATTGGGGCACTGACATTGGGTTGTGGTTCTATTTCCAAGCAGGAACATGCCGCCGAGACAGGACCCAACCATTGCTCAGCTTGCACAAGCAATGACACAACTGGCTCAAGTAGTTTCCCAGCAGGTTGCCACTGCCGCTGCACAGACCGCAGCACAAACCCAGAAGGAAGCTGAGGAGAACACCAGAAGAGCTGAGGAAGATGCCGGAAGGGCACAAAGGGCTGATAGGGAGTTGGCACAGGACCAGATCCGTATGAGGACCAATTTCAATCGTCATGGACCACCTAGGTTCCAAGGCGAGGTTGAACCAGAGAAGGCGGATCTGTGGATCCAAGAAATTGAGAAGATTTTTGAGACTCTTCGTACTCCAGATGCGGAGAAGGTGAACCTAGCCGCTTTTATGCTGAAGGGTGACTCCGAGTATTGGTGGAGGAGCGCTAAGCAGTTGATGACTGCCAACAATGAGGCTATCACCTGGGAGTCTTTCAAGCAGGCTTTCATGGACAAGTATTTTCCCGAGACGTCTAGGGAAGAGATGAAGAACTAGTTCCTCAGGCTGAGACAGGGGATGATGACTGTAGGGGAATATGCTTCCCTTCTTCTAAGTTGACTTGCACCATGAGAGAGAGAGAGAGGAGGAGAGAGAGAGAGAGAAAGGCTGGGAGCGAGTGAAAGCAAGGAACGTTTATGGTGGCAGGAGAGTACGAGGTATGGGGTACCTAGGGGTGAGAATCAAAGGGGAAGGCCAAACATCACGTCTTTCTTTTTTACTCATTTCCCTGATGACTTTGGAGCAAAAGCGATGTGGCAGGCGTTCCAGAGGTATGGTAGAGTTTGGGAGGTGTACATTCCGGCTAGAAGGGACAAGGGTGGAAATAGGTTTGGGTTTGTAAGATTCATTGAAGTCAGAAATCCGGAATAGTTGGAGAGAGAGCTGGACAGAATGCTTATTGGGAACATGAAGGTTCATGTTAATCTCCCTAAATTTGACGTGGGTATTCGTAAGGTGGAATATCATGCAAACTCTGTGAGGAGTGCTCCTCAGAAATCTAGTGCTCACCATAAGTCCTATGCAGATGCAGTGGCGATACCAAGGCAAGAGAAGGTGTGGTAGGAGAAGAAAGTAGGGAATAAAGTGGTGCGCCAGGCCTGTGAGGGTAGTGCTGTTGAGGATTGGAAGCTGGAGAGTGTAGTTGTGAAAGGGGTGCATGAGGGGTGGTTGCAGAAGGCAGTGATTGGAGTCGTGAAATATTTAACGATGGTGCATTCGCTTCATAATTCTTTTGTTGTGGCTGGAATGTTATCCTTCACGGTGCGCTATTTGGGAGATGACTTGGTTCTTATTACTGACCCTGATGATGTTAATATTTTTGACACATTGAACGCTTCAGGGGATGCGGTAAAGGAGTTGTTCGTTAAATTATATCCTTGGAATCATACTAGTGTCCCAGGATGCCGTTTAGCATGGGTCCAATGTTCAGGTGTGTCGTTGGGCCTATGGACGAAGAAGTGCTTTGCACATATGGTGCGTCCGGTGGGGAAGCTCATCGTAGTAGATGAGAAAACTTTGTCTTTTGAAAGGTTGGACGTTGCAAGAGTCCTTGTTCGAAATTCACAGTTGGGGCCGATCGCATTGTTCAGAAAGTTGAAGGTGAATGGGTTTGTCTTTGGTGTGAGAGTGGTCGAAGAAACAGGGTCTCAATCCCCATGAGTCTGCTGTTGCAAAGGATACCATGCTGAAGATGACGTTGAGCTAGGGTGGTCGATCAAAAGCTGTAAGATCAAGTTTTGATCTAGTAGTACAACTCTATGTTTTGATGATTACAAGTTTACGTTTTAGTATGAACAATTATGGTACTCTAACGTGTTTTCTGAGTGTGCCCTTAACAGGCTCTGACCTTAACATAATCTCACACAAATCAGAAGCACTTTGCTTAAAGAGTGACCCTAGCAACGCTTTCGCAATATCTATGTTCAATCTGAACAGTAGAAAGGCTTCAGAAGTTCTGAAGTTAATCAAGCTCTGATGTGGACTCAAATCACTTGAAGTTCTGAAGATCCAGACGTTCTGATAACCCAGACACTCTGAAGGTTCAGAAGCTCTGATGGTTTAGAAGACTCTGAAGATCCAGAAGCTGAAAAGTGAAGACTCTGAAGTCCAGAAGCAAACTGGCTCTGAAGACCAAGTACTTCTCCTCTGAGTTCAGAATCAGAAGGTACAACGGTCAGAGGATCCATGCTTCCCTCTGACTCTGATCAACAAGCTTCACAAGTTCCAACACAAAGCATTCCTTTGATCAGAAGTCTACAAGGTTAAAGGTCAAGTCACTATCCAAAGTACAAAAGCAAATGTACTATCCTGACGACCTAACCTAACATTCTCAGCCACAGCAGAAGCTGGAAATCCCAGATCTGCCCTCCAACGGTAGCATTCCCATGCAATGTTCAAACCCTAATCCTTGGAGTATATATAGAGGCTGAAGACTGAAAGATGCGGTTGGAAGAAACTCATACGCGCAAGCTATATTCAAATCTTCTAAGCATTCTATCTTCATTGAATTCATTGTGTTTACTACAAGCTTTTCAGAAGCAATTTCTTTGTAAACAATATTTCTTAAACAGTTGTTTAGGTTACCTTTAGGAGATCAAGGTTGATCGGATCCTAAAGAAGACTAAGAGAGTGAATCTTAGTGTGAGCTAAGTCAGTGTATTGTTAGTCACTTGTAGGTTTCAAGTGCAGTTGTAACAATTCTCTGATTAGTGAATTGCCTTCATTCTAAGAAGGAAGAAATCACCTTCACGGGTGGACTGGACTAGCTTGAGTGATTCATCAAGTGAACCAGGATAAAATCCTTGTGTGCTTTTCTCATTTCTTATCTTAAGCACTTTACTTGTGTCTCGAAAAATTTGTTAAAATCTTAAGGTGGAAGTTTTATTCTGAAAACGCTATTCAAACCCCCCCTTTCTACCGTTTTTCACACCTTCAATTGGTATCAGAGCGCAAGTTCTGATTACCACACCTAACAGTGTTCAGAGATCCGGGCCGGTGTGAAAAAAAAATGGCTACCACCAGTGAAATGCAAAAAGATGGCTACAATGCAAAGCCTCCCATGTTCGATGGTCAAAGGTTCGAATATTGGAAAGACAGAATTGAAAGTTTCTTTCTGGGCTTCGACGCAGATCTCTGGGATATCATTGTGGATGGCTATGAGCGTCCAGTTGATGCAGATGGCAAGAAGATCTCCAGATCAGAGATGACTCCTGAGCAAAAGAAGCTTTACTCACAGCACCACAAAGCTAGAGCTATTCTTCTTAGTGCTATTTCCTATGAAGAGTACTAGAAGATTACAGATCGTGAGTTTGCCAAGGGCATCTTTGAATCCTTGAAGATGTCTCATGAAGGAAACAAGAAAGTGAAAGAATCAAAGGCGCTGTCCTTTATCCAGAAGTATGAATCCTTCATCATGGAACCTAACGAGTCCATTGAGGATATGTTTTCCAGATTTCAGTTGCTTGTAGCTGGAATAAGACCTCTCAACAAAAGCTACACTACAAAAGATCATGTCATAAGGGTTATCAGAAGTCTTCCTGAAAGCTGGATGCCTTTAGTGACTTCAATAGAGCTTACAAGAGATGTTGAGCATATGAGTCTAGAAGAACTCATCAGCATACTGAAATGTCATGAGCTGAAGCGCTCAGAGATGCAGGATCTGAGGAAGAAGTCTATAGCCTTGAAATCCAAATCTGAGAAGGCTAAATCTGAGAAGTCAAAAGCTCTCCAAGCTGAAGCAGAAGAATCTGAAGAAGCATCTGAAGATTCTGATGAAGATGAGCTGACTCTGATCTCCAAAAGACTCAACCGCATCTGGAAGCACAGGCAGAGCAAGTACAGAGGCTCTGGAAAGGCCAAAGGAAAGTCTGAATCCTCATCAGGCCCGAAGAAGTCCTCAATCAAGGAAGTCACATGTTTCGAGTGCAAAGAATCAGGGCACTACAAGAGTGACTGTCCAAAGCTGAAAAAGGACAAGAAGCCTAAGAAGCACTTCAAAACAAAGAAAAGTCTGATGGTGACTTTTGAGGAATCAGAGTCAGAGGATGTTGACTCTGATGGTGAAGTTCAAGGACTCATGGCTATTGTCAAAGACAAAGAAGCAGAGTCAAAAGATGCAACTGACTCTGACTCCGCATCAGAAGAAGATCCTAACTCAGACGATGAAAATGAGGTATTCGCTTCTTTCTCAACCTCTGAACTAAAACATGCTTTGTCTGATATTATGGATAAGTATAACTCTTTATTAACTAAGCATAAAAAGTTAAAAAAGGATTTCTCTGCTGCTTCTAAGACTACTTCTGAACATGAGAAAATTATTTATGAATTGAAAAGTAATAATCATGCTTTGGTGAATTCTAACTCTGTGCTTAAGAACCAGATTGCTAAGTTAGAAGAAGTAGTTGCTTGTGATGCTTATGATAGTAAGAATGAATCTAAATATGAAAAATCCTTTCAAAGATTCCTAGCTAAAAGCGTAGATAGAAGCTTAATGGCTTCAATGATCTATGGCGTAAGCAGAAATGGAATGCATGGCATTGGCTATTCTAGACCCAATAGAAATGAGCCTCCTATGCCTAAGGCTAAATCCTTGTATGAATGTTTGGTACCCTCTGGTACTATATTGCCTGAACCATTACCTGTTAAAGTTTCTAACCCCCCTCTCAAAATGGGAACCTTCTCCATGTCTAAATATAATGCTAAAATTCCTTTACACTATCATGTTGAGAAACCCAAGGTGATCAGAACCTCTGAGGTAACTAACAAGAGAGGACCCAGAAAGTGGGTACCTAAGGATAAGATTATCTATGTTGCAGATATCCTTGATAGCTCCACTAAAACACCAATCATGGTATCTGGACAGTGGATGCTCACGTCACATGACGGGAGAAAGGCGTATGTTCCAAGAGCTAAAACTTAAGCCTGGAGGCGAAGTTGGCTTTGGTGGCAACGAAAAGGGTAAAATTGTTGGTATTGGTACTATTTGTGTTGATAGTAGTCCATGCATTGACAATGTTCTATTGGTAGATGGCTTAACTCATAACTTATTGTCTGTAAGTCAATTAGCTGACAAGGGTTATGATGTTATTTTCAATCAAAAGTCTTGCAGGGCTGTAAGTTAGATCGATGGCTCTGTTATGTTTAACAGCAAGAGGAAGAACAACATTTATAAGATCAGATTATCTGAGTTGGAATCTCAGAATGTCAAGTGCCTTCTTTCTGTTAATGAGGAGCAATGGGTATGGCATAGACGGTTAGGGCATGCCAGCATGAGAAAGATTTCTCAGCTGAGTAAGCTCAACCTTGTCAGGGGCTTACCCACTCTGAAGTTCTCTTCAGATGCTCTTTGTGAAGCATGTCAGAAAGGCAAATTCACAAAAGTCCCTTTCAAGGCAAAGAATGTTGTCTCTACCTCAAGGCCGTTGGAACTTCTGCATATCGACCTGTTTGGACCAGTGAAAACTGAGTCTATAGGTGGCAAGAGATATGGGATGGTCATTGTTGATGACTATAGCCGCTGGACATGGGTAAAATTTCTATCCCGCAAGGATGAGTCTCATTCTGTGTTCTCTACCTTCATAGCCCAAGTGCAAAACGAGAAGGCTTGTAGGATTGTGCGTGTCAGAAGTGACCATGGTGGAGAGTTTGAGAATGGCAAGTTTGAGAGTCTGTTTGATTCCTATGGAATTGCACATGATTTCTCTTGTCCCAGAACTCCTCAACAAAATGGGGTTGTTGAGAGGAAGAACAGAACTCTTCAGGCGATGGCTAGAACCATGCTCCAAGAAACTGGCATGGCTAAGCACTTTTGGGCAGAGGCAGTAAACACAGCATGTTACATTCAGAACAGAATCTATGTGAGACCAATTCTGAATAAGACTCCTTATGAATTGTGGAAGAAAATAAAACCCAACATTTCTTATTTTCATCCTTTTGGTTGTGTCTGCTATGTTCTTAACACTAAGGATAGATTGCATAAGTCTGATGCTAAGTCTTCTAAATGTCTATTACTTGGTTACTCTGATCGATCTAAAGGGTTCAGATTTTATAATACTGATGCTAAAACTATTGAAGAATCTATTCATGTTAGATTTGATGATAAGCTTGACTCTGATCAGTCAAAGCTAGTTGAGAAGTTTGCAGATTTAAGCATAAATGTTCCTGACAAAGGCAAAGCTCCAGAGGAAGCTGAGCCAGAGGAAGATGAACCAGAAGAAGCTGGTCCCTCTGATTCACAACCTCAGAAGAAGAGCAGAATCACTGCATATCATCCTAAGGAATTGATTCTGGGTAACAAAGATGAACCAGTCAGAACCAGATCAGCCTTCAGACCCTCTGAAGAGACCTTGCTCAGTCTGAAAGGGTTAGTGTCCTTAATTGAACCTAAGTCAATTGATGAAGCTCTTCAAGACAAGGACTGGATTCTGGCTATGGAAGAAGAACTGAATCAATTTTCCAAGAATGATGTTTGGAACCTAGTGTAGAAACCTCAAGCGTTCATGTGATTGGAACTAAATGGGTTTTCAGAAACAAGCTGAATGAGAAAGTAGATGTAGTGAGAAACAAGGCAAGGCTAGTTGCTCAAGGCTACAATCAGCAGGAAGGAATAGACTATATTGAAACGTTTGCTCCGGTTGCAAGACTGGAAGCTATCAGACTGCTGATCTCATTCTCAGTGAATCACAACATAATTCTTTATCAGATGGATGTTAAGAGTGCCTTCCTAAATGGTTACATCTCAGAGGAAGTCTATGTTCATCAACCCCCAGGTTTTGAAGATGAGAAGAACCCTGACCATGTTTTCAAATTGAAGAAATCTCTCTATGGTCCGAAGCAAGCTCCCAGAGCATGGTATGAGAGACTCAGCTCATTCCTTCTGGAAAATGAGTTTGTAAGGGGTAAAGTAGATACAACTCTCTTTTGCAAAACTTACAAAGATGATATATTAATTGTGCAAATTTATGTTGATGATATTATATTTGGATCTGCTAATCCATCTCTATGCAAAGAATTTTCTGAGATGATGCAGGCTGAATTTGAAATGAGTATGATGGGAGAACTCAAATACTTTCTGGGTATACAAGTTGATCAAACACCAGAAGGAACTTACATCCATCAGAGCAAGTACACTAAAGAAGTTCTGAAGAAGTTCAACATGACAGAATCTACAATTGCTAAGACTCCAATGCATCCTACATGCATTCTGGAGAAAGAAGATGCAAGTGGTAAAGTTTGTCAGAAGCTTTATCGTGGTATGATAGGATCACTTCTATACTTAACTGCATCTAGGCCAGATATTCTGTTTAATGTTCATCTATGCGCTCGTTTCCAATCAGATCCGAGGGAAACCCACTTAACTGTTGTTAAGAGGATCCTGAGATATCTGAAAGGTACCACTAACCTTGGCTTGATGTATAAGAAAACATCAGAGTATAAGCTTTCAGGTTACTGTGATGCTGATTATGCTGGAGATAGAACAGAGAGAAAAAGCACTTCTGGAAATTGTCAATTTTTGGGAAGTAATCTAGTCTCATGGGCAAGCAAGAGGCAATCAAACATTGCACTATCCACTGCAGAGGCAGAATATATCTCAGCAGCAATTTGCAGCACTCAGATGCTCTGGATGAAACATCAGCTGGAGGATTATCAAATCCTTGAGAGCAACATCCCAATCTATTGTGATAATACTGCTGCAATCTCACTGAGTAAGAATCCTATCTTACACTCAAGGGCAAAACACATTGAGGTAAAGTATCATTTTATTAGAGATTATGTTCAGAAGGGCGTACTTCTTCTGAAGTTTATTGATACTGACCATCAATGGGCATATATCTTTACAAAGCCCTTAGCAGAGGATAGATTTAATTTCATTCTGAAAAATCTGAATATGGACTTTTGTCCAGCATGAAGATGGATCAGAACCTCTGACTATGATGCTTCTTTATCAGAAGATGTCTAGTTCAGAAGGTAACTCCATCAGAGGATAAGTACCCATTGGTGCTCACTCTGAAGCTGAGACAGTAAACGTGTGTCAGTAGCTATGATACATTGTTCCTTGTGCTCGTGCTGACAATCTGTCGTAATGAGTGTTGATGTGCTTCTCTCCATCGTGTGATATGTGTATTAACTGTTGCTATGATGTCTTTAATTTTTAACCGTTGATTTTACTTTGCTTTTAAATCAATAACGGTTATTTTCAAAAACCCACTATACACACACGTTCTCCATCACTTACTGCTTTACTCTCTCTCTCTCTTCGATTTGCAATACCCTTAATCCCCACGATCTCTCTCTCTCTTCATTCATCCTCTCTCTTTCTACCTAAACCTTCAACCGCTTCAGAGATGGTGAAATCTAACAGAGGTGAAACTGTGGACGGAAGAAGATTTCCTGTCATGGTAGTAGGTCAGATTACCGGTCAATCGGGCTCCACAACTCAGAGAAATCAACCAGAAGCTCAAGCTACAGGGCAGATGATTCCTCTTGCACAAAGGGGTTGTGCTGTTACATGTGTCTACTCTCCTGATGAACTCCAGGTTCTTGCTGAATGGAGATTTGATCTTGACAACATTGCTGCCAACGGGTTTGATCTTCGTCCTGAAGTAGAAGCTTAAGGCAGGGAAGAATACTTCAACAGGCTTCGTGGTCCAGTCTACATCAAGTTGGTAAAGGAATTCTGGAAACATGCCGACTGTGATGACAACCAAGTGGTCTCCTACATTGCTGGCAGAAGAATCATCATCACGGAGAAATCAATTGTTGATCTTCTGGGTGAAAACACCGGTACAGGCTACAGATTCCAACTGTCGGAATCAAAGGTGAAACCCAAGACCAAAGAAGCTGTTAACAAAGCTCTCTACACAAACTGGAAGCCAGGCAAGAGTGATTTCAAAGTGGTAGAACTTCATCCTAAGCTGAGGATTTGGCACAAGATTCTTCTGCACTGCATCAATCAAAGGCCAAATGGAAGCTCTCCAGACTACATCAATTTCTGTCAGAAAGTGATGCTCTTCTTCATTCAGGACCGCAAGAAGATCTGCCTTCCCTTCTTCCTGTTCTCTTATCTCAAAGAGTGCATCAAGAAGTCCAGAACAACTGCTTCTCCAAAGTCTGCAATCCGATACATTCCCTTTGGAAGATTGCTTTCAAACCTCTTTCTGGAAAGCAAATTGATAGAAGATCTGACTGAGGCAGGCTGCACAGAGGATCTGACGACTGTTGTTGGTGATGTCTTCACCTCCACATCCATGAAGAAGATGGGATTGATTAAGACAAAGGTTGCACCTGATCATGAAGACACCTCTGATGAAGTCAGACAGAGAAGAGTCCCTCTGACCAATTACCCTCTATGGTCCCAAGCTGATGATCCAGTTGCTATCTTGCACTATCTAGCTGACTTGAGGGAACAAGGTTATGAAATAGATGTGGACGAGTTCTTCAGAACCCTGCCACCAGCTCCAGAATTTGATTCTCCTCCCAAGAATAATGATGACCCGGGTTTGTATGATGTTTTTAGGGTTTTTCCTTGTAGGTTTTGAGTCTTTTTCTTGTGTCTCATGTAGTGTTTCATGCATTCTCATGCATTTTTATTCTTTTCTTTAGTCTTTATTTTGTTTTGGTAATTTAGTAGTTTTATAGGTAGTTTTCTTGCATTTTAAGTAAAGTTTAGGACTTGCATGATTTTCTTTTGTTTTATGAAGGACCTCTTGTGCTAATGAGCTCTTGGAGCTTCTAGAATCTTCCTTGACTTGTTGGTTAGGTTTGGAGAGCAGAAACAGAAGGAGAAAGAAGGCCAAGAAGCAAGGAATTGATGGAGAACTTAAAGAGGATTGAAAAGAGGAGTTTCAGAAGCCAAAAAGTCATTTTCAGGCGAGCTTAAGCGCCTAGGCGCTGGGAATGGGCGCCTAGGCGCCAATTAGGTCCAGAGGCATGTTTTTCAACATGCAATTGGCGCTCAGGCGCTCTGAATTGGCGCCTGAGCACCCAGCCTCGTTTATTTTGCCTATAAATAGGATTTTAGTCATTTTCTTTTGTAATCTTGGATACTACTTTCATTTTTACATAAACTCAGAGGTAGAGGAGCTTCTAGGAGAGTGTGAGAGGGCTTCTAAGCTTGTAATTCAGGTTTTTAGCCATGCTTGGCAAATCTCTCTTCCATTGCTTTGGATTTCTTTGTAAGACTTTTTATATTTGAGTTATAATCTTAAGTTCTTTCCCACATGTTCTTCTTCTTCCCTTGAATCCCATTTTCTGAATTTCAATCTAAGCTTGTATGCATGCTTGCTTTATACTATTCTATAATCAGAACGGAAGTTTGTTATAGATTAGGGAACTGATTTGGGATTACCCCTTCTATACTTGCTACTAGGAATAGAGGAAGGGTTGGGGTTTGATGGCCTGAAATTGCATGATCTAAAACCTCATATAAATGACTAAGTACACAAGGAATTGGGCTTAGCTTTTAGTATGAGAGAATTGCTTATGTGAGGAATCAATAAGTGAGTAACTAGGCTATATCATCAAGGAGAGATCCATGAGAACATGTGCTTAGAATGATGTACTTGAATTGACTAGTTGAACAAGAACCCAAAGCATGTTATTATTTTCTGAATTGTCTTTTTATTTTTCCTTTTCCTTATTACTACTTCAACAGTTCTCTTATTCAATAATACAAACCTTCAAACTCAAAGCTTGAACCGAATCTATTCACTCACAATCCCTGTGGTTCGATATTTAAAACCGGGTGGATTCCGTACACTTGCGGATTTACCAACAAGTTTTTGGCGCCGTTGCCGGGGATTGTTTGTGATTTTTGGTTTGAGTTACGAGTTTGAGGTAAAGTCTACCTAAGACTCAAACTTAGGGCTGAATGGGAGACAACCCATATTTCTTTTTTCTGTTTTACGTTTTGTTTCTTCTGTTTTTTTTTTCAGGAAATAAAAAGGATACAATGGCGCTCGAGCGGTGGCAATTAGCACTTGAGCACCTTGTTTTCCAGCAGTTGAAAGACCAAAGGAGAACACTTGGAGCACTCAATCACTTGAAAGGAGGTTCTTTTCTTACTCTGAGTTTTAGTCCATGCATTTTTAGCATATTTTTCTTTTATAGATTTTGTTTAACTTTTTTTATCATGCATTTTTTTTATAGAGTCTTTTGTACCTTGTTCTTTATTCCTTATACTCAAATGACATGTTCCCAAGTCTTGCTCACTCACATGATGCTGGTTTTGAAAATGTTTTTAAGTGGATACTTTGTGCTTTCTTTTGGGGAGTGATTGTATGTTTGGGAAAGAGAGGGAGAGACTTCGGTCTTCTGAGTGTTGTCTTGAGGATAGAGTTGATGTGAGTCCACAAGGGTCCATCTTTGACCCTTCACTATATAATTTCCCTGGAGGATCCTGACTCACTTGCACTTCTTGGTTCTGAGTTTTATTTTATGCCTCCTTGAGTGTAGCTTTAGGAGACTTGCATTCTTGAGACTGGTAGGTTTTCTTGTACTTCAGAAATTGTTTTATTACATCTTTGTCCCTAGTTGACCCTTTTGAGCCTTATGGAGATTTCCTTGGTATCTATGTTTAATGGGCTGGTTGTTTGGAGGATTCAATGGGGAGTTGTGGTTCTTAACTCTTAATGGAGCTAGTTTATAAAAAATGCAATTGTCTCTTGCCCCATAGAAAAAATTGAAAAAAGTCAAAAGAAAAAAAATGAGCTCCATGGAATGGGTGGAGTTCCAAAAAAAAAAGAAAAAAATTCTGAAACAAAAGGGGGTTAAGAGACTTGTTTGCTAAGTATCAATTGCTTTAAGCTCCGGTTTTCATGAAGGACCACACTCAAAATCTTGTGCAACCTTAGTCTTCCTTAGGGACCACCTACCATGTGCTTTACCTAGCCAACATCATAACCCTTTTGAAGTCTCATTCAATAATGCATTGTCAACTTTAGTTGCTCTTGAGGAAATGATTCTCAGAACCTATGAACTTGCTTTTGTGCTCAGTGCACTAAACAATTGTCTCATGCTAGGATGCTAGTTCTAAATGCTTCTCATAGTGGACTCTAATTCTTCTTTATCTAAGAGTAGCATGAATTTGATTGTTGAATCTTTCTCTTGGAACTAACTGCATTTACTTGATCCCCCAGTTTTCTAAAACAGTATCCCTCTTTTGGCATGTGTGTTGGGAGCAATTCTTTGTGCTTGAGGGCAAGCTAATCTTAGTGACGCTCGAGGGCGAGCTGTCGTTGAGTATAGTGGTGTGATGACCCGGGTTTGTATGATGTTTTTAGGGTTTTTCCTTGTAGGTTTTGAGTCTTTTTCTTGTGTCTCATATAGTGTTTCATGCATTCTCATGCATTTTTATTCTTTTCTTTAGTCTTTATTTTGTTTTGGTAATTTAGTAGTTTTATAGGTAGTTTTCTTGCATTTTAAGTAAAGTTTAGGACTTGCATGATTTTCTTTTGTTTTATGAAGGACCTCTTGTGCTAATGAGCTCTTGGAGCTTCTAGAATCTTCCTTGACTTGTTGGTTAGGTTTGGAGAGCAGAAACTGAAGGAGAAAGAAGGCCAAGAAGCATGGAATTGATGGAGAACTTAAAGAGGATTGAAAAGAGGAGTTTCAGAAGCCAAAAAGTCATTTTCAGGCGAGCTTAAGCGCCTAGGCGCTGGGAATGGGCGCCTAGGCGCCAATTAGGTCCAGAGGCATGTTTTTCAACATGCAATTGGCGCTCAGGCGCTCTGAATTGGCGCCTGAGCACCCAACCTCGTTTATTTTGCCTATAAATAGGATTTTAGTCATTTTCTTTTGTAATCTTGGATACTACTTTCATTTTTACATAAACTCAGAGGTAGAGGAGCTTCTAGGAGACTGTGAGAGGGCTTCTAAGCTTGTAATTCAGGTTTTTACTTGCCATGCTTGGCTAATCTCTCTTCCATTGCTTTGGATTTCTTTGTAAGACTTTTTATATTTGAGTTATAATCTTAAGTTCTTTCCCACATGTTCTTCTTCTTCCCTTGAATCCCATTTTCTGAATTTCAATCTAAGCTTGTATGCATGCTTGCTTTATACTATTCTATAATCAGAACGGAAGTTTGTTATAGATTAGGGAACTGATTTGGGATTACCCCTTCTATACTTGCTACTAGGAATAGAGGAAGGGTTGGGGTTTGATGGCCTGAAATTGCATGATCTAAAACCTCATATAAATGACTAAGTACACAAGGAATTGGGCTTAGCTTTTAGTATGAGAGAATTGCTTATGTGAGGAATCAATAAGTGAGTAACTAGGCTATATCATCAAGGAGAGATCCATGAGAACATGTGCTTAGAATGATGTACTTGAATTGACAAGTTGAACAAGAACCCAAAGCATGTTATTATTTTCTGAATTGTCTTTTTATTTTTCCTTTTCCTTATTACTACTTCAACATATCTCTTATTCAATAATACAAACCTTCAAACTCAAAGCTTGAACCGAATCTATTCACTCACAATCCCTGTGGTTCGATATTTAAAACCGGGTGGATTCCGTACACGTGCGGATTTACCAACAAGTTTTTGGCGCCGTTGCCGGGGATTGTTTGTGATTTTTGGTTTGAGTTACGAGTTTGAGGTAAAGTCTACCTAAGACTCAAACTTAGGGCTGAATGGGAGACAACCCATATTTCTTTTTTCTGTTTTACGTTTTGTTTCTTCTGTTTTTTTTTTCCAGGAAATAAAAAGGATACAATGGCGCTCGAGCGGTGGCAATTAGCTCTTGAGCACCTTGTTTTCCAGCAGTTGAAAGACCAAAGGAGAACACTTGGAGCACTCAATCACTTGAAAGGAGGTTCTTTTCTTACTCTGAGTTTTAGTCCATGCATTTTTAGAATATTTTTCTTTTATAGATTTTGTTTAACTTTTTTTATCATGCATTTTTTTTATAGAGTCTTTTGTACCTTGTTCTTTATTCCTTATACTCAAATGACATGTTCCCAAGTCTTGCTCACTCACATGATGCTGGTTTTGAAAATGTTTTTAAGTGGATACTTTGTGCTTTCTTTTGGGGAGTGATTGTATGTTAGGGAAAGAGAGGGAGAGACTTCGGTCTTCTGAGTGTTGTCTTGAGGATAGAGTTGATGTGAGTCCACAAGGGTCCATCTTTGACCCTTCACTATATAATTTCCCTGGAGGATCCTGACTCACTTGCACTTCTTGGTTCTGTGTTTCATTTTATGCCTCCTTGAGTGTAGCTTTAGGAGACTTGCATTCTTGAGACTGGTAGGTTTTCTTGTACTTCAGAAATTATTTTATTACATCTTTGTCCCTAGTTGACCCTTTTGAGCCTTATGGAGATTTCCTTGGTATCTATGTTTAATGGGCTGGTTGTTTGGAGGATTCAATGGGGAGTTGTGGTTCTTAACTCTTAATGGAGCTAGTTTATAAAAAATGCAATTGTCTCTTGCCCCAGAGAAAAAAATTGAAAAAAGTCAAAAGAAAAAAAATGAGCTCCATGGAATGGGTGGAGTTCCAAAAAAAAAAGAAAAAAATTCTGAAACAAAAGGGGGTTAAGAGACTTGTTTGCTAAGTATCAATTGCTTTAAGCTCCGGTTTTCATGAAGGACCACACTCAAAATCTTGTGCAACCTTAGTCTTCCTTAGGGACCACCTACCATGTGCTTTACCTAGCCAACATCATAACCCTTTTGAAGTCTCATTCAATAATGCATTGTCAACTTTAGTTGCTCTTGAGGAAATGATTCTCAGAACCTATGAACTTGCTTTTGTGCTCAGTGCACTAAACAATTGTATCATGCTAGGATGCTAGTTCTAAATGCTTCTCATAGTGGACTCTAATTCTTCTTTATCTAAGAGTAGCATGAAGTTGATTGTTGAATCTTTCTCTTGGAACTAACTGCATTTACTTGATCCCCCAGTTTTCTAAAACAGTATCCCTCTTTTGGCATGTGTGTTGGGAGCAATTCTTTGTGCTTGAGGGCAAGCTAATCTTAGTGACGCTCGAGGGCGAGCTGTCATTGAGTATAGTGGTGTGATGACCCGGGTTTGTATGATGTTTTTAGGGTTTTTCCTTGTAGGTTTTGAGTCTTTTTCTTGTGTCTCATGTAGTGTTTCATGCATTCTCATGCATTTTTATTCTTTTCTTTAGTCTTTATTTTGTTTTGGTAATTTAGTAGTTTTATAGGTAGTTTTCTTGCATTTTAAATAAAGTTTAGGACTTGCATGATTTTCTTTTGTTTTATGAAGGAGCTCTTGTGCTAATGAGCTCTTGGAGCTTCTAGAATCTTCCTTGACTTGTTGGTTAGGTTTGGAGAGCAGAAACTGAAGGAGAAAGAAGGCCAAGAAGCATGGAATTGATGGAGAACTTAAAGAGGATTGAAAGAGGAGTTTCAGAAGCCAAAAAGTCATTTTCAGGCGAGCTTAAGCGCCTAGGCGCTGGGAATGGGCGCCTAGGCGCCAATTAGGTCCAGAGGCATGTTTTTCAACATGCAATTGGCGCTCAGGCGCTCTGAATTGGCGCCTGAGCGCCCAACCTCGTTTATTTTGCCTATAAATAGGATTTTAGTCATTTTCTTTTGTAATCTTGGATACTACTTTCATTTTTACATAAACTCAGAGGTAGAGGAGCTTCTAGGAGAGTGTGAGAGGGCTTCTAAGCTTGTAATTCAGGTTTTTACTTGCCATGCTTGGCTAATCTCTCTTCCATTGCTTTGGATTTCTTTGTAAGACTTTTTATATTTGAGTTATAATCTTAAGTTCTTTCCCACATGTTCTTCTTCTTCCCTTGAATCCCATTTTCTGAATTTCAATCTAAGCTTGTATGCATGCTTGCTTTATACTATTCTATAATCAGAACGGAAGTTTGTTATAGATTAGGGAACTGATTTGGGATTACCCATTCTATACTTGCTACTAGGAATAGAGGAAGGGTTGGGGTTTGATGGCCTGAAATTGCATGATCTAAAACCTCATATAAATGACTAAGTACACAAGGAATTGGGCTTAGCTTTTAGTATGAGAGAATTGCTTATGTGAGGAATCAATAAGTGAGTAACTAGGCTATATCATCAAGGAGAGATCCATGAGAACATGTGCTTAGAATGATGTACTTGAATTGACTAGTTGAACAAGAACCCAAAGCATGTTATTATTTTATGAATTGTCTTTTTATTTTTCCTTTTCCTTATTACTACTTCAACATATCTCTTATTCAATAATACAAACCTTCAAACTCAAAGCTTGAACCGAATCTATTCACTCACAATCCCTGTGGTTCGATATTTAAAACCGGGTGGATTCCGTACACTTGCGGATTTACCAACAAATAAGAAGAAGAGAAGAATAATTATAGAGGAATCCTCTGAAGAGACTGATCCCTCTGATGGTGTTGATCAGAGGAAGAAGAATGAAAAGCCTAAGAGGAAGCATGAGGAACCCTCCAAGCCAGATGCTCCATCTGATGGTGATAATGATGATGCTCCTCCACCAAAGAAGTCAAAGAAGCAAGTGAGAATTGTGGAGCAGCCAACTCGTGTGGAACCAGCTCTTGAAGTAACCAGAACTGAAGCTTTTGCCAGGGTTACTCGGTCTGCAGTGAAATCATCAAGTAAGCCTGTTGTTTCATTTATTGATGATGATTTAAGCTCATTTGATGCACTCCCAATTTCTGCCCTTCTTAACCGCACTGCTACCCCACTCTCTCCCATTCAAGAGTCTCAACCAGCTGAACAAAACCCCTCTCCAACTACTTCACCTAGATCTTCATTCTTTCAACCCTCTCATGAAGAATCACCTCTTTGGAATATGCTTCAGACACCTAGACCCTCTGAACCTACCTCACCTATAACCATTCAATATAACCCCTAAGCCTCTGAACCCATTATTTCTGACCAATCTCACCATGAACCCAGAACCTCTGATCACTCTGTCCTCAGAGCATCAGATCATCCTGCTCGCAGAACAAATGATACAGACACTACAACTCCTTGTCCCTCTGTATCCTTTCCCATAAATGTTTCCGATTCCTCACCCTCAAATAACTCTGAATCCATTCGCCAATTTGATCAAATTGCGAAACAGAAAGAGTCTGTTATCCCTGAGTACTATCAGACCATTCCAAGCCTAAAGAAATATCCTGGACCTAGGCCAGAACGTCTAGTTGATCAAGATCATCCCATTCCAGTAGTACCTTTGAATGCAGCATCTCCTTCATCTCTTCCTGTACAACCAGCAATTCCCTTACAACCAGAACATGTCCAACCAGAAAACTCCGTCTCTAACCATTCCTCGGTTAGATCTCCAAACCTTGAGGTTGAGACCTCTCAACCAAACCTTGAGATCAACACATCAAACGTCCAAACTTTAGATGTTGGCTCTCCTCAAGGTGCTTCTGAAGCAAATAGCAGTAATCACCCCACTTCTCCTGAAACCAATCTCTCCATTGTTCCCTATACATATCTCAAACCCAACTCCCTTCTTGAGTGCATCAGTGTGTTTAATTATGAAGCATCATTAATGGTTCGCAATGTGCAAGGTCACACTGACCTTCATGAGAACCCTGACTCTGTTGCTAAAGAATGGGATCATCTGTGTGATTGGATGATTGCTCAAGTTCCTATTATGATGAGTCATCTCACTGCTGAAAGGGATCAGAGGATTGAAGCTGCCAGACAGCGTTTCAACAGAAGGGTGGCTATGCATGAACAACAACTAAGGGTTGAGTTACTTGAAGCTATTGAGGCAGTAAGAAAGAAGAAAGAACAAGCAGAAGAAGCTGCACGTCTAGAAGCTGAACAAATTGAGAATGCAAAGTTAGAAGCTGAAAGGCTACAAGATGAAGCTGATGCTCTCAGAGGTCAAGTTCTTGCTCCAGTGCCTTTCACAAGT
The DNA here is from genome assembly GCF_012489685.1 of Lotus japonicus. Taxonomy (NCBI): domain Eukaryota; kingdom Viridiplantae; phylum Streptophyta; class Magnoliopsida; order Fabales; family Fabaceae; genus Lotus; species Lotus japonicus. The sequence goes on along the minus strand of NC_080045.1, from coordinate 48,141,637 downwards.
GCTGCTTCACACTCCACTCAAACTCCTCACTCTGCTCAGGATGTTCCATCCACTTCTACTCAGCCAAGTTCTTCCAGACTTGCTATTTTGGAACAACGTCTTAACACTCATGAGACTCTCCTGTTCAGCATGAATGAAGCTATTCAAGAGCTCCTTCGCCGCACTGCAAAACCTTAGTTTTTAGGATCTCTCTTGTTTTCTTCTTTGTTTGATAAACTTTATGTTATATGTTTTTCTTTGCTTTTAGTTATTTGCTTCTATATACTATGTCTATTTATTGCCTTATGTGATTATTTATTTCATGTTTCTTCTTGCATTTAACACAACATATTTCTGAAATTTTTTCTTTTATATATATAACCAAGCATTACAAATTACACCATCATATTTCTGCACTACTCTAGAATGGAGGATCCTTCTTCATTCTCCTACACTCTTGGCGCTGCTTGATGACCCGGGATTATATGATGTTTTTAGGGTTTTTCCTTGTAGGTTTTGAGTCTTTTTCTTGTGTCTCATGTAGTGTTTCATGCATTCTCATGCATTTTTATTCTTTTCTTGAGTCTTTGTTTTGTTTTGGTAATTTTGTAGTTTTATAGGGAGTTTTCTTGCATTTTAAGTTAAGTTTAGGACTTGCATGATTTTCTTTTGTTTTATGAAGGACCTCTTGTGCTAATGAGCTCTTGGAGCTTCTAGAATCTTCCTTGACTTGTTGGTTAGGTTTGGAGAGCAGAAACTGAAGGAGAAAGAAGGCCAAGAAGCATGGAATTGATGAAGAACTTAAAGAGGATTGAAAAGAGGAGTTTCAGAAGCCAAAAAGTCCTTTTCAGGCGAGCTTAAGCGCCTAGGCGCTGGGAATGGGCGCCTAGGCGCCAATTACCTTCCAGAGGCCATATTTCAGAATGGAATTGGCGCTCAGGCGCTCTGAATTGGCGCCTGAGCGCCCAGAACAGCCCAACCTCGTTTATTTTTGCCTATAAATAGGATTTTAGTCATTTTCTTTTGCAATTTTGGATACTTTGTAAAATTCAGAGGTAGAGGATCATCTAGGAGAGGGAGAGAAGGCTTCCAAGCTTGTGTTCAAGGTTCTTAGCCAAGCATGGCTCTTGCCATGCTTGGCTAATCTCTCTTCTTTTACTTTGGATTTCTTGTAAGACTTTTCCTTTTAAGTTATAATCTTAAGTTCTTTCCCACATGTTCTTCTTCTTTCCTTGAATCCCATATCCATGCTTTATGTTTCAAGTTAGAACATGTGCTAGCTTTATACTATTCTATAATCAGAACGGAAGTTTGTTATAGATTAGGGAACCGATTTGGGATTACCCCTTCTATGCTTGCTACTAGGAATAGAGGAAGGGTTGGGGTTTGATGGCCTGAATTTGCATGATCTAAAACCTCATATAAATGACTAAGTACACAAGGAATTGGGCTTAGCTTTTAGTATGAGAGAATTGCTTATGTGAGGAATCAATAAGTGAGTAACTAGGCTATATCATCAAGGAGAGATTCATGAGAACATGTGCTTAGAATGATGTGCTTGAATTGATTAGTTGAGCAAGAACCCAAAGTAAATCACTCTTTCTTTTCATTTTCTGTTTCATTTCTGAGTTTATGTTTATTTTCCCTTTTTACTACTTCGACATTTCATCATTTCAATAATACAAACCTTCAAACTCAAAGCTTGAACCGAATCTTTTTTTACTCACAATCCCTGTGGTTCGATATTTAAAACCGGTGGATTCCGTACTCTTGCGGATTTACCAACAAGTTTTTGGCGCCGTTGCCGGGGATTGTTTGTGATTTTTGGTTTGAGTTACGAGTTTGAAGTTTAGTCTACCTAAGACTTAAACTTAGGGCTGAATGGGAGACAACCCATGTTTTTTTTTCTGTTTTACGTTTTGTCTTCTGTTTTGTTTTTCAGGAAATAAAAGCCATTGGAGAACACTTGGACGCACTCAATCACTTGAAATGAGGTTTGTAACGCCCCGATTTCTCGAGTGTTACTCAGTAACTAATTAACCCATTTTCGTAAAGAGTTTTCGTCGATTCACTTATTAATCTTCAATTAATGACAAACCTTTCATTTTACGAAAACTCTTGAAACATAACCTTTCCAAAAACACGCGGAAGTAACCAACATCGTAAAACTTTTTAAATAACCAACTGTAAAGAGTACGAATCAAAGGCCTGAATGAAAATAAAGATTACATCAAAACTTGTTCATTCGAATTTAAGCAATAAAATTGTTCGATACCAACACTTCGGAAACTCTCAACCCCAACAGAAAACAAAAGACTCTCAACCAAAACCCTATTCCTTAGCCTCTTCCTCTTCCTCTGAAGTGTAGTCGTCCTCCGGTATTGGCACGTCACGTAGCATCAACTCCCAAGAATGAGTCATCGCCATTATCTTCACGACCATCTACCCCCCCCAAATAAACACATAGCAAACAAGCAGGGTCAGGTCCAACAAAAAGAATGATAATGACAAAATCAACAACAACATATATAATATAAGTACATTATATGTCTTTTATGGGAAAGAGTCAGTTACTAACGGAATCTCACTTTACACAACCACCTTTCACCTTGGATCCAACACCATTCGTCCAGCAGACGAACAACACCATGAGCAAAGCTCACAACATCATGGCGTTCCTTGGAACGACCACAGCACACCATGGGTCAGACACCCACAAGTCATAACATCACGGTTCAAACCGCATTCACCCTCGCGTGCAAGTTATCCGTTTTGTCTCTAACGGAACCATTGTTCTCATGGTCCATAGTCCTAACCAGACCTATGTCCAAATTATTCACATTTACTTGCAAGCGAGTTATAAATTCATTCTCTTGGTGTTTAAGGCTCTAATGTCAATCCTAGAGTCTTATGAGTTAATATCGTATCAGATTACAACGTCAAGAAATAACAGTCACACTAGGAGGAATTACAGCTGGGTGAGCGACCTCCTAAACAAATCACAACTAAACTTCATGCCAAGCATAGAAATAATCAGGGCCTCCCAAATTCACAAATTATTTACAAATTCCAGAGGCTCAGTTTACAGATATCATCATATAAAAATCTCACAAAGGTCCCTAATCACATGTTACTAACATTTCCAACAATTTCTCAAATTTAGTGTTTTTGGACAACAGGTGCAGCGTGTACTAAAACTGGTCTACAGACCGCAATACTTAGCCACAAAATTCACATGATACATGACTGGAAAGATAATTCGAAACTCTACACTTTTATAGTTTATCACTTTTCCATTTGAGATCCAGAATTAGGTGATATTAGGCCTTAAAGCTTGCTGTCCGGTACAGGAAGAACAGCAGGTGCAACAGTCACTAAGATCGACCTCCAGACCTCATTACTAGACCAAAAATTATGTTATTTATATGCATAAAAAGCCAATTCGAAAATCTACAATTTTCCAGTTTATCCCTTTTTCATTTGAGACCCCGAATTAGGTGTAATTAAGCTCCAAAGCTCGCTGTCCAGTACAGGAAACTGGCAGAGATACTTTTGCCTTCAAATTAATTTTTCAACCATTCAAGTCCCAGAGTTTTAAACCATATTCCAGCAGCAAGAACCACATATCATATATCATATATCATGCTTAAATTTCCAGAACCAAGATAACCATCAATTCTAGCACAAAAGGCAGATCTAAGCATATAAATCTTCAATCATTTTAATCAAGCAAAGTCATAGAAGAAACGGTAGTTGTAGTGATGAATAATGGAGAATCATGGCATCAACATTTCATCTCAAATCAGAAGCAAAACATCAAGATCTCAAGGCAGAAAAAAAACAGCAAGCATCATGAACACAAAAGTCTTGCGAAAGCAATCATGTTCATGACTTTTCTCATAGTAAAACATGGCAAATACCCTAGGCAATCTACCCAATCCTAGGACCAGCCCTTTCCTTGGGTTCTTGGTCTGAAAAGAAGAAGAGAATGAAGTTTGGAAGAACAATCTCTTGCTGTCCAAGTCTCCTTCACCTTCCTTCTCCTTCGCGAAACCCTCTCTATTCGCGCTCTCTCCCTTGCTCGCGCGCGTGACCGGCGACAATGGTGGTGGCTTGGGCGGCGGCTCCCTTCTCTTCTCTCACACGTTCTCTCTTTGTTTTTCACGTGAAGGTGCTGTAGTGTATCTCTGTTTTCTGATTGTGGAAGAATAGGGTTTCCCCCCTTGGCTAAAATCCCATGCAACCCACAAGTGGGCTAGGGTTTTGTTTTCCACAAGCCCGACCCAAGTCCAACCTTAACCCACCAGTCTAATTACCTAATCAGACCTGAAACTTACTAAAACCTAAGCCCTCAAAGGTAAATTCATAATTAAATTCGGACTTAGAAGAAAAACAATGTAATAATCCCGCTGGCACTGTACAGCCGGAACTACGTTCACTAAAACGGGGATATCTGGAGCTACAGATATCGGATCGACACGAAACCACTTGGAGAATTTTCTAGACTTGAAGGGCTACAACTCTCATGAAGGAAGTTTTCCCAAATGAAGTCTTTAAGACCCTCTAAAAATTCACACAAGTTGACAGTTCTAAACTGCCAGTTATCAAACATAGCCAAAAACTTCAATTTTATTCAAACTTCCATAAAATTGTTCCAAATTGAACTTAGGGCCTTACAAGGTTCTTGTCTTACTCTGAGTTTAGTTCATGCATTTTTGCATATTTTTCTTTTGTAGATTTTTGTTTTTGTTTATCTTTATTGATCATGCATAGAGTCTTTTAAACCTTGGTCATTACTTTCTTATACTCAAATGACATGTTCCCAAGTCTTGCTCACTTACATGATGCTGGTTTTGAAAATGTTTTTATGTGGATACTTTGTGCTTTCTTTTGGGGAGTGATTGTATGTGTGGGAAAGAGAGGACGAGACTTTTGTCTTCTAAGTGTTGTCTTGAGGATATAGTTGATGTGAGTCCACAAGGGTCCATCTTTGACCCTTCACTATATAATTTCCCTGGAGGATCCTGACTCACTTGCACTTCTTGGTTCTGTGTTTCATTTTATGCCTCCTTGAGTGTAGCTTTAGGAGACTTGCATTCTTGAGACTGGTAGGTTTTCTTGTACTTCAGAAATTGTTTTATAACATCTTTGTCCCTAGTTGACCCTTTTGAGCCTTATGGAGAATTCTTTGTTACCTTTGTTATTTGGGCTGGTTGTTTGGTTGGAAAAATGGGGAGTTGTGGTTCTTAACTCTCAATGGAGCTAGTTTATAGAAAATGTAATTGTCTCTTGCCCCAAAGAAAAAATTCAAAAAATTCAAAAGATGAACTCCATGGCCGGATGGAGTTCCAAAAAAGTCAAAAGAAAAAATGAACTCCATGGAATGGGTGGAGTTCCCAAAAAAAAAGAAAAAAAAATTCTAAAACAAAAGGGGGTTAAGAGACTTGAGTGCTAAGTATCAATAACTTGAAAGCTCCGGAATTCCAAATTGGACCACACTCAAATTTTGTGCAGCCTTAGTCTTCCTTAGGGACCACCTACCTTGTGCTTTACCTAGCCAACGTTACAACCCTTTTGAAGTCTCATTGAATAATGCATTGTCAACTTTAGTTGCTCTTGAGTGAATGATTCTCAGAACCTATGAACTTGCTTTTGTGCTCAGTGCACTAAACAATTGTCTCATGCTAGGATGTTAGCTCTAAATGCTTCTCATATTGGACTCTAATTCTTCTTTATCTAAGAGTAGCATGAAGTTGATTGTTGAATTTTTCTCTTGAAACTAACTACATTCACTTGATCCCCCGGTTTTCTAAAACAGTATCCCTCTTTTGGCATGTGTGTTGGGAGCAATTCTTTGCGCTTGAGGGCAAGCTAATCTTAGTGACGCTCGAGGGCGAGCTGTCGTTGAGTATAGTGGTGTGATGACCCGGGTTTATATGATGTTTTTAGGGTTTTTCCTTGTAGGTTTTGAGTTTTTTTCTTGTGTCTCATGTAGTGTTTCATGCATTCTCATGCATTTTTATTCTTTTCTTGAGTCTTTGTTTTGTTTTGGTAATTTTGTAGTTTTATGTGAGTTTTCTTGCATTTTAAGTTAAGTTTAGGACTTGCATGATTTTCTTTTGTTTTATGAAGGACCTCTTGTGCTAATGAGCTCTTGGAGCTTCTAGAATCTTCCTTGACTTGTTGGTTAGGTTTGGAGAGCAGAAACTGAAGGAGAAAGAAGGCCAAGAAGCATGGAATTGATGAAGAACTTAAAGAGGATTGAAAAGAGGAGTTTCAGAAGCCAAAATGTCCTTTTCAGGCGCTCTGAATTCGCGCCTGAGCGCCCAGAACAGCTCAGCCTCGTTTATTTTTGCCTATAAATAGGATTTTAGTCATTTTCTTTTGCAATTTTGGATACTTTGTAAAATTCAGAGGTAGAGGATCATCTAGGAGAGGGAGAGAAGGCTTCCAAGCTTGTGTTCAAGGTTCTTAGCCAAGCATGGCTCTTGCCATGCTTGGCTAATCTCTCTTCTTTTACTTTGGATTTCTTGTAAGACTTTTCCTTTTAAGTTATAATCTTAAGTTCTTTCCCACATGTTCTTCTTCTTTCCTTGAATCCCATATCCATGCTTTATGTTTCAAGTTAGAACATGTGCTAGCTTTATACTATTCTATAATCAGAACGGAAGTTTGTTATAGATTAGGGAACCGATTTGGGATTACCCCTTCTATGCTTGCTACTAGGAATAGAGGAAGGGTTGGGGTTTGATGGCCTGAATTTGCATGATCTAAAACCTCATATAAATGACTAAGTACACAAGGAATTGGGCTTAGCTTTTAGTATGAGAGAATTGCTTATGTGAGGAATCAATAAGTGAGTAACTAGGCTATATCATCAAGGAGAGATTCATGAGAACATGTGCTTAGAATGATGTGCTTGAATTGATTAGTTGAGCAAGAACCCAAAGTAAATCACTCTTTCTTTTCATTTTCTGTTTCATTTCTGAGTTTATGTTTATTTTCCCTTTTTACTACTTCGACATTTCATCATTTCAATAATACAAACCTTCAAACTCAAAGCTTGAACCGAATCTTTTCATTCACAATCCCTGTGGTTCGATATTTAAAACCGGGTGGATTCCGTACTCTTGCGGATTTACCAACACTGCTCAACTCTCTCTTTCTCCAGACGATCGAGTGTGTACTCTATGTTGCCGAGCCTTTTGCTCAGCTCATCCCTCTCCAGACCCTCTTCCATCGTCTCCAGATCCTTCTCCACTGCTTCTTTTTCTTCCAGCTTGCACAGCTCCTGAATCTCCTCCACGAAGCAGAGGAACTCCTTCAGATCTTTCTCCAATTCTGGACTAAGTTCCTTTTCCAAAAGCGTTGTAGTCAGCTCATGTATGGTTCTCGAACCCTCAGGGTGCCTAACATTGATGAACAAATCTTCATCAAAGGCCTTCTTTCTGAGCTCTTCCAACGCAACGATGTATGATGCCATTTGTGATTCGAAAGTAATCTTGTTGTGAAGCTTACTGCGTTCCTAATCGCTTTATATAAGCATCCTTCTCTCTCCGGAAGTTATTGCTCTTGCAGTTTCTCGAGGATAAGTCTTTGGTAACTGAAGCTTCTCTTTACTCCCGTGGCCGGTGGTAAACGTTCAACATATGCATTACTTCCTTTCTTTAATTTCGCTAATCACTTTTTCATCATTAATTATTTCTCCATCTTTTTGAACTTAGTCCTTCTTTAAGGGGGCGTACCTTGTACTTCAAGCTAAGTTTTTCACACCCCAAGCTTTTTGCTTATGACAAAAAGGGGGAGTATAACCCAGTTTTTGATGTATACGCTGATTAGTGTGATTGTTGTTTCTTTGGAGAATTTAAGAGTGCCACTTTTATGACCATAGATGCGTGTTGGTCAATCCGCAAGTGTACGGAATTCACCCGGTTTTAATTTATCGAACCACGGGGAATTGGTGTGGCAATTCAGTTTAAGCCTCGAGTTCACGGTAGGAAAGCGAGTAAAATTCAGTTTTAAAGGTTGATTGATTGTTGTGATACTTAATTAGAAAGCTAACAAAGACAAGTGTGTGATAATCTATGGTGAGAATGCCTTGGGTTCTTGCTTGACTAATTCAGTTCTAATCAACCTATTCTATCCACAAAACTCCGAGTCTCTCCTTGATGTTCTAGCCTAATCAATCATCTATCGATGCCTCGCATAGACAATCCTCTCAAGCCAAAAGATAAGCACAATTCCTTGATAACCTAAACATTTGCTAAAGGCATTAAGCATGCAATTCAGGCCAACAAACCCCAACCCTTCCTCTATTCCTAGTAGCAAGCATAGAAGAGGTAACCCCACAACAAGTCCCTAATCTATAACAAACTTCCGTTCTATTATAGAAAAGTATAAAGCTAGCACATGTTCTAACTTGAAACATAAAGCATGGATATGGGATTCAAGGGTTTACTCAGAGGATTCATGAATAGAAATAGGAATTAAGATTAAAACATCATAAGTCTTACAAAGAACCCAAAGCAAAAGGGATTTAGCCAAACATGGCTACGAAATCCATACAAGAAAAGAAAGACAAAACCTGGATCATAGGACTTGGAGGAAGCTCCTCAAGTTCTAGAACCCAAACCCTCTCTTCTAACTTATTGAAATATGAGAAAATGACAAAAAGTCCCAAGAGAAATGACAAAAATCCTATTTATAGGCAAAATGGGCGAGTTTTCTGTGTGCCGGGCGCTCAAGCGCCAGTGCCGGGCGTTCAAGCGCCAGGCCTAATTTTTCAGCTTTTTTGCTTCTGCCTCCCTGGCGCTCAGGCGCCCATGTGGGGCGCATGAGCGCCCCAGCTCGCCTGAAAACCTCTTAAACTTCAACTTTAACTGCCTCCATCAAGCCTTTAAACCCCTTGGCCTTCTTCCTTCAGCTGTTACAACCTGATTGCTTGCATAGAAAGACTAGGAACAAAACCAAGAAACTCAAAGGTTAAATTTCACAAAAGTATAAAATGAACTAGGAATTAAACTAAACCCCTAAACTCTACTAAAATACCATTAAAGACCTTATAAAACTATGAAATTACCAAAGCAATGCAAAAGGACTAATAAAGAAAAAAATGCATGAGAATGCATGAAACACTACATGAGACTCAACAAAAAGACTCAAAACCCACAATGAAATGACCCTAAAAACACTACTAAACTAGGGTCATCACACCACTATACTTAACGACAGCTCGCCCTCGAGCGTAAAGAACAACTCGCTTGCCCTCAAGCGCAAGAAATGCTCCCAAAACAAGTGCTCTCAACAAAATACTTATCACAAAAACCGGGGGATATTGAAACTACAGCTGGTTCCAAAAGAAAGACACAACAATCCACTTCATGCCACTTTCAGACAAAGAAGAGTGTAGAGTCCATTATGAGAAACATATAGATCTAAAATTCCTAGGATGAGACATACATTTAGTGCACTGAGCACACAAGCAGTGCATAGGTTCTGGATTTCATTCACTCAAAAGCAACAAAGATCAAACATGCACAAATTCAAAGAGACTTCACAAAGGGTGAAATGTGTGGCTTGGTGAAGTACAAGGTGGTTGGCCCCTAAGGAAGACTAGGCTTCAAAACATATTGAGTGTGGTCCTATTAGTACCCCCCCCGGAGCTTTCAACAACAAACATTTTTTTGCACAAGTCTCTTGACCCCTCTTTTTCAACTTTCTTTTCTTCTATTTCTTCCTTTTTGCAACTCCAACTTGATTAGGAGTCTTTTTTTCTTTTTCTTTTTCTTCTTTTTTCACATGGGGCAAGAGACAATTTCCAACTTTAATTACTAGCTCCAACACAATGCAAGGACCAACACTCCCCAAAATCCAACCTATCATCCATCCCTAATCATTTAGCTAACAAAGAAATCTTCAATAGGCTCAAAAGGGACAACTAGGGACAAATGTTCAAGCCAACAAACTCTGAAGCTCAAAAACCTACAAGTCTCAAGAATTGTGCAAGTATCACAAAGCATGCAAAGTGTGAAATCAATACAGAACCAAGAAGTACGAGTGAGTCAGGATCCTCCAGGAAAATTTTATGGTGAAGGGTCAAAAATGGACCCTTAAGGACTCACACCAACTCTATCCTTAAGAAACACTCGAAAGACCGAAGTCTCCTCCTCTCTTCCCCAAAGCATGCAATCACTCATCCCCAAAAGACAACACAAGTATTCACAAAAACATTTTCAAAACTAGCAACATGATAGAGAGCATAACTACGGGCAAAAACATGTGTGTATAGGGAAGTAACGACCCAAAAAACGACTCTAACTAAACAATGCATGACCAAATAGAAAATGAAGACTACAAAGGAAAAATATGCAAAAAATTCATGAGCTAAACCAAGGGAAAGAGTCGACCTCCTTTACAAGTTACCATGGAGGCCTTAGACACACCTCCTACTCCATAATTCAGGCTCTCATTCCCTGCAAAATGCAACAAACAAACAAGCAAAGTAAAACAAGACTTGGGTTGTCTCCCAAGCAGCCCTAAGTTATAGTCCTAGGTGGAATCTCCTTCCTTTGGTGTTAGGAAGGAAATTCCTTACCATCAATCTTCCTTCCACATGTGCAAGGTAGGAACCTTGCACAAAACTTTTGGAACAACTCCTCCCAAGAGAGGGTATCGTCTAAACTATCGTACCAAATCCTTGCTCCCACCTTCAAGGAGTGAGGGAAGAGCTTAATCATGAACTCATCACTAGTCACACCTTCCATATTTACAAGGTGACTAGCTTGAGTGAATCGGGCCATGTGGTCTTGGAAATTCTCCTCTTGAGACCCCCCATACTTGTTTTCACTAACAAGCTTGATGAGAGCTTGATTAAGCTCAACATCTTTTTCACTTAACTTGGGGGTCTCCTTTGAAGACCTGGACAAGCTTTTGATCATATCACAAACAAAACCATCATTAAGGTTAGTTTGCAAATTAGGATTGAAAACCGAAAATCTTACCTTGTCCTCACCTACTCTAAGAATGAGCTGACCCTTATCAACATCGATCTTAGCCCTGCCAGTGGCTAAGAAGGGTCGGCCAAGAATGAGAGGAATCTTCGCATCCTCCTCCATGTCCAGCACCACAAAATCAACTGGGAACACGTACTTATCAACCTTAACCATCAAATCTTCAATGATCCCATAAGGTGTTTTTAGGGATCGGTCCGCCATTTGTAAGGAGAGCATGGTCGGGGTGACCTCTCCTAAGTTCAGCCTTCTAAACATGCTAAGCGGCATCAAGTTGATGCTCGCTCCCAAATCACACAAGGCTTCAACAACAGTCAACCCCTCGATCTCCACTGGGATAGTAAAACTCCCAGGATCCCTTCTCTTCTTAGGCATTTTTCTTTGCAAAATGGCACTACACTCCTCGGTCATCATGATAGTTTCATCAACCTCACTCAACTTCCTTCTCTTACTTAAAATGTCCTTCATGAACATAGCATAGATAGGCATTTGCTCCAAAGCATCGGAAAAAGGGATATCAATATGGAGTTTCTTAAAAACATCCATAAATTTTGAAAACTTTTTATCCAAATTCTTTTTAACCAATGCTTTAGGAAATGGAACTTTGCCAAGTTCAGGAATAGGATCATTCATCACTCTAGTTTTTATAGGAACACTCACTTCCTCCTCAACTATTTTCTCACTTTTTCCCTCAATTTGCTTTTTTAACTCATGTAACACTCTCCCACTCCTAGTGGTAACAATAGCAGAATTTTCTTGTTCGGGATTGGGGATAGTATCGGAAGGAAATTTACCTTGAGGCCTTTCGGCAATTTGCTTGGCTAGCTGGCCAAGTTGGTTCTCCAAGTTCTTGACAGCCGCCTCTTGGTTCTTTTGGTTGTTGTTCATGCGGTTGATGCAACTCTCCAATAGCTCCTCTAAGCTCTTCTTGCCACCATCATTTTCACCAACTTGCTCTTGGACTTGTTGAGAAAGTCCAGAGCTTTGACCTCGGAAACCCTGACTAGTAATGGTGCAAAATTCACTAACATTGGGCCCTCCAATAGCCACACACTCCACTTTGGCTGCTGTAGCACCGACCAAATTGGTCGCCTTTATGTGATTTTGAATCTCCGCAATTCGTTCGGAGAGTTACTTGTTGGAGGCCAAGAGCTTGTCGTAAGCTTCCACTTCAAGCTTACTCCTTCGGGTTTGGCGATCATTTTCAGAGTTCATGGCTTTCGCTGCCATCTTTTCTATTAAGTCATACCCCGCTTGTGGGGGAAGAGCATCGAACTCGCCATTTGAAGCCGCATCTAGGCCAAACCTCCAAGAGTATTGTAGACCATCATAAAATGTTGCAACCAATTCAGCTTGGGTGAGATTGTGTTGAGGACATTTCCTCAAGAGCTTCTTGAAGCGCTCCCAAGCTTCATAGAGATTTTCTTCAGTGGGTTGCACAAAATTCATGATGTCTTTTTTCAATTTCCTCAAAAGGGCTCTTGGGAAGAACCTTGTTGTGAACTTTTCCGCTAAGTCTTCCCAAGTAGTGATGCTCCCTTGAGGTTGAGAATTCAGCCATTCCTCAGCGGTGTCCTTCAAAGAAAATGGAAACAAGCTCAACCGAATGAAGGTATGAAAAACGGTAGAAAGGGGGGGTTTGAATAACGTTTTCAGTATAAAACTTCCACCTTAAAGATTTTGACAAATCTTTTAAGAACTTAAGTGCTAAAGATAAGAGATAGAAAAGCACACAAGGATTTTATCCTGGTTCACTTGATAAATCACTCAAGCTACTCCAGTCCACCCGTTAAGGTGATTTCTTCCTTCTTAGAATGAAGGCAATCCACTAATCAGGTAAGAGTTACAACTGCACTTGAAACCTACAAGTGACTAACAATTACACTGACTTAGCTCACACTAAGATTCACTCTCTTAGTCTTCTCTAGGATCCGATCAACCTTGATCTCCTAAAGGAACTAAACAAACTGTTTATCAAAGAATTGTTTACAAGAGATTTGCTTCTAAAAAGCTAATAGTAAACTCAATGAATTTCAGATGAAAGAAAACTTAGAAGATTTTGAATATGTCTTGCGTATGTGAATGCTTCTAGCCGTTTCTTTCAGTCTTCAGCCTCTTTATATACTCCAAGGATTAGGGTTGAGCGATGCATGGGAAATGCTACCGTTGGAGGGCAGTTCTGGAAAATCCAGCTTCTGCTGTGGCTGAGAACGTTAGGTAGGTCGTCAGGAAGGTACAGTTGCTTTTGTACTTGGATAGCGACGCGACCTTTAAACCTAGGAGACTTCTGATCAGGGGAATGCTTCATATTGGAACTTGTGAAGCCGGTTGATCAGAGTCAGAGGGAAAGCACAGATCCTCTGACCATTGTATCTTTTGATTCTGAACTCAAAGGGAAGAACATGGCCTTCAGAGTTTCTTGCTTCTGGACTTCAGAGTTTCCACTACTCAGCTTCTGTATCTTCAGAGTCTTCTACACCATCAGAACATCTTAACCTTCAGTGTTTCTTGGTTATCAGAACTTCTGGATCTTCAGAGCTTCTAGTGACTGAGTCCTCATCAGAGTTTGTGTAACTTCAGAACTTCAGAAGCTTTTCCACTGTTCATACTGAACATGGTGAATGCGAAAGCGTTGCTTGGGTCACTCTTTATACACAGTGCTTCTGATTTGTGTGATGAGGTCAAAGCCTGTAAATAGCACACTCAGAAAAACACGTTAGAGTACCACAATTGTTCATATCAAAAGGTTAACTTGTAATCATCAAAACATAGAGTTGTACTACTAGATCAAAACTTTGATCTTACAATCTCCCCCTTTTTGATGATGACAAAACTAAGATTTTTGATGAACAATTCTTAAACATTAAACTGAATTCACTCAGAGTTTAGAGATATAGAATAATACTTATCCTGATGTGAATAGTTTATCTTGCTCATTCTGAATTCAAGTCACTGCTTGATTCTGAGCTTAGCTCCCCCTGAATCTAATACTTGATGAAAACGTTAGTAAAGTCTAGATTCTGAGCTAAATGATATAAGAGTTCAGAGTGAAAAACTTAGACATAGATGAAAAACGAATAATCAGAGCGCATAAGTAATCAGAGTCACGGACAGGGTATCAGAGTCTTGAGTATCAGAGTCAACTTAGAATCACTTCAGAAGAAGTGAAATGTATTCCTTGTATTTGCCCAGTGACATATCTATGGTCATGAAGGTGGAACTCGCAAATTCTCCAAAAGAAAAAATAAATCACACTAACACATCTTACACATCAAAAACTGGGTTTACTCCCCCTTTTTGTCATAAGCAAAAAGCTTGGGCTGTGAAAAACTTAGCTTGAAGTACAAGGTACTCCCCCTTAGAGAAGGTCTAAGTTTAAAGAAAAAGAAAACGATGCAAGAATCAGAGTTAGGCGAAATAAATAGAAGAGTTAATGCAAGAGAAGAACGTTTACCACCGGTCAAGTGAGTAAAGAGAAGGGTCAGTTACCAAGAACTTAACCTCGAGAAACTGTAGGAGCATTAACTTTCAGAGAGAAAGTGAAGCCTATATAAAGCGTTGGAGAGAAAAGTAAGCTTCACACCTCGAGCAATTTTCAGTAAAGAAAAAAAATGGCATCATACATCGTAGCACTAGAAAAGCTGAGGAAGAAGGCCTTTGAAGAGGACTTGTTCCTGAACATCAGGCATCCAGAGGGTGCAACGACCATCGCGGAGCTGACACGGACACTGCTGGAAGAGGACCTGCGTTCAGAGTTGAAGAGAGACCTGAAGGAATTTCTTGCCTTCGTGGAGGAGGTGCAAGAACTCAGCCGGCTTGAACTCAAGCTGCAGGAAGAGAAAGAAAGTTTGGAAGAGAAGCTCAATACCGCAGAAGAGAGTCTGGAGAGGGATGAGCTTAAGGACAGGCTCAGCAACATCCAGTATGCACTGGATCGTCTGGAGAAGGATAGGTCAGAGCAGCGCCAGGAGTGCAGAAGAATGAGGAGAGATCCTCCATTCTAGATTTAGGGAAAAAAATGTAAACAGAACGAATGTATGATGTAAACAGAAAAATATTATGAATAAAAGGATTTTTGCAAACATATGTGACATGAATATATATAGATATGCATATATAATCACAAACGAACAAAGTAGAATAAATAAATAAGAAGAAACAGAGTTTAACAAGAAAATAAAACAACGTTAAAGAAAGAAAAAACGAGGAGATCCTAAAAAACTAAGGTTTATCAGTGCGTCGCAGAAGTTCCATCATCATGTGCTTCATCTCAATCAGCATGGATTCATGAATGTCAAGACGTTGTTCCATGATGTCGAGTCTGGATGAGCTGGACTGAGTAGAACTGGAAGGAACATTCTGAGCAGCTTGAGGATCTGGAATGGAAGCAGAAGCATCAGGAGTAAATACTACTGGTGCAAGTGCTTGGCATCTAAGAGCTTCAGCCTCAGCTTC
Source organism: Lotus japonicus (assembly GCF_012489685.1). NCBI lineage: Eukaryota > Viridiplantae > Streptophyta > Magnoliopsida > Fabales > Fabaceae > Lotus > Lotus japonicus. The sequence goes on along the minus strand of NC_080045.1, from coordinate 48,126,194 downwards.
AAGTCGCTCTGCCTCAAGTCTGGCTTGTTCAGCTTGAGCTGCTGCTAGACGTGCAGCTTCTTCTGCTTGAGCTTTCTTTCTCTTGGCTTCTTCAATAGCTTCGAGAAGCTTCTGTCTCTGTTCTTGTTCATGAAGAGCCACCCGTCGAGCAAACCTTTGCTTTGCAGCCTCAATGCTCTGACTTCCCTCTGCATGCAGGAGCTGCATCATAATTGGAACTTGAGCCACTAGCCAAGTGCCCAGATTGTTCCACTCATCAGCCACACGTTCAGCATTCTCACTGAGGTCAGTCTGACCGTGCACATTGCGTAGCATCATAGAAGCTTCATGATAGAAAGTATTGATGCACTCAGAGAGAGATGTGGGTCGGAGGTGAGTGTAGGGAATGATGGAGAGGTTGGGTTCAGGAGAGGCTAGGTGGTTGCTGCTGTGAGCTTCAGAGGCACCTTGTGGAGAACCAATGTTAAATGGTTGAGCATTGGGTTCAGAGGTTCCAAGGTGAGGGTCTGAAGTTTCAACCAGAGGATGGGGTGATCTAACCGAGGATTGGTTAGACACTGATTGTTCGGGTTCAGGTTCTGGTTGAATAGGCTCTTGTTGGTCTGGGGCAAGGTGAGCTTGTTGAGCCAAAGGGTCTGCCTCTTGTAAAGGATTGGCCAAGAGAGGTTCATCTGGGTCAACTAGACGTTCAGGTCTAGGGCCAGGATATCTCCTAGGGCTTGGACAAGTAAGATAATAATCTTCTAGGGTAGACACCTTTTCTTTTCTTACCTCCATGAATTTTTCTAATGGATTCAGAGTTATTGGAGGGAAAAGAATCAGCAACATGGGTTGGGAAGGATATAGGTGTATAGGCTGTGGAAGAGTCTGTATCCGTGGTTCTGGCAGCAGGACGTGCTAAAGCTCTGGGAACAGAGTGATCAGACGTTCTGGGTTGTGGTTCTGTTTGGTTGGGCTCTGGTTGTTCATGGATGATGGGTTCAGAAGATAATGGGTCGTACGGAATGGTAATAAGAGAGGTTGGTTCTTCTGACCTAGAGGGTTGGTTCTGAAGCAAATTCCAGAGAGGTGCTTCAGTAGGTGAAGGTTGAAAGAATGAAGATCTGGGGGAATGTGGTGGAGAGGTGGTTTGGGCAGCTGGTTGGGATTCAGGAATAGGAGTGAGGGGATTTGAGGAGTGTTTGTGCATAGCAGAAATAGGGAGTGCATCAAATAAATTCAAATCATCATCAGAAGCAAGTGCAGGCTTACTTGAATGTGCTCAGATCCTCTACACATCCAGCATTGACCAGATCTTGCACCAGGTTGCTCTCAATGAGAAAGTCTGAGAGCAGTCTCCCAAAGGGGATGTACTTGATTGCTGACTTGATGGAAGCAGTGGTGCGAGACTTCCGGATGCATTCCTTCAAGTAGGAGAACAGGAAGTAGGGAAGGCAGATCTTCTTCTGATCTTGGATGAAGAACAGCATCACCTTCTGGTTGAAGTTGATGTAGTCTGGAGAACTGCCCTTTGGTCTCTGGTTTATGCAGTGAAGCAGGATCTTGTGCCAGATCCTGAGCTTGGGGTGAAGGTCCATCACCTTGTAACTCGTCTTGCCCGGTTTGAAAGTGGTATACAGGGCCTCGTTGATTGTATTCTTGGTGCTGGGTTTCAGCTTCGATTCCGTGAGTTGGAAACGATACCCAAAAGCAGTGTCTGCTCCCAGCAAGTTCACGAAGGACTTCTCCGTGATGATAATCTTTCTTCCAAGAATGTACGATACCACCTGAGTATCGTCGCAGTCGGCATGCTTCCAGAATTCCTTTACCAGTTTCTCATACACCGGTCCTCGAAGTCTGTTGAAATAATTTCCCCAACCTTGAGCTTGGACTTCAGGACGAAGATCATACCCATTTGCAGCCAGGTTGTCGAGGTTGAATCTCCATTCTGCCAGGACTTGGAGTTCCTCAGGAGCAAATACGCAGTGAATGGCACAGCCCCGTTCTGCAATTGGAACACTCTGCTCTTGAGCTTGACCTTGATCTGATGTCGGATTCTCAGGGCCCCTTTGACCCGTTGCTAGACCGACTACCATGTGAGGGAACTGAGGTGCATCTGCAGTAGATCTTCTTGTTTGTCTCACCATTTTTGAAGTGGTTGAAGGTTTGAGGTAGAAGATGAAGGTTGAAAGATGAAGAGAGATCGAGAGAGAAATCGAGAATAAGCGGTTTTTGAAAAAGCAGAGAGAGCGAGAGTAAAAACCGGAAGTGATGGAGATCGTGTGTGTATAGTGGGTTTTATCAAATAACCGTTGTTGATTCAAAAAGCACTTTAAGATCAACGGTTGAAAATTAAAGATAGATAGTAACAGTAAAATACACACATCACACACAGGAGAGAAGCATATCTACACGCAATCATAACAGACTGTCACACGGGCACAAGGAACTATGCATCAGAAATTCTGACACACGTGTTGTTGTCTCAGCTTCAGAGTCAGTACCAGTGGGTACACACACTCTGATTGAGTTACCTTCTGGACTAGACATCTTCTGATCAAGAAGTATCATAGTCCATGTTTAGATTTTTCAGAATAAAATTAAATCTATCCTCTGCTAAGGGCTTTGTAAAGATATCTGCCCATTGATGGTCAGTATCAACAAACTTCAGAAGAAGTACGCCCTTCTGTACATAATCTCTAATAAAGTGATACTTTACCTCAATGTGCTTTGCCCTTGAATGCAAGATAGGATTCTTACTTAATGAGATTGCAGCAGTGTTATCACAATAGATTGGGATATTGCTCTCAAGGATCTGATAATCCTCCAGCTGATGTTTCATCCAGAGCATCTGAGTGCTGCATATTACTGCTGAGATATATTCTGCCTCTGCAGTTGATAGTGCAATGGTTGATTGCCTCTTGCTTGCCCATGAGACTAGATTGCTTCCCAGAAATTGACAATTTCCAGAAGTACTTTTTCTCTCTGTTCTATCTCCAGCATAATCAGCATCACAGTAACCTGAAAGCTTATACTCTGATGTTTTCTTATACATCAAGCCAAGGTTAGTGGTGCCTTTCAGATACCTTAGGATCCTCTTAACAGCAGTTAAGTGGGTTTCCCTTGGATCTGATTGGAAACGAGCACATAAATGAACACTAAATAGTATGTCTGGCCTAGATGCAGTTAAGTATAGAAGTGAACCTATCATGCCACGATAGAGCTTCTGACATACTTTACCACTTTTATCTTCTTTCTCCAGAATGCATGTAGGATGCATTGGAGTCTTGGTCACTGTAGATTCCAGCATATTGAACTTCTTCAGAAGTTCTTTAGTGTACTTGCTCTGATGGATATATGTTCCTTCTGGTGTTTGATCAACTTGTATTCCCAGAAAGTACTTTAATTCTCCCATCATACTCATCTCGAATTCAGCCTGCATCATCTCAGAAAATTCTTTGCATAGAGATTGATTAGCAGAACCAAATATAATATCATCAACATAAATTTGCACAATTAAGATATCATCTTTATAAGTCTTGCAAAAAAGAGTTGTATCTACTTTACCCCTTACAAACTCATTCTCCAGAAGGAATGAGCTGAGTCTCTCATACCATGCTCTGGGAGCTTGCTTCAGACCGTAGAGTGATTTCTTCAATTTGAACACATGGTCTGGTTTCTTCTCATCTTCAAAACCTGGGGGTTGATGAACATAGACTTCCTCTGAGATATAACCATTTAGGAAGGCACTCTTTACGTCCATCTGATGTAAAACTATGTTGTGATTTACTGAGAAAGAGATCAACAGTCTGATTGCCTCCAGTCTTGCTACTGGAGCAAATGTTTCAGTGTAGTCTATTCCTTCCTGCTGGCTGTAGCCTTGCGCAACTAGCCTTGCCTTGTTTCTGACTACATCTCCTTTCTCATTCAGCTTGTTTCTGAATACCCATTTCGTTCCAATAACATGGACATTCTCAGGTTTCTTCACTAAGCTCCAAACATCATTCTTAGAGAATTGATTCAATTCTTCTTCCATGGCCAGAATCCAATCCTTGTCCTGAAGAGCTTCATCTATGGACTTGGGTTCAATTAAGGACACCAATCCTTTCAGACTGAGCAAGGTCTCTTCAGAGGGTCTGAAGGCAGATCTGGTTCTGACTGGTTCGTCTTTGTTGCCCAGAATCAATTCCTTAGGGTGAGCTGCAGTGATTCTGCTCTTCTTCAGAGTTTGTGAGTTAGAGGGACCAGCTTCTTCCTCTGGTTCATCTTCCTCTGGCTCAGCTTCCTCTGGAGCTTTGCCTTTGTCAGAAACATTAATGCTTAAATCTGCAAACTTTTCAACTAGCTTTGACTGGTCAGAGTCAAGCTTATCATCAAATCTAACATGAATAGATTCTTCAATAGTCTTAGCATCAGTATTATAAAATCTAAAACCTTTAGATCTCTCAGAGTAACCGAGTAATAGACACTTAGAAGACTTAGCATCAAATTTATGCAATCTATCCTTAGTATTGAGAACATAACAAACACAGCCAAAAGGATGAAAATAAGAAATGTTGGGCTTTATGTTCTTCCACAATTCATAAGGAGTCTTATTCAGAATTGGTCTCACAGAGATTCTGTTCTGAATGTAACATGCTGTATTTACTGCCTCTGCCCAAAAGTGCTTAGCCATGCCAGTTTCTTGGAGCATGGTTCTAGCCATCTCCTGAAGAGTTCTGTTCTTCCTCTCAACAACACCGTTTTGTTGAGGAGTTCTGGGACAAGAGAAATCATGTGCAATTCCATAGGAATCAAACAAACTCTCAAACTTGTCATTCTCAAACTCTCCACCATGGTCACTTCTGACACGCACAATCCTACAAGCCTTCTCGTTTTGCACTTGAGCAATGAAGGTAGAGAACACAGCATGAGACTCATCCTTGCGGGTTAGAAACTTTACCCATGTCCAGCGGCTATAGTCATCAACGATAACCATCCCATATCTCTTGCCACCTATAGACTCAGTTTTCACTGGTCCAAACAGGTCGATATGCAGAAGTTCTAACGGCCTTGAGGTTGAGACAACATTCTTTGCCTTGAAAGGGACTTTTGTGAATTTGCCTTTCTGACATGCTTCACAAAGAGCGTCTGAAGCGAACTTCAGATTGAGTAAGCCCCTGACAAGGTTTAGCTTGCTCAGCTGAGAAATCTTTCTCATACTGGCATGCCCTAACCGTCTATGCCATACCCACTGCTCTTCATTAACAGACAGAAGGCACTTCACATTCTGAGCCTCCAACTCAGATAATCTGATCTTATAAATGTTGTTCTTCCTCTTGCTGTTAAACAGAACAGAGCCATCGATCTGACTTACAGCCCGGCAGGACTTTTGATTGAATATAACATCATAATCCTTGTCAGCTAATTGACTTATAGACAATAAGTTATGTGTTAAGCCGTCTACCAATAACACATTATCAATGCATGGACTACTATCTACACAAATAGTACCAGTACCAACAATTTTACCCTTTTCGTTTCCTCCAAAGCCAACTTCGCCTCCAGGCTTAAGTTTCAGCTCTCGGAACATACGCTTTTCTCCCGTCATGTGACGCGAGCATCCACTGTCCAGATACCATGATTGGTGTTTCAGTGGAGCTATCAAGGATATCTGCAACATAGATAATCTTGTCTTTAGGTACCCACTTTCTGGGTCCTCTTTTGTTAGTTACCCCAGAGGTTCTGATCACCTTGGGTGTCTCAACATGATATTTTAAAGGAATATTTGCATGATATTTAGTCATAGAGAAGGATCCCTTTTTAAGAGGGTTTTTAGCAACTTTAGCAGGTACAGGATCAGGCAATATGGTACCAGAGGGAACAAAGCATTCATATAAAGATTTAGCTTTAGACACAGAGGGCTCATTTCTAATTGTTTTAGAATAGCCAATGCCATGCATTCCATTTCTGCTTACGCCATAGATCATTGAAGCCATTAAACTTCTATCCACGCTTTTAGCTAGGAATCTTTGAAAAGACTTTTCATACTTAGATTCATTTCTACAATCAGAGGCATCACAGGCAACAATTTCTTCTAACTTAGCAATCTGGTTCTTAAGCACAGAGTTAGAATTGATCAAGGCATGATTATCATTTTTCAAATCAGAAATAATTTTCTCATGATCAGAAGGAGTCTTAGAGACAGCGGATAAGTTCTTTTTCAGCTTCTTATGCTTAGACAATAAGGAGTTATACTTATCCATAATATTAGACAATGCATGTTTCAGTTCAGAGGTAGAGAAAGAAGCGAATACCTCATTTTCATCGTCTGAGTCGGGGTTTCCTTCTGATTCTGAGTCAGAGTCAACAACTCTCTTTGACTCTGCTTCCTTGTCTTTGACAATAGCCATGAGTCCTTGGACTTCACCATCAGAGTCAACATCCTCTGACTCTAATTCATCAAATGTCACCATCAGACTCTTCTTCGTCTTGAAGTGCTTCTTTGGCTTCTTGTCCTTCTTCAACTTTGGACAGTCACTTTTGTAGTGCCCTGATTCTTTGCACTCAAAGCATGTGACTTCCTTGATTGAAGACTTCTTCTGGCCTGAGGACTCATACTTTCCTTTTGCCTTTCTAGAGCCTTTGTACTTGCTCTGCCTGTGCTTCCAGATGCGGTTGAGTCTCTTGGAGATCAGAGTCAGCTCATCTTCATCAGAATCTTCTGATGCTTCTTCAGATTCCTCTTCTTCAGCTTGAAGAGCTTTTGACTTCTCAACCTTAGCCTTTTCAGATTTAGATTTCAAGGCTATGGACTTTTTCCTCAGATCTTGCATCTCTGAGCGCTTCAGCTCATGGCATTTCAAGATGCTGATGAGTTCTTCTAAAATCATATTCTCAACGTCTCTCGTGAGCTCTATTGAAGTCACTAAAGGCATCCAACTTTCAGGAAGACACCTGATGACCCTTATGACATGATCTTTTGTTGTGTAGCTCCTGTTGAGAGGTCGTATGCCTGCTACAAGCAACTGAAATCTGGAGAACATTTCGTCAATGGACTCATTTGACTCCATAATGAAGGATTCATACTTTTGGATCAAAGACAATGCCTTTGATTCTTTGACTTTCTTGTTTCCTTCATGAGACATCTTCAGAGATTCGAAAATGCCTTTAGCAAACTCACGATCTGTAATCTTCTGGTACTCTTCATAGGAAATAGCACTTAGAAGAATTGCTCTTGCTTTGTGATGTTGTGAGTACAGCTTCTTTTGATCTGCAGTCATCTCTGACCTTGGGATCTTCTTGCCATCTGCATCAACTGGACGCTCGTAGCCATCCACAATAATATCCCAGAGATCTGCATCGAAACCCAGAAAGAAACTTTCCAGTCTATCTTTCCAATATTCGAACCTTTGACCGTCGAACATAGGAGGCTTTGCATTGTAACCATCTCTTTGAGTTTCACTGGTGGTGGCAGCCATTGTTTTTCACACCGGCCCGGATCACTGAACACTGTTAGGTGTGGTAATCAGAACTTGCGCTCTGATACCAATTGAAGGTATGAAAAACGGTAGAAAGGGGGGGTTTGAATAACGTTTTCAGTATAAAACTTCCACCTTAAAGATTTTGACAAATCTTTTAAGAACTTAAGTGCTAAAGATAAGAGATAGAAAAGCACACAAGGATTTTATCCTGGTTCACTTGATAAATCACTCAAGCTACTCCAGTCCACCCGTTAAGGTGATTTCTTCCTTCTTAGAATGAAGGCAATCCACTAATCAGGTAAGAGTTACAACTGCACTTGAAACCTACAAGTGACTAACAATTACACTGACTTAGCTCACACTAAGATTCACTCTCTTAGTCTTCTCTAGGATCCGATCAACCTTGATCTCCTAAAGGAACTAAACAAACTGTTTATCAAAGAATTGTTTACAAGAGATTTGCTTCTAAAAAGCTAATAGTAAACTCAATGAATTTCAGATGAAAGAAAACTTAGAAGATTTTGAATATGTCTTGCGTATGTGAATGCTTCTAGCCGTTTCTTTCAGTCTTCAGCCTCTTTATATACTCCAAGGATTAGGGTTGAGCGATGCATGGGAAATGCTACCGTTGGAGGGCAGTTCTGGAAAATCCAGCTTCTGCTGTGGCTGAGAACGTTAGGTAGGTCGTCAGGAAGGTACAGTTGCTTTTGTACTTGGATAGCGACGCGACCTTTAAACCTAGGAGACTTCTGATCAGGGGAATGCTTCATATTGGAACTTGTGAAGCCGGTTGATCAGAGTCAGAGGGAAAGCACAGATCCTCTGACCATTGTATCTTCTGATTCTGAACTCAAAGGGAAGAACATGGCCTTCAGAGTTTCTTGCTTCTGGACTTCAGAGTTTCCACTACTCAGCTTCTGTATCTTCAGAGTCTTCTACACCATCAGAACATCTGAACCTTCAGTGTTTCTTGGTTATCAGAACTTCTGGATCTTCAGAGCTTCTAGTGACTGAGTCCTCATCAGAGTTTGTGTAACTTCAGAACTTCTGAAGCTTTTCCACTATTCATACTGAACATGGTGAATGCGAAAGCGTTGCTTGGGTCACTCTTTATACACAGTGCTTCTGATTTGTGTGAGATTGAGTTGAGGTCAGAGCCTGTAAATAGCACACTCAGAAAAACACGTTAGAGTACCACAATTGTTCATATCAAAAGGTTAACTTGTAATCATCAAAACATAGAGTTGTACTACTAGATCAAAACTTTGATCTTACACCGAATTGCATCCGCCGGAACATTGTTCACCCGGTAAGTGTTGCAATTCCGGATGAACCTCTCCATGTGAGCCTGTGGATCTTCCAAAGTACCTCCACCATATTGGTTTTGGCTAACCAAGTTGATGAATGCCGGTCTCAACTTAAAGTTTCCCACTCCCTCGGGAAAGGTAATGCTCCCGGGATAGTCATAACTCATGGTAGCCGAAGTGAGTTCCCGAAGAGACCGGTTGGCATTCTCAACTTCTTGTTCACATAAATGGAGGGTGATCCCCTCTTGGATTCTTGCCTCAATATGGGCTTGCATCTCCTCCTCCATCATATGGCCACCCATGACGGTGTCTCTCCCGAGAGCAACCTGAAAGTGTGACACTCAAACAGAGAAAGATTAGTAGCACCAATTCTAGACAAAGATAAAAACAAAAAATAAAACCATAAACTAAAAACTTAAACCAAAAACCACAAACAATTCCCCGGCAACGGCGCCAAAAACTTGTTGGTCAATCCGCAAGTGTACGGAATTCACCCGGTTTTAATTTATCGAACCACTGGGAATTGGTGTGGCAATTCAGTTTAAGCCTCGAGTTCACGGTAGGAAAGCGAGTAACATTCAGTTTTTAAAGGTTGATTGATTGTTGTGATACTTAATTAGAAAGCTAACAAAGACAAGTGTGTGATAATCTATGGTGAGAATGCCTTGGGTTCTTGCTTGACTAATTCAGTTCTAATCAACCTATTCTATCCACAAAACTCCGAGTCTCTCCTTGATGTTCTAGCCTAATCAATCATCTATCGATGCCTCGCATAGACAATCCTCTCAAGCCAAAAGATAAGCACAATTCCTTGATAACCTAAACATTTGCTAAAGGCATTAAGCATGCAATTCAGGCCAACAAACCCCAACCCTTCCTCTATTCCTAGTAGCAAGTATAGAAGAGGTAACCCCACAACAAGTCCCTAATCTATAACAAACTTCCGTTCTATTATAGAAAAGTATAAAGATAGCACATGTTCTAACTTGAAACATAAAGCATGGATATGGGATTCAAGGGTTTACTCAGAGGATTCATGGATAGAAATAGGAATTAAGATTAAAACATCATAAAGAACCCAAAGCAAAAGGGATTTAACCAAACATGGCTATGAAATCCATACAAGAAAAGAAAGACAAAACCTGGATCATAGGACTTGGAGGAAGCTCCTCAAGCTCTAGAACCCAAACTCTCTCTTCTAACTTATTGAAATATGAGAAAATGACAAAAAGTCCCAAGAGAAATGACAAAAATCCTATTTATAGGCAAAATGGGCTAGTTTTCGGTGTGCCGGGCGCTCAAGCGCCAGGCCTAATTTTTCAGCTTTTTTGCTTCTGCCTCCCTGGCGCTCAGGCGCCCATGTGGGGCGCGCGCCCCAGCTCGCCTGAAAACCTCTTAAACTTCAACTTTAACACACTTTAATGCCTCCATCAAGCCTTTAAACCCCTTGGCCTTCTTCCTTCAGCTGTTACAACCTGATTGCTTGCATAGAAAGACTATGAACAAAACCAAGATACTCAAAGGTTAAATTTCACAAAAGTATAAAATGAACTAGGAATTAAACTAAACCCCTAAACTCTACTAAAATACCATTAAAGACCTTATAAAACTATGAAATTACCAAAGCAATGCAAAAGGACTAATAAAGATAAAAATGATGAGAATGCATGAAACACTACATGAGACTCAACAAAAAGACTCAAAACCCACAATGAAATGACCCTAAAAACACTACTAAACTAGGGTCATCAATGTGTCACTGGACAAATACAAGGAATACATTTCACTTCTTCTGAAGTGATATTGGTTAACTCTGATACCCTATTCGTGACTTCGAATACTAATGCGCTCTGATTATTTCATTTCATCTATGTCACGCGTTTCACTCTGAACTCTTATATTATTTAGCTCAGAATCTAGATATCACTAACATTTTCATTAAGTCTTAGATTCAGGGGGAGCTAAGCTCAGAATCAAGCTGTGACTTGGATTCAGAATGAGCAAAATAAACCATTCACATCAGGATAAGTCTAATTCTATTTCTCTAAAATATGAGTGAATTCAGTTTATTGTTTAAGAATTGTTCATCAAAATACTTGGTTTTGTCATCATCAAAAAGGGGGAGATTGTAAGATCAAGTTTTGATCTAGTAGTACAACTCTATGTTTTGATGATTACAAGTTTACGTTTTAGTATGAACAATTATGGTACTCTAACGTGTTTTCTGAGTGTGCTCTTAACAGGCTCTGACCTTAACATAATCTCACTCAAATCAGAAGCACTTTGCTTAAAGAGTGACCCTAGCAACGCTTTCGCAATATCTATGTTCAATCTGAACAGTAGAAAGGCTTCAGAAGTTCTGAAGTTAATCAAGCTCTGATGTGGACTCAAATCACTTGAAGTTCTGAAGATCCAGACATTCTGATAACCCAGACACTCTGAAGGTTCAGAAGCTCTGATGGTTTAGAAGACTCTGAAGATCCAGAAGCTGAAAAGTGAAGACTCTGAAGTCCAGAAGCAAACTGGCTCTGAAGACCAAGTACTTCTCCTCTGAGTTCCGAATCAGAAGGTACAACGGTCAGAGGATCCATGCTTCCCTCTGACTCTGATCAACAAGCTTCACAAGTTCCAACACGAAGCATTCCTCTGATCAGAAGTCTACAAGGTTAAAGGTCAAGTCACTATCCAAAGTACAAAAGCAAATGTACTATCCTGACGACCTAACCTAACATTCTCAGCCACAGCAGAAGCTGGAAATCCCAGATCTGCCCTCCAACGGTAGCATTCCCATGCAATGTTTAAACCCTAATCCTGGGAGTATATATAGAGGCTGAAGACTGAAAGATGCGGTTGGAAGAAACTCATACGCGCAAGCTATATTCAAATCTTCTAAGCATTCTTTCTTCATTGAATTCATTGTGTTTACTACAAGCTTTTTAGAAGCAATTTCTTTGTAAAAAATATTTCTTAAACAGTTGTTTAGGTTACCTTTAGGAGATCAAGGTTGATCGGATCCTAAAGAAGACTAAAAGAGTGAATCTTTGTGTGAGCTAAGTCAGTGTATTGTTAGTCACTTGTAGGTTTCAAGTGCAGTTGTAACAATTCTCTGATTAGTGGATTGCCTTCATTCTAAGAGGGAAGAAATCACCTTCAAGGGTGGACTGGACTAGCTTGAGTGATTCATCAAGTGAACCAGGATAAAATCCTTGTGTGCTTTTCTCATTTCTTATCTTAAGCACTTTACTTGTGTCTCGAAAGATTTGTTAAAATCTTAAGGTGGAAGTTTTATTCTGAAAACGCTATTCAAACCCCCCCTTTCTACCGTTTTTCACACCTTCAAAAGCTTCGTGGCAGGGTCAGCCAGAGACGGTGGTTCCAATGATGACAATGGTTGGAGGGAGGACGTTGGTGATGGGGCGGCGGAGGATATGGAAATGGCGGCTGTGGCAGAATTAAATAAATTCAAAACGGCACAGACAACAACCAAGCGAATGATTAGCGAAAACGGTGAGCAATTAGAGGAGAATTCCTTGGATTCAGGTACAGCAATTAGTGCCACCGTTAGAGTCAATGATGTGGGCCAAGGTTTGAATTTGAATAATCAGAGTATGGATGGGGGTGTGTTACGTAATTTGTTGGGAATTAATCAAGATGGCGGGTTAGAAGCTAATGATTTGGGCCTGTCTCCTAGTCTAGCCCATTCTGTAGTAAAAAGGAATGCAATTGTGGGCCACCAAATTTTGGGCTACGAAAACAGTAAGCTGGTTGGGACCTTAGCAGGAAGTTAGACTAGAGACCAAGCTCCATGTGCGGTGGAGGAAGATAACGTTGAAGTTGCAGAGGGTGGGATCACAAAGTATGTGGGTCCGTCGAATCTGCGTGAAGGGGAGCTCCTGGGACATGACGCTCATCTTGAGGGCGAACAACAACGAGAAACTTAGGTAGGAATGGGCTTCTCGGCGAGGAGCTATTCTCATGGTGACGGTCGCGAGATGGGGCTCAAGGTGCTGGAGCTGGTACCGAATCAGATGCCCTTTTCAACTCAATTCAGCACTAGTTCTTTGTGTGTCAGGTCGGCTGCAGCAAGAAAACAAGTCAGAGCTGTGTTGTATTCTAGTTGCAATTCTTCCTCTGAATCTGATGGTGGGGTTGAGGGACGAAACTTCCAATTTAATAACAAGGAGGAGGAGGCTCTGAATATGTGGGAATCGGGAAAAGAAATTGGTGTTTCTTATGCTAGGGGTGATGAGGAAATGGTGGCAAAGTTTGTTGAACTAGAAAATAGAGACAGATTGAATGGATCTACAAGAATGACAGAGGCAGCAGGGGGGTATTTGATGGTTGTTTATGAAGATACTTAGTCTCAATATAAGGGGGTTGGCTAGTAGAGCCAAGTGGCAGTCCTTGAGGGAGATTGTTATTCGAGAGGATGTGGATTTATTTTTGCTGCAGGAAACAAAACTTGGACAGATTGAAAAAAAAACTCTGTGAAGCTGTGTGGGGTGATAGTGACTTTGAGTGGCAGATGCTGCCAGCAATGAACAGAGCTGGTGGATTATTGAGTATTTGGAAGAAGGGTGTGTTCACTTTGGAAGATTGCTTTCTAGGTTCCTGTTTTGTGGGTATTTCCGGATTCTGGAGTGGGCAATCTCAACTGTGTGTGGTTGTAAATATTTATGCTCCTTGTAGATTGGATGAGAAGCGCAGTGTGTGGAATGAGTTGATTACTTGGAGGAGCTTATTTGCTACTGAGATATGGTGTGTGTCAGGTGATTTCAATGCAGTGAGGCTGGAGGAGGAAAGAGTTGGGATCCCTGAAACTCATGGGAATCGGAGGAGGGATATGGAGGAGTTTAATGAGTTCATTAGTTCGATGGAGCTGTTTGATTTGCCGGTGCTTGGGAAAAAATTTACGTGGTTCAGGCCTAATGGAACTTCAGCAAGCAGGTTGGACAGATTTTTAATTTCAGATGGGTGGTTGCATTGCTGGCCGGATTGTTCTCAACTTGTTCTGGAAAGAAGTGTTTCAGATCATTGTCCGATCCTTCTCAAACATGTGGCTCAGGATTGGGGGCCTAAGCCGTTTAGAGTTTTGAATTGTTGGTTTGAAGATAAAAGATTTAGGAGGGTGGTGGAAGAAAAGTGGGCTGAATTTCATGTCTCCGGATGGGGTGCTTATGTTTTAAAAGAGAAATTGAAGATGATGAAATTGGAACTCAAAAAGTGGAACAAGGAGATGTTTGGGGATGTACATGGCAGAAAGAATGACCTGGTGCTTAAAATTAATGAGTTCGATAACATTGCAGAAACTAGATGTTTGAATGAGGAGGAGGTGAAGGAGAAGCAGATAGCTACAACTGAGTTCTGGCGAGTGACAAGGTATATTGAATCTTTGCTGCAGCAAAAGGCTAGATCAAGGTGGCTTAGAGAGGGTGACATGAACTCCAAGTACTTTCATTCTATTATCAAATGGAGACGAAAGTCCAATTCTTTGGTGGGACTAGTGCTGGATGGAAGCTGGATTGAAGACCCATCCATGATCAAAAGTGAGGTTAAGTCCTTTTTTGAAAGTAAGTTCAGCAATCACCTTATGCCAAGGCCTACGTTGCATGGTGTTGAGTTTAAAACTTTATCTGAAGGGGATAATTTGATGTTGTGTGCGCCGGTTGATTTGGAGGAAGTAAAGGAAGCTGTTTGGGAGTGTGGTTCAGATAAAAGTCCAGGCCCTGATGGTTTTAATCTTAAATTCATTGAGGAGTTTTGGGAGCTGTTGAAGGGGGATATTTTGAGGGCTGTTTCTGATTTTTTGGCGAATGGAGTGTGGCATCGTGGGTGTAATGCTTCCTTTATCACGCTTATTCCTAAAGTTGATAGCCCACAACATCTAAATGACTTCAGGCCGATTTCCCTCATTGGATGCATTTACAAAGTGATTTCTAAAGTGCTTGCGATCAGGTTGAAAAGTGTTCTGGGCAAGGTAATTGGTGACAATCAATCAGCTTTTCTGGGTGGTCGGAGTATGCTTGATGGGGTGATCATTGCAAATGAATTAGTACATGATGCAAAAGTCAGAAAGAAAGGTACTTTTTTGTTTAAGGCTGATTTTGAAAAGGCTTATGATACAGTTGATTGGGGTTTCCTGCAGTATATGATGGTCCGAATGAATTTTTGTGATAAATGGATTCAGTGGATTATGCGTTGTCTGTTTTCAGTCACAGTGTCAGTTTTAGTTAATGGCAGCCCTGGTTCTGAATTTCCGATGAAGAGGGGGGTGAGACAGGGTGACCCAATTGCTCCTTTCTTGTTCCTTATTATTGCAGAGGGTTTAAATGGGCTTATGAGGAGCGCTCAGGCGGTACAGAGATTTACAGGCTATAAAGTGGGAAGGGATAATGAGTTAGAGGTCGCAATGCTCCAGTTTGCAGATGACACTTTTGTAATTCAGGTTCCCTCTGATACGATTGTCCTACACGATGCTTGTAACGCCCCGATTTCTCGAATGTTACACAGTAACTAATTAACCAATTTTCGTAAAGAGTTTTCGTCGATTCACTTATTAATCTTCAATTAATGACAAACCTTTCATTTTACAAAAACTCTTGAAACATAACCTTTCCAAAAAACACGCGGAAGTAACCAACTTCGTAAAACTTTTTAAATAACCAACTGTAAAGAGTACGAAACAAAGGCCTGAATGAAAATAAAGATTACATCAAAACTTGTTAATTCGAATTTAAGCAATAAAATTGTTCGATACCAACACTTCGGAAACTCTCAACCCCAACAGAAAACAAAAGACTCTCAACCCAAACCCTATTCCTTAGCCTCTTCCTCTTCCTCTAAAGTGTAGTCGTCCTCCAGTATTGGCACGTCACGTAGCATCAACTCCCAAGAATGAGTCATCGCCATTATCTTCACGACCATCTACCCCCCCCAAACAAACACATAGCAAACAAGCATGGTCAGGTCCAACAAAAGAATGATAATGACAAAATCAACAACAACATATATAATATAAGTACATTATATGTCTTTTATGGGAAAGAGTCAGTTACTAACGGAATCTCACTTCACACAACCCACCAAAACTTCCATGGCCATAATCACGATCATCCGCAGATGAACAAATCTCGGAGGGGACTCACCGTACAACCCTCAATCATGTGGGGGGACTCACCGTCCGCCAGACTCACCGTCCGTCCACAGAATCACAAGGCGACCGCAGTCAGCCAATCACGTGGGGACTCACCGTACAACCCACAAAACACCCTCGCGTGCAAGGTACCATCGTTCTCATGGTCCATAGTCCTCACCAGACCTATGTCCAATTATTCACATTTACTTGCCAGCGAGTTTATTACACTTTTCTCTTTGTTAAGTCTCTAAAATCAATCCTAGAGTCTTATCATACTCTTTATACAACAACCTTCACAACACAACATTCACGGGTTACAAGGGAATTACGGCTAGGTGAGCGACCCTTGAACCATTAACTCAGAAAATAAATATAATCCACGTAAAGGAACGCAAGAACATTCACTCATGCATAATATATCATCGCAACTTCAACATATTGACAGCAGAAACAACTTTCACAAAAATAGAGCCACAGAATGCATCTTTCAACCAAAAATCACGTATGATACCTTTCTAGAAAGCTATTTTAAATATCTACAACTCTCTAGTTAAAATCATTTTCATTTGAGCCCCAGAATTAGGTGATATTACTTTTTAAAGTTTCTGTCCGACACTGGGAAAAACAGCAAGTATGACAGTTACCCAAAACGACCTACAACACACAATACTAGACCAAAATTTATGATCTTTATATGCCTGGAAAGCTCTTTCGAAGATCTACAATTTGTATTTTAATCATTTCTTTATTTGACGACCAGAAACAAGTGAAAATAGGACCTGAAGTTTACTATCCAGCACAGAAATCTGACAGAGAATGCATTTGCCATCAATTTCGTTTAAGCCATTCTATTCTAAGGGTTCTAAGTCATCTACCAGCATCAAATATAGTAACATGTTCACAGTGTAACCCAATATGACCTGGAAAAGTCCAGCACACATCGCATATTCAAAACCTCAAGCACATCAATCAAGTTCATACATAAAATCATGTCAAAGCATGGCAAGAATCATAATTTTTCCAAGAAAACTCATGATATAACCCCTATTCTACCCAAAAGATCCTAAGACCAGCCCTTACCTTGTTTGGTGATGGAAAAACAGAAGTTTGGAGATGGAAAGAAGGTTCAAAAGCTGCTGTCCTCGTTCTCTATTTCCTCTCCCTCGCGAATCCTTCTCTACTCGCGCTCTCTCCCTTGCTCGCGTGCGTGACCGGCGACAATGGTGGTGGCTTGGGCGGCGGCTCCCTTCTCTTCTCTCACACGTTCTCTCTTTTCTCTCTTCTGCTCTCTCTTTGTTTTTCACGTGAAGGTGCTGTAGTGTATCTCTGTTTTCTGATTGTGGAAGAATAGGGTTTCCCCCCTTGGCTAAAATCCCATGCAACCCACAAGTGGGCTAGGGTTTTGTTTTTCCACAAGCCCGACCCAAGTTCAACCTTAACCCACCAATTTAATTACCTAATCAGACCTGAAACTTACTAAAACCTAAGCCCTCAAAGGTAAATTCATAATTAAATTCGGACTTAGAAGAAAAACAATGTAATAATCCCGCTGGCACTGTACAGCCGGAACTACGTTCACTAAAACGGGGATATCTGGAGCTACAGATATCGGATCGACACGAAACCACTTGGAGAATTTTCTAGACTTGAGGGGCTACAACTCTCATGAAGGAAGTTTTCCCAAATAAAGTCGTTAAGACCCTCTAAAAATTCACACAAGTTGACAGTTCTAATCTGCCAGTTATCAAACATAGCCAAAAACTTCAATTTTATTCAAACTTCCATAAAATTGTTCCAAATTGAACTTAGGGCCTTACAATGCTGGGACAAGAGGTTCGACAATCGCTTAACAATAAACAAAACTTAACAACAAAACAATAACACTCAGAAGTTGTTAACCCAGTTCAGTGAAAACTTTCACCTACGTCTGGAGGGTTTGCACCCAAAGAAAGGAAATCCACTATCTCAAGATTCAGGAATTACAGACACTCATGAACACCTCAGTTCATAGTTCACTTCCTAATCTACCCAGTGTATTTCTACTTAGAATCTCAACCTAAGTATGAGAGCCCCTCTCACTTTCTCTCAATCACTGCCACAGTGATTGGTAAACACAATGAACAATCAGAGTTTGAATGTAATCAAACAACACAGAACCCTTCTTTGCTTTATAGAATCAGTGAGCAAAGAGGATTCACAAATAACAAAGAACGAAACACACTAACAAATCCTAAAACACATGTCTCTCTCTATCAGCTTCGGTAGTCTTCACGTTTTAGGTCTTCATCCTTTTATAGACTTCAGCAGCGGTAGCATGGGCTTTAGGGTTAGCACGGGCTGAAGAAACAGATTCCAATAACAGCAATTTGAAAACGCAATCTTGATAGATTCGGTTTCTTACTGCACAAGTAAAGATAGAAATCAATCTTTTAACAAAGATTGTTTCAACAAATAACAACCCAACAACTAAAACCCTTCTGAGATAGTTACTTGCTCCTCAAGTAACTCAAAACATATCTTCAACAAATCTTCAGAAGGCCCATAACAGAAACACAAGCTGAGGACTGATGTCCTAGCCTCACGAGGTCAGATGCCACGGCATCTGCTTCGACAATCAGTTGTTTTGACAAAATGCAAGGCAACATGTTCCAACAATCTCCCCCTTTGTCAAATTTTGTCTAAAACAACTCACAATCAGAGAGGATAAAAAACTAGAGAGGCAATTCTCCCCCTTAGTCAGAGCTCCCCCTCAAACTGATGCATCTACACAACCAACTACCATACTTCAGAAGACATAGTCGGAACAACCACTTAGCAGCACAAACACAAAACCAAAGGTACAATCAGCCTTAGCACATGATGACACCAAAATAGATTAGCTTGAACATCATCGTATCAGAAATACTACCATCTGAAGCTGGCAGCACATACCCAGAAGTACAGCTAACAGAAATACTGCTCATCAGAAGCACCGTCAGAAATACCGCTCATCAGAAGTAACATTTCAGAAAACAAACATAGCCATCGTCTTGAACTTGTCTTCAGACCAGAGCTAACACTATCAGAACACACATAGCACAGTAGAAACAGAAGCAACTTCACCTCACTTCTGAGAACATGAACATCTGAACCAAAACAAACTTCTGGAGGGTTGTAATCTGCGAACATCTGAACAGAACCAACTTCCACTAACTTCTGAACATAAACAACTTCTGAACCACAAACTTCTGAACATAAACAACTTCTGAACCACAAACTTCTGAAAACTCAAACATCTGAAAACACTGTTCACA
This sequence comes from Lotus japonicus, assembly GCF_012489685.1. NCBI lineage: Eukaryota > Viridiplantae > Streptophyta > Magnoliopsida > Fabales > Fabaceae > Lotus > Lotus japonicus. The sequence continues at coordinate 48,107,017 of NC_080045.1, read as the reverse complement.
CACTTCTGAAACTTCAAAAACAGCTGAAAACATCTGTCACTTAAACATCTGAACAAAACACATGCATACTAGCAACTACTCCCCCTTTTTAGCACAAATTTGCAAAGGGTGCACGAATACAGCAGAAACAAAACAAACAAGTCTTCAGAACTGGAGTCCTTTCCTGCACTACACTCTTCAGATCCTTCCTCCTCTTCATTACTCACATTCGGAGCAGCAGCACGGTGTTCACCATCTTGACGTTCTTCTTCCTGTAGCTTGAGTAGCAACGCATCAACTCTGAGCTTCCTGGCAGTGCTCACCCTGATTGTCTCCTGCAAGGCCTTGGAAACCTCCAATAATTCAGCAATGATGGCCTTAGCGTCAGATTCAGTCACAGGAGGAGCAGATGTCCTGCTGGTTGGTAAGGCAATGTCTAGAACATGTGACTCCATAAACAAACGGTGATCCAAAGTGATTGGAACTCCACGAGACATAGCCACATCATCTGCCCTCAGAATCTGAGGATGTTGCTTTAAGATTATCTCAGTAAGAAGTGAAGGAAATGAAACAGGCAGCTTCACAGCACAAGTATCAGCATGCTTCAATGTCTGCTCAAACACAAAAGTTCCAAAGTCAAAAGCCATAGACTTGCCAATCCTATAGATCAATTTGGCAAGCGTTGCAGAAACACCAGAAGTATGTTGAGTAGGAACCCAATTCACAGCACCAATCCGGTTAAGAATAGCATACTTCACACTCAGATTTCCAGTAGACAACAACTTTTTGCTGGGCCACTTCTTCACATAACCGGCAGTAAGCTCCTTGGCAACATCATCCATGGACACTTCTTCATCAACAAATTCAATAGCACTCCGTCCAAGTGCTTGATTGATCACAGCAGGGGAAAACAATACACATTCAGCCCGTACATAGACTTTTCTGAACTCTGCACTATCAGGAAGTCCCACATCAACAGAGAGATTCACCAGGAACTCTCTCACAAGCTTCTCATAGCACCTTCCAACATTCTGAATAGTCTTCATCAGACCTGCTTTCTCAATAAGTGCAATAACATCTCTGCATTCAAGAACATCAGAACCAACATCCCTTTCCTTGGCCATTCTTCTCTTGCAAACAAACTTCCACTTCTGAACATTCTCTTCTAAGTGGAAGGACACTCTATCAATAGGGACAGCAGGAACATTCTGAGGAACACGCTTACCAGAAAACTTCTTTTTATCAGAAGATCGAATGTCCTGAACACCGACTTCAACATCTGACTCAGAGTCTTCAACTTCAACTGGAATCTTCCTCTGCTTCTTCTCAGTGGGAGCCTTTGCTTCCTTTTGCTTCCCCTTACTCTTCACACTGGCCTGTCTGGATTTCTTTGATGGAGTAGGTGTGATCTCAGGAGAAGAAATCCTTCTTTTCTTCTTCATTCTCGCAGCAACACTATCAGCAAAAGTCTCAGTCAGAGGAACATCATCAGAAGCATCATCAGAGATGTTCTGAACAGAGGCTGGATCAGCATCCTTCGACGAGGATGAAACAGAGATATTAGGCGTGGTAGCATCGCCTGAATTTTCATGAGAAGTGGAATCCTTTCCAGGAGTTTCTTGAGCAGAACTTCCCTTAGACCCAGTTGTCTCAACATCAGCCACAACATCAGGCACAACATCAGGAGGCGATTTCACTGGAGAATCTTCATCATTGATTTCTTCTTCGTCAGGAACATCCTCAAGGATAGGAACATTCGGAGCTTTGCTATTCTTGACCTGTGATTTGTAGACCTTACACGTTGGGTTTCTTGATCGCATCTTCTTGGAGGCTTTCTTGGACACAGAAGACGGTTGAGAAGGATCACTCTTCAAACCCATACACTTGACTCCTTTAGCAGTTCTTTCAATCTTGGCCTTGACAGATTCCTTCTTTCCTGAACTTTGAGACATGACGAATCGAGAGGAAATACAAGCAAAGTACAGAACAATGAAACAGATTTGCAAATCAGAGATGATGGGTCTCGAAGAAGATAGATGCACAAGCGGTTGAGAGAACACAATTTGCCCGTTGGAGGTAGTTATAGGAAATGTGAACCATGAAGTAACTTTCTCTCTGCTGATGTCACAACGGCTGTTAATGATGACCAAGAATAAACTAGCCGTTGACACACTAGGGCACGCTAATTGCTATGCATCAGAAAGACAAATCCCTAGACTTCCTCTTAATTTTTCAAAAGTGATAGCATCAAGGGGTTTTGTGAAAATATCAGCCAACTGCTTGTCAGTTGTCACATGATCCAAATTAACAATTTTCTCCTCCACCAAGTCTCTAATAAAATGATGTCTAATGTCAATATGCTTGGTCCTGCTATGCTGTATAGGATTCTTTGAAATATTAATTGCACTGAGATTGTCACAGTACAATGTCATGACATCCTGTTCAACATCATATTCCTTCAGCATTTGCTTCATCCACATGAGTTGAGTACAACTACTTCCAGCTGCAATATACTCTGCTTCAGCTGTAGACAATGAGACACAATTCTGCTTCTTGCTAAACCATGAAATCAGATTATTCCCTAGGAAGAAACATCCACCAGATGTGCTCTTTCTATCATCTGCACTACCGGCCCAATCTGCATCACAGAAACCAACTAAAGAAGAATTTGTATCATGAGTATAGAGAATACCATAGTCATTCGTGCCATTGATGTACTTGATAATTCTCTTGACTTGTAGCAGATGACTAGCCTTAAGAGCTGCTTGATATCTTGCACATACACCAACTGCAAAGGTGATATCTGGTCTGCTAGCAGTGAGATACAACAAGCTTCCAATCATGCTTCTATAGAGACTTTGATCAACATCTTCCCCCTGCTCATCCTTGGAAAGTTTGATGTGTGTAACAGCAGGAGTTCTCTTGTGACCAGCCTTTTCAAGGCCAAACTTCTTGACTAACCCTTTAGCATACTTACTCTGTGATATGAACATAGAATCCTCCATTTGTTTGACTTGTAGTCCTAGAAAATAGTTCAATTCACCAACTAGACTCATCTCAAATTCAGATTTCATTTGTCGAACGAAGTGCTCCACCATTGAGTTCGACATTCCTCCAAAGACAATGTCATCCACATAAATCTGTGCTATCATGAGCTTACCTTTGTCATTCTTCACAAACTGAGTTTTATCAATTCCACCCTTACTGTACCCATTGCTTACAAGAAATTCAGTTAACCTTTCATACCAAGCCCTAGGTGTTTGCTTCAAACCATACAAGGCCTTCCTCAACTTGTACACATGATCTGGATGATGCGGATCTGTAAATCCTTTAGGTTGTTCAACATAGACTTCTTCATTCAAATAACCATTCAGAAAAGCACTCTTCACATCCATCTGATAAAGTCTGAACTTCAAGAGACAAGCAACACCTAACAAGAGTCTTATAGATTCCAGTCTAGCTACTGGAGCAAAGGTCTCATCAAAATCAACTCCTTCTATCTGAGTATATCCTTGAGCAACAAGCCTTGCTTTATTCCTTGTGACTGTTCCAGTTTCATCTGATTTGTTCTTGAAGATCCACTTAGTGCCAATAATGTTTACTTCTTCAGGTCTAGGCACTAACTCCCACACTTCATTTCTCCTGAACTGCTCTAGCTCTTCTTGCATAGCATTTATCCAGTATTCATCAGTGAGAGCTTCATTAACATTCTTGGGTTCTATCTTAGAGATGAAACAACTGTGAGCAATTATACTTCTGGATCTGGTAGTCACCCCTTCTTGAAGATTACCAATAATGTTTTCTTGAGGATGATTCTTCTGAACCCTGATTGATGGAGCTTTGTTTGATGTGATATCTTTGTCTTCCTTTTCATCAGCACTTGCTTCTGACTCATTGTCAAGGGCTGTTGCTGGAGCATCGGCTGGAACATCAGCACCATCATCATCTTCATTCAGAACTGCTTCTTCCTTCTTGCTTGGTTCATCATCCACAGTCACATTCACAGATTCCATCATGGTCCTTGTGCGAGAGTTAAAAACTCTATAAGCTTTGCTGTTCATAGAATACCCCATGAAAATTCCTTCATCACTTCTAGGATCAAGCTTCCTCTTAGGATCACGATCTGCAAGGATATAACATTTACTTCCAAATATGTGAAAGTATTTTACAGATGGCTTTCTACCTTTCCATAGCTCATATTGTGTAGAGGATGTCCCTGCCCTGATGGTGACTCTATTATGTATGTAACAAGCAGTACTCATGGCTTCAGCCCAGAATTGGTGTGGAATCTTCTTAGCATGTAACATTACTCTAGCTGATTCCTGGAGAGTTCTATTTTTCCTTTCAACAATTCCATTCTGCTGTGGAGTGATGGGGGCAGAAAATTCATGGCTAATACCTTCAGTTCCACAGAACTCCAAGAATTTTGAATTCTCAAACTCTCTTCCATGATCACTTCTGATTCTTACAATCACACAGTCCTTCTCATTCTGAAGTCTCAAACATAAATTCTTGAATATTTCAAAAGTCTCTGATTTTTCTCTCATAAATTCAACCCATGTATACCTTGAAAAATCATCTACACAGACAAACACATACCTTTTTCCTCCCAAGCTTTCAACCTGCATGGGACCCATGAGATCCATGTGAAGCAATTCCAGAACCTTCGTCGTGGTCTGATGCTGGAGCATCTTGTGTGGCACCTTGGTTTGCTTACCAATCTGACATTCTCCACATAGCTTTCCTTCTCCCAAGCTCAAATTGGGCAATCCCCTTATTGCTTCATCAGCAATGATCTTTTGCATGCTCCTGTAGTTGAGATGTCCTAGTCTTTGATGCCATACATTCACCTCATCTTCTTTAGTTAACAAACATCTGGAAACATGAGCTTTTTCTTCTGATGTCCACATGTAACAGTTGTCCTTTGATCTGACTCCTCTCATCACAACTCTCTCATCGTCAGTGGTCACAACACATTCTATCTTATTGAACTTCACATCATACCCTTGATCACACAGTTGACTTATGCTGATTAGGTTGGCAGTTAAGCCATTTACAAGTAACACATTGTTCAAGTTAGGAGATTCTGTGCTAACAAGCTTTCCTACTCCCTTGATCTTTCCTTTAGCTCCATCTCCAAAAGTGACATAGTTGGTGGAGTGACTTCTGATATCTTGCAAGAAGCTCTTGTTTCCTGTCATGTGCTTTGAGCAGCCACTATCAAAATACCAATCTTCCTTTGATGATGCTCTGAAGGACGTGTAAGCTACCTGACATCTGACTTTACCCTTGGGCTTCCATTCCTTCCTCATTTGAACAGGTTTTTTATCGTGCATCTGAGGATAACCATATAACCTGTAACAGTAGGGCTTTATGTGACCATTCTTACCACAGTAGTGACACTTCCAAGGTACAATCTTCTCAAGCTTGAGCTGGGATTTCACATGTTGAGGTACATGTCTGGGCAATGAATCTGACAACTGATAATTTCTAGGCTTCTTGAATTCAGTTTGTTTCGCAGCAGACACAAATTTCTTTGAACCTTTCTGATTTTCTTTGTTTGCAGTTCTATAGTCAAAGCCAATTCCCTTCAAACTCCCTCCTTGCTTGCTAGTTTCCTTCAGAATTTCATCAAGCATATCAGAACCACTGTTCAACATTCTAACAGATTTGTGAGTAGCTTCAAGCTTTCTTGTCAGAGTTGCCACTTCCTCTTGAAGTCATGCATTAATCAACACTAGATTAGCCTTTTCCATAACATCAGCATTATTAAACTTACTTTGCCATTCCTCCAGATCTTCCTTCAGCTTTGTGCTGAGCTCTTTCAGCCTTTCATTCTGAGAGACAAGTTGTTCTATCTCACTTTGCTTTTCTCTCACAAAGTTTACATGCTTCTTCCCACTTGATGTGTAGCAGCTTGTAAGTCTCAGCCAGTTCCTCATCTGTAATGTCCTCATCACTTGTATCAGACTCATAGACAGTTCCAGAGAAAGCATTGACTTTGTTTGCAGATATCTCCTCCTCATCTTCAGTGTCTTCATCTGACCAAGTTACCATCATACCTTTCTTCTGCTTCTTTAGATAAGTGGCGCATTCAGATCTGATGTGACCATATCCTTCACATTCATGACACTGCACTCCTTTATTCTGACCAGATTTTTCGTCTTCTTTGGTCTTCCTCTGTGAATTAGTAAATTTGGGTTTGTTATCGAACTTCATGTCCTGGACATTAGGCCTGGTTCTTTTATCAATCTTTCTCAATGCTCTGTTGAATTTTCTTGCTAGCATGGCCAGAGCCTCAGTCAGATTTTCACCCTCACAATCTTCATCATCACCTTCATCAGTGTTTGACACAAAAGCAATACTCTTATTCTTCTTCTCAGATTTTCCACTCAGTTTCAACTCAAATGTCTGCAAAGAGCCAATAAGTTCATCAACCTTCATGTTCTCAATGTCTTGAGCCTCCTCAATTGCAGTGACTTTCATAGCAAACTTCTGAGGAAGAGATCTCAGGATCTTCCTTACAAGCTTCTCATCTGACATAGGTTCTCCCAAAGCAAATGAAGCATTAGACAAGTCACGGACACGCATGTGGAATTCTGAAATAGTCTCTTCTTCAGTCATCATCAGATTTTCAAATTGAGTAGTAAGCATCTGAAGCCTTGACATCCTCACTCGAGTAGTTCCTTCATGTGCAGTTTTCAGAATTTCCCAAGCATCCTTTGCCACAGTACACGTATTGATCAGCCTAAACATATTCTTGTCAACTCCATTAAAAATAGCATTTAGAGCCTTTGAATTTCCAAGTGCAGCTTCATCTTCAACACTGGTCCATTCTTCTTCAGGTTTTTCAACAACAGTAGTAGAGGTGCCTTCAACCTCAGCCTTAGTGGGGTGCTTCCAACCCTTGACAATAGCTTTCCAAGTCTTGTTGTCAATCGATTTGAGAAAGGCTGTCATGCGAACCTTCCAGTAGTCATAGTTAGTACCATCCAGAATGGGTGGCCTATTGACTGATCCTCCCTCCTTGTTATCCATGAGAACTTGAATAAACTCCCTGGAGCTCACCCAACCAGAACAGGGTGCCTGCTCTGATGCCAATTGTAATTCAGGTTCCCTCTGATACGATTGTCCTACACGATGCTGGGACAAGAGGTTCGACAATCGCTTAACAATAAACAAAACTTAACAACAAAACAATAACACTCAGAAGTTGTTAACCCAGTTCAGTGAAAACTTTCACCTACGTCTGGAGGGTTTGCACCCAAAGAAAGGAAATCCACTATCTCAAGATTCAGGAATTACAGACACTCATGAACACCTCAGTTCATAGTTCACTTCCTAATCTACCCAGTGTATTTCTACTTAGAATCTCAACCTAAGTATGAGAGCCCCTCTCACTTTCTCTCAATCACGGCCACAGTGATTGGTAAACACAATGAACAATCAGAGTTTGAATGTAATCAAACAACACAGAACCCTTCTTTGCTTTATAGAATCAGTGAGCAAAGAGGATTCACAAATAACAAAGAACGAAGCACACTAACAAATCCTAAAACACATGATCTCTCTCTATCAGCTTCGGTAGTCTTCACGTTTTAGGTCTTCATCCTTTTATAGACTTCAGCAGCGGTAGCATGGGCTTTAGGGTTAGCACGGGCTGAAGAAACAGATTCCAATAACAGCAATTTGAAAACGCAATCTTGATAGATTCGGTTTCTTACTGTACAAGTAAAGATAGAAATCAATCTTTTAACAAAGATTGTTTCAACAAATAACAACCCAACAACTAAAACCCTTATGAGATAGTTACTTGCTCCTCAAGTAACTAAAAACATATCTTCAACAAATCTTCAGAAGGCCCATAACAGAAACACAAGCTGAGGACTGATGTCCTAGCCTCACGAGGTCAGATGCCACGACATCTGCTTCGACAATCAGTTGTTTTGACAAAATGCAAGGCAACATGTTCCAACAACTTTGATATTTGGGGAGGCAACAATTCAAAATGTGATCACACTAAAATGCATTCTCAGATGTTTTGAGCTAGCTTCTGGCCTGAAAATAAATTTTTTCAAAAGTAGTTGCGCAGGAATTGGTGTGACAGAGCTATTTGTGTCTGTGCTGAACTGTAAGGTTATGTCACTGCCTTTTGTGTACTTAGGAATCCCAATTGGAGGAAATCCGAGAAGGTCTAGTCTTTGGGAGCCTATAGTCCGTAAGATCCGGAAAAGATTGTCGTCATGGAAACAAAAGACCCTTTCATTTGGAGGTAGAATTTGTTTAATCCAGAGTATTTTGTCTGCTCTACCTCTATTCTTTTTATCCTTTTTTGTGATTCCGAAAGGGGTGCTTAAAGAAGCAACTAAACTAATGAAGAGTTTTCTGTGGGGTGGGGGAAGTGATGGGGTTCATAGAATCGCTTGGGTTAAGTGGGAGGATGTTTGTAAGCCAAAGGTAGTTGGAGGGTTGGGAATCAAAGAATGGGAGATTTTTAACAAAGCATTATTGGGGAAGTTGAGGTGGAAATTGATAAATGATAAAGAAAACTTTTGCAGTAAATATGGTGGTAGGGATGGTGAGGGTGAGCTCAGTATACGGAGTGGGGATTCCATCTGGTGGAAAGATTTATTCAGAGTTTGCTTTGATGAGTTAGGTGGTGGGTGGTTTAGTGAGGGCTCCATAGGAGGGTGGGAGAGGGTGATGTTACTAGATTTTGGAAAGATATTTGGTTGGGTGATAGTACTCTAAAGCTGCGATATAAGAAACTTTTTGGTTTATCTGTCCAAAAGAACTGCACAGTAAAAGAAATGGGGAGCTGGCATAATAGTGTAAGAGTTTGGAATTTCAAATGGAGAAGAGCTCTTAGTGTTCGGGAGGCGTGCTTGGTAGATGAGTTGAGGTGTGAGCTGGCTAATGTGGGCTTGGTGGCTGGCAGCAGTGACCGGTGGGTGTGGAGGGAAGAAAGTAATGGTCTGTACTCAGTGTGTTCAGCTTATAAACTGCTTCAAGGTTAGGTGGCAGGGGTGGTTGATCCGATTTTCAAGAGTATTTGGGCTTGTGTTGCACCTCCTACTGTGCGAGCGTTTGTTTGGAGGGCTGTCTTAGATCGTTTGCAAACAAAATGTAACTTAAGGAGAAGGAATGTGGTGCATGTGGGGCAGGATGCTCTCTGCTGTTTCTGTCACGTAGAAGATGAGAGCTTGAACCATCTGTTTTTTACTTGTTCGGTTTCTGCGTTAATTTGGAGTGCTTGCTACCGATGGCTTGGTTTGTCTACTGTTTGTCCAAATGAGTGCAGAAGCCATTTTCTACAGCATAATTTTCCAATGTTTTGCAGTCAAAGAAATGAATTGCTTAAGGTGATTTGGGTCGCTGGCATGTGGTCTATTTGGTGCTGTAGAAATAATATAATTTTCAGAGGGGAACAATTGAGTGCTGATTCTGTGGTGGATTTAATTCAAGTTAGGTCATGGAAATGGCTCACAGCAGGGAACGTTGGGTTTGCTTCTTCACTTTTTGAATGGTTGATGAACCCATTATTGTGTCTGGAATCCTCTTGCATTTGATTAATTTATTCTTGCTTAAATGGGATGGCTATTCCATACCATCTATTGGAAGCTGGTTGCACAAGATTGTACGTGAGGATGTAATTGGATCTTGGTAGCCGTGGTGAATTTTTTGGATTGTTGCCTATTATAGGTGTGGGGTTTGTGCAGTGCTTGAGATGGGTTAATTTGGGAGGGGTTATATCTTTGTTTGATTTCATTTTATTTTCCTGTATTGTCTTTTTCTTTTGTATTGGTTTGAAGTACCCCTTGTACTTCTATCGTAATACAATTCTTTGCCTAACAAAAAAAAAGGGGAATATGCTGCCAAGTTGGAAGCTTTGTCCAAACATTTTCGCTTCTTCCAGACGCAAGTGGATGAGGCTTACCTCTGCAACAGTTTCTTAAGGGGTCTGAAGAATGAGATTGAGAAAGCTGTCAGGCCGCTGGGGATCAAGGTTTATCAACAGGTGGTTGAGAATGCCCGAGAAGTGGAATCAATGGAGAACAGACAGAGGGGCCGACCTGATAATGGAGGACCAGTTCGTTCAGGACAGAGTCAACAAGGAAGGTACAGTGGTCAGAAACCAGCTGGAAGATTTGACAAGGGCAAGGCGCCGCTAAGAAAGCCTTATCCGCGTCCTGCTGACAGGGTACCATTTGCTGGAAGGGGTTCAGCACCTGCTCCTAAGGATGATGTTGTTTGCTTCAAGTGCAACCAAAAGGGGCACTATGCAAATGAATGTGGAAAAGAGATCGTATGCTGGAAGTGTCAGAAACCAGGGCACGTTGAAAGAAACTGCCCCAATGCTGCAAAGGTCGAGCCAGTTTTGAATACGGATAGAGGAAGGCGACCATCTACTCCAGGTCGTGTATTCGCAATCTCTAGCGAACAAGCTGCAGTGGCAGATGATCTTATCCAGGGTATGTGTACTATTGCTGGAAATTCTTTAATGGTCTTATTCGATTATGGCGCTACACACTCATTCATTGCTGAGGAGTGTGTGAAGAGGTTAGGATTGCTAACTGCTGATTTACCGTTCGATTTGGTGGTGATGACCCCTGCCGCCGATCGATTAGTTACGTGCACGACATGCTTGCAATGTCCGTTGATCTACGATGATCGGAAGTTCTTTGCGAACCTCGTCTGCTTAGGGCTCAAGGAGCTCGATGTGATCATGGGAATGGATTGGTTGGCACAGTATCACGTTCTCTTGGACTGTGCTAACAAAGTCGTAGTCTTTCCGGATTCAGGTGTTACGGATTACTTGAATTCGTACACCTTGGGAAAGAGTTCACCAGCATTCGTGAATTCTATTGTAGCGGAAGCGAAGAACGACGACGATGTGCGCAACGTTTAGGTAGTACGAAACTTTATGGAAGTGTTTCCAGAAGATGTGTCTGGATTACCGCCAGTTAGGGAGACAAAGTTCTCTATTGATATCATGCCCGACACGGGACCAATATCAATGGTGCCTTATCGGATGGCACCAGCGGAGTTGACGGAGTTAGCAAAGCAGTTGGATTATGATCTCTCGTCAAAGGGATTTATCCGACCAAGTGTGTCGCCATGGGGTGCACCTGTGCTGTTGGTGAAGAAAGAGGATGGGAAGTCCAGACTATGCGTGGACTACCGACAACTCAACAAGGTGACAGTGAAGAATCGTTATCCGATGCCTCGGATAGATGATTTGATGGACCAACTTCGGGGAGCTGTTGTCTTCTCGAAGATAGATCTGAAGTCGGGTTATCACCAAATCCGAGTCAAAGAAGCTGATGCTCAGAAGACTGCATTCAGAACTCGATACTGGCATTATGAGTACCTTGTGATGCCGTTTGGAGTTACCAAAGCACCCGCAGTATTTATGAACTACATGAACAGAGTGTTCAGGCCATTCCTGGACAAGTTCGTGGTGGTGTTCATCGACGATATTCTGATATACTCGAAGAGTAACGAGGACACATGAGTTGCATTTACGTCAAGTGCTGGGAGTATTGCGGGAAAAAGAGTTGTATGCTAACGGCTCGAAATGCAAATTTTGGATGGAAGAGGTTAAGTTCCTGGGTCAAGTCATATCAAGTCAAGGTGTGGATGTTGACCCCAGCAAAATTGAATCGATTTTGTCTTGGGAGAAACCTAAGACGGCAAGCGACATCAGAAGTTTTGTTGGACTTGTTGGTTACTACAGACGCTTTGTGAAGGACTATGCAAAGTTGACTTCGCCGTTGACTCAATTAACGAAGAAGAATCAACCTTTTGCATGGACAGAGAAATGTGAAAAGAGTTTTCAAGATATGAAAAAGCGACTGACGACTACACCAATACTAGCCTTACCCAAGGAAGGTGAACCATACGACGTGTATTGTGATGCTTCACACAACAGGTTGGGTTGTGTAATGATGCAAGAGAAGAAGGTGATCGCTTATGCTTCGCGACAACTGAAGATTCACGAGAAGAATGATCCTACGCATGATTTGGAGTTGGCTGCTATAGTGTATGCTCTCAAGATTTGGAGGCATTATCTGTATGGCAGTACGTTCACGATCTACAGTGATCACAAGAGTCTGAAGTACTTGTTTGATCAGAAGGATCTGAACATGATGCAGCGAAGGTAGATGGAATTTCTACAGGACTACGAGTTTGCTCTACAGTATCATCCGGGGAAAACCAATGTTGTAGCTGACGCTCTTAGTCGAAAGGCTATACATGTATCCTCGTTGATGGTCAAGGAGTTAGAACTGTTGGAGGCATTCCGAGATCTGAGTTTGGATGTTAAGATCGCGCTAGGAAAGCTGAGTTTCGGAATGGTAACGGTGTCGAGTGGGCTCTTAGACGAGATAAAGTCGAAGCAAGAGACCGATGAAGGATTGCTTGAGTGGCGCAAACTTGTTGCTCAAGGAAAAGCGCCGGAGTTTGCTATCGGGAACGATAACATCTTGCGTTGTAAAGGGCGAGTTTGTGTACCCAATGACGCAACAATGAGGAAACTGATCATGGATGAAGGGCACAAGAGTAGGTTGAGCATTCATCCGGGAATGAACAAGATGTTGGTGGCCTGGAATGAAGAAGCAAGTAGCTGAGTACGTGTCGACATGCCTGACATGTCAGAAGGCGAAGGTGGAACATCAGAAGCCAGCAGGAAAATTACAGTTGTTGGATGTTCCAGAGTGGAAGTGGGACAACGTCTCTATGGATTTTGTGACGGCTTTACCACTAACGCGAAGGAGATTTGATGCAATATGGGTAGTAGTTGATCGATTGACGAAGACTGCTCACTTCGTGCCAATCAACCTGAACTACAAAGTGGAGAAGCTTGCAGAGATCTACATCGCTGAGATTGTGCGTTTGCATGGAGTACCATCTAGCATCGTGTCGGACAGAGACCTGAGGTTTACTTCACGTCTCTGGGGAGCTTTGCAGCAAGCGTTGGGAACCAAGTTGAGGTTGAGTTCCGCCTATCATCCACAGACGGATGGGCAAACCGAAAGGACTATTCAATCTTTGGAGGATTTACTACGGGCTTGTGTGCTTGATAATCATGGAAGCTGGGATGAGTTGTTGCCGCTGATTGAGTTCACCTACAACAACAGTTTTCATGCAAGCATAGGGATGGCACCTTACGAAGCTTTGTATGGTCGTAGGTGTCGTACGCCCTTGTGTTGGCATCAAGACGGAGAGAACTTGGTCATTGGACCTGAGTTGGTTCAGCAAACTACAGAAGAAGTGAAGCGAATCCAAGAAAAGATGAGGATCTCGCAGAGTCGTCAGAAGAGTTATGCTGACAACATGAGAAAATAGCTGGAATTTCAAGCTGGAGATCATGTCTTCTTGCGGGTTACCCCGATGACAGGTGTCGGAAGGGCGATCAAGTCAAAGAAGCTTACTCCAAAGTTCATTGTACCATACCAGATTACGGAACGTGTTGGGCCAGTGGTATATAGGATTGCGTTGCCGCCATTCCTATCCAATATTCAAGATGTACTTCATGTGTCGCAATTGCGAAAGTACATGGCTGATGATTCTCATGTTCTTGAACCTGATGATATCCAGCTAAAGGATGATCTGACGATGGTGATGCCACCCATCAAGATCGTCGACAGGAGTACCAAACGCTTAAGAAACAAGGAAGTGTCCTTGGTGAAAGTGATTTGGAATCAAGCGACGGGTGACGCTACCTGGGAGCTTGAGAGTAAGATGCGAGAGTCACATCCCGAGTTGTTTGTAGAACCCTAGTTTCGAGGTCGAAACTATTTTAAGGAGGGTGGTATTGTAAGACCCTAAACTTATTATTGTATCACTTATGTGAAGTATTGAATAAAAGTGAAGTTTGAGTTATTTGCAAATCTGTCCGTGACTTTGTGTGAATTTTTGAGAGGTCTTAAAGACCTAATATTGAGAAGCTTCCTTCATGAGAGTTGTAGCTCTCTGATTTAGATAAATTGTCTCATTGGTTTCATGTCATTCCGACCTCTGTAGCCCGAGATATTCATGTTTTAGTGACTGTAGGTATGGCTGTACAGTTCTTACGAATTTTGCTAAAAGTAAGAAATTGTATTTTGTATTAATCCTTTTAATTAGTGATTAATTGTTTAATTAATTATCTAATCAGAGGTTGTGCGCTTAAGTGAAGTGTGATAAAACCTAATCGGGCTAGGATTGGACTTGGGCTTGGGAGAAGATGGAAATTAGGGTTTTGGAACCCTAATTTTCCATGTGGCCGCCGGCCACTTATGCCTTGCTTGGGGGAGAAGTTGCTTGACTTTCTTTGGCTTTTATTCTGATTAATTGGTGATTAAGAGGGTTAATGACTGATTAATGAGTGATTAATTAGTTGACCATTTGATTTTGGGCTTGGGCCATCTTATGAAGGGAAAAGAGAAAGAAAAAAAAACAAAACCTAGCCCATATAAGTGTTGGACACCGGTTTCACTAAAGGAAAAGGGGGGAATCCTTATTTTTCTTTCACACTCAGAATCAGAAAACACAGCAAGAAAAGAGAAGAGAAAAGAGAGAAAGAAAGAGAGAACGAGAGGGAGATCGAGCGAGAGAGAGAGGAGCGTGAGCGAGAGAGAGAGACCGATTGGGAGAGAGCAAGGAGAGGATCTAGGACAGCAGCTCTTGACTCTTCTTTTCATCACCAAACCTCTGTTTTTCCATCACCATTCACTCAAGGTAAGGGCTGGTCTAGGATGGGTAGATTGCCTAGGGTACTTGCCATGTTTTGCCATGAGAAAAGCCATGATCTTGATTGCTTTTGTATGAGTTTTGTGATCATGATGCTTGCTGGACTTTTTGCTTTGAATACCATGCTTTCTAATCTATATTTGTTGTAATTGCCATGGATCTATGATCTTATGTGAAGTTCATATGACAACTTGCTAAATTCGAATTGTTTTCCACTTGTTACAACATGATTAATGATGATTGTTGATGATGGTTCAAATCTGGAAATTTTGGGTGTTTAGATTGACGTTTAGGGGCTGGACTAATGCTTGTGAGGTTGAAAAGGAAGGAAGAAATTTTTTTGTAAAACCCTAGAGCCATTTTATGGTTCGGCCGAACCTAGTTTTTAAGGGTTCGAGCCACTCTTTTCCTTCGTTCTCATGCACTGGTTGTTAGACACCTCGTTTGATTAATTTGCCATGATTATGTGTTTGAAAGGCATGTAAGTTGCGATTATGGTTATGCATATGCGATGTATTATGCTTATTCAAGTAATCGTTACAAAGGGTCGCTCACCAAGCTGTAATTCTCAATTTGACTGTGATTGTTTTGTCGTTATTTTATTCGACATATGTTGTAAGACTCTAGGTTGACTTTAGAGCCTTAAACAAAGAGAAACGTGATTATATCGCTTGCAAGTAAATGAGAATTAATGGAACATAGGTCTAGTGAAGACTATGGACCATGAGAACGATGGTGCCGTTAGAGACAAACAGTACTTGCACGCGAGGGAGATTTTTGTGGATCATTGCGGCTCCACGTGATAAGGTTGACTGCGGTCTCCTTGAGATTAAGGGTGTACTGTGGGTCCCCTTGGGATGACTGAGTGTCTCCCCGTGAATTGAGGGTTGTACAGTGTGTCCCCTCTGAGAATTGTGCATCTGCGGATGTTTGAGATTGGCCAAGGTGTTTTGGTGGGTTGTGTGATGTGAGGATTCGTTAGCTTAACTTACTAACTGCTATATAAATAATCCCATAAAGCAAATGGTTAGTGCGTAATGTGAAATGCTTTTTAATTGTGAAGATTTTGTAACCTGACCCTTGCACTATTTGTTTTTGTATTATTTGTGGGTGGGGGGGGGGGTAGATGGTCGTGAAGATAACAACGACGACTCATTCTTGGGAGATGAAGCTGTATGATGAAGAGAGGGACCGACCCTGGACGTCTGACACGTCTGGGGTTCGCCAAGTTTATGTCGGCGATGTCAAGCTCACAAGAAAGAACAATCATGGGAACATTGTGGAGATTCATCGAATGACAGGAAAGATCACCATGTCTTATCCACCACCGAGGTTCTACTATCCATAAGACGTAGGTTCACAGGTCGCTTCAGTGGAGTCAGATCCCTTCGAAGAGGTAGCTGTTGAAGTTCAGATACCAGCGGAGCAGAATGTGGTTCCAGCTCAGGAGCCAGTTGAAGAACCCAAACTTGATGAGCATATGGAGTTGACCAATCGTGTACCTGAGTGTCCAGATTGGTGGGGCGATGAGAATGTTTGTTGTATTTTTGGTTCTTACGATCTTCCACTAGAGCCACTTCCAGAAGCTGAGCCGCCCTTGAAGAAGCGTCATCAGGACACATATTTAGTTGGGGTTGAGCTTGTTGAGATCTCCAGTGACGATGAAGACTGAGTTGGAGGGTAGTTTGATTTTGGGAACCTGAGAGCGAAAGCATCGACTTTTGATTTACTTTCTATTTTTGTTGAACTTTTCTATAATGGTTTAAGTACTCTTTTCAGTTGTAAGTCAGTTGATAATTTCCAAATGTGGTTTTTACACACATGGGTGCGGCCACCGTACTTTTATTTTAATTACAAGCTTCACTTTAGTTATATCTGTTATTTGTATTTATCCGCGCGTTTCGATCTTAATTGATTTACAATTTAAGTTAAGGGTTTTCGATAAAATGAATCTTTGTCACTAATTAATGATTAATAACTGAATCGACGAAAGTTCCTTACGAAAATCCATGATGTTTAGTTAGTGTGTGACACTCGAGAACTACATGCCATTGGAGCTGATCTTTCTTTTTCTTTATTGTTTGCTGCTAATGTTTTTTGTAGGGGTGGTTTTGTGTAGCTTTTTTTGAGGTATATTTGGTGCTTGGCTTTTGTTTAAGTGATCTTTTTTCTCCCCTAGGGTTTTTCCCACTGGATTTTTTCTAGGGAGGTTTTAACGAGACTCTCTCATGAGTTGCTTTTGGCACCAAGTTTTTGTGGGTTTTTTTTTTCATTCTACATGAGAGGAATGTTCTCATGAGTTTTTTACTCATTCATCAATAAAATCTCTTTGCTCTCAAAAACAAAAAATAAAGCCACTAAATTTACTTTTTTTGGTGGCGATATTCTTGCACACCTTTACCGTTGCCCTAATCAAAGTATGCAAGAATTTTTTTAACTACTTTTTAAGTAGGTTGTGTTTTACGGCATTTCTTCATTTGAATCTATACTTCCATGAGAACTATGTCTAAAATATATTAGTAGACATGGTAAAAGTAACTTACATAGAATGTAATTTACATGGGTTGATGAACAAAGAGAAATAGTGGGAAATAAGCAGAGTAACAAAGAAGGAATAAATTGATTAATTTTTTACTCCTGGTGTAAGATAGGTGTCCTCCTGCGAAGACAGTTCTGTTTGAGCCGGGAAAATTCGCATCATGGTGGGGCTAACTCTCCGAACGGGGTTTTTTCCATCTACAAGATTTGATGAGTTAATTTTTTTAAAGAAAATTATGAAAAATACTAAAGTTAATTATATTAATTTTTTAGATAACTTTTAGGAGTAAATATGTATAAAAGTACAATAATTTGATAGCCAAAATATGTTGTACGGGAATTAAAAAATATTAATACATTTATAGTCTATATTTACTTATGTTAAATAACACTGTCAAGCCCTGATAGAAAGGAATATTCTATATTAAAATATTTTCATGTTAAATCTATTAGGAAAATAAATTTATAGTTATTAATTTAAAAAGCTCCCGGAAGAAGGAACATTAAAATAATTTTAATATTATATATACATCAAGTGAAACACAAGAGAAAGTCCTCCATGTCTCTTTGAACTTTATATATTTTTTGAACTTTTTATAATGGTAAAGAAAGTATTTTGGGTACAAGTACTTTTAATCTTATTTTCTATTTTTTTTACTAGAAAAGAACAACTACTATCAACAAATCTTGAAATCGTATTTTAAATGATTTGTCATAATTATCTAAGATTTACCTAGATTACTCTTTACACCTGACATTTATTACTGAAACAATCTTGGCTAATTTAATAATGTAAATCTTGAGAAAATCTTGGCTAATTTGAAAATTTTAAATCTAAGGATTTTTTTCTTGACCTAAATTTTATTTCCAAAACAAATAAGAGAGTTTGCAGAATGGATTCTTAAGGTGGGCGACGGAACAGTTTCACAATCCAGATTTGTGCTACTGTCACATTCTTTTTTTCCATGATTAATATGTGTTTATCATCTACTTTATTGGTCATTATTTTTTGTCCACCCTTCTATTTCATCCGTTTTGTCCAATTTGCTCATCATTTCCGACCCTTCTATTTCATCTGTTGTTTAATATATTTTTAATAATCAAGGTATTAATTGACGTATCAAATACGATAGACATATTCCCCGTGCAACGCGCGGGTGAAAAAACACTAGTATAACATCAAATCAGATGTCAACAACCATCAACAATATAACATCAAATAAGATGTCGACAGCCTCAACAATATCAATCAAACAATAATGTCTCGCAAGACGGAACAATCACGTGGGACAAACCCACCTCATCCCCACTTTAGCGTCTCAAAAGACGGGACAATCACGCGGGACAAATCCACCTCACTGCTACTTTATAACGCCTCGAAAAGACTGGACAATCTTGTGGGACAAACCCACCTCATCGCCACTTTAACGTCTCAAAAGACGGGACAATCGTGTGGGACAATTCCACCTCATTGCCACTTTATAACGCCTCGAAAGACGGGACAATCCCGTGGGACAAACCCACCTCATCGCCACTTTAAGCAAGTTAAAACATCTCATCCAACTCAGTAGACACTCAAACAACAATCTCAAATTCAATAATCAAATCACGATAATCATATGTTATTCATATTATCAACAAGCATATGTGTCATCAAAATGCATACTAACTCAGTTCACTATTTCAACATAACAACAATCAAAGTATCAACAATAACCAATGGTCGAAGCCCCAGAAAACGGAGACGCACGTTGAAGGTATGAAAAACGGTAGAAAGGGGGGGGGGTTTGAATAACGTTTTCAAGATAAAACTTCCACCTTAAAGATTTTAACAAATCTTTTCGAGAACTAATTCTAAAGATAAGAGATAGAAAAGCACACAAGGATTTTATCCTGGTTCACTTGATAAATCACTCAAGCTACTCCAGTCCACCCGTTAAGGTGATTTCTTCCTTCTTAGAATGAAGGCAATCCACTAATCAGGTATGTGTTACAACTGCACTTGAAACCTACAAGTGACTAACAATACACTGACTTAGCTCACACTAAGATTCACTCTCTTAGTCTTCTCTAGGATCCGATCAACCTTGATCTCCTAAAGGCAAACTATACAACTGTATATGAAGTTCTTGTTTACAAAGAAAGTGCTTCTAAAAAGCTTATAGTAAACACAATGAATTTCAAGATGAAAGAAAGCTTAGAAGGATTTGAATATTTCTTGCGCGTGTGTGAATGCTTCTAGCCGCTTCTTTCAATCTTCAGCCTCTATTTATACTCCAAGGATTAGGGTTGAACGTTGCATGGAAATGCTACCGTTGGAGGACAATTCTGGAAATTCCAGCTTCTGCTGTGGCTGAGGATGTTAGGTAGGTCGTCAGGATAGTACACTTTGCTTTTGTACTTTGGATAGTGACTTGACCTTAACCTCGTAGACTTCTGATCAGAGGAGCGCTTCGTGTTGGAACTTGTGAAGCTGATGGATCAGAGTCAGAGGGAAGCTTGGATCCTCTGACCGTTGTACCTTCTGATCTTCACTTCAGAGGATCAGTACATGGTCTTCAGAGCCAGTTGCTTCTGGACTTCAGAGTCTTCACTCTTCAGAGTCTGGATCGTCAGAGTCTTCTTCACCATCAGAGCTTCTGAGCCTTCAGAGTCTCTTGGTTGTCAGATCTTCTGGATCATCAGATCTTCAAGTGAGCTGAGTCCTTATCAGAGCTTGATTTGCTTCAGATCTTCTGAAGCTTTTCCACTGTTCAGACTGAACATGGACAATGCGAAAGCGATGCTTGGGTCACTCTTTAAGCACAGTGCTTCTGATTTGTGTGAGATGGAATAGATGTCAGAGCCTGTAAATAACACACTCAGAAAAACACGTTAGAGTACCACAATTGTTCATATCAAAAGGTTAACTTGTAATCATCAAAACATAGAGTTGTTCTACTAGATCAAAACTTGATCTTACAATCTCCCCCTTTTTGATGATGACAAAACTAATATTTTTGATGAACAATTCTTAAACAATAAACTGAATTCACTCAGAGTTTAGGGATATAGAATAAGACTTATTCTGATGTGAATAGTTTATCTTGCTCATTCTGAATTCAAGTCACTGCTTGATTCTGAGCTTAGCTCCCCCTGAATCTAATACTTGATGAAAACGTTAGAAAAGTCTAGATTCTGAGCTAAATAATATAAGAGTTCAGAGTGAAAAACTTATGACATAGATGAATTGGAATAATCAGAGTGCATAAGTATTCAGAGTCAACGGACAGGTATCAGAGTCTTGGGTATCAAAGTCAAACTAAAATCACTTCAGAAGAAGTGAAATGTATTCCTTGTATTTGCCTAGTGACACATCTATGGTCATAAAGGTGGAACTCTTAAATTCTCCAAAAGAAAAATAAATCACACTAACACATCTTACACATCAAAAACTGGGTTGTACTCCCCCTTTTTGTCATAAGCAAAAAGCTTGGGGTGTGAAAAACTTAGTTTGAAGTACAAGGTACTCCCCCTTAGAGAAGGTCTAAGTTTTAAAAAGAATAAAACGATGCATGAATCAGAGTTAGGCGAATTAAAGAGAAGAGTTAATGCAAAAGAAGAACGTTTACCACCGGCCAAGGGAGTAAAGAGATGCTTCAGTTACCAAGAACTTAACCTCGAGAAACTGTAGGAGCATTAACTGTCAGAGAGAAAGTGAAGCCTATATAAAGTGATGAAGAAGAGGGTAAGCTTCACAACTCGATCAATATCATAAATAGACATGGCTTCATACATGGTTGCACTAGAAGAGCTCAGAAGGAAGGCCTTCGAGGAAGACATGTTCCTGAACATTCGGCACCCTGATGGTACACGAACAATACATGAGCTGACGACGACACTGCTTGAAGAGGACCTTTGTCCAGAGCTGGAAAAGGACCTGAAAGAATTCCTGGGCTTCGTGAAGGAATTGGAGGAACTCAGCCAGCTGGAACTGAATTTGCTAGAGGAGAGAGATTCAGTCGAAGGAAGACTCAAGACTATAGAAGATAGTCTGGAGAGAACCGAGCTTAGCATCAAGCTGAGCAACATAGAGTATGCGCTTGAACGGCTGGAAAAGGAAAGAGCAGAGCAACGCCGGGAGTGCAGAAGAATGAGGAAGGGTCCTCCATTCTAGATTATAGGGAAATAGAAATGTATGATGTAAAAGCATAATTGATATGAATAAAGAAATTTTTTGCAAACAACAATGTCATATATATATATGCAATGATAAACGACGAGTAAGAAAAACATAGCAAATAATGCAAATAAAACAAAATAAAGATAAAGTTAAGAAAAGCGAAAGAAATCCTAAAACTAAGGTTTGTCAGAGCGACGCAGAAGTTCTTGAAGAATTTGCTTCATGTCCATCAGCAGAGTCTCATGAGTATTGAGACGATGTTCCATGATGTCAAGTCTGGAGGAACTTGGCTGTGCAGAGCTAGAGGGAACATTCTGAGCAGGTTGATGATCTGGAGTGGAATCAGAAGCAGCAGGAGTAAAGACCACTGGTGCAAGTGCTTGACATCGAAGAGCTTCAGCTTCAGCTTCAAGTTTCTCAGCCTCTAATCGTGCATTTTCAGCTTGTACAGCAGCTTGACGTGCAGCTTCTTCTGCTTGCTCTTTCTTTCTTCTAGCCTCTTCAACAACTTCAAGTAACTTAGTTCTTTGCTGTTGTTCATGCAGAGCCACTCTTCTTGCAAACCTCTGCGTAGCAGCTTCGATCCTCTGATCCTTTTCTTCAATCAGATGCCTCATCATTATAAGAACCTGAGCTACTAACCAAGTACTCAGATTATTCCATTCCTCAGCAACAGATTCAGCATTCTCACTCAGGTCAGTGTGACCTTGCACATTGCGTAGCATCAATGAAGCTTCATGATTAAAAACATTAATGCACGCAGAGAGAGAGGTTGGTCTGAGGTGAGTGTAGGGAACTATGGAGAGGTTGGTTTCAGGAGAGGTTAGGTGATTGCTACTGTTTGCCTCAGAAACACCTTGAGGAGAACCAATGTTAAAGGTTTGAGCATTTGGTTCAGAGGCTCCAAGGTTTGGGTCAGAAGTTTCAACCAGAGGATGTGGTGATCTAACCGAAGAGTGGTTAGACACAGAGTGTTCTGGTTCTGGTTGAATTGGCTCTTGATGGACAGGGTCAGATTGAGCTTGTTGAGCTAAAGGGTCTGCCTCATGTAAAGGGTCAGCCAGGATAGGTTCATCTGGGTCAACTAGACGTTTAGGTCTAGGTCCAGGGTATCTCCTAGGGCTTGGGACCATGAGGTAATATTCTGGGATGGCAGACACTTTTTCTTTTCTGACCTCCATGAATTTACGATGTGATTCAGAGTTATTGGAAGGGGAGGAGTCAGCAACGTTGATTGGGAATGATACAGGAGTATAGGCACTGGAAGAATCTGTATAAGTGGTTCTGGCAACCGGACGTTCTGATGCTCTGGGGACAGAGTGATCAGATGTTCTGAGTTCAGGTTCTGGTTGGACAGGTGTAACATTCTGATCTGACGACTGGCCTCACGGTAACAACACGAGTCTTTTCAGCGCGCTTTGTCCTCACTCGCGCACTTCCCGGGAAAACTACCCAGGAGGTCACCCATCACGATATTGCTCCAAGGCAAGCTCACTTAACCATGAAGTTCTTATCCGTTGGGCTCCCGAAAAGAAGTTGCAACTTGTTGTTATGGGTAGTACAATCAAATCATATATGCCCTCCTCAACTGTATAGTCCATCCCTACACAGTCTCGGAATACCTCTTGTTCGGGTGTGGTGCGTCCCTCCACATAGAAGGCGATCAATCCTCGCCCTCGTCAGCTCAAGGCGTCACAGGCCCACCAACTTCCGCTTGGTTCGTCCTCGAACCACACCGTACTGGGAGAGGTCGGCTCTGATACCACTTGTAACATCCTGATCTGACGACTGGCCTCACGGTAACAACACGAGTCTTTTCAGTGCGCTTTGTCCTCACTCGCGCACTTCCCGGGAAAACTTCCCAGGAGGTCACCCATCACAATATTGCTCCAAGGCAAGCTCACTTAACCATGAAGTTCTTATTAGTTGGGCTCCCGAAAAGAAGTTGCAACTTGTTGTTATGGGTAGTACAATCAAATCATATATGCCCTCCTCAACTGTATAGTCCATCCCTACACAGTCTCGGAATACCTCTTGAGCTGACGAAGGCGATCAATCCTCGCCCTCGTCAGCTCAAGGCGTCACAGGCTTGTAACATCCCGACTTGACGACTGGCCTCACGGTAACAACACGAGTCTTTTCAGCGCGCTTTGTCCTCATTGCGCACTTCCCGAGAAAACTTCCCAGGAGGTCACCCATCCCAATATTACTCCCAGGCTAGCACACTTAACCATGGAGTTCTTATGAGTTGGGCTCCCGAGAAGAAGTTGCAACTTGTTGTCATGAGTAGTACCAATCAAATATTTTATGCCCTCCTCAACTGTATAGTCCATCCCTATACAGTCTCGGAATACCTCTTGCTCGGGTGTGAGATCGGTTCATTCATGTGCCCCTCCGCCTAGAAGCCTGCCAGGAGCCGCTCCTTGTCCGTGCCTCACTGCACCGGCGATCACTCCCCGCCCTCGTCGGCTCCGGGCGTCACAGGCCCACCAGCTTCCGCTTGGTTCGTCCCCGAACCACACCGTACTGGGAGAGGTCGGCTCTGATACCATTGTAACATCCTGACTTGACGACTGGCCTCACGGTAACAACACGAGTCTTTTCAGCGCACTTTGTTCTCACTCGCGCGCTTCCCGGGAAAACTTCCCAGGAGGTCACCCATCATAATATTTCTCCAAGGCTAGCACACTTAACCATGGAGTTCTTATGAAAGTGAATAAAATATAAGGGTTTATTTGATTAAAATAAATTTGTGAAGGAAAAGGTTCAGGAAAAGTCCAAGAATTTTATCGAAAAACCGATAAGAGTTATAGCACGACTAACATACGCCTAATCCTAGGTCAAAGGTTTTAGTGAATCGTTAATTTACACATTAGGACACGATGGAAACTAGTTCCTAAAATCTTCAGAGAAATGTTAGAACTTCTCTTTTTCGTCTATAAACAAGTATTTCGATGCGAAACCCTGGAATGTACGAACGTCAAATTCCAATTCTCGGAAGTTTGCCGAAATGGAATCCCTGATAGTTCAGAAACCCTAAAATCTACGGACGATGAAGACTTTTTCTATTCGAAGCTTCAAAAGAAGATTCCACCCGCGTGCGCCTATTTCTCTCGTTATTTCTAATCTTTCTTCAGAAGGAAGTTTTCTCTTCCGACGATCACTGCAAAAAGTAGTTTTGGATTGTTTGGTTTAATTCCAAGAATCCTGTTTTGAGTTCTGGAATTCTGTCGCCAGAACCTATCTTAGAATACGCAGAGGAACGCGCAGGAAAAATCGGAATCGCGAAAAAATCATTTTTCCGCTTTTTCCAAAACCTATAAATAGCTTGAAAATTAGATTTTTTGCAAAAACTCACCCATTTCCTCCCCCAAAACCGCGAGCTCCAAGAGAGAAAGAGAGGATCCGGATTTTCGCCGTTTCTTGCCCGTTTGCTTCACCGATCGTTGCTAATCGAAGACCTTGAGGTAGGTAAACTATATCTCACTTCTGATCGTCAGATCTGTCGACTTCTTCTATGTCTTTCTGTGCTCAAAGTTTTGAGCTTTTTGTAAAACTGTTCAAATAAGCTGATTTCAGTGTCTAAACTTATTCCCTGCATGCTCCTGAGCGTGTTCTGCGGATTAGATTTTGTCAGATGTCGACGAAATGCCGCCGGGATCAATTTTTGCATCAAATACCCATTTTTAGGCAAAGTCGCAACCTTTAAGCTGTAAACTATCGACTTGGCTTAGTGCTAGTAGGATTAGTCGTCATAAACGTCGTTGTTGACGTCCCCATCCAATTTGTCTTTCAAAAATCCAGTTTTGAAATTCTGAGCTGAAAATAATGACCAAACTACCCTTATATCAGTTTTCGATCCGAAAATTTTTCCGAGCTTAGAACCGTCTTAGTTACGGCTTATGTTAACCTAGGAACCAAGTTTGATCGAAGAAAAATCGACCCTCCCAATTAAGGAAAGTGGCCGAGAGCTATACCAAGGGGGGGAGGAAATCCGACTTTTTCGAAAACTTGTCTTAACGCGTTAGATTGTCGTACCGCAGAGTTTGTAATGTACCGTGTAATCCTAGGACTTATCGTTTGCTGAGTTTCTGATTCATCGTGTTAATTTCCGTGATTTTTGCTTAAGGTTCTGTTGAGGAGGTTCCTGGAGATCAAGGCGAGGAACGTGAAGGAGTTTGTGAGGAAAACGCTGGAGGAGCTACAGGTGAGGGCTACTCTCTGAATTACTAGATAATGCTTTAGGTGTCGACGAATTCGACATGATTTATGTGTTATGCACTTAATTGCTAAATGTCTGAAATGATTTCTGAGGCTTCGGCCGATCGTGTTGAGTACTTGATGCCATGATATTGGGTGCTAAATGATTCACATGTTATGTGCTAAATGGTTAATCTAGGATGTGTTGGAATATGCTGTTTATGGTTATTGATTGAGCTGTTTTATGTTATTCCACTCATAACTGTGATTCTGAGGAGTGAGGATTGCGGGCAAGTCATGCCGAATTTTTATGAGATTTTGAGAGAGTTTGAAAGGACGAACGGAGTTCGGACCTTGTTATGTTTTGATGGACCGAGACCTTCTCAGAAATTATTTGGGATTATGGGATCCCTGAAACTCATAGGAATGTTATAAGACTAAAAGAAACCTATTTTCTCAAGGAAAATTCATAAGACATTAATTAATCTCTAAAACCCTTGAACAATGACAACAACCTTAGATAAGAGCGTAGAGCTTGAGTATTAGTTTTGAAAATGTGAAAAGTGTCGTCGAGTCCAAGCTTTGAGGAATTTACAAATTTCTGAGTATGTTGATACTCTTTTGCTCGATGAGCAGGTTATTGTTTGGCTATCTAAAGTTTAGCCGGAAACTTTAAGTTTCCAAGTACAATCGTACTCTTTCGCTCGATGAGCAGTTTAATGTTTGGCTATCTAAAGTTTAGCCGGGAACCATGAGTTCCAAAGTACATTCTTCTTCTCTTGATTAATTCATTTTGTCGCAGAATCGACATTTACCTTAGGGTATTCTTTTAGAGACATTAAGTTAATTAGAACACGTGGCGACGTGTCGAGTGAGGTCGGAGACGTTGTTTGGCTAATCACTTGCATTCATGCACTCATTTTGAGGTTAATACACGGTAGGATGCCGGACCTCGGTGGATTCCAAAATGGTCATAAGACCCGGATTTCCATATTTAGGACACTACGGTGGTCCTCAGTAACAGGCGGAATGGCAGACCTACGGGTTCACTGCTGATCTGACTACTTTTGTGTGGTGTAAGAGACGCCCGAGCGGAATGGTCCCACTATGGCCGGTGTTAGGGCTGACTCGTTGGTGTCCATCCTTCTTCCGGAATGCATCTTGTCAACCAGCATTGCATGTCATGCAACATACATTCTGACTTAGTTGCTGAGTGTGATTGGTACTTGTTTATCCTAGTTGAGGCATGCTAATTGTTATTATGATCTTTTATATTCATTGTGATACATGCAACCCTAGGATGTTATCCCTAAACTTATAAGCCTGAGAGGCTAATAACTATTATCCTATATATCTGGTTTTATTAATTATATAATTCTTTGGAGTTGACCCTCGCGTCTTCTGTGTGTGTTTGGGCGGACTACGCCTTTGTCAGATGTCCATGGCGGACCGGTTCACGATGGTTCACCCTTCGGGGGAAACTAGGTTGGAGAAGCTTGATCAGGAGGACTACGGTTCATGGGTGGTCGACCCCGCTGGTCACCGAGCGACTTACTCGAGATGGGATTAGTGTAGGAGTAGAGTCTTAGCTCTGACCGTCATTGTTTCTTTGGGGACAGGGTAGTTTCCCGCCTATAGCTTTTTGTGTGGTTCCTCTACGGGGATCACAGAGAGTTGGTTGGGCTAGGAGGTCTTGTTTAGGGCCATCTGGGCTAACTCATTCTCATTTTGAGGGATAGTGTTGCGGACACTTGACTTTTCTTTTGGTTTGTACTTTTGCCTACGGGCGTTACTCTCTTTTACTTTCCGTCACTGGAGGTTTACTCGTGACGTGGTTTACAACTTACAGTGGGGGCTGTAATTATATTGTATATTAGTTCTGTTATCTTTCGTTTTAGAGTTTCATCTCTTTCTGTCTTTAATTACATTATCAAAAAAAAAATAATTCACGTTTTTCCGCTTAAGTATTTCTTTTTGGTTACTAAAGTGACGCCACCGAAATCGGGGTGTTACATTGTGGTATCAGAGCTTAGTCGAGTCTTTCGGGAGTCTTTGGGGAATAGGTCTTCTGTGCTAGGTTGTGTGACTCTGCAAAGAGTAAAAAATTGATTGTCTGCCAAGCGATTTGTCGCTTAGAATTGATTGAAGTTATTGCTTAATCATATTGTATAGTATGTTAGATGCTATCCGATGATGAGTACTAACTGTTTGTTTGACTAAGCATAGGATGGTAAGCCCTGACCGTATGGCGAAGGCAATAGCTACCATGATTGAGGCAATGATGAATCAGGCTACTGAGGATGCTTACAGACGCGCTGAGGAGGCGGCACGTGAGCAACCTCAAATGCTAATCGAGGCGTCCCAGTACCAGCAAAGTAGGTTGGACCGAGCTGGAACTGGAGGACCAGTGAGGTCAGGTTCTCAGGAGTACCGTCAGTTGGGGTCGTATCAGCATCCGAAGGGGAGGGGTTTTACCCCAAGATCTTTTAAGTCTTCGACTACTGCCACTCCAGGGGCAAGAAGCCAATCAGCACACCCAGAGGTGACATGTTTCAGGTGTGGAAAGAACGGGCACTATGCTAATGCATGTCTGGGCCAAGGGCCTCGATGTTTCAATTCCAACCAGATAGGGCATCTGGCCGTGAACTGTAAGACGTTTCAGGCGGGACCGTCTGACAACAAGATGAAGGGCAAGTTTCCTGCCATAGCTAGAAGGGCAGAGAAACAAGTGTCATGTTACAGATGTAGGGAGACTGGGCATTTTGCTAGCAGGTGCTCAGCGACTGGACCAAGGTGTTTTAATTGCAACCGAGTGGGACACCTAGCCGTGGTTTGCAAGAAACCCAAGGTTGAACCATCTGTTAACACTGCAAAGGGAAAGCACCCTGCTGCTAGAGGAAAAGTATACACCATGGATGGTGAAGAGGCTGAGGGAGCTGACGAATTAGTCAAAGGAGAGCGCAAGAACGATGGTAACCTTCTAACTATTCTTTCTCATTCTAGTATAATACGCTCCATTACTCTCGTAGCACATGCGACGCACCTATTTTACTTATATTGTTTAAGCTTTGACTTTATAGTTATTACGCCTAATAATACTTTATTTTACTGTTGCTCGTGTTTAAACTATAGAAGTTACACGAGGTTTAGAATAACACGTTAAGCCTAGAAAGTAGTCTTGCACCGACGCGTTTAACAAGAAGCTAGAAGCTGAAGGATGAATCTCAGGGAGATTCCGTATGGATAGTATACGTATGATGTCGAGAGTGTGTAGTTCCGTAGCGGCATCATTGAGGATTTAATATCAAGATCTTTGTGACTACTGGATGTTAGGAACTCATCGACTGTTCCAGTGGGTTTTTCTAAATCTTCACCTTCGATGTATTAGGCCTGATCAACTTAATATTGAGGGGGTGATATTCGGAATCAGAACTGGCAATGGACTTTGATAGATGGATTGGTAAGATTAATTTGATTGGATCGAGGATTAGTGGAGTCGGGAAGTAAAGTTTTTGTTAAGTAATTGATTTCCTTTGGGGAGGAGTTATAGTTTAAGAAATGGATATTCATTTAAGAAGTATTGAAGAATTAAAGGACATTTGAGGTCCAAACGTGGTGAAAGTTTAGGTTTTAAGTCTATGAATTCTTGTCTTAAGTGCGTAGGGCTCAAGGTTTGTCGGGTTTTGATTGAGAGACTAAGTATCGGATTGATGGGAGGATGATCTAGTTACGGAAATAAAGAGTTAGTATTAAGATAAATATTTGAGGTTGTTATATGTGGACAAATTTCTTAGAGTCTAAGAGTGAATGGAACTTTGTTATGGATTTCGATGTTGCAGGCTGGGGTTAGCAAGTGATTTTTACTAAGTTGAATGAGGATCTTAGGGTTAAGATTGACCTTGGGAGGTGAAAATCATGTACGAATAAGATATTTAGTGGTGTTAGCATTAACGATTGTAGTTAAACCTCAGAATGTTGAGGGATCGGATGATAAAGTGACTAGTTAAAGTTTCCTGAGGTACAGCTATGGTTTGATCTTCTAGGGAATAAGTTCGGATTTGGAGGAAGTGTTAAGGATTTTAGGTAATTGTAAAGTGGGTTGTGAATAAGTGAAGGTTGGTTTTATGGTTCGAGTAAGGGAAGTCTCGAAAAAGGGGAGATGACAATGATGGTTAAGGAGCTGCAACTGCTGGAACAATTTCGAGATTTGAGCTTAGATGTGAGAGCATCTGAGGGAGAACTGAAGTTCGGAATGATCAGGATCACCAATGGATTGATGGAAGAAATCCGAGACCAACAGTTACAAGATGAATTTTTACTCGGAAAAAGGAATTTGGTAATTCAGGGTAAGGACCCGGAATTCAAGGTAGGGAGTGACAATATCCTACGGTGTAAGGATAGAGTTTGCGTACCTAACAACCCTGATTTAAGGAGGTTGATTATGGACGAAGGTCACAAAAGCAAGTTGAGCATTCACCCTGGAATGAAAAAGATGTATCAGGACTTGAAGGTGAATTCTTGGTGGCCAGGAATGAAGAGACAAGTGGCAGAGTATGTAGCTGCATGTTTAACCTGTCAGAAGGCGAAGGTGGAACATCAGAAATCTTCAGGTATGCTACAGAGCTTGGATGTACCTCAATGGAAATGGGATAGCATATCGATGGATTTTGTCGTGGCGTTGCCAAGAACTCAAAAAGGATATGATTCGATTTGGGTAATAGTGGACCGATTAACTAAGTCAGCTCATTTCATACCTGTGAGAACTACGTACAACGTGGAGAAACTATCAGAGATATATATAGCTGAGATTGTGCGACTTCATGGAGTGCCAACAAGCATTGTTTCCGATCGAGACCCGAAGCTTACTTCACATTTGTGGAAAGCTCTTCATGAGGCTTTGGGGACGAGGCTGAGATTAAGTTCTGCTTATCATCCACAGACTGATGGACAGACTGAGAGAACTATCCAATCATTGGAGGATTTGCTACGAGCTTGCGTGTTAGACAACAAGGGCAGTTGGGATACCCTATTGCCACTGATTGAGTTCACATACAACAACAGTTTTCATACGACCATAGGCATGGCACCGTATGAGGCTTTGTATGGCCGCAAGTGTAGAACACCTTTGTGTTGGTATCAAGATGGAGAAAATTTGTTAGTAGGACCAAAACTTCTCCAACAGACGACTGAGAAGATCAAACAGATCAGAGAGAAGATGAAGGCTTCTCAGAGTAGACAGAAGAGCTATGCAGATCAAAGTCGCAGAACCCTGGAATTCGAAGAAGGAGATCATGTGTTTCTGCGAGTTACCCAGACTACAGGAGTTGGTCGAGCAATCAAGTCAAGAAAACTTACGCCAAAGTTCATTGGACCTTATCGGATTACTCGTCGAGTTGGACCGGTAGCTTATCAGATCGCACTACCGCCTTTTCTATCAAACATTCATGATGTATTCCATGTGTCACAACTGAGGAAGTATATTGCTGATCCGACACATGTTATCGAGCTGGATGACATTGAGTTGAAGGATAACTTGTCTTTCGAGACACCGCCAATCAGCATTGGTGACACAAGGATAAAGCAGTTGAGGGGGAAAGAGATCGAGTTAGTGAAGGTCATTTGGGACAAAAACATCGGTGATGCGACATGGGAGCTGAAGGAAAAGATCAAGGAACAATATCCAGAACTTTTTACTGAACTTTAAGTTTCGAGGTCGAAACTTTCTTTTTGGAGGGTAGTAATGTAAGACCCAAGTTTTAAGCTTTGGATAAGTGAATAAAATATAAGGGTTTATTTGATTAAAATAAATTTGTGAAGGAAAAGGTTCAGGAAAAGTCCAAGAATTTTATCGAAAAACCGATAAGAGTTATAGCACGACTAACATACGCCTAATCCTAGGTCAAAGGTTTTAGTGAATCGTTAATTTACACATATACGACTAACATACGCCTAACCCTAAGTTCAATTTGGAACAATTTTATGGAAGTTCGAATAAAATTGAAGTTTTAGTTAATGTTTGATAGCTGGCAGATTAGAACTGTCAACTTGGGCGAATTTTTAGAGGGTCTTAACGACTTCATTTGGGAAAACTTCCTTCATGAGAGTTGTAGCCCTTTAAGTCTAGAAAATTCTCCAAGTGGTTTCGAGTCAATCCGATATCTGTAGCTTCAGATATCCCCGTTTTAGTGAGCAAAGGTCCAGCTGCCCAGACCTTACGAGCTCTAACTTAAAACTTTGGGCTTAAGCCTTGGTTAATGCGTTATTTGGGTCGGTTAGTGAACTTATGAGGTCATGATCAGGAGATTAAGAAGAGGCTAAGTGGGCCAAGTGACTTGGATGAGAAGGAAGGAGCTAGGGTTATGAAAATCCTAGCCCATTAGTGGTGATGCCGCAGCCTTGCAAGGAGAAAAGGGAGGGAGATTTTGATTTTCTTCTGCAGTAAAGAGTGATTAGTACCAATTAAGCCCTGTCCCCTCTGTCTTAAAACAGCATTAAACCCAAAACCACAACCCTAGCCCACTATTTTCCCCTTGACCGCCTGTTTTGTGAGTAAAAGGGAGAGAAAAACCAAATTTTCTTTCTTTCTTTCACACTTCAGAAAAACAGAAGCTAATCACGTAAACACACCCCCATCTCCTTCATCTTGCTCCAAGAACCACCACCATCCAAGCCACCGCCGGCCACCATCACCACCCATAACACCTTGCGCGTGAAGGAGGAGCTGCGAGAGGAAAGGGAACCGCGAAGAGGGGGAGAAGAAGGACGTGGACAGCAAGCTTTTTGATCTTGAATCTTCATCTTTTCTTTATTTTCAGGCCATTAACCCAAGGTAAGGGCTGGTCCTAGGATTGGGTAGATTGCCTAGGGTATTTGCCATGTTTTACTATGAGAAAAGCCATGAACATGATTGCTTTTGCAAGAGTTTTGTGTTCATGATGCTTGCTGTTTATTTTTGCCTTGAGATCTTGATGTTTTGCTTCTGATTTGAGATGAAATGTTGATGCCATGATTCTCCATTAATCATCACTACAACTACCGTTTCTTCTATGACTTTGCTTGATTAAAATGATTGAAGATTTATATGCTTAGATCTGCCTTTTGTGCTAGAATTGATGGTTATCTTGGTTCTGGAAATTTAAGCATGATATATTGTATATGTGGTTCTTGCTGCTGGAATATGGTTTAAAACTCTGGGACTTGAATGGTTGAAAAATTAATTTGAAGGCAAAAGTATCTCTGCCAGTTTCCTGTACTGGACAGCGAGTTTCGGAGCTTAATATCACCTAATTAGGGGTCTCAAATGAAAAAGGGATAAACTGGAAAATTGTAGATTTTCGAATTGGCTTTCTATGCATATAAAGAACATAATTTTTGGTCTAGTAATGAGGTCTGGAGGTCGATCTTAGTGACTGTTGCACCTGCTGTTCTTCCTGTACCGGACAGCAAGCTTTAAGGCCTAATATCACCTAGTTCTGGATCTCAAATGGAAAAGTGATAAACTATAAAAGTGTAGAGTTTCGAATTATCTTTCCAGTCATGTATCACGTGAAATTTGTGGCTAAGTATTGCGGTCTGTAGACCAGTTTTAGTACACGCTGCACCTGTTGTCCAGAAACACTAAATTTGAGAAATTGTTGGAAATGTTAGTAACATGTGATTAGGGACATTTGTGAGATTTTTATATGATGATATCTGTAAACTGAGCCTCTGGAATTTGTAAATAATTTGTGAATTTGGGAGGCCCTGATTATTTCTATGCTTTGCATGAAGTTTAGTTGTGACTTTTTTAGGAGGTCGCTCACCCAGCTGTAATTCCTCCTTGTGTGACTGTTATTTCTTGAGTTGTAATCTGATACGATATTAACTCATAAGACTCTAGGATTGACATTAGAGCCTTAAACACCAAGAGAATGAATTTATAACTCGCTTGCAAGTAAATGTGAATAATTTGGACATAGGTCAGGTAGACTATGGTCCATGAGAACGATGGTACCTTGCACGCGAGGGAGTTATTTGGGTTGACTGCGGTCTCCCGTGAACCTTGTGGGCCGGTGTGGCTTCACGTGATTTGGTTGACTGCGGTCACCGTGAACTTTTGTGGATCATTGCGGCTCCACGTGATTTGGTTGACTGCGGTCACCGTGATAACCGTGCCTCTGCGGAAGCACGAAGATGGCCATGGAAGTTTTGGTGGGTTGTGTGAAGTGAGATTCCGTTAGTAACTGACTCTTTCCCATAAAAGACATATAATGTACTTATATTATATATGTTGTTGTTGATTTTGTCATTATCATTCTTTTTGTTGGACCTGACCCTGCTTGTTTGCTATGTGTTTATTTGGGGGGGGTAGATGGTCGTGAAGATAATGGCGACAACTCATTCTTAGGAGTTGATGCTACGTGACGAGCCACTACAGATGACGACTACACTTCTGATGAAGAGGAAGAAGATAAAGAGGAAGGGGCCAAGGATATGGTTGGGTTGTCAGACATCCATTTTTCTTTTGGGTTGAGAGTACCGAGTTTTGGAAGTATTGAACCATTACTTTATTTTAGTTGAGATAGTTTAACTTGATGTAATTTACTTTGAAGTTTTCTTCCGGATATTTATTTCATACTCTTTTCAATGATTAATAAAGTTTGAGGTTTAGGTTGATGTTTATTTCCGCAAGTTTGAAATGGTTAAATTTCGAGAATTTTGTAAAATTGAACTTTTATCATTAATTCAAGATTAATAAGTGAATCGACGAAAACTCTTTACGAAAATTGGTTAATTAGTTACTGTGTAACACTCGAGAAATCGGGGCGTTACATGTTCTGCGGATTAGATTTTGTCAGATGTCGACGAAATGCCGCCGGGATCAATTTTTGCATCAAATACCCATTTTTAGGCAAAGTCGCAACCTTTAAGCTGTAAACTATCGACTTGGCTTAGTGCTAGTAGGATTAGTCGTCATAAACGTCGTTGTTGACGTCCCCATCCAATTTGTTTTTCAAAAATCCAGTTTTGAAATTCTGAGCTGAAAATAATGACCAAACTACCCTTATATCAGTTTTCGATCCGAAAATTTTTCCGAGCTTAGAACCGTCTTAGTTACGGCTTATGTTAACCTAGGAACCAAGTTTGATCGAAGAAAAATCGACCCTCCCAATTAAGGAAAGTGGCCGAGAGCTATACCAAGGGGGGGAGGAAATCCGACTTTTTCGAAAACTTGTCTTAACGCGTTAGATTGTCGTACCGCGGAGTTTGTAATGTACCGTGTAATCCTAGGACTTATCGTTTGCTGAGTTTCTGATTCATCGTGTTAATTTCTGTGATTTTTGCTTAAGGTTCTATTGAGGAGGTTCCTGGAGATCAAGGCGAGGAACGTGAAGGAGTTTGTGAGGAAAACGCTGGAGGAGCTACAGGTGAGGGCTACTCTCTGAATTACTAGATAATGCTTTAGGTGTCGACGAATACGACTTGATTTATGTGTTATGCACTTAATTGCTAAATGTCTGAAATGATTTCTGAGGCTTCGGCTGATCTTGTTGAGTACTTGATGCCATGATATTGGGTGCTAAATGATTCACATGTTATGTGCTAAATGGTTAATCTAGGATGTGTTGGAATATGCTGTTTATGGTTATTGATTGAGCTGTTTTATGTTATTCCACTCATAACTGTGATTCTGAGGAGTGAGGATTGCGGGCAAGTCATGCCGAATTTTTATGAGATTTTGAGAGAGTTTGAAAGGACGAACGGAGTTCGGACCTTGTTATGTTTTGATGGACCGAGACCTTCTCAGAAATTATTTGGGATTATGGGATCCCTGAAACTCATAGGAATGTTATAAGACTAAAAGAAACCTATTTTCTCAAGGAAAATTCATAAGACATTAATTAATCTCTAAAACCCTTGAACAATGACAACAACCTTAGATAAGAGCGTAGAGCTTGAGTATTAGTTTTGAAAATGTGAGAAGTGTCGTCGAGTCCAAGCTTTGAGGAATTTACAAATTTCTGAGTATGTTGATACTCTTTTGCTCGATGAGCAGGTTATTGTTTGGTTATCTAAAGTTTAGCCGGAAACTTTAAGTTTCCAAGTACAATCGTACTCTTTCGCTCGATGAGCAGTTTAATGTTTGGCTATCTAAAGTTTAGCCGGGAACCATGAGTTCCAAAGTACATTCTTCTTCTCTTGATTAATTCATTTTGTCGCATAATCGACATTTACCTTAGGGTATTCTTTTAGAGACATTAAGTTAATTAGAACACGTGGCGACGTGTCGAGTGAGGTCGGAGACGTTGTTTGGCTAATCACTTGCATTCATGCACTCATTTTGAGGTTAATACACGGTGGGATGCCGGACCTCGGTGGATTCCAAAATGGTCATAAGACCCGGATTTCCATATTTAGGACACTATGGTGGTCCTCAGTAGTAGACGGAATGGCAGACCTACGGGTTCACTGCTGATCTGACTACTTTTGTGTGGTGTAAGAGACGCCCGAGCGGAATGGTCCCACTATGGCCGGTGTTAGGGCTGACTCGTTGGTGTCCATCCTTCTTCCGGAATGCATCTTGTCAACCAGCATTGCATGTCATGCAACATACATTCTGACTTAGTTGCTGAGTGTGATTGGTACTTGTTTATCCTAGTTGAGGCATGCTAATTGTTATTATGATCTTTTATATTCATTGTGATACATGCAACCCTAGGATGTTATCCCTAAACTTATAAGCCTGAGAGGCTAATAACTATTATCCTATATATCTGGTTTTATTAATTATATAATTCTTTGGAGTTGACCCTCGCGTCTTCTGTGTGTGTTTGGGCGGACTACGCCTTTGTCAGATGTCCATGGCGGACCGGTTCACGATGGTTCACCCTTCGGGGGAAACTAGGTTGGAGAAGCTTGATCAGGAGGACTACGGTTCATGGGTGGTCGACCCCGCTGGTCACCGAGCGACTTACTCGAGATGGGATTAGTGTAGGAATAGAGTCTTAGCTCTGACCGTCATTGTTTCTTTGGGGACAGGGTAGTTTCCCGCCTATAGCTTTTTGTGTGGTTCCTCTACGGGGATCACAGAGAGTTGGTTGGGCTAGGAGGTCTTGTTTAGGGCCATCTGGGCTAACTCATTCTCATTTTGAGGGATAGTGTTGCGGACACTTGACTTTTCTTTTGGTTTGTACTTTTGCCTACGGGCGTTACTCTCTTTTACTTTCCGTCACTGGAGGTTTACTCGTGACGTGGTTTACAACTTACAATGGGGGCTGTAATTATATTGTATATTAGTTCTGTTATCTTTCGTTTTAGAGTTTCATCTCTTTCTGTCTTTAATTATATTATCAAAAAAAAATAATTCACGTTTTTCCGCTTAAGTATTTCTTTTTGGTTACTAAAGTGACGCCACCGAAATCGGGGTGTTACAACAGGAATTGTGAGTTCAGGTTCAGAGGGTTCAAGAATAATGGGTTCAGATGTTAATGGATTGTATTGAATGGTAATGGGTGAGGTTGGATCAGAGGTTCCGGTAGGTTGGTTCTGAAGCATATTCCAGAGAGGTGCTTCATGTGGGGAAGGTTGGAAGAATGAAGACCTTGGGGAATTTGGTGGAGATGTGGTTTGAGTGGCTGGTTGGGACTCCGGGATAGGAGTGAGTTGGGTGGCGGTGCGGTTAAGAAGTGTAGAGATGGGGAGTGCATCAATGGAATTTAAATCATCATCAGATTCAATGACAACTGACTTACTTGATGAACGCACAGCAGACCGAGTCACTTTGGCAGAAGACTCTCTTCTGATAACTGCAGCAACAGGGTTCCACCCTGGTAGGCTTCACCACAATTCTGACTTGTTTCTTCTTCTTCTTTGGAGTAGAAGGACCATCTTCATTATGACCATCATCAGCATCATTAGGCAAAGTGGTTTCAGCATGCTTCCTCTTATCAGCCTTTTTTTTCTTCTTCAGAGGGACATCAGACTCCTCAGAAGATTCCTCCAATACCATTTTTCTCTGAACTTTCCTCTTGGGAGGAGAGTCAAATTCTATTGCTGGTGGCAATCGCCTGAAGAACTCATATACATCAATTTCAAAGCCTTGTTCTCTTAGATCTTCAACGTAGCACCTGATAGCTTCTGGGTTGTCTGCCTGAGTCTACAAAG
This sequence comes from Lotus japonicus, assembly GCF_012489685.1. Classification (NCBI taxonomy): domain Eukaryota; kingdom Viridiplantae; phylum Streptophyta; class Magnoliopsida; order Fabales; family Fabaceae; genus Lotus; species Lotus japonicus. The sequence continues at coordinate 48,069,261 of NC_080045.1, read as the reverse complement.
GATAGTCATTCAGAGGGATTCTTCTTCTTCTGACTTCATCTGAAGTATCTTCATGAGCAGGGTCTATCCTCTTCTTGACCAATCCCATCTTCTTCAAAGATGTGGATGTGAAGACATCACTCACAATCATGGTCAGATCCTCTGTGTAGCCAGCCTTGGTCAGATCTTCCACAAGTTTACTTTCAATGAAAAGATCTGAGAGAAGTCTTCCAAAAGGAATGTACTTGATAGCAGACTTGATGGATGCAGTGGTTCTGGACTTCCTGATGCATTCTTTCAGGTAAGAAAACAAGAAGAAGGGAAGACAGATCTTCTTCTTATCCTGAATAAAGAATAGCATCGCCTTCTGGCAGAAGTTGATGTAGTTAGGAGAACTACCCTTTGGCCTCTGGTTGATACAGTTGAGCAGAATCTTGTGCCAGATTCTGAGCTTAGGATGAAGATCCATCACTTTGTAATCGGTATTGCCAGGTTTGTAGTTGGTGTAAAGAGCCTTGTTGGTTTCTTCCTTTGTTTTGGGTTTCAACTTGGATTCAGTCAGTTGAAATCTATACCCAGTTCCAGTGTGTGCACCCAGCAGATTCACAATAGATTTCTCCGTGATGATTATCCTCCTTCCAGCTATGTACGAAACCACCTGAGTATCATCACACTCAGCGTGTTTCCAGAATTCCTTGACCAATTTGTCATAGATTGGACCTCTAAGCCTGTTGAAATACTCTTCCCATCCCTGAACTTGAACTTCGGGATGAAGATCATACCCATTTGCAGCTATATTATCCAGGTCAAATCTCCATTCAGCAAGCACTTGGAGTTCTTCTGGAGCATAAACGCAGTGAACGGCACAGCCCCGTTCTGCAATCGGAATCATCTGCCCTTGAGCCGGAGCTTGAGTTGGAGTTTCAGGACCCAATTGACCTGTAGCTTGACCTACTACAATATGAGGAAACCTGGTTGCATCTGCGGCTTCATTTCTGGTTTGTCTCACCATCTTGAGCGGTTGAAGGTTTTGGGTAGAAATGAAGATGAAGATGATGAATAGAGAGAGAGAGATCGTGGGAGAGAGGTTTTGAAAAACTGAAGAGAGAGAATGTAAAACCTTAAGTGTAGGAGAACGTGTGTGTATAGTGGGTTTTTAAAAGTAACCGTTGTTGATCAAGAAAACAAGTTAAAATCAACGGTTAAAAATTAAAGACATCGTAGTAACAGTAAATACACATATCACACGCAGGAGAGAAGCACATCTACACTCATTATGACAGACTGTTACACGGGCACAAGGAACTATGCATCAGAGATACTGACACACGTTTACTGTCTCAGTTTCAGAGTCAGCACCAATGGGTACATACACTCTAATAGAGTTACCTTCTGGACTAGACATCTTCTGATAAAGAAGTATCATAGTCAGAGGTTATGAATCATCTTCATACTGGACAAAAGTCCATATTCAGATTTTTCAGAATAAAATTAAATCTATCCTCTGCTACGGGCTTTGTAAAGATATCTGCCCATTGATGGTCAGTATCAACAAACTTCAGAAGAAGTACGCCCTTCTTAACATAATCTCTAATAAAATGATACTTTACCTCAATGTGCTTTGCCCTTGAATGTAAGATAGGATTCTTACTCAAAGATATTGCAGCAGTGTTATCACAATAGATTGAGATATTGCTCTCAAGGATCTGATAATCCTCCAGCTGATGTTTCATCCAGAGCATCTGAGTGCTGCATATTGCTGCTGAGATATATTCTGCCTCTGCAGTGGATAGTGCAATGGTTGATTGCCTCTTGCTTGCCCATGAAACTAAGTTGCTTCCCAGAAATTGGCAATTTCCAGAAGTGCTTTTTCTCTCTGTTCTATCTCCAGCATAATCAGCATCACAATTACCTGAAAGCTTATACTCTGATGTTTTCTTATACATCAAGCCAAGGTTAGTGGTGCCTTTCAGATACCTTATGATCCTCTTAACAGCAGTTAAGTGGGTTTCCCTTGGATCTGATTGGAAACGAGCACATAAATGAACACTAAACAATATATCTGGCCTAGATGCAGTTAAATATAGAAGAGATCCTATCATACCACGATAGAGCTTCTGACAAACTTTACCACTTGCATCTTCTTTCTCCAGAATGCATGTAGGATGCATTGGAGTCTTGGCCACTGTAGATTCCAGCATGTTGAACTTCTTTAGAAGTTCTTTAGTGTACTTGCTCTGATGGATATATGTTCCTTCTGGTGTTTGATCAACTTGTATTCCCAGAAAGTACTTTAGTTCTCCCATCATACTCATCTCAAATTCAGCCTGCATCATCTTAGAAAATTCTTTGCATAGAGATTGATTAGCAGAGCCAAATATTATATCATCAACATAGATTTGCACAATTAAGATATCATCTTTGTATGTTTTGCAAAAGAGAGTTGTATCTACTTTACCCCTTACAAACTCATTCTCCAGAAGGAATGAGCTGAGTCTCTCATACCATGCTCTGGGTGCTTGCTTCAGACCATAGAGTGATTTCTTCAGTTTGAACACATGGTCTGGATTTTTCTCATCTTTAAAACCTGGGGGTTGATGAACATAGCCTTCCTCTGATATATAACCATTTAGGAAGGCACTGTTCACATCCATCTGATGAAGTACTATGTTGTGATTCACTGAGAAAGAGATCAGCAGTCTGATTGCTTCTAGTCTAGCTACTGGAGCAAACGTTTCAGTGTAGTCAATTCCTTCTTGCTGACTGTAGCCTTGAGCAACTAGCCTTGCCTTGTTTCTCACTACATCTCCTTTCTCATTCAGCTTGTTTCTGAAAACCCGTTTGGTTCCAATCACATGAACACTTTGAGGTTTCTTCACTAGGCTCCAAACATCATTCTTGGAAAATTGATTCAACTCTTCTTCCATAGCTAGAATCCAATCCTTATCCTGAAGAACTTCATCTATGGACTTGGGTTCAATTAAGGACACCAATCCTTTCAGACTGAGCAAGGTCTCTTCAGAGGGTCTGACTGGTTCATCTTTGTTGCCCAGAATCAATGACTTAGGATGTGATGCAATGATTCTACTTTTCTTCTGAGGTTGTGAATCAGAGGGACCAGGTTCTTCTTCTGGATCATCTTCCTCTGGCTTAGCTTCCTCTGGAGCTTTGCCTTTGTCAGAAACATTAATGCTTAAATCTGCAAATTTCTCAACTAGTTTTGACTGATTAGAGTCAAACTTATCATCAAATCTAACATGAATAGACTCTTCAATAGTCTTAGCATCAGTATTGTAAAATCTAAAACCTTTAGATCTTTCAGAGTAACCAAGTAATAGACATTTAGAAGACTTAGCATCAAATTTATGCAATCTATCCTTAGTATTAAGAACATAACAGACACAACCAAAAGGATGAAAGTAAGAAATGTTGGGTTTAATGTTCTTCCACAATTCTTAAGGAGTCTTATTCAGAATTGGTCTCACAGAGATTCTGTTCTGAATGTAACACGCTGTGTTTACTGCCTCTGCCCAAAAGTGCTTAGCCATGCCAGTTTCTTGGAGCATGGTTCTAGCCATCTCCTGAAGAGTTATGTTCTTCCTCTCAACAACACCATTTTGTTGAGGAGTTCTGGGACAAGAGAAATCATGTGCAATTCCATAGGAATCAAACAGACTCTCAAACTTGTCATTCTCAAACTCTCCACCATGGTCACTTCTGACACGCACAATCCTACAAGCCTTCTCGTTTTGCACTTGGGCGATGAAGGTAGAGAACACAGCATGAGACTCATCCTTGCGGGTTAGAAATTTTACCCATGTCCAGCGGCTATAGTCGTCAACGATGACCATCCCATATCTCTTGCCACCTATAGACTCAGTTTTCACTGGTCCAAAAAGGTCGATATGCAGAAGTTCCAACGGCCTTGAGGTTGAGACAACATTCTTTGCCTTGAAAGGGACTTTAGTGAATTTGCCTTTCTGACATGCTTCACAAAGAGCGTCTGAAGAGAACTTCAGAGAGGGTAAGCCCCTGACAAGGTTTAGCTTACTCAGCTGATAAATCTTTCTCATACTGGCATGCCCTAACCGTCTATGCCATACCCACTGCTCTTCATTAACAGACAGAAGGCACTTCACATTCTGAGCGTCCAACTCAGATAATCTGATCTTATAAATGTTGTTCTTCCTCTTGCTGTTAAACAGAACAGAACCATCGATCTGACTTACAGCCCTGCAAGACTTTTGATTGAAAATAACATCATAAGCCTTGTCAGCTAATTGACTTATAGACAATAAGTTATGAGTTAAGCCGTCTACCAATAACACATTATCAATGCATGGACTACTATCTACACAATAGTACCAGTACCAACAATTTTACCCTTTTCGTTCCCACCAAAGCCAACTTCGCCTCCTGGCTTAAGTTTTAGCTCTTGGATCATACGCCTTTCTCCCGTCATGTGACGCGAGCATCCACTGTCTAGATACCATGATTGGTGTTTCAGTGGAGCTATCAAGGATATCTGCAACATAGATAATCTTGTCCTTAGGTACCCACTTTTTGGGTCCTTTCTTGTTAGTTACCCCAGAGGTTCTGATCACCTTGGGTTTCTCAACATGATAATGTAAAGGAATTTTTGCATGATATTTAGACATGGAGAAAGATCCCTTTTTGAGAGGGGGTTTAGCAACTTCAGCAGGTAAAGGATCAGGCAATATGGTACCCGAGGGAACGAAACATTCATACAAAGATTTTGCTTTAGACATAGAGGGCTCATTTCTAATTGGTTTAGAATAGCCAATGCCATGCATTCCATTTCTGCTTACGCCATAGATCATTGAAGCCATTAAGCTTCTATCTACGCTCTTAGCCAGGAATCCTTGAAAAGACTTTTCATACTTGGATTCATTTCTACAATCAGAGGCATCACAAGCAACTATTTCTTCTAACTTAGCAATTGAAGGTATGAAAAACGGTAGAAAGGGGGGGTTTGAATAACGTTTTCAGAACAAAACTACCACCTTAAAGATTTTGACAAATCTTTCGAGAACTTAAGTGCTAAAGATAAGAGATAGAAAAGCACACAAGGATTTTATCCTGGTTCACTTGATAAATCACTCAAGCTACTCCAGTCCACCCGTTAAGGTGATTTCTTCCTTCTTAGAATGAAGGCAATCCACTAATCAGGTAAGAGTTACAACTGCACTTGAAACCTACAAGTGACTAACAATTACACTGACTTAGCTCACACTAAGATTCACTCTCTTAGTCTTCTCTAGGATCCGATCAACCTTGATCTCCTAAAGGAACTAAACAAACTGTTTATCAAAGAATTGTTTACAAGAGATTTGCTTCTAAAAAGCTAATAGTAAACACAATGAATTTCAGATGAAAGAAAGCTTAGAATATTTTGAATATGTCTTGCGCGTATATGTGTTTTTTTCTAGCCACTTCTTTCAATCTTCAGCCTCTATATATATACTCCAAGGATTAGGGTTGAGCGTTGCATGGGAAATGCTACCGTTGGAGGGCAGTTCGGGAAAATCCAGCTTCTGCTGTGGCTGAGAACGTTAGGTAGGTCGTCAGGAAGGTACACTTGCTTTTGTACTTGGATAGCGACTTGACCTTTTAACCTAGGAGACTTCTGATCAGGGGAATACTTCATATTGGAACTTGTGAAGCCGGTTGATCAGAGTCAGAGGGAAAGCACAGATCCTCTGACCATTGTATCTTCTGATTCTGAACTCAGAGGGAAGAACATGGCCTTCAGAGTTTCTTGCTTCTGGACTTCAGAGTTTCCACTATTCAGCTTCTGGATCTTCAGAGTCTTCTACACCATCAGAACATCTGAACCTTCAGTGTTTCTTGGTTATCAGAACTTCTGGATCTTCAGAGCTTCTAGCGACTGAGTCCACATCAGAGTTTGTATTGCTTCAGAACTTCTGAAGCTTTTCCACTGTTCATACTGAACATGGTGAATGCGAAAGCGTTGCTTGGGTTACCCTTTATACACAGTGCTTCTGATTTGTGTGAGATTGAGTTGAGGTCAGAGCCTGTAAATAGCACACTCAGAAAAACACGTTAGAGTACCACAATTGTTCATATCAAAAGGTTAACTTGTAATCATCAAAACATAGAGTTGTACTACTAGATCAAAACTTGATCTTACAGCAATCTGGTTCTTAAGCACAGAGTTAGAATTCATCAAAGCATGATTATCATTTTTCAAATCAGAAATAATTTTCTCATGTTCAGAAGGAATCTTAGAAGCAACAGATAAGTTCTTTTTCAACTTTTTATGCTTAGACAATAAAGAGTTATACTTATCCATGATATCAGACAAAGCATGTTTCAATTCAGAGGTTGAGAAAGAAGCGAATACCTCATTTTCATCGTCTGAGTTGGGATCTCCTTCTGATTCTGAGTCAGAGTCAACAGCATCCTTTGACTCTGCTTCCTTGTCTTTGACAATAGCCATGAGTCCTTGGACTTCACCATCAGAGTCAACATCCTCTGACTCTGATTCATCAAAAGTCACCATCAGACTCTTCTTCGTCTTGAAGTGCTTCTTTGGCTTCTTGTCCTTCTTCAACTTTGGACAATCACTTTTGTAGTGCCCTGATTCTTTGCACTCAAAACATGTGACTTCCTTGATTGATGACTTCTTCTGGCCTGAAGATTCAGAGTTTCCTTTGGCCTTTCCAGAGCTTATGTACTTGCTTTGCTTGTTCTTCCAGATGCGGTTGAGTCTCTTGGAGATCAGAGTCAGCTCATCTTCATCAGAATCTTCTGATGCTTCTTCAGATTCTTCTGCTTCAGCTTGGAGAGCCTTTGACTTTTCAGCCTTAGCCTTTTCAGATTTGGATTTCAAGGCTATAGACTTTTTCCTCAGATCTTGCATCTCAGAGCGCTTCAGCTCATGGCATTTCAGAATGCTAATGAGTTCTTCTAAACTCATACGCTCGACATCTCTTGTGAGCTCTATTTATGTCACTAAAGGCATCCAGCTTTCAGGAAGACACCTGATGACCCTTATGACATGATCTTTTGTTGTGTAGCTCTTGTTGAGAGGTCGTATTCCAGCTACAAGCAACTGAAATCTGGAGAACATTTCTTCAATGGACTCATTTGGCTCCATGATGAAGGATTCATACTTTTGGATCAAAGACAATGCCTTTGATTCTTTGACTTTCTTGTTTCCTTCATGAGACATCTTCAGGGATTCAAAGATGCCTTTTGCATACTCACGATCTGTAATTTTCTGGTACTCTTCATAAGAAATAGCACTTAGAAGAATTGCTCTAGCTTTGTGATGTTGTGAGTAAAGCTTCTTTTGATCTGCAGTCATCTCTGACCTTGGGATCTTCTTGCCTTCTTCATCAACTGGACGCTCATAGCCAGCTACAATAATATCCCAGAGATCTGCATCAAAACCCAGAAAAAAACTTTCGAGTCTATCTTTCCAATATTCGAACCTTTGACCGTCGAACATAGGAGGCTTTGCGTTGTATCCATCTTTCTGTGTTTCACTGGGGGTAGCCATTGTTTTTCACACCGGCCCGGATCACTGAACATTGTTAGGTGTGGTAATCAGAACTTGCGCTCTGATACCAATTGAAGGTATGAAAAACGGTAGAAAGGGGGGGTTTGAATAACGTTTTCAAGATAAAACTTCCACCTTAAAGATTTTAACAAATCTTTTCGAGAACTAAGTGCTAAAGATAAGAGATAGAAAAGCACACAAGGATTTTATCCTGGTTCACTTGATAAATCACTCAAGCTACTCCAGTCCACCCGTTAAGGTGATTTCTTCCTTCTTAGAATGAAGGTAATCCACTAATCAGGTATGTGTTACAACTGCACTTGAAACCTACAAGTGACTTACAATACACTGACTTAGCTCACACTAAGATTCACTCTCTTAGTCTTCTCTAGGATCCGATCATCCTTGATCTCCTAAAGGCAAACTATACAACTGTATATGAAGTTCTTGTTTACAAAGAAAGTGCTTCTAAAAAGCTTATAGTAAACACAATGAATTTCAAGATGAAAGAAAGCTTAGAAGGATTTAAATATTTCTTGCGCGTGTGTGCTTCTAGCCGCTTGTTTCAATCTTCAGCCTCTATTTATACTCCAAGGATTAGGGTTGAACGTTGCATGGAAATGCTACCGTTGGAGGGCAGTTCTGGAAATTCCAGCTTCTGCTGTGGCTGAGGATGTTAGGTAGGTCGTCAGGATAGTACACTTTGCTTTTGTACTTTGGATAGTGACTTGACCTTAACCTCGTAGACTTCTGATCAGAGGAGCGCTTCGTGTTGGAACTTGTGAAGCTGATTGATCAGAGTCAGAGGGAAGCTTGGATCCTCTGACCGTTGTACCTTCTGATCTTCACTTCAGAGGATCAGTACATGGTCTTCAGAGCCAGTTGCTTCTGGACTTCAGAGTCTTCACTCTTCAGAGTCTGGATCGTCAGAGTCTTCTTCACCATCAGAGCTTCTGAGCCTTCAGAGTCTCTTGGTTGTCAGATCTTCTGGATCATCAGATCTTCAAGTGAGCTGAGTCCTTATCAGAGCTTGATTTACTTCAGATCTTCTGAAGCTTTTCCACTGTTCAGACTGAACATGGACAATGCGAAAGCGATGCTTGGGTCACTCTTTAAGCATAGTGCTTCTGATTTGTGTGAGATGGAATAGATGTCAGAGCTTGTAAATAACACACTCAGAAAAACACGTTAGAGTACCACAATTGTTCATATCAAAAGGTTAACTTGTAATCATCAAAACATAGAGTTGTACTACTAGATCAAAACTTGATCTTACACACGTCTCTATTGTTTAACAATGGCTGAAGCCTCGGAAAATGTTTGACACAAGTCTTAGAGACAATCAACATAAGCAAAGATACAACATAGCAAAACATGACAACATTTCAATCAATTGCCAATCAAGTTAATCACCTTCATCTCATACGCATGCAGTGCAATTAAACAAGAAAGACTCAAAGACGTTTCTAAAACCGAGTTACCCTTACCTTCGTGAGTAGAAGTAGTGCATGGAAGTCGCGAACCTAGAACATGTAAGATCAAGTTTTGATCTAGTAGTACAACTCTATGTTTTGATGATTACAAGTTAACCTTTTGATATGAACAATTGTGGTACTCTAACGTGTTTTTCTGAGTGTGCTAATTACAGGCTCTGACCTCAACTCAATCTCACACAAATCAGAAGCACTGTGTATAAAGAGCAACCCAAGCAACGCTTTCGCATTCACCATGTTCAGTATGAACAGTGGAAAAGCTTCAGAAGTTCTGAAGTTATACAAACTCTGATGTGGACTCAGTCACTAGAAGCTCTGAAGATCCAGAAAGTCTGATAACCAAAAAACACTGAAGGCTCAGATATTCTGATGGTGTAGAAGACTCTGAAGATCCAGAAGCTGATTAGTGAAATTCTGTTGTCCAGAAGCAAGATACTCTGAAGACCATGTTCTTCCCTCTGAGTTCAGAATCAGAAGAAACAATGGTCAGAGGATCTGGGCTTTCCCTCTGACTCTGATCAACCGGCTTCACAAGTTCCAATATGAAGCATCCCCTGATCAGAAGTCTCCTAGGTTTAAAGGTCAAGTCGCTATCCAAGTACAAAAGCAATTGTACCTTCCTGACGACCTACCTAACAGTCTCAGACACAGCAGAAGCTGGATTTTCCAGAACTGCCCTCCAACGGTAGCATTTCCCATGCAACGCTCAACCCTAATCCTTGGAGTATATAAAGAGGCTGAAGACTGAAAGAAACGGCTAGAAGCATTCACATACGCGCAAGACAAACTTAAATTCTTCTAAGCTTTCTTTCATCTGAAATTCATTGAGTTTACTATTAGCTTTTTAGAAGCAAATCTCTTGTAAACAATTCTTTGATAAACAGTTTGTTTAGTTCCTTTAGGAGAACAAGGCTGATCGGATCCTAGAGAAGACTAAGAGAGTGAATCTTAGTGTGAGCTAAGTCAGTGTAATTGTTAGTCACTTGTAGGTTTCAAGTGCAGTTGTAACTCTTACCTGATTAGTGGATTGCCTTCATTCTAAGAAGGAAGAAATCACCTTAACGGGTGGACTGGAGTAGCTTGAGTGATTTATCAAGTGAACCAGGATAAAATCCTTGTGTGCTTTTCTATCTCTTATCTTTAGCACTTAAGTTCTCGAAAGATTTGTCAAAATCTTTAAGGTGGAAGTTTTATACTGAAAACGTTATTCAAACCCCCCCTTTCTACCGTTTTTCATACCTTCAATTGGTATCAGAGCGCAAGTTCTGATTACCACACCTAACAGTGTTCAGTGATCCGGGCCGGTGTGAAAAACAATGGCTGCCACCACCAGTGAAACTCAAAGAGATGGTTACAATGCAAAGCCTCCTATGTTCGACGGTCAAAGGTTCGAATATTGGAAAGATAGACTGGAAAGTTTCTTTCTGGGTTTCGATGCAGATCTCTGGGATATTATTGTGGATGGCTACGAGCGTCCAGTTGATGCAGATGGCAAGAAGATCCCAAGGTCAGAGATGACTGCAGATCAAAAGAAGCTGTACTCACAACATCACAAAGCAAGAGCAATTCTTCTAAGTGCTATTTCCTATGAAGAGTACCAGAAGATTACAGATCGTGAGTTTGCGAAAGGCATTTTCGAATCTCTGAAGATGTCTCATGAAGGAAACAAGAAAGTCAAAGAATCAAAGGCATTGTCTTTGATCCAAAAGTATGAATCCTTCATCATGGAGCCAAATGAGTCCATTGAAGAAATGTTCTCCAGATTTCAGTTGCTTGTAGCTGGCATACGACCTCTCAACAAGAGCTACACAACAAAAGATCATGTCATAAGGGTCATCAGGTGTCTTCCTGAAAGTTGGATGCCTTTAGTGACTTCAATAGAGCTCACGAGAGACGTTGAGAATATGAGTTTAGAAGAACTCATCAGCATTTTGAAATGCCATGAGCTGAAGCGCTCAGAGATGCAAGATCTGAGGAAAAAGTCCATAGCCTGGAAATCTAAATCTGAAAAGGCTAAGGTTGAGAAGTCAAAAGCTCTTCAAGCTGAAGAAGAGGAATCTGAAGAAGCATCAGAAGATTCTGATGAAGATGAGCTGACTCTGATCTCCAAGAGACTCAATCGCATCTGGAAGCACAGGCAGAGCAAATACAAAGGCTCTGGAAAGGCAAAAGGAAAGTCTGAATCCTCAGGTCAGAAGAAGTCCTCACTTAAGGAAGTCACATGCTTTGAGTGCAAAGAATCAGGGCACTACAAAAGTGACTGTCCAAGATTGAAGAAGGACAAGAAGCCAAAGAAGCACTTCAAGACAAAGAAGAGTCTGATGGTGACATTTGATGAATCAGAGTCAGAGGATGTTGACTCTGATGGTGAAGTCCAAGGACTCATGACTATTGTCAAAGACAAGGAAGCAGAGTCAAAGGGAGATGTTGACTCTGACTCAGAATCAGAAGGAAATTATAACTCAGACAATGAAAATGAGGTATTCGCTTCTTTCTCTACCTCTGAACTGAAACATGCATTGTCTGATATTATGGATAAGTATAACTCCTTATTGTCTAAGCATAAGAAGCTGAAAAAGAACTTATCTGCTGTTTCCAAGACTCCTTCTGAACATGAGAAAATTATTTCTGATTTGAAAAATGATAATCATGCCTTGATCAATTCTAACTCTGTGCTTAAGAACCAGATTGCTAAGTTAGAAGAAATTGTTGCCTGTGATGCCTCTGATTGTAGAAATGAATCTAAGTATGAAAAGTCTTTTCAAAGATTCCTAGCTAAAAGCGTGGATAGAAGCTTAATGGCTTCAATGATCTATGGCGTAAGCAGAAATGGAATGCATGGCATTGGCTATTCTAAACCAATTAGAAATGAGCCCTCTGTGTCTAAAGCTAAATCCTTGTATGAATGCTTTGTTCCCTCTGGTACCATATTGCCTGATCCTGTTCCTGCTAAAGTTGCTAAAAACCCTCTTAAAAAGGGATCTTTCTCTATGACTAAATATCATGCAAATATTCCTTTAAAATATCATGTTGAGACACCCAAGGTGATCAGAACCTCTGGGGTAACTAACAAGAGAGGACCCAGAAAGTGGGTACCTAAGGACAAGATTATCTATGTTGCAGATATCCTTGATAGCTCCACTGAAACACCAATCATGGTATCTGGACAGTGGATGCTCGCGTCACATGACGGGAGAAAGGCGTATGTTCCGAGAGCTGAAACTTAAGCCTGGAGGAGAAGTTGGCTTTGGAGGAAATGAAAAGGGTAAAATTGTTGGTACTGGTACTATTTGTGTAGATAGTAGTCCATGCATTGATAATGTGTTATTGGTAGACGGCTTAACACATAACTTATTGTCTATAAGTCAATTAACTGACAAGGGTTATGATGTTATATTCAATCAAAAGTCCTGCCGGGCTGTAAGTCATATCGATGGCTCTGTTCTGTTTAACAGCAAGAGGAAAAACAACATTTATAAGATCAGATTATCTGAGTTGGAGGCTCAGAATGTGAAGTGCCTTCTATCTGTTAATGAAGAGCAGTGGGTATGGCATAGACGGTTAGGGCATGCCAGTATGAGAAAGATTTCTCAGCTGAGCAAGCTAAACCTTGTCAGGGGCTTACCCAATCTGAAGTTCGCTTCAGACGCTCTTTGTGAAGCATGTCAGAAAGGCAAATTCACAAAAGTCCCTTTCAAGGCAAAGAATGTTGTCTCAACCTCAAGGCCGTTAGAACTTCTGCATATCGACCTTTTTGGACCAGTGAAAACTGAGTCTATAGGTGGCAAGAGATATGGGATGGTTATCGTTGATGACTATAGCCGCTGGACATGGGTAAAGTTTTTAACCCGCAAGGATGAGTCTCATGCTGTGTTCTCTACCTTCATTGCTCAAGTGCAAAACGAGAAGGCTTGTAGGATTGTGCGTGTCAGAAGTGACCATGGTGGAGAGTTTGAGAATGACAAATTTGAGAGTCTGTTTGATTCCTATGGAATTGCACATGATTTCTCTTGTCCCAGAACTCCTCAACAAAATGGTGTTGTTGAGAGGAAGAACAGAACTCTTCAGGAGATGGCTAGAACCATGCTCCAAGAAACTGGCATGGCTAAGCACTTTTGGGCAGAGGCAGTAAATACAGCATGTTACATTCAGAACAGAATCTCTGTGAGACCAATTCTGAATAAGACTCCTTATGAATTGTGGAAGAACATAAAACCCAACATTTCTTATTTTCATCCTTTTGGCTGTGTTTGTTATGTTCTCAATACTAAGGATAGATTGCATAAATTTGATGCTAAGTCTTCTAAGTGTCTATTACTCGGTTATTCTGAGAGATCTAAAGGTTTTAGATTTTATAATACTGATGCTAAGACTATTGAAGAATCTATTCATGTTAGATTTGACGATAAGCTTGACTCTGACCAGTCAAAGCTAGTTGAAAAGTTTGCAGATTTAAGCATTAATGTTTCTGACAAAGGCAAAGCTCCAGAGGAAGCTGAGCTAGAGGAAGATGAACCAGAGGAAGAAGCTGGTCCCTCTAACTCACAAACTCTGAAGAAGAGCAGAATCACTGCATCATCTCAAATTCAGCCTGCATCATCTCAGAAAATTCTTTGCATAGAGATTGATTAGAAGAACCAAATATAATATCATCAACATAAATTTGCACAATTAAGATATCATCTTTATAAGTCTTGCAAAAGAGAGTTGTATCTACTTTACCCCTTACAAACTCATTCTCCAGAAGGAATGAGCTAAGTCTCTCATACCATGCTCTGGGAGCTTGCTTCAGACCGTAAAGTGATTTCTTCAATTTGAACACATGGTCTGGTTTCTTTTCATCTTCAAAACCTGGGGGTTGATGAACATAGACTTCCTCTAAGATATAACCATTTAGGAAGGCACTCTTTACGTCCATCTGATGTAGAACTATGTTGTGATTTACTGAGAAGGAGATCAATAGTCTGATTGCCTCCAGTCTTGCTACCGGAGCAAATGTTTCAGTGTAGTCTATTCCTTCCTGCTGGCTGTAGCCTTGAGCAACTAGCCTTGCCTTGTTTCTGACTACATCTCCTTTCTCATTTAGCTTGTTTCTGAATACCCATTTCGTTCCAATAACATGGACATTCTCAGGCTTCTTCACTAAGCTCCAAACATCGTTCTTAGAGAATTGATTTAATTCTTCTTCCATGGCCAGAATCCAATCCTTGTCCTGAAGAGCTTCATCTATGGACTTGGGTTCAATTAAGGACACCAATCCTTTCAGACTCAGCAAGGTCTCTTCAGAGGGTCTGAAGGCAGATCTGGTTCTGACTGGTTCATCTTTGTTGCCCAGAATCAATTCCTTAGGGTGAGCTGCAGTGATTCTGCTCTTCTTTAGAGTTTGTGAGTTAGAGGGACCAGCTTCTTCCTCTGGTTCATCTTCCTCTGGCTCAACTTCCTCTCGAGCTTTGCCTTTGTCAGAAACATTAATGCTTAAATCTGCAAACTTTTCAACTAGCTTTGACTGGTCAGAGTCAAGCTTATCATCAAATCTAACATGAATAGATTCTTCAATAGTCTTGGCATCAGTATTATAAAATCTAAAACCTTTAGATCTATCAGAATAACCAAGTAATAGACACTTAGAAGACTTAGCATCAAATTTATGCAATCTATCCTTAGTATTGAGAACATAACAAACACAGCCAAAAGGATGAAAATAAGAAATGTTGGGTTTTATGTTCTTCCACAATTCATAAGGAGTCTTATTCAGAATTGGTCTCACAGAGATTCTGTTCTGAATGTAACATGTTGTATTTACTGCCTCTGCCCAAAAATGCTTAGCCATGCCAGTTTCTTGGAGCATGGTTCTAGCCATCTCCTGAAGAGTTCTGTTCTTCCTCTCAACAACACCATTTTGTTGAGGAGTTCTGGGACAAGAGAAATCATGTGCAATTCCATAGGAATCAAACAGACTCTCAAACTTGTCATTCTCAAACTCTCCACCATGGTCACTTCTGACACGCACAATCCTACAAGCCTTCTCGTTTTGCACTTGGGCGATGAAGGTAGAGAACACAGCATGAGACTCATCCTTGCGGGTTAGAAATTTTACCCATGTCCAGCGGCTATAGTCGTCAACGATGACCATCCCATATCTCTTGCCACCTATAGACTCAGTTTTCACTGGTCCAAAAAGGTCTATATGCAGAAGTTCCAACGGCCTTGAGGTTGAGACAACATTCTTTGCCTTGAAAGGGACTTTTGTGAATTTGCCTTTCTGACATGCTTCACAAAGAGCGTCTGAAGCGAACTTCAGATTGGGTAAGCCCCTGACAAGGTTTAGCTTGCTCAGCTGAGAAATCTTTCTCATACTGGCATGCCCTAACCGTCTATGCCATACCCACTGCTCTTCATTAACAGACAGAAGGCACTTCACATTCTGAGCCTCCAACTCAGATAATCTGATCTTATAAATGTTGTTCTTCCTCTTGCTGTTAAACATAACAGAGCCATCGATCTGACTTACAGCCCGGCAGGACTTTTGATTGAATATAACATCATAACCCTTGTCAGCTAATTGACTTATAGACAATAAGTTATGTGTTAAGTCGTCTACCAATAAAACATTATCAATGCATGGACTACTATCTACACAAATAGTGCCAGTACCAATAATTTTACCCTTTTCATTTCCTCCGAAGCCAACTTCGCCTCCAGGCTTAAGTTTCAGCTCTCGGAACATACGCTTTTCTCCCGTCATGTGACGCGAGCATCCACTGTCCAGATACCATGATTGGTGTTTCAGTGGAGCTATCAAGGATATCTGCAACATAGATAATCTTGTCCTTAGGTACCCACTTTCTGGGTCCTCTTTTGTTAGTTACCCCAGAGGTTCTGATCACCTTGGGTGTCTCAACATAATATTTTAAAGGAATGTTTGCATGATATTTAGTCATAGAGAAAGATCCCTTTTTAAGAGGGTTTTTAGCAACTTTAGCAGGTACAGGATCAGGCAATATGGTACCAGAGGGAACAAAGCATTCATATAAAGATTTAGCTTTAGACACAGAGGGCTCATTTCTAATTGGTTTAGAATAGCCAATGCCATGCATTCCATTTCTGCTTACGCCATAGATCATTGAAGCCATTAAGCTTCTATCCACGCTTTTAGCTAGGAATCTTTGAAAATACTTTTCATACTTAGATTCATTTCTACAATCAGAGGCATCACAGGCAACAATTTCTTCTAACTTAGCAATCTGGTTCTTAAGCACAGAGTTAGAATTTACCAAAGCATGATTTTCATTTTTCAAATCAGAAATAATTTTCTCATGTTCAGAAGGAGTCTTGGAAACAGCAGATAAGTTCTTTTTCAACTTTTTATGCTTAGACAATAAAGAGTTATACTTATCCATGATATCAGACAAAGCATGTTTCAGTTCAGAGGTAGAGAAAGAAGAGAATACCTCATTTTCATCGTCTGAGTTAGGATCTCCTTCTGATTCTGAGTCAGAGTCAACAGCTTCCTTTGACTCTGCTCCTTTGTCTTTGACAATGGCCATGAGTCCTTGGACTTCACCATCAGAGTCAACATCCTCTGACTCTGATTCATCAAATGTCACCATCAGACTCTTCTTCGTCTTGAAGTGCTTCTTTGGCTTCTTGTCTTTCTTCAACTTTGGACAATCACTTTTGTAGTGCCCAGATTCTTTGCACTCAAAACATGTGACTTCCTTGATTGAAGACTTCTTCTGGCCTGAGGACTCATACTTTCCTTTTGCCTTTCCAGAGCCTTTGAACTTGCTCTGCCTGTGCTTCCAGATGCGGTTGAGTCTCTTGGAGATCAGAGTCAGCTCATCTTCATCAGAATCTTCTGATGCTTCTTCAGATTCTTCTTCTTCATCTTGAAGAGCTTTTGACTTCTCAACCTTAGCCTTTTCAGATTTGGATTTCAAGGCTATGGACTTTTTCCTCAGATCTTGCATCTCTGAGCGCTTCAGCTCATGGCATTTCAAAATGCTGATGAGTTCTTCTAAACTCATATTCTCAACGTCTCTTGTGAGCTCTATTGAAGTCACCAAAGGCATCCAACTTTCAGGAAGACACCTGATGACCCTTATGACATGATCTTTTGTTGTGTAGCTCTTGTTGAGAGGTCGTATGCCAGTTACAAGCAATTGAAATCTGGAGAACATTTCTTCAATGGACTCATTTGGCTCCATGATGAAGGATTCATACTTTTGGATCAAAGACAATGCCTTTGATTCTTTGACTTTCTTGTTTCCTTCATGAGACATCTTCAGAGATTCAAAAATGCCTTTAGCAAACTCACGATCTGTAATCTTCTGGTACTCCTCATAGGAAATAGCACTTAGAAGAATTGCTCTTGCTTTGTGATGTTGTGAGTACAGCTTCTTTTGATCTGCAGTCATCTCTAACCTTGGGATCTTCTTGCCATCTGCATCAACTGGACGCTCATAGCCATCCACAATAATATCCCAGAGATCTGCATCGAAACCCAGAAAGAAACTTTCCAGTCTATCTTTCCAATATTCGAACCTTTGACCATCGAACATAGGAGGCTTTGCGTTGTAACCATCTCTTTGAGTTTCACTGGTGGTGGCAGCCATTGTTTTTCACACCGGCCCGGATCACTGAACACTGTTAGGTGTGGTAATCATAACTTGCGCTCTGATACCAATTGAAGGTATGAAAAACGGTAGAAAGGGGGGGTTTGAATAACGTTTTCAGAACAAAACTTCCACCTTAAAGATTTTGACAAATCTTTCGAGAACTTAAGTGCTAAAGATAAGAGATAGAAAAGCACACAAGGATTTTATCCTGGTTCACTTGATAAATCACTCAAGCTACTCCAGTCCACCCGTTAAGGTGATTTCTTCCTTCTTAGAATGAAGGCAATCCACTAATCAGGTAAGAGTTACAACTGCACTTGAAACCTACAAGTGACTAACAATTACACTGACTTAGCTCACACTAAGATTCACTCTCTTAGTCTTCTCTAGGATCCGATCAACCTTGATCTCCTAAAGGAACTAAACAAACTGTTTATCAAAGAATTGTTTACAAGAGATTTGCTTCTAAAAAGCTAATAGTAAACACAATGAATTTCAGATGAAAGAAAGCTTAGAATATTTTGAATATGTCTTGCGCGTATATGTGTTTTTTTCTAGCCACTTCTTTCAATCTTCAGCCTCTATATATATACTCCAAGGATTAGGGTTGAGCGTTGCATGGGAAATGCTACCGTTGGAGGGCAGTTCTGGAAAATCCAGCTTCTGCTGTGGCTGAGAACGTTAGGTAGGTCGTCAGGAAGGTACACTTGCTTTTGTACTTGGATAGCGACTTGACCTTTTAACCTAGGAGACTTCTGATCAGGGGAATACTTCATATTGGAACTTGTGAAGCCGGTTGATCAGAGTCAGAGGGAAAGCACAGATCCTCTGACCATTGTATCTTCTGATTCTGAACTCAGAGGGAAGAACATGGCCTTCAGAGTTTCTTGCTTCTGGACTTCAGAGTTTCCACTATTCAGCTTCTGGATCTTCAGAGTCTTCTACACCATCAGAACATCTGAACCTTCAGTGTTTCTTGGTTATCAGAACTTCTGGATCTTCAGAGCTTCTAGCGACTGAGTCCACATCAGAGTTTGTATTGCTTCAGAACTTCTGAAGCTTTTCCACTGTTCATACTGAACATGGTGAATGCGAAAGCGTTGCTTGGGTTACCCTTTATACACAGTGCTTCTGATTTGTGTGAGATTGAGTTGAGGTCAGAGCCTGTAAATAGCACACTCAGAAAAACACGTTAGAGTACCACAATTGTTCATATCAAAAGGTTAACTTGTAATCATCAAAACATAGAGTTGTACTACTAGATCAAAACTTGATCTTACAGCAATCTGGTTCTTAAGCACAGAGTTAGAATTCATCAAAGCATGATTATCATTTTTCAAATCAGAAATAATTTTCTCATGTTCAGAAGGAATCTTAGAAGCAACAGATAAGTTCTTTTTCAACTTTTTATGCTTAGACAATAAAGAGTTATACTTATCCATGATATCAGACAAAGCATGTTTCAATTCAGAGGTTGAGAAAGAAGCGAATACCTCATTTTCATCGTCTGAGTTGGGATCTCCTTCTGATTCTGAGTCAGAGTCAACAGCATCCTTTGACTCTGCTTCCTTGTCTTTGACAATAGCCATGAGTCCTTGGACTTCACCATCAGAGTCAACATCCTCTGACTCTGATTCATCAAAAGTCACCATCAGACTCTTCTTCGTCTTGAAGTGCTTCTTTGGCTTCTTGTCCTTCTTCAACTTTGGACAATCACTTTTGTAGTGCCCTGATTCTTTGCACTCAAAACATGTGACTTCCTTGATTGATGACTTCTTCTGGCCTGAAGATTCAGAGTTTCCTTTGGCCTTTCCAGAGCTTATGTACTTGCTTTGCTTGTTCTTCCAGATGCGGTTGAGTCTCTTGGAGATCAGAGTCAGCTCATCTTCATCAGAATCTTCTGATGCTTCTTCAGATTCTTCTGCTTCAGCTTGGAGAGCCTTTGACTTTTCAGCCTTAGCCTTTTCAGATTTGGATTTCAAGGCTATAGACTTTTTCCTCAGATCTTGCATCTCAGAGCGCTTCAGCTCATGGCATTTCAGAATGCTAATGAGTTCTTCTAAACTCATACGCTCGACATCTCTTGTGAGCTCTATTTATGTCACTAAAGGCATCCAGCTTTCAGGAAGACACCTGATGACCCTTATGACATGATCTTTTGTTGTGTAGCTCTTGTTGAGAGGTCGTATTCCAGCTACAAGCAACTGAAATCTGGAGAACATTTCTTCAATGGACTCATTTGGCTCCATGATGAAGGATTCATACTTTTGGATCAAAGACAATGCCTTTGATTCTTTGACTTTCTTGTTTCCTTCATGAGACATCTTCAGGGATTCAAAGATGCCTTTTGCATACTCACGATCTGTAATTTTCTGGTACTCTTCATAAGAAATAGCACTTAGAAGAATTGCTCTAGCTTTGTGATGTTGTGAGTAAAGCTTCTTTTGATCTGCAGTCATCTCTGACCTTGGGATCTTCTTGCCTTCTTCATCAACTGGACGCTCATAGCCATCTACAATAATATCCCAGAGATCTGCATCAAAACCCAGAAAAAAACTTTCGAGTCTATCTTTCCAATATTCGAACCTTTGACCGTCGAACATAGGAGGCTTTGCGTTGTATCCATCTTTCTGTGTTTCACTGGGGGTAGCCATTGTTTTTCACACCGGCCCGGATCACTGAACATTGTTAGGTGTGGTAATCAGAACTTGCGCTCTGATACCAATTGAAGGTATGAAAAACGGTAGAAAGGGGGGGGGGGTTTGAATAACGTTTTCAAGATAAAACTTCCACCTTAAAGATTTTAACAAATCTTTTCGAGAACTAAGTGCTAAAGATAAGAGATAGAAAAGCACACAAGGATTTTATCCTGGTTCACTTGATAAATCACTCAAGCTACTCCAGTCCACCCGTTAAGGTGATTTCTTCCTTCTTAGAATGAAGGTAATCCACTAATCAGGTATGTGTTACAACTGCACTTGAAACCTACAAGTGACTAACAATACACTGACTTAGCTCACACTAAGATTCACTCTCTTAGTCTTCTCTAGGATCCGATCATCCTTGATCTCCTAAAGGCAAACTATACAACTGTATATGAAGTTCTTGTTTACAAAGAAAGTGCTTCTAAAAAGCTTATAGTAAACACAATGAATTTCAAGATGAAAGAAAGCTTAGAAGGATTTAAATATTTCTTGCGCGTGTGTGCTTCTAGCCGCTTGTTTCAATCTTCAGCCTCTATTTATACTCCAAGGATTAGGGTTGAACGTTGCATGGAAATGCTACCGTTGGAGGGCAGTTCTGGAAATTCCAGCTTCTGCTGTGGCTGAGGATGTTAGGTAGGTCGTCAGGATAGTACACTTTGCTTTTGTACTTTGGATAGTGACTTGACCTTAACCTCGTAGACTTCTGATCAGAGGAGCGCTTCGTGTTGGAACTTGTGAAGCTGATTGATCAGAGTCAGAAGGAAGCTTGGATCCTCTGACCGTTGTACCTTCTGATCTTCACTTCAGAGGATCAGTACATGGTCTTCAGAGCCAGTTGCTTCTGGACTTCAGAGTCTTCACTCTTCAGAGTCTGGATCGTCAGAGTCTTCTTCACCATCAGAGCTTCTGAGCCTTCAGAGTCTCTTGGTTGTCAGATCTTCTGGATCATCAGATCTTCAAGTGAGCTGAGTCCTTATCAGAGCTTGATTTACTTCAGATCTTCTGAAGCTTTTCCACTGTTCAGACTGAACATGGACAATGCGAAAGCGATGCTTGGGTCACTCTTTAAGCATAGTGCTTCTGATTTGTGTGAGATGGAATAGATGTCAGAGCTTGTAAATAACACACTCAGAAAAACACGTTAGAGTACCACAATTGTTCATATCAAAAGGTTAACTTGTAATCATCAAAACATAGAGTTGTACTACTAGATCAAAACTTGATCTTACACACGTCTCTATTGTTTAACAATGGCTGAAGCCTCAGAAAATGTTTGACACAAGTCTTAGAGACAATCAACATAAGCAAAGATACAACATAGCAAAACATGACAACATTTCAATCAATTGCCAATCAAGTTAATCACCTTCATCTCATACGCATGCAGTGCAATTAAACAAGAAAGACTCAAAGACGTTTCTAAAACCGAGTTACCCTTACCTTCGTGAGTAGAAGTAGTGCATGGAAGTCGCGAACCTAGAACATGTAAGATCAAGTTTTGATCTAGTAGTACAACTCTATGTTTTGATGATTACAAGTTAACCTTTTGATATGAACAATTGTGGTACTCTAACGTGTTTTTCTGAGTGTGCTATTTACAGGCTATGACCTCAACTCAATCTCACACAAATCAGAAGCACTGTGTATAAAGAGCAACCCAAGCAACGCTTTCGCATTCACCATGTTCAGTATGAACAGTGGAAAAGCTTCAGAAGTTCTGAAGTTATACAAACTCTGATGTGGACTCAGTCACTAGAAGCTCTGAAGATCCAGAAAGTCTGATAACCAAAAAACACTGAAGGCTCAGATATTCTGATGGTGTAGAAGACTCTGAAGATCCAGAAGCTGATTAGTGAAATTCTGTTGTCCAGAAGCAAGATACTCTGAAGACCATGTTCTTCCCTCTGAGTTCAGAATCAGAAGAAACAATGGTCAGAGGATCTGGGCTTTCCCTCTGACTCTGATCAACCGGCTTCACAAGTTCCAATATGAAGCATCCCCTGATCAGAAGTCTCCTAGGTTTAAAGGTCAAGTCGCTATCCAAGTACAAAAGCAATTGTACCTTCCTGACGACCTACCTAACAGTCTCAGACACAGCAGAAGCTGGATTTTCCAGAACTGCCCTCCAACGGTAGCATTTCCCATGCAACGCTCAACCCTAATCCTTGGAGTATATAAAGAGGCTGAAGACTGAAAGAAACGGCTAGAAGCATTCACATACGCGCAAGACAAACTTAAATTCTTCTAAGCTTTCTTTCATCTGAAATTCATTGAGTTTACTATTAGCTTTTTAGAAGCAAATCTCTTGTAAACAATTCTTTGATAAACAGTTTGTTTAGTTCCTTTAGGAGAACAAGGCTGATCGGATCCTAGAGAAGACTAAGAGAGTGAATCTTAGTGTGAGCTAAGTCAGTGTAATTGTTAGTCACTTGTAGGTTTCAAGTGCAGTTGTAACTCTTACCTGATTAGTGGATTGCCTTCATTCTAAGAAGGAAGAAATCACCTTAACGGGTGGACTGGAGTAGCTTGAGTGATTTATCAAGTGAACCAGGATAAAATCCTTGTGTGCTTTTCTATCTCTTATCTTTAGCACTTAAGTTCTCGAAAGATTTGTCAAAATCTTTAAGGTGGAAGTTTTATACTGAAAACGTTATTCAAACCCCCCCTTTCTACCGTTTTTCATACCTTCAATTGGTATCAGAGCGCAAGTTCTGATTACCACACCTAACAGTGTTCAGTGATCCGGGCCGGTGTGAAAAACAATGGCTGCCACCACCAGTGAAACTCAAAGAGATGGTTACAATGCAAAGCCTCCTATGTTCAACGGTCAAAGGTTCGAATATTGGAAAGATAGACTGGAAAGTTTCTTTCTGGGTTTCGATGCAGATCTCTGGGATATTATTGTGGATGGCTACGAGCGTCCAGTTGATGCAGATGGCAAGAAGATCCCAAGGTCAGAGATGACTGCAGATCAAAAGAAGCTGTACTCACAACATCACAAAGCAAGAGCAATTCTTCTAAGTGCTATTTCCTATGAAGAGTACCAGAAGATTACAGATCGTGAGTTTGCGAAAGGCATTTTCGAATCTCTGAAGATGTCTCATGAAGGAAACAAGAAAGTCAAAGAATCAAAGGCATTGTCTTTGATCCAAAAGTATGAATCCTAGGTCAAAGGTATTAGTGAATAGTTAATTTACGCTTTAAGACACGATGGAAACTAATTCCAAAAATCCTCAGAGAAATGTTAGAACTTCTCTTTTCCGTCCTTAAACAATCATTTCGATGCGAAATCCTGGAAAGTACGAACGTCAAATTCCAATTCTCGGAAGTTTGCCGAAACGGAATCCCTGATAGTTCGAGAAAACCTAAGATCGACAGACGATGAAGACTTTTTCTATTCGGAGCTGCAAAAGAAGATTCCACCCGCGATCTCCTATTTCTCTCATCATTCCTAATCTTTCTTCAGAATGAAGTTTTCTCATCCGACGATCACTGCAAAAAGTAGTTTTTCTGGATAATCCGACTTACACCGACTTATGTCGATTTTGGATCTTTTGGTTTAATTCCAAGAATCCTGTTTTGAGTTCTGGAATTCTGTCGCCAGAACCTATCTTAGAATGCGCAGAGGAACGCGCAGGAAAAATCGGAATCGCAAAAAAATCTTTTTTCCGCTTTTTCCAAAACCTATAAATAGCTTGAAAATTAGATTTTTTGCAAAAAAAATACCCATTTCCCCTCCCCAAACCCGCGAGCACCTAGAGAGAGAGAGAGATCCGGATCTTCGTCGTTTCTTGCCCGTTTGCTTCACCGATCGTCACTAATCGAAGACCTCGAGGTAGGTAAACTATACTCTCCTTCGAATCGTCGTTTCTGTCCACTTCTCCTACGACTTTCTGAGTTCAAAATTTTGAGGTTTTTGAAAAACTGTTCAAATACGCTGATTTCAGTGTCTAAACTTCTTCCCTGCATGCTCCTGAGCGTGTTCTGCGGATTAGATTTTGTCGAATGTCGACGAAATGCCGCCGGGATCAATTTCTACCTTAAATACCCATTTTTCGGCAAAGTCGCAACCTTTACGCTCTAATCTATCGACTTGGCTTAGTGCTAGTAGGATTTGTCGTCATAAACGTCGTTGTGGACGTCCCCATCCAATTTGTTTTTCAAAAATCCAATTTTGAAATTTTGAGCTAAAAATAATGACCAAACTACCCCTATATCAGTTTTCGATCCGAAAATTTTTCCGAGCCTAGAACCGTCTTAGTTACGGCTTATGTTAACCTAGGAACCAAGTTTGATCGAAGAAAAATCGACCCTCCCAATTAAAGGAAGTGGCCGAGAGCTATATCAAGGGGGGGGGGGGAGAATCCGATTTTTCGAAAACTTGTCTTAACGCGTTAGATTGTCGTACCACGGAGGTAGTAACGCGTTAGATTGTCGTACCACGGAGGTAGTAGTGTACCGTGTAACCCTAGGACTCTTTGATTGCTGAGTTTCTGACTCTTGGTGTTGATTTCTGTGATTTTTGCTTAAGGTTCGTTTGAGGAGATTCCCAGAGATCAAGGAGAAGAGCTTGAAGAACATTTTGAGGAAGAAGCTGGAAGACCCACCGGTGAGGGCTACTCTCTGAATTACTAGATAATGCTTTAGGTGTCGACAAGTTCGACTTGATTTATGTGTTATGCACTTAATTGCTAAATGTCTGAATTGTTCTCTGAGGCTTCGGCCGACCTTGTTGAGTAATTGATGCCATGATATTGTGTGCTAAATGATTCACATGCTATGTGCTACATGGTTAACTTAGGATGTGTTGGAATATGTTGTTTATGCTTTTGACTGAGCTGTTTTATTTATGCTATTCCACTTGTACCTGAGATTCTGAGGAGTGAGGTTTACGGGCAGGTCATGCCAAATTTTTATGAGATTTTGAGAGAGTTTTAAAAGGACGAACGGAGTTCGGACCTTGTCATGCTCCAATGGATCGAGACCTTCTCAGGGAATTACTTGGGATTATGGGAACTTTGAAACTCATAGGGAATACGATAAGACTAAAAAGGAGCTATTTTTACAAAGAAAATTCATAAGATATTAAACAACCTCTAAACCTTTAAATAAAGATAACAATCTCGGATGCAAGCTTTGGATTGAAGTTTAGTTTTGGAAAACGAGAAGTGTCGTCGGATCCAAGTGTTGAGAAGATTGCGAGTTCTGGGTATGTTGATACTCAATCGCTCTGGGAGCAGTTTGTTTAGCCATCCAAGGGATGAGCCGAGAAGCTTCACGGAGGTGTGAGACCTTGTGAATGCGTGATACTCCACTGAGGCGTGAGACCTTGTGGAAAGCATGGATCTTCACTGAGGCGTGAGACCTCGTGAACAGCATGAAACTTCATTGAAGCGTGAGACTTCGTGCAAGTGTGTAAATTCACTGAGGCGTGAGACCTTGTGAAAGCATAAAACTTCACTGAAGCGTGAGACTTTGTGAATGTGTGAGACTCCACAGAAGCGTGAGACTTCGTGAGAGCATTGATGACTTGAAGAGTTGTCGTGAGTGGTTGCACTCTTTTGTTTATGATTAATTGTATTTTGTCGCAGAATCGACATTTACCTTAGGGTATTCTTTTAGAGACTTTAAGTTATCTAGAACACGTGGCGACGTGTCGGGTGAGGTCGGAGACGTTGTTTGGCTAATCACTTGCATTCATGCACTCATTTTGAGGTTAATACACGGCGTGATACTGAACCTCGGTGGATTCCAAAATGGTCATAAGACCCGGATTTCCATATTTAGGACACTACGGTGGTCCTCAGTAGCAGACGGAATGGCAGACCTACGGGTTCACTGCTGATCTGACTACTTTTGTGTGGTGTAAGAGACGCCCGAGCGGAATGGTCCCACTTTGGCCGGTGTTAGGGCTGACTCGATGGTGTCCATCCTTCTTCCGGAATGCATTTTGTTACCCAGCATTGCATTTCATGCAACATACATGCTGACTTAGTTGCTGAGTGTGATTGGTAACTGTTTATCCTATTTTTGAGGCATGCTACTTGTTATTATGGTTCTTTATATTCATTGTGATACATGCAACCCTAGGAAGCTATCCCAAAACTTATAAGCCTGAGAGGCAAGTATTTATTATCCTATAATTATATCTGGTTTTATTAATTATATAATTCTTTGGAGTTGACCCTCGCGTCTGCTGTGTGTGTTTGGGCGGACTACGCCATTTGTCAGATGAGTATGGGGGATTGGTTTACCATGGTCAGCCCCTCGGGGGGGACCAGGTATGAGATGCTTGATCAAGACGACCCAGGTGCATGGGTGGTCGATCCCGAGGGCCACCGTGCGACCTACACCGGTCGGGTCATGGAGGACCGTGTCGACCGATTCGGACGCTTGACGGAGGGGGTGATGAGGAGGCACATAGTGAGCTTCAACCTGCCTCCAGGTGTACACTGTGGACCCGGCTTGGGAGGACCTCCACCGCCACCATCCCCTTCGGATGATGAGGACCCCTCTGAGGAGGTGCCAGTAGGTGGGGCTTCGACGGAGTCTAGTCCGTCTACTGCTGCTGCTGTCGTCGCGGATCTCGTTCCGGGCCCCGAGCCCGAGAGGCCAGTGCAGGAGCGCATTAGGGTGGACAGAGAGGACAGTGTTGAGTATGTCGACTTAGTCGTCCTGGATGCAGATTCGGATGACGACCGCGCTAGCATGTAGGATCGAGTGCTAGTGTGGGCTCCTCGGGTAGGGATTAGTGTAGGAGTAGTGTCGATGCTCTGACCGTCATGCTTCAGTTTTGGGGACAGGGTAGTTTCCTACCGGTAGCTTTTTGTGTGGTTTCCTATGGAGATCACAGAGAGCTGGTTGGATTTAGGGGGTCTTTTCTTAGGCCGCTGGGCCAACTTGTTCTCAGATTTTGAGGTTTAGTGTTGCGGACACAGTATTTTTACCTTGGACTGTACATATTGCCTTCGGGCGTTACTCTCTTTCTGTCACCCGTCACTGGAGGTTACTCGTGACGTGGTTGTATTTAGCGAGGCATGTATATATAGTTGTATAGTAGTTTCTTTTATCTTTTGTTGGGGAGTTTATTGCTTTCTGTCTTTAGTTATATTGTCGAAAAAAAATAATTCACGTTTTTTTTCCGCTTAAGTATTTCTTTTGGTTACTAAAGTGACGCCACCGAAATCGGGGTGTTACAAGAAACAGCTTCAGCAATTACTTTTGCAGACTTAACATAGCTTATAAAAGGCAGTTAATCCACAAAGGTAGTCTTCACATCTCATTTCACATATCATTCTCTTAGCATAAAATAGCAATGGCATCATTCACAGCATGCATCGAGCAGGTGAGGATCAAGGCCTTTGATGAAGATCTCTACATGAATATTCGCCATCCAGAGGAACTGAGCATCTACAGCCTAACAAATCAGCTACTAGGCATGAGCCTGAGTCCAGAGATGGACAACATCCTCAGAGGCTTCCTTAGCTTCATTGAAGAAATGCAGCTTTGCTTCCAGAGGGAGCAGGAGCTATACGAGGAGATCAGAGCCATTGAATCAGCACTGGAGACTGTGGGAAAGGGTCCTGAGAGGCAGGAGTTGCGCCAGAGCTTGGTTCTCTTAGAGCATAGTCAGCATCGTCTGGAGCTTGAGAAAACAACGATGCGTAGGCAGTGTAGAGAGTTGAGGAAAAATCCTCCATTTTAAATTATGCAATGCAATGTATGAAACATTTTATGAATTAATAAAAAGAGATTGTTGGTTAATTAATGCATATGACTGAAAGGAGTTTTAATGATGAACACATAGTATGCGACACATAGTAAAACGATAACTAAAGAAACAAAACAAAGATAAAAAAACAGGGAAAATAAGTATATAGATAAAAAGGGAAAGAAAAATGACAAGAAGTCCTAAATCTAGGGTTTGGCAGTGCGACGCAGAAGTTCTTGAAGGGCTTGATTCATGTTGAGCAGGGTAACATCATGAGAGTTCAGACGTTGTTCCAAAATGTTGAGTCTGGAAGAGCTTGTCTGTGCAGAAGTAGAGGGAACATCCTGAGCAGAGTGAGGAGTTTGAGCATCAACATGTGCAAAAGGCACTGGAGTAAGTGCTTGACATCTGATAGCTTCAGCTTCAGCTTCAAGCCTTTCTGCTTCTAACTTGGCATTTGCAATCCTTTCAGCTTCTTGGCGTGCAGCTTCTTCTGCTTGTTCTTTCTTTTTCTTTGCTTCTTCAATAGCTTCATGTAGCTTATTTCTCAGCCGTTGTTCGTGCAATATCACTCTTCTATTGAACCGCTGCCTTGCAGCCTCAATCCTTTGATCCCTTAACGCAGTGAGAAGACTCATCATAGAGGGAACTTGAGCAATTAGCCAATCACTCAGACGATTCCATTCATTAGCAACAGAGTCAGGATTCTCACTCAAATCAGTGTGACCTTCTACGTTACGAATCATCAGTGAAGCTTCATGACTAAAGACACTGATGCACTCAAGGAGGTTGGTTGGCCTGAGGTAGGTGAAGGGAACAATGGAAAGATTGGTTTCAGGAGAGGTTGGGTGATTGATGTTATTTGCCTCAGAGGCACCTTGAGGAGAACCAATATCAAAAGTTTGGACATTTGGTTCAGAGGTTCCAAGGTTTGGTTCAGAGGTTTCAACCTGAGGATGTGGTGATCTAACCGAAGAATGATTAGACACAGAGTTTTCTGGTTCTGGTTGAATGAGCTCTTGATGAACTTGGCCAGGTTGGACTTGTTGGGTTAAAGGGTCTGCTTCATGCAAGGGGTCAGCCTGGATAGGATCATCTGGGTCAACTAGACGTTCTGGTCTAGGTCCAGGGTATCTCCTAGGGCTTGGTACTGTGAGGTAGTACTCTGGAATGGTAGACTCTTTTTCTTTTCTGACTTCCAGAAATTTACGAAGTGACTCAGAGTTGTTGGAAGGTGAGGAGTCAGCAACGTTGGTAGGAAAGGATACAAAAGTATAGGGAGTGGAAGAATCTGTATCAGCAGTTCTACGATCAGG
The DNA here is from genome assembly GCF_012489685.1 of Lotus japonicus. Taxonomy (NCBI): domain Eukaryota; kingdom Viridiplantae; phylum Streptophyta; class Magnoliopsida; order Fabales; family Fabaceae; genus Lotus; species Lotus japonicus. The sequence continues at coordinate 48,039,893 of NC_080045.1, read as the reverse complement.
ACGTTCTGATGCTCTGGGGACAGAGTGATCAGACGTTCTGGGTTCAGGTTCTGGTTGTTCAAGTTCTGGTTGGTCAAGAATGATGGGCTCAGAGGTTAATGGATTGTATTGAATGGTAATGGGAGAGGTTGGATCAGAGGGTCTAGAAGGTTGGTTCTGAAGCATGTTCCAAAGAGGTGCTTCATGTGGGGAAGGTTGGAAGAAGGAAGATCTTGGTGAAGTGGGTGGAGAGGTGGTTTGTGCAGCTGATTGGGACTCAGGGATAGGAGTGAGTGGGTTGGAAGAGCGTTTGAGCAACGCAGAGATGGGGAGTGCATCAAGTGAATTTAAATCATCATCAGATTCAGCAATAGCAGACTTACTTGTTGATCGCACTGAAGACCGAGTCACTCTGACAGGAGTCTCAATCCGTCTGATCACTTGAGCAGCCGGTTCCACACGGGTAGGCTTCTCCATGATTCTGACCCGCTTCTTCTTCTTTGGTGGAGGAGGACCGTCATCATTATCACCATCAGAGGGTGCATCTTGTTTGGTGGTTTCCTCATCCTTCCTCTTAGGCTTGTCAGCCTTTTCCTTCTTCTTCTGAGTAGCATCAGAGTCAGACTCTTCAGAGGATTCATCCAAGATGATCTTTCTCTTAGTTTTCCTCTTGGGAGGAGAATCAAACTCAGGTGCTGGTGGCAATCTTCTGAAAAATTCATCCACATCAATCTCATAGCCTTGTTGCTTCAAATCATCAATGTAGCACAGAATTGCTTCAGGATTTTCTGCTTGAGACCACAAAGGGAAATCCACCAGAGGGATTCTGCTTCTTCTGACTTCATCTGAAGTATCTTCATGTGCCGGAGCAATCTTTTTCTGAATTAGCCCCATCTTCTTTAAGGAGTTGGAAGTGAAGACATCACTGACAATCATTGTCAGATCCTCTGTGCAGCCAGCCTTTGTCAGGTCTTCTACAAGCTTACTCTCAACAAAGAGATCTGAGAGCAGTCTTCCAAAAGGAATGTATTTGATAGCAGACTTCTTTGAGGCAGTTGTTCTTGATTTCTTGATGCACTCCTTGAGGTAGGAGAACAGGAAGAAAGGAAGACAAATCTTCTGATGGTCTTGGATGAAGAAGAGCATTGCCTTCTGGCTAAAGTTGATGTAGTCAGGAGAGCTGCCCTTGGATCTTTGATTGATGCAGTGGAGTAGAATCTTGTGCCAGATTCTGAGCTTGGGATGAAGATCCACTACCTTGTAGTCACTATTTCCTGGTTTGTAGGTGGTGTAAAGAGCTGTTGGTCTCCTCTTTTGTTTTGGGTTTCACCTTGGATTCCGTCAGTTGGAATCTGTAACCTCTGCCAGTGTGCTCACCCAGAAGATCAACAATCGACTTCTCAGTGATGATGATCCTTCTACCAGCAATGTATGAAACCACCTGAGTTTCATCACACTCAGCGTGTTTCCAGAATTCCTTGACCAATTTGTCGTACACCGGTCCTCGAAGCCTGTTGACGTAATTTTCCTATCCTTGAACACGGACTTCAGGTCGAAGATCATACCCATTTGCAGCTATGTTGTCTAGATCAAATCTCCACTCAGCAAGAACTAGCAGTTCTTTAGGAGCAAAAACGCAGTGAACGGCACAGCCCCGTTCTGCAATTGGAATCATCTGCCCTTGAGTCGTAGCTTGAGTTCTTTGAACTTCAGGACCTGCCTGTCCTGTAGCTTGACTAACTACCATCACTGGAAACCGAGAACCTTGGGTTGCTTCACCTCTGTTTACTCTCACCATTGTTGAGCGGTTGAAGGTTTTGGGTAGAAGGGAAGAAGATGAATAGAGAGAGAGAGAGAGAGAGAGAGAGAGATCGTGGAGATAAGGGTTTGAAAAACTAAAGAGAGAGAAGGTAAAACCGTAAGTGTAGGAGAACGTGTGTGTATAGTGGGTTTTTAAAAGTAACCGTTGTTGATCAAAAGCAATTTAAAATCAACGGTTAAAAATTAAAGACATCATGGTAACAGTAAATACACATATCACACGTAGGAGAGAAGCACATCAACACTCATTACGACAGACTGTCACACGGGCACAAGGAACTATGCATCAGAGATACTGACACACGTTTACTGTCTCAGCTTCAGAGTCAGCACCAATGGGTACATAAACTCTGATTGAGTTACCTTCTGGACTAGACATCTTCTGATAAAGAAGTATCATAGTCAGAGGTTCTGATCCATCTTCATGCTGGACAAAAGTCCATATTCAGATTTTTCAGAATAAAATGAAATCTATCCTCTGCTAAGGGCTTTGTAAGGATATCTGCCCATTGATGGTCAGTATCAACAAACTTCAGAAGAAGTACGCCCTTCTGTACATAGTCTCTAATAAAATAATACTTTACCTCAATGTGCTTTGCCCTTGAATGTAAGATAGGATTCTTACTTAATGAGATTGCAGCAGTGTTATCACAATAGATTGGGATATTGCTCTCAAGGATCTGATAATCCTCCAGCTGATGTTTCATCCAGAGCATCTGAGTGCTGCATATTGCTGCTGAGATATATTCTGCCTCTACAGTGGATAGTGCAATGGTTGATTGCCTCTTGCTTGCCCATGAGACTAGATTACTTCCCAGAAATTGACAATTTCCAGAAGTACTTTTTCTCTCTGTTCTGTCTCCAGCATAGTCAGCATCACAAAAACCTGAAAGCTTATACTCTGATGTTTTCTTATACATCAAGCCAAGGTCAGTGGTGCCTTTCAGATACCTTAGGATCCTCTTAACAGCAGTTAAGTGGGTTTCCCTTGGATCTGATTGGAAGCGAGCACACAAATGAACACTAAACAATATATTTGGCCTAGATGCAGTTAAGTATAGAAGTGATCCTATCATACCACGATAGAGCTTCTGACAAACTTTACCACTTGCATCTTCCTTTTCCATAATGCATGTAGGATGCATTGGAGTCTTGGCAACTGTAGATTCCAACATGTTGAACTTCTTCAGAAGTTCTTTAGTGTACTTGCTCTGATGGATATATGTTCCTTCTGGTGTTTGATCTACTTGTATACCCAGAAAGTATTTGAGTTCACCCATCATACTCATTTCAAATTCAGCCTGCATCATCTTAGAAAATTCTTTGCATAGAGACTGATTAGCAGAGCCAAATATTATATCATCAACATAGATTTGCACAATTAAGATATCATCTTTGTAATATTTGCAAAAGAGAGTTGTATCTACTTTACCCCTTACAAACTCGTTCTCCAGAAGGAATGAGCTAAGTCTTTCATACCATGCTCTGGGAGCTTGCTTCAGACCATAGAGGGATTTCTTCAGTTTGAACACATGGTCTGGATTCTTCTCATCTTCAAAACCTGGGGGTTGATGAACGTAGACTTCCTCTGATATGTAACCATTTAGGAAGGCACTTTTCACATCCATCTGATGAAGTACTATGTTGTGATTCACTGAGAAAGAGATCAGCAGTCTGATTGCTTCTAGTCTAGCTACTGGAGCAAATGTTTCAGTGTAGTCAATTCCTTCCTGCTGACTGTAGCCTTGAGCAACTAGCCTTGCCTTATTTCTCACTACGTCTCCTTTCTCATTCAGCTTGTTTCTGAAAACCCATTTGGTTCCAATCACATGAACACTTTGAGGTTTCTCCACTAAGCTCCAAACATCATTCTTGGAAAATTGATTCAGTTCTTCTTCCATAGCCAGTATCCAGTCCTTGTCCTGAAGAGCTTCATCTATGGACTTGGGTTCAATTAAGGACACCAATCCTTTCAGACTAAGCAGGGTCTCTTCAAAGGGTCTGAAGGCTGATCTGGTTCTGACTGGTTCATCTTTGTTGCCCAGAATCAATTCCTTAGGGTGTGATGCAATGATTCTACTTTTCTTCTGAGGTTGTGAATCAGAGGGACCAGCTTCTTCTTCTGGATCATCTTCCTCTGGCTCAGCTTCCTCTGGAGCTTTACTTTTGTCAGACACATTTATGCTTAGATCTGCAAACTTCTCAACTAGCTTTGACTGGTCAGAGTCAAGCTTATCATCAAATCTAACGTGAATAGACTCTTCAATAGTCTTAGCATCAGTATTATAAAATCTAAAACCTTTAGATCTATCAGAGTAACCAAGTAATAGACATTTAGAAGACTTAGCATCAAATTTATGCAATCTATCCTTAGTATTGAGAACTTAACAAACACAACCAAAAGGATGAAAATAAGAGATGTTGGGTTTTATATTCTTCCACAATTCATAAGGAGTCTTATTCAGAATTGGTCTCACTGAGATTCTGTTCTGAATGTAACACGTTGTGTTTACTGCCTCTGCCCAAAAGTGCTTAGCCATGCTAGTTTCTTGGAGCATGGTTCTAGCCATCTCCTGAAGAGTTCTGTTCTTCTTCTCAACAACACTGTAAGACCCAAGTTTTTGAGTTTAGAGTAAGTGAATAAAATCCTATTCACGATTAGGTTTGGCGTATTGTGAAGGGAAACCTAAACAAGAGTTTATTAAATGAAATAAAATTATGAAGGAGAAAGTTCAGGAAAAGTCTAAGGATTGCATCATGATCGATAAAAGTTATAGCACGATCGTTATACGCTTAAACCTAGGGCAGAAACCCTAGCAAATAGCTAGTTTTCTCTTAAAGGCACGATGGAAGCTAATTCCAAAAATCTTCAGAGAAACGTTAGAACTTCTCTTATTCCATATATAACAAGCGTTTCGAGGCGAAACTCTAGGATCTACGAACGTCTGATTCCAATCATCGGAAGTTTGCCGAAACCAAAACCCTGATAGTTCAAAAACCCTAGAATCAACCGACAATGAAGACTTTTTCTATTCAGAGCTTCAAATGAAGATTCTACACGCGTACACCCATTTCTCTCGATGATTTTGATCTTTCTTCAGAAGGAAGTTTTCCATTCCGACATTCGATGCAAAAAGCAACTTATCGGGTAAAATAGTTTTACACCGACTTTGCATTAGTCGCCTAAAATACAAGGAGACCTCATTTTAGTTTTGGAATTCTTTCGCCAAAACCTATCTTAGAATTCACGGAGAATGAAGCCGGAAAACCAGAATCGCGAAACTTTCATTTTCCCGTGTTTTGCCAACCTCTGTATATAGCCAAGAAATGAGAAAATATCACAAAACTTACCCATTTCTTCCCAAGGAGGCCGCGAGTTTGCAAGGAGGAGGAAAAGAGAAGATTTTGTTCATTTCTTGCTTGACCGTTGATCCAACAGTTGCTACTTCAAGGTACCGAGGTATAGTCGCTAATCCTTACCTCTGATCGTCTTTTCCATAGCTTTTCTCTATGTCTTTCTGTGCTCATAGTTTTGAGGTTTTTGCAAAACTATCCTGATAATTCCATTTTTGATTCTAAACATCTTCCCTACGTTCTCCTGAGTATGTTTAGCTAATAATACTGCGCCGATTCTCGAAAAACTACCGTCGAGTTTCAATTCTGCTAAAAATACCCATTTTGGGGTAAAGCTTCGTCCTTTGGACTGAAAACTATCGCCTTAGCTTAGTGCTAGTAGGATTAGTCGTCATAAACGTCGTTGGTGACGTCCCCATCCAATTTGTTTTTCGAAATTTCAGTTTTGAATTTCTGAGCTAAAAATAATGACCAAAATACCCCTGCGACAGTTTTTGATCCGATAATTTTTCCGAGTTTAGAATACCCTTAGTTACGGCTAATTATAGCATAGGAACCAAGTTTGATCGAAAAAAAATATTCACGTTTTTCCGTATTAGTTTATTTTTGGTTACTAAAGTGACGCCACCGAAATCGGGGTGTTACAAACACCATTTTGTTGAGGAGTTCTGGGACAAGAGAAATCATGTGCAATTCCATAGGAATCAAACAGACTCTCAAACTTGTCATTCTCAAACTCTCCACCATGGTCACTTCTGACACGCACAATCCTACAAGCCTTCTCGTTTTGAACTTGGGCTATGAAGGTAGAGAACACAACATGAGACTCATCCTTGCGGGTTAGAAATTTTACCCATGTCCAGCGGCTATAGTCGTAAACGATGACCATCCCATATCTCTTGCCACCTATAGACTCAGTTTTCACTGGTCCAAACAGGTCGATATGCAGAAGTTCCAACGGCCTTGAGGTTGAGACAACATTCTTTGCCTTGAAAGGGACTTTTGTGAATTTGCCTTTCTGACATGCTTCACAAAGAGCGTCTGAAGAGAACTTTAGAGTGGGCAAGCCCTTGACAAGGTTTAGCTTGCTCAGTTGAGAAATCTTTCTCATACTGGCATGCCCTAACCGTCTATGCCAAACCCATTGCTCTTCATTAACAGACAGAAGGCACTTCACATTTTGAGCCTCCAACTCAGATAATCTGATCTTATAAATGTTGTTCTTCCTCTTGCTGTTAAACAGAACAGAGCCATCGATCTGACTTACAGCCCGGCAAGACTTTTGATTAAAGATAACATCATAACCCTTGTCAGCTAATTGACTTATAGGCAATAAGTTATGAGTTAAGCCGTCTACCAATAAAACATTGTCAATGCATGGACTACTATCTACACAAATAGTACCAGTACCAACAATTTTACCCTTTTCGTTGCCACCAAAGCCAACTTCGCCTCCAGGCTTAAGTTTTAGCTCTTGGAACATACGCCTTTCTCCCGTCATGTGACGCGAGCATCCACTGTCTAGATACCATGATTGGTGTTTCAGTGGAGCTATCAAGGATATCTGCAACATAGATAATCTTGTCCTTAGGTAACCACTTTCTGGGTCATTTCTTGTTAGTTACCCCAGAGGTTCTGATCACCTTGGGTTTCTCAACATGGTAATGTAAAGGAATTTTAGCATGATATTTAGATATGGAGAAAGTTCCCTCTTTGAGAGGGGGTTTAGCAACTTTAGCAGGTACAGATTCAGGCATTATGGTACCAGAGGGAACAAAGCATTCATATAAAGATTTAGCTTTAGACACAGTAGGCTCATTTCTATCAGGTCTAGAATAGCCAATGCCATGCATTCCATTTCTGCTTACGCCATAGATCATTGAAGCCATTAAGCTTCTATCTACGCTCTTAGCTAGGAATCTTTGAAAAGACTTTTCATACTTGGATTCATTTTTACACTCAGAGGCATCACAAGCAACTATTTCTTCTAACTTAGCAATCTGGTTCTTAAGCACAGAGTTAGAATTTATCAAAGCATGATTATCATTTTTCAACTCAGAAATAATTTTCTCATGTTCAGAAGGAGTCTTAGAAGCAGCAGATAAGTTCTTTTTCAACTTTTTATGCTTAGACAATAAAGAGTTATACTTATCCATGATATCAGACAAAGCATGTTTCAGTTCAGAGGTTGAGAAAGAAGCGAATACCTCATTTTCATCGTCTGAGTTAGGATCTCCTTCTGATTCTGAGTCAGAGTCAACAACATCCTTTGACTCTGCTCCTTTGTCTTTGACAATGGCCATGAGTCCTTGGACTTCACCATCAGAGTCAACATCCTCTGACTCTGATTCATCAAAAGTCACCATCAGACTTTTCTTGGTCTTGAAGTGCTTCTTTGGCCTCTTGTCCTTCTTCAACTTTGGACAGTCACTTTTGTAGTGCCCTGATTCTTTGCACTCAAAGCATGTGACTTCCTTAATTGAAAACTTCTTCTGACCTGAGGATTCAGACTTTCCTTTGGCCTTTCCAGAGCCTCTGTACTTGCTTTGCTTGTGCTTCCAGATCCGGTTGAGTCTTTTAGAGATCAGAGTCAGCTCATCTTCATCAGAATCTTCTGATGCTTCTTCAGATTCTTCTGCTTCAGCTTGGAGAGCTTTTGACTTCTCAGACTTAGCCTTCTCAGATTTGGATTTTAAGGCTATAGACTTTTTCCTTAGATCTTGCATCTCAGAGCGCTTAAGCTCATGGCATTTCAAAATGCTGATGAGTTCTTCTAAACTCATACGCTCAACATCTCTCGTGAGCTCTATTGATGTCACTAAAGGCATCCAGCTTTCAGGAAGACTCCTGATGACCCTTATGACATGATCTTTTGTCGTGTAGCTCTTGTTGAGAGGTCGTATTCCAGCTACAAGCAACTGAAATCTGGAAAACATTTCTTCAATGGACTCGTTTGGCTCCATGATGAAGGATTCATACTTTTGGATCAAAGACAATGCCTTTGATTCTTTGACTTTCTTGTTTCCTTCATGAGACATCTTCAGGGATTCAAAGATGCCTTTTGCATACTCACGATCTGTAATTTTCTGGTACTCTTCATAAGAAATAGCACTTAGAAGAATTGCTCTAGCTTTGTGATGTTGTGAGTAAAGCTTCTTTTGATCTGCAGTCATCTCTGACCTTGGGATCTTCTTGCCTTCTTCATCAACTGGATGCTCATAGCCATCTACAATAATATCCCAGAGATCTGCATCAAAACCCAGAAAGAAACTTTCAAGTCTATCTTTCCAATATTCGAACCTTTGACCATCGAACATGGGAGGCTTTGCGTTGTAACCATCTTTTTGAGTTTCACTGGTGGTAGCCATTGTTTTTCACACCGGCCCGGATCACTGAACACTGTTAGGTGTGGTAATCAGAACTTGCGCTCTGATACCAATTGAAGGTATGAAAAACGGTAGAAAGGGGGGGGGGGGTTTGAATAACGTTTTCAAGATAAAACTTCCACCTTAAAGATTTTGGCAAATCTTTCGAGACAAATAAAGTGCTTAAGATAAGAGATAGAAAAGCACACAAGGATTTTATCCTGGTTCACTTGATAAATCACTCAAGCTAATCCAGTCCACCCGTTAAGGTGATCCACTAATCAGGTAAGTGTTACAACTGCACTTGAAACCTACAAGTGACTAACAATACACTGACTTAGCTCACACTAAGATTCACTCTCTTAGTCTTCTCTAGGATCCGATCAACCTTGATCTCCTAAAGGCAAACTATACAACTGTATATGAAGTTCTTGTTTACAAAGCTTCTAAAAAGCTTATAGTAAACACAATGAAATTCAAGATGAAAGAAAGCTTAGAAGGTTTGAATATTTCTTGCGCGTGTGTAAGTGCTTCTAGCCGCTTCTTTCAATCTTCAGCCTCTATTTATACTCCAAGGATTAGGGTTTGAACGCTGCATGGAAATGTTACCGTTGGAGGGCAGTTCTGGAAATTCCAGCTTCTGCTGTGGCTGAGGATGTTAGGTAGGTTGTCAGGATAGTACACTTTGCTTTTGTACTTTGGATAGTGACTTGACCTTAACCTCGTAGACTTCTGATCAGAGGAGCGCTTCGTGTTGGAACTTGTGAAGCTGATTGATCAGAGTCAGATGGAAGCTTGGATCCTCTGACCGCTGTACCTTCTGATCTTCACTTCAGAGGATCAGTACATGGTCTTCAGAGCTAGTTGCTTCTGGACTTCATAGTCTTCACTCTTCAGCTTCTGGATCTTCAGAGTCTTCTACACCATCAGAACTTCTGAACCTTCAGAGTCTCTAGGTTGTCAGAACGTCTGGATCATCAGAGCTTCAAGTGAGTTGAGTCCTTATTAGAGCTTGATTTACTTCAGATCTTCTGAAGCTTTTCCACTGTTCAGACTGAACATGGAGAATACGAAAGCGTTGCAAGGATCACTCTTTAAGCACAGTGCATCTGATTTGTGTGAATTTGTGACAAGGTCAGAACCTGTTAAGAGCACACTCAGAGAACACGTTAGAGTACCATAATTGTTCATATCAAAAGGTTAACTTGTAATCATCAAAACATAGAGTTGTACTACTAGATCAAAACTTGATCTTACAGTTATGATATGGGGAAACTATTTGCATGAAAAGGGGCTTTAGTATGCATGAACAAGGTGCAAAGTTTCTGTTTTAATCATGTCCTTAAGTGTTGCCATGATTTCCTTGTTGATCACATGAGAAAACTTGTTATTTTTCCACCATGATGCTAGATTTGATTTATATGGTATGACTTGCTATAGATCTGAAGTTTTATTGAAGTTTCATGATAAAAATACTACTGGAATTTATATAGATAACCTTGATCCAATAAGATCAAGAAAATATGAAAACCCTGGCCAATGTTGCTCACGGCCGAACCCACCTTTAGGGTTTCCGGAGAATTTTTCTTATGCTTCTTGATCCATGAATTAGCTTGATGTTTTGGTGCTGGATTTTGTATGATAAATATGAGAACATGTATATGTGCAAAGTGTTGTTGTATGGCCAAACCCAACGCTCCCTGGGGTTAGGCGTTTGTACTTGTTATTTGATGGGATATGTTTGATGAATTGTCTATTTTGGCAAGATTGGGGGAAAATTTTAATAATATGCTATGCATGATGACTATTGGTATGCTTATATATTATGAAATTAGTAGCCAATTATAGAGATGTGAACTTCGCTTGCAAGTAGTGTGATGTGACTTATGGTAATAGTTCTAAGAGTAGGCTATGGACCATGAGAACGATGGTGCAGTTAGAGACAAACGGTTGATTGCACGCGAGGGTGGTTGTGGATTGACTGTGTGACTCCACGTGATGAGGTTGACTGCGGTCCCCTCGAGATTGATGGATCGACTGTGTGTCTCCATGTGACTTGGGTTGACTGAGTGTCCCCTTGTGATTGATCATCTGCGGATGTTCGAGATTGGCCAAGGTGAATGTGGTGGTTGTGTGTTGATGAGGTCGTTAGCCTAACCGAACCTTAGGTTACTAACTGAGATGTGAAATTATGATTCTCCTGTTAAATTTTTAATGCTTATGTGAACTGTGATTTGTGTTGAACATGAGGTCTGATGTAATGCCCTGATTTCTCGAGTGTCACACAGTAACCCAAACGTCATGAGTTTCATAAAGAATTTTCGTCGATTCAACTATTAATCTTTAATTAATGACAAAGGTCCATTTTACGAAAACTCTTAAACATCGACCTTAATTAAACTCAATCAATTTAAAGTTGAACTCGAACGTCTGAATATAAAGCATCGGATAACTGAAATAACATTTGCTTTTAAATAAAAAGAACAACTAAGCACACCCACGTGTGAAGTTGTTCAAGTACAAAACTGTGAACTCATTACATCTGAAATGAAATAACAAAGCTATAAAATAGTTCGACAAAATAACAAAATAATTAAGTTCGATGCATAACTCTCAAGTCCCCAAAATAGAAAACTCTCAATCCATATCCTTGTCTTCACTGGAAACCTCAATGAGCTCCTTCTCGAAGCAACCTCTGACCTGGTGACGCTTCTTGAAAAGTGGCACGAATGGCGGTAGAGACTCAAGTGGCGGAGCCTCAAAAGGACCCCATACACAGCAAGCTTCCATGTCACCCCACCAAGCCGGTGCTACAGGTACTCGCCTATTCAACTCTGCCTTGTCATCATACTTTGGATCCTCAGCTCGGGCCTGCGTTGGGACTATAATCTGCTCTACCTGTCGCTGGGACTCAACCGCTGCTTCTTCTAAAGGATCACTCTCCACTGATGCTACTTGAGAGCCTTTGTCCTTCGGGAAAAAGTATCGTGGAGGTGGATAAGGCATCGTGATGACTCCTCCCGTCATACATTGCATCTCCACGACGTTTCCATGCATATCCAAACCTGTAAGCTTTGCATCGCCGACATAGACACGTCGGACTCCGGATGTGTCGGCCATCCAAGCCCGGTCCTTCTCCTCATCATACAACGTCAGTTCCCAGGAGTGGATGGACGTTGTCGTCTTCGTCAGAACCATCTACCCCCCCCCCCAAAACAACACAAAACAAACAAGCAAGGGTCAGGTTACAAAGCAAACATAAATATATGGCAATTTTCAACACATATTATCTTTGTTTTAATAGGATTTTATATAACAGTTAGTCACCTAAGTATTCGGTTAGACTAACGATCCTCACCATTCCCACAACCACCACAACACCTTGGCCAATCTCGAACATCCGCAGATGCACAATTCTCGAGGGGACACTCAGTACAACCCTCAGTTCTCGGGGAGACGCGCAGTCAATCCCAAGGGGACACACAGTACAACCCTTAATTCTCAGGACGACATAAAGTCAATCCAACACCCTCGCATGCAAGTAACCGTTTGTCTCTAATGGCACCATCGTTCTCATGGTCCATAGTCTTAACTAGACCTATGTTCCACTTAATTAACATTTTACTTGCAAGCGATTTAGTTCTCGATTCTCTTTGTTCATGGCTCTAATTAGTCAACCTAAAGTCTTAACAAATTCAACGTCGAATAATGAAGTATCAACGATATGAAACATACACAACACCAGTGGGAATTACAGCTGGATGAGCGACCCTTGTAGCAATATCTCAGTCAGGCAATATACATGTTACAAATATACTCATAATCACATTCACATTCATTTCAACACATAATTCATGGAAATTCCATCAAGCAAGACATCAGACGAACTTGTGCATGAACCGAAATAAAAAAACGCACCGAACCCCCTGAAATAGGGTTCGACCGAACCCAAAAAGAGCTCTAGGGTTTATATTTTTTGTTCTTTCTTTTCTTTCATCATCACAAGCCTATGTCCAGCCAACAACATCAAACATATTCACCCAGAAATTCAGATCTAAACATTCATCAACCTTCATGTTAAAACATGTGAAGATCAAGTCAAATTTAGCATATAATCATGGAATCAAAACATAAGAATATAGGGCCATGCAAGGTACATAAAATAAGGATTAAGAATCATGGCTTTCATGGCAAAAAGGTACAGCAACAAACACTTCCACAAATCTCATGCAAAACATGCAAGAACATAACTTTTCTCAAGGATTTTCATGGCAAAACCCTAAGCCTCTACACTTTTCCTAAACCAGCCCTTACCTTGATCAAACTTGATGAGAAAGAAAGGTTTTTGATGCTCAAAGAGAGTCCAACGGCTGCTGTCCAAGTCCCTCTTCTTTCTCTCCCACTCGATCACTCTCTTTCTCCCTCGCGTTCTCCTCTCTCTCTCTCTCTCGCTCACTCACGACCGGCGCTAGGGTTGCAAGGGCGGCGGCAGCTTCTCTCTCTTCTCTCTCTTCTTTCTTCTGATTTCAACGTGAAGAGTGTTTGGTAAGGTTTCTAATTCAGTTTGTGAACGAAAACAAGGTTTTCCCCCCTCTCCACAACACAAAACCGGTGGCTCCAACACTACTAGGCCTAGGTTTTTCTTTTTTCTTATTTCTAGCCCAAACCCAAAACAAAAACAATTAATTCTATTAATCACTCATTAATTACTAATAATCAGAACTAAAAACCAAATAAAAACCCTCTCCCATCACCCTAATGTGGCCGGCGGCCACAAGCTCCCTCTAAAGTTCCAAACCCGCGGCCACCAAGGCCCAGCTTGGGTTTCAAGCCCAATTTTCCATCTTTTAATTAATTAAATAAAGTTTAATAAAATTTATTTAATTAATTAAACTGAACTAAATAAAATAAAACATATAAGTCACATGGATCACTTATAAAACTCAACCTCATAAAATCATCCAAATCATCTATAGTTCAAGTCACATCAAAATCGACCAATAATTTTATTTAATAAAATTAGGGATGTGACTCCCGCATCTCATCCTCAAGCTCCCAGATAGCGTCACCCGTCGCTTGATTCCAAATCACTTTCACCAAGGATACCTCCTTGTTTCATAAGCGTTTGGTACTCTTGTCGACGATCTTGATGGGTGACATCACCATCGTCAGATTATCCTTTAGCTGAATATCATCAGGTTCACTAACATGAGAGTTATCGGCCAGGTACTTCCGAAGCTGCGATACGTGAGGTACATCAAGAATATTAGATAGGAATGGCGGCAACGCAATCCTATATGCCACTGGCCCAACACGTTCCGTAATCTGGTAAGGTGCAATGAACTTTGGAGTAAGCTTCTTCGACTTGATCGCCCTTCCGACACCTGTCATCGGGGTAACCCGCAAGAAGACATGATCTGCAGCTTGAAATTCCAGCTCCTTCCTCATGTTGTCAGCATAACTCTTCTGATGACTCTGCGAGATCCTCATCTTTTCCTGGATTCGCTTCACTTCTTCTGTGGTCTGCTGAACCAACTCAAGTCCAATAACCAAGTTCTCCCCGTCTTGATGCCAACACAAAGGCGTACGACACCTCCGACCATACCGAGCTTCGTAAGGTGCCATCTGAAGGTATGAAAAACGATAAAAAGGGAGGGTTTGAATAGCGTTTTCAAATAAAAACTTTTCCCTCTTGAGATTTGGACAAATCTCTCTAACAAATAACACAAGGTGCAAAGATAAGAGATGAAGAAGAGCACACAAGTATTTTATCCTGGTTCACTTGATAAATCCCTCAAGCTAATCCAGTCCACGCGTTAAGGTCATTTCTTCCTTCTTAGAATGAAGGCAATCCAATATTCAATGTTTGTTACAGCTGCACTAGCAACCTGCTCAGTGACTAACAATAGAATGAACTAGTAAGCACTAAGATTCACTCTTTGAGTCTTCTCAAGGATCTGACCAACCTTGGTCCCTTAAGGAAAAACAAACTAACTGTTTGAAGGTTTGGGTTTACAATGAGTGCTTCTCAGAAAGCTAAGGTAAACACAATAAAAACGATTGAAGAAAGATTGCTAAGAGAATATTGAATGGTTGCTTAAGCTTGCACAAAGTTTCTTAGCGGCATCTTCCATCTTCAGCCTCTATTTATACTCCAAGGATTAGGGTTGTATCCGTTGCATGGAATGCTACCGTTGGAGGGCAAATCTGTAACTTCCAGATTCTGCTATGGCTGAACGTCTTAGGTAAGGTCGTCAGAATGGTACAATTGCTTTCGTACTTGGATAGCGACGTGACCCTTATCCTAATTGACTTCTGATCACGTGACTCTTCATTTTGGAACTTGTGAAGCTTGTTGATCAGAGTCAGAGGGAAGCTTGGATCCTCTGACCTTCGTAACTTCTGCTTCTTGACCTCAGAGTTGGAAGTACTTGGTCTTCAGAGCCAGCTTACTCTTGGACTTCAGAATCTTCACTTCTCAGCTTCTGGACCTTCAGAACTTCTGGTCTTCAGAACTTTAAGTGATCTGAATCCGCATCGGAGCTTGTCATCTTCAGAACTTCTAAAGCATATACTACTGTTCAATCAAAACATAGTGTGTGCGAAAGCATTGCGTTGGCTACTCTTTGGGCTTAATGCTTCTGATATGTGTGAGTTTTGACCAGAGTCAGAGCCTGTCATTTAAACACTCAGAAAACAATGTTAGAGTACCACAATTGTTCATACACAATAGTTAACATGTAATCATCAAAACATAGAGTTGTACTACATGACCAAATCTTGGTCTTACACCATCCCTATGCTCGCATGGAAACTGTTGTTGTATGTAACGCCCCGATTTCTTGAGTGTCACACAGTAAACCAAACATCACCATTTTCGTAAAGAATTTTCGTCGTTCAATTATTAATCTTGAATTAATGACAAAGGTTCATTAATTGCGACTCTTGAAACTTTACGAAATAAATTTGCGGAATAAATAAGAAATACTCATAAATAAAGAAACTGTAACTCCAAAGTACATAAATTAAACCTTGGGTTTAAGCCCTACATCAAAGTACATCAAAAGAAAACCCGAAAGTAAAAATGATAAATAATAGTTCGACACGAATTCCCAGCCCCACAAAAAGGAACACTCTAATCCTGATCCCGCTTCGGAACGTCAGCTCCCGCTCCACGCGCTCTCTTCTTAGACTGCTCCAGCTTTATCACGCTCTTCCGAGGTCCCACTCTAAAGCACTTTGGACGCCCAGGTACACGCTGCGCACAGACTCCCGACTTGGCCTCTGGTGGTGAAGACTCCACTGCCTCCTCCTCCTCGACCAACCGTGACTCCACTTTAGTGTCCTCCGAAGGATCCTCTTCCTCCTCGTCCACTGTAGTCTGATGAAACCTAGCGGGAGGATGTGGCAATACAACAGTCCCATCCCTAAGGATCTGCCTCTCCACAACCGTCCCAGATCTGTTCCTCCCTAAGAGCTCCGCATCGCCGACGTAGACTCTCCGGACTCCGGAACCGTCGGTCTCCCAGAGCCGGTCTTCCGCTGGCCTACTCAGAACGATCTCCCATCTCACGATAGTCCCCAATATCGTGGTGGTCACCATCTACCCCCCCCCCCCAAATAAACACGTAGACAAATAACAAGGTCAGATCACATGTTCTCATAGAAACATTCACATGTTCATGTATTCTCATAAATAACAAGGTATAATAAGCATAATCTTTACGTTGTATCAAAGTCAGTCACCTAAGTTCAGTTAGGCTAACGACCTCACCATTCACACAACCACCTCAACACCAATGACCATAATCACGATCATCCGCAGATGAACAATTCTCGGAGGGGACACACCGTACAACCCTCATTCATGGGGGGGCCACACCGTCCGCCGGACACACCGTCCGTCCACAGAATTACAAGGTGACCGCAGTCAACCAAATCACGTGGGGACACACCGTACAACCCACAAAACACCCTCGCGTGCAAGTAACCGTTTGTCTCTTACGGTACCATCGTTCTCATGGTCCATAGTCCTCACTAGACCTATGTTCCAATTACATCACATTTTACTTGCAAGCGATTAAGTTCTCATTTCTCTTTGTTAAGGCTCTATTAGTCAACCTAGAGTCTAAACATCTTCACAAGACTTATACAACATAATCACAATAATAACCACAGCACCAAAAGGAATTACAGCTGGATGAGCGACCTTTTGGCAATATTCAAATCAGGCAACAAATAAGCAATATCAAGAACATAGTCATATTCTCATGCACATCAACACTTAAGTCATGGCAACTTCATCAATCAAGCCATCACATAAACTTGTGCATGAATCGGAAGGAAGAAAACTTGCCAACAACCACAAAAGTGGCTTAGCCGAACCCTAAAGGGTCCAAGATTTTCTAAAACTCTTCCTTCCTTCCATCTCAACTTCACAAGTCAATGTCCAGCCAACAACCATAAGCATATACTCTCCAAAAATCCAGAATTGATCATGTCACAATTACATGTTAAAATCATGTGAAAATCTAGGCAAATTTGGCATAAACTCATGGTTTCCATACACAAGACCTAGGGTCATTTGCCAAACATTAACCTACTGATCATGGAATCACACAAGCTTCACAAATATGGTAAAAATTCCAGTAGCAATCAGCAACAATCAATACATCAAAAAGCTAAAGAAAAATCCACCAAAACCGCATTTTTGTACACATGAAATCATAGCTTTTCACATAGAAATCCCTAAACTCTACCCATGTCCTAGATATCAGCCCTTACCTTGATTTCTTGATCTGAAAAGAATGGAAGAATGAAGCTTGGATAATCTGCTCCTTGCTGTCCAAGTTCCTCTTCTACTCGAACCCTAGCATTTAGGCAGCAGGAACAGTGTGCATTAAAACTGGTCTCCAGAATTCATTTCTCAGCCGAAATTGACATACTATACATGCCTGGAAAGCTATTTTGAAAATATACAACCTTCTAGTTTATCACTTTTTCATCTGAGTCCCAGAATTAGGTGATATTAGGCTCTGAACTTCGCTGTCCAGTACAGAAAACTGGCAGTGATACTTTTACCTTCAAATTAATTTCTAACCATTTGAGTCCAAGGTTTCTAGGCCTTGTTCCAGCAAACATACAGCACATATTCCTCCTCTAAATTCCAGTAACAACATCTCATCATAATCATTAAGAATTTAATCAATCTTAGGCATATGAATCATCATGAATCAGCTCTAAGCAAAAATCATAGCAAGAGTGACATCTATAATAGTGATTTGCAAAGAGGCATAGCATCCATCATCTCATCATCTTAAACAGTAGGCATCACGAGCATATGGCAGATAATCAAGCCCTAAACCTCTCATGCATTCTCATGCATCATTCATCTTCATAAAGATTCAACCTTTAATCATGCTTTCATGAAATTTTCATCAAGAAACCTAGACTCTACCCTTACCTTGGCTGATTGGAATGAGTGAGATGATGAAAAGGATGAATGAAGAAGCCCTCTCCTTGCTGCTCCTCACAGTCCTTGCTTGCTCTCCTTCTTTCTCTCTTGATCTTCTCTTGGTTTCTCTTGCTTTTCCTCTTCTTCTTCTTATTTCTTTCTCTCTAGCCGCCACCCTCTCTCACTCTATCTCTCTTGTTTTTTTTTTCTTTTCTCTTCTGAATTTGTGTGGGAAAATGAGAGTATGTGGTTAGGTTTCTAACTTAGCCTTATTAGGTCTCTCAAAGCTGCAGCAAACCTCCCATTTTGCCCTCCAATTCGTGGCCCAACACCCTCCCTCAAAGCATTCACAAAAACTTCAAATTCAAATGGAGACAAAACTTTCAATGCTCATTATTAGCTCTTAATCCTCTCCATGAAAACTGATTTTTATTATTCAAGGGAACATAACCCCCATCAGCCCCTTGATTCTAGCATTACAAGTCAACCAAAGGTCTCCCTTCCTTCCTTCCTCATGGAATTCGGCTAGCATACATCATGGGCTAGGTTTTCCTTTTCTCTTCTCCCCTCATAACTTGGCCCAAGTCCAACTAATTACTCTCCTAACTACTGATTAAGAGGATAAAATAAATCAAGGCAAACTCCTTCCCTTGATATTAAAGTAATAAATTCGGAATTAAGAGACTTTCTTCTAGCAAAATTGCTAGTACAATACAGCCTGACCTTCCATCACTAAAACATGACTATCTCGGGATACAGAGGTCGGAATGACCTGAAACCAACGAGAGAATTTAGCTAGCTCAGAGAGCTACAACTCTCATGAAGGAAGATTTTCAAGATTAGGTCTTTAAGACCTCTCAAAAATTCACACAAGGTCACGGACAGATTAGCAATTAAATCAAACTTCACTAGAAATTTCACTTTTATTCAATAAATCACTTAAGCAATACATAAGCAAGGTTAGGGTCTTACAATACCACCCTCCTTAAAAATGGTTTCGTCCTCGAAACTACTATAGGAAGACATACCACGCTTCCATTGCGCACTCTGATATTCCCTACCAATTTCCCAGTCGTCTCGACGCATAGGTTATTGCCTTTAGTCTCATCTTTCTGGTCTTCACGAGACATCTCTAATGGTCTAGTTCCACATCATTCCCACAAAGGGAAACTCTCTCTTTAACGTTCCTGTCACAGTCCAACACCAACTATCATTCCTATCACCATTTTCCAATATCAAGTTGATCAAGCTCAATATCTAAAAGATGGCAACTAGAAAAAAATAATTGGTAAGGATGCTCGAGTCACTCTCATTTCACTGTCTATAACCTAGACACTCGTCGTAGAACCTCACGGAACTCTTCCGTTAGAACATGACCCAGACTGACTCACTGCAGTCACACAAAACAACAGAAGTTTAAGTCAAACAGGTGTTATGCTCATGCCGGTGCACGCTGGTCGGCGTCCCGTCCTGGTGATCCAGATGCAACATCAACAGCTCAGACACGGGAAAACAAACTTTTCGGACACCGAGCTCAAAGGTTCCATCCACCAATTCACTCGTTCAGTAGTTCCATCCACCACCTAGTCCATTCGACGGTTCCATCCACCATCTGGTTTGTTCGATCTATGGTTCCATCCACCATATACGATCATTGGTTCCATCCACCAATCCCGTCTTTCCTGATGGTTCCATCCACCATCTCGGTCTGACCAATGGTTCCATCCACCATTCCTGCTTCACCGATGGTTCCATCCACCATCTCATCGACCTTGATGGTTCCATCCACCATCTCAATCGACGCACTCCGTGCACTGGCTCCATCCGCCATCTCATCGACCTTGATGGTTCCATCCACCATCTTGATCGACGCACTCTGTTCACTGGCTCCATCCGCCATCCTTTCTTAGCCGATGGTTCCATCCACCATCTTTGCTAAGTAAGGAAAAACAAAATCGAGAGTGTAACACAGTCACACAAAACACCACAAAAACGTAAGGAAGACATTGACTCAGTCAGTGTTCTTCCCCGCCTCTATGACTCAATGATGAGCATTCAGCACACCAAATCATATCACACACATAAATCACAAACCATTCACAAAATGAGATAATACCAATTATTATTTATTTTACCAAAATAGACACAAAGTCTCGATGTGGTCAGGCGTGTTCCACTTGGAGCGTCCCTTCCAATCTCAATCCTTGGGTAAGCGACAACCCTTAATTAAAACATCCTTTCAATCCCTCACTTTTCTTCGATCTTACAAGTAGTGTCAGCACGCATCCCAAAACCTGGGAGACGTCATGCAAGTTCACCTCAAGGGTGACATACAAGGCAACAACAACCCTTAGATATCTAACAATCATCTTCAGATAGACCTAGATATCACGCTCGTACTAGGGCACTAGGCGCCAAATCCAAGTCCAATTGATCAACCGTTTATAAGCTAATCATCATCTCAATACCTAACAATCCATACGTCATCTCTTGTTTCAGAACTATCCTCATTCAGACCTTAAATCAATCTTTCACTTATCCACAAGTCAAATTATAGCCTATTTTGAGTCTGAAATCTCTGCATAACTCATAATTCATTCCCTTCAAGATCAAACCATATATTGTGCCTCTAGGGACTTAGCCCAACTTTCGCTCCCTAGATTTTAATCTTCAAAGGTTCAACTGCTATCGTCACAACTAAAACCATTAAATCTCTTATTCATACCTGTCTCCCAACTCTCAAGGACAATCTTAACCCCTAAGGTTTTAATCCAGCTTAGTCAATCTCACTTAGTAATCCTAGCACATTTCTCTGAAATCCATATCAACACTCTCATGTATTCAACTTATGCTAAAACTTTCTTTCTCTAGCTTGATCACTATGACACCAATCAACTTCTTAATCTCTCAATCCAATTCTAACAAACTTTAAGTCCTACACAATTAGGACAAGAATTTATGGACTTAAAATCTAAACCTTCACTGAGTTCGCACCAATAACGTCCTCTAACTCTTCAACAATTTTTAGATGAATATTCATTTCTTAGCACTACGACTTCTTCACAATGGGATTAAATACCTAACAAAACTCATCTCTCAGATTTGACCAACATATATCAATTCCTATCAACCTTTCTATCATGGTCCATCACCAGCTATAATTCTGAATATCACCCCCCTTCAATATTAAGTCGATTAGGCTTAATATGCCGAAGATGGAAATTTAGAAAAAAATCACTGGAAAGGTCAATGAGTCCCTATCATCCCGTAGCCACATAAATTGAGATCATATCCAATCGATTCAATTTCTAATACTTCAACCTCAAAAATCATGTACCCTTGACATCTCATCTCTGGAATTCATATGTCATTCCACTAAGATTCATCCTTAGCTTCTACCTTCACCTCTTGACACGTCAAACACGTTGATACATACTCGACTACTCGTTTCTTCATCCCAGTCCACCAGAAATGAAGTTTTAAGTCTGATACATCTTTGTCACTCCCGGATGAATACTCAATCTACTCTTATGACCCTCATCCAAGATCAACTTCCTCAAAATATCTTGACAAAGAGTCAAACACTTAATCTCAGGTATCACGGCAATGATACTAATCAGAGACATTCTCACAATCAAGCAAACATCTTAGCAAACAAGTCTACCCAATCTCACCGCGAAGCTTTGAAAACATCTTTATCAAAAACAAAAAAAAAACACAACGAGTTCGGAAACTCGTAAGCCTAAAACCCTTAGTGCTCTGGTTTCTCAACCGGAGCTCTGATACCACAATGTAACGCCCCGATTTCTCGAGTGTCACACAGTAAACCAAACATCACCATTTTCGTAAAAAAATTTCGTCGTTCAATTATTAATCTTGAATTAATGACAAAGGTTCATTAATTGCGACTCTTGAAACTTTACGAAATAAATTTGCGGAATAAATAAGAAATACTCATAAATAAAGAAACTATAACTCCAAAGTACATAAATTAAACCTTGGGCTGAAGCCCTACATCAAAGTACATCAAAAGAAAACCCGAAAATAAAAATGATAAATAATAGTTCGACACGAATTCCCAGCCCCACAAAAAGGAACACTCTAATCCTGATCCCGCTCCGGAACGTCAGCTCCCGCTCCACGCGCTCTCTTCTTAGACTGCTCCAGCTATATCACGCTCTTCCGAGGTCCCACTCGAAAGCACTTTGGACGCCCAGGTACACGCTGCGCACAGACTCCCGACTTGGCCTCTAGTGGTGAAGACTCCACTGCCTTCTCCTCCTCGACCAACCGTGACTCCACTGTAGTGTCCTCCGAAGGATCCTCTTCCTCATCGTCCACTATAGTCTGATGAAACCTAGCGGGAGGATGTGGCAGCACAACAGTCCCATCCCTAAGCATCTGCCTCTCCAGAACCGTCCCAGATCTGTTCCTCCCTAAGAGCTCTGCATCGCCGACGTAGACTCTCCGGATTCCGGAACCGTCGGTCTCCCAGAGCCGGTCTTCTGCTGGCCTACTCAGAACGATCTCCCATCTCACGATAGTCCCCAATATCGTGGTGGTCACCATCTACCCCCCCCCCCAAATAAACACATAGACAAATAACAGGGTCAGATCACATGTTCTCATAGAAACATTCACATGTTCATGTATTCTCATAAATAACAAGGTATAATAAGCATAATCTTTACGTTGTATCAAAGTCAGTCACATAAGTTCAGTTAGGCTAACGACCTCACCATTCACACAACCACCTCAACACCAATGGCCATAATCACGATCATCCGCAGATGAACAATTCTCGGAGGGGACACACCGTACAACCCTCATTCATGTGGGGGGACACACCGTCCGCCGGACACACCGTCCGTCCACAAAATCACAAAGTGACCGCAGTCAACCAAATCACGTGAGGACACACCGTACAACCCACAAAACACCCTCGCGTGCAAGTAACCGTTTGTCTCTAACGGTATCATCGTTCTCATGGTCCATAGTCCTCACTAGACCTATGTTCCAATTACGTCACATTTTACTTGCAAGCGATTAAGTTCTCATTTCTCTTTGTTAGGGCTCTATTAGTCAACCTAGAGTCTTAACATCTTCACAAGACTTATACAACATAATCACAATAATAACCACAGCACCAAAAGGAATTACAGCTGGATGAGCGACCTTTTGGCAATATTCAAATCAGGCATCAAATAAGCAATATCAAGCACATAGTCATATTCTCATGCACATCAACACTTAATTCATGGCAACTTCATCAATCAAGCCATCACATAAACTTGTGCATGAATCGGAAGGAAGAAAACTTGCCTACAACCACAAAAGTGGTTTAACCGAACCCTAAAGGGTCCAAGATTTTCTAAAACTCTTCCTTTCTTCCATCTCAACTTCACAAGTCAATGTCCATCCAACAACCATAAGCATATACTCTCCCAAAATCCAGAATTGATCATGTCACAATTACATGTTAAAATCATGTGAAAATCTAGGCAAATTTGGCATAAACTCATGGTTTCCATACACAAGACCTAGGGTCATTTGCCAAACATTAACCTACTGATCATAGAATCACACAAGCTTCACAAATATGGTAAAAATTCCAGTAGCAATCAGCAACAATCAATACATCAAAAAGCTAAAGAAAAATCCACCAAAGCCGCATTTTTGTACACATGAAATCATAGCTTTTCACATAGAAATCCCTAAACTCTACCCATGTCCTAGATATCAGCCCTTACCTTGATTTCTTGATCTGAAAAGAATGGAGGAATGAAGCTTGGATAGTCTGCTCCTTGCTGTCCAAGTTCCTCTTCTACTCGAACCCTAGCATTTAGGCAGCAGGAACAGTGTGCATTAAAACTGGTCTCCAGAAATCATTTCTCAGCCGAAATTGACATACTATACATGCCTGGAAAGGTATTTTGAAAATCTACAACTTTCTAGTTTATCACTTTTTAATCTGAGACCCAGAATTAGGTGATATTAGGCTCTGAAACCCAGAATTCATCTGAGACCCAGAATTCATTTCTAGGTCATGTTCCAGCAAACATACAGCACATATTCCTCCTCTAAATTCCAGTAGCAACATCTCATCATAATCATTAAGAATTTAATCAATCTTAGGCATATGAATCATCATGAATCAGCTCTAAGCAAAAATCATAGCAAGAGTGACATCTATAATAGTGATTTTTAAAGAGGCATAGCATCCATCATCTCATCATCTTAAACAGTAGGCATCACGAGCATATGGCAGATAATCAAGCCCTAAACCTCTCATGCATTCTCATGCATCATTCATCTTCATAAAGATTAAACCTTTAATCATGCTTTCATGAAATTTTCATCAAGAAACCTAGACTCTACCCTTACCTTGGCTGATTGGAATGAGGGAGATGATGAAAAGGATGAATGAAGAAGCCCTCTCCTTGCTGCTCCTCACAGTCCTTGCTTGCTCTCCTTCTTTCTCTCTTGATCTTCTCTTGGTTTCTCTTGCTTTTCCTCTTCTTCTACTTATTTCTTTCTCTCTAGCCGCCACCCTCTCTCACTCTATCTCTCTTGTTTTCTTTTCTTTTCTCTTCTGAATTTGTGTGGGGAAATGAGAGTATGTGGTTAGGTTTCTAACTTAGCCTTATTAGGTCTCTCAAAGCTGCAGCAAACCTCCCATTTTGCCCTCCAATTCGTGGCCCAACACCCTCCCTCAAAGCATTCACAAAAACTTCAAATTCAAATGGAGACAAAACTTTCAATGCTCATTATTAGCTCTTAATCCTCTCCATGAAAACTGATTTTTATTAATCAAGGGAACATAACCCCCATCAGCCCCTTGATTCTAGCATTACAAGTCAACCAAAGGTCTCCCTTCCTTCCTTCCTCATGGAATTCGGCTAGCATACATCATGGGCTAGGTTTTCCTTTTCTCTTCTCCCCTCATAACTTGGCCCAAGTCCAACTAATTACTCTCATAACTACTGATTAAGAGGATAAAATAAATCAAGGCAAACTCCTTCCCTTGATATTAAAGAAATAAATTCGGAATTAAGAGACTTTCTTCTAGCAAAATTGCTAGAACAATACAGCCTGACCTTCCGTCACTAAAACATGACTATCTCGGGCTACAGAGGTGGGAATGACCTGAAACCAACGAGAGAATTTAGCTAACTCAGAGAGCTACAACTCTCATGAAGGAATGTTTTCAAGATTAGGTCTTTAAGACCTCTCAAAAATTCACACAAGGTCAAGGACAGATTAGCAATTAAATCAAACTTCACTAGAAATTTCACTTTTATTCAATAAATCACTTAAGCAATACATAAGCAAGGTTAGGGTCTTACATTGTAGGTGAATTCAATCAAGGGCAACAACTCGTCCCAACTCCCTTTATGGTCTAGCACACAAGCCCTTAGCAAATCCTCCAAGGATTGAATAGTCCTTTCGGTTTGCCCATCCGTCTGCGGATGATATGCGGAACTCAACCTCAACTTGGTTGCAGATGTACAATCTCAGCGATGTAGATCTCTGCTAGTTTCTCCACCTTGTAGTTCAGATTCATTGGCACGAAGTGAGCAGTCTTCGTCAATCGATCAACTACCACCCAAATTGCATCGAACTTCCTTCGTGTTAGTGGTAACGCCGTCACGAAGTCCATAGAAATGTTGTCCCACTTCCACTTCGGAATATCCAACGACTGTAGTTTCCCTGCTGGTTTCTGATGTTCCACCTTCACCTTCTGACATGTTAGACATGTCGACACGTACTCAGCCACTTGTTTCTTCATCCCAGGCCACCAGAAATGAAGTTTCAAGTCATGATACATTTTGTTCATTCCCAGATGAATACTCAACCTGCTCTTGTGGCCTTCATCCGAGATCAACCTCCTCATAGCTGCATCATTGGGTACACAGACTCGCCCTTTGCAACGCAAAAGACCATCGTTTCCGATAGTGAATTCTGGTGCCTTCCCTTGAGTAACAAGTTTGCGCCACTCGATCAGTCCTTCATCAGTCTCTTGTTTCGACTTTATCTCGTCCAAGAGTCCACTCGACATCGTCACCATTCTGAAGCACAACTTTCCTGGCGCAAGCTTAACATCCAAGCTCAGATCTCGGAATGCCTCCAACAGTTCTAACTCCTTGACCATCAACGAGGATACATGTATAGCCTTTCGACTAACAGCGTCAGCTACAACATTGGTTTTCCCCGGATGATACTATAGAGCAAACTCGTAGTCTTGTAGAAATTCCATCCACCTTCACTGCCTCATGTTCAGATCCTTCTGATCAAACAAGTACTTCAGACTCTTGTGATCACTGTAGCTCGTGAACGTACTGCCATACAGATAATGCCTCCAAATCTTGAGGGCATACACTATAGCAGCCAACTCCAAATCATGCGTAGGGTAATTCTTTTCGTGGATCTTCAGCTGTCGCGAAGCATAAGCAATCACCTTTTTCTCCTGCATAAGCAATCACCTTTTTCTCCTGCATCATTACACAACCCAGCCCATTATGCGAAGCATCACAGTATACGTCGTAGGTTTCTCCCTCCTTAGGCAAGGCTAGTATTAGTGCAGTAGTCAGTCGCTTCTTCATTTCCTGAAAACTCTCTTCACATTTCTCCGTCCATGCAAAGGGTTGATTTTTCTTCGTCAATTGAGTCAACGGCGAGGTCAACTTTGCATAGTCCTTCACAAAGCGTCTGTAGTAGCCAGCAAGCCCAACAAAACTTCTGATGTCGCTTACCGTCTTAGGTTGTTCCCATGACAGAATCGATTCAATTTTGCTGGGGTCAACTGCCACACCCTGACTTGATATGACGTGACCCAGGAACTTAACCTCTTCCATCCAGAATTCGCATTTCGAGCCATTAGAATAAAGTTCCTTCTCTCGCAATACTCCCAGCACTTGTCGTAAATGCTCTTCGTGCTCCTCGTTACTCTTCGAGTAGATTAGAATGTCGTCGATGAAAACCACAACGAACTTGTCCAGGAATGGCCTGAACACTCTGTTCATGTAGTCCATAAACACTGCGGGTGCATTGGTAACTCCAAACGGCATCACGAGGTACTCATAATGCCCGTATCGAGTTCTACATGCAATCTTCTGAATATCAGTCTCCATGACGCGGATCTTGTGATATCCTGACTCAGATCTATCTTCGAGAAAATGACAGCTCCCCGAAGTTGATCCATCAAGTCATCTATCAGAGGCATCGGATAACAGTTCTTCACTGTCACCTTGTTGACTTGTCGGTAGTCCACGCATAGTCTGGACCTCCCATCCTTCTTCTTTACCAACAACACTAGTGCACCCCAAGGCGACACACTTGGTCGGATGAATCCCTTTGAAGAGAGATCCTCCAACTGCTTTGCTAACTCCGCCAACTCCGCCGGTGCCATCCGATAAGGCGCCATTGATATTGGTCCCGTGCCAGGCATGATATCAATAGAGAACTCTGTCTCTCTCACCGGTGGTAATCCAGGCACATCTTCTGGAAACACGTCCACAAAATCTTGCACTACCAAAATGTTGCCCATGTCACCGTCATTCTTCGCCTCAGCTACGATAGAGTTCACGAATGCTGGTGAACCCTTCCTCAAGGTGTACGAATTCAAGTAATTCGTAACGCCTGAATCTGGAAACACTACGGCCTTGTTAGCACAATCCAAAAGAACGTGATACTGTGCCAACCAATCCATTCCCAGAATCACATCGAGCTCCTTAAGCCCTAAGCAGACGAGGTTCGCAAGGAACTTCCGATCCTCGTAGATCAACAGACACTGCAAGCATGCCGTGCGCGTAACTAGTCGATCGGCGGCAGGGGTCGTCACCACCAAATCGAACGTAAGTCAGCAGTTAACAATCTTAACCTCTTCACACACTCCTCAGCAATGAATGAGTGTGTAGCACCCGAATCAAATAAGACCATTAAGGAGTTTCCAGCGATAGTACACGTACCCTGAATAAGATCATT
The DNA here is from genome assembly GCF_012489685.1 of Lotus japonicus. Lineage (NCBI taxonomy): Eukaryota > Viridiplantae > Streptophyta > Magnoliopsida > Fabales > Fabaceae > Lotus > Lotus japonicus. The sequence goes on along the minus strand of NC_080045.1, from coordinate 48,011,936 downwards.
GGTCACTGCAGCTTGTTCGCCAGAGATTGCGAACACACGCCCTGGAGCAGATGGTCGCCTTCCCCTAGCCGTATTCAGCACTGGTTCTGCCTTAGCGGCATTAGGACAGTTTCTCTCAACGTGCCCTGGCTTCTGGCACTTCCAGCACACAATCTCCTGTCCGCACTCATTAGCATAGTGCCCTTTCTAGTTGCACTTGAAACAAACCACCTCTTCTTTAGGAACAGCTGCTCCACCCCTTCCAGCAAAAGGTACCCTGTCAGCAGGGCGTTGGTTAGGCTTCCTCGGCGGTGCCTTGCCCTTGTCGAATCTCCCGGTTTGCTTCTGACCACTGAACCTCCCTGTTTGGCTTTGTCCAGAGCGGATTGGTCCTCCATTGTCAGATTGGCCCCTCTGTTTGTTCTCCATGGACTCTACCTCCCGAGCTTTCTCAACCACCTGTTGAAAAACTCTGATTCCTAGCGGCCTGACAGATTTCTCAATCTCATTTCTCAATCCCCTCATGAACCTGTTTCATATATACGCCTCGTCCACTCGCACTTGGAAGAAACAGAAGTGCTTGGATAAGGCCTCCAACTTGGCAGCATACTCCCCCACGGTCATCGTCCCCTGTCTCAACCTGAGGAACTGGTTCTCCATCTCTTCTCTAGCGGTCTCGGGAAAGTACTTATCCATGAAAGCCTTCTTGTAGGGATCCCAAGTGATAGCCTCATTGTTGGCAGTCATCGACTGCTTAGCGCTCCTCCAGCAGTACTCAGCGTCACCCTTCAGCATAAAGGCGGCCAAGTTCACCTTCTCCGCATCCGGAGTGTGAAGAGCCTCAAAGATCTTTTCCGTTTCCTGAATCCACAGATCAGCTTTTTCAGGTTCAACCTTGCCTTGGAACCTAGGTGGTCCATGACGGTTGAAGTCAGTCCTCATACGGACCTGGTCCTATTCCAGCTCCCTCTCAGCCCCCTGTGCCCTTCTGGCATCCTTTTCAGCCCTCCTGGTATTCTCCTCAGCCTCCCGCTGTGTTTGTGTTGCGGTCTGAGCAGCAGCAGTGGCAGCTTGCTGGGCAATCACTTGAGCCAGTTGTGCGATTGCTTAGGCGAGCTGAGCATTGGTCGGGTCCTGTCTCGGAGGCATGATCCTGCTTGGAAAGAGAACCACAACCCAATGTCAGTTCCCCAAAATAGTAATTAATTTAAGATATAGAGAAACAATTTAACTCAAGTATCACGGCAATGATACTAATCTCAGAAAATCTCACATCCAAGCAAACATCTTAGCACACAAGTCTACCAAATCTCACCGCGGAAACTTAGAACTTATCAAAACAAACAGAAACGAGCTCGGAAACTCGGGTGCCCAAAACCCTAGTGCTCTGGTTTCTCAACCGGAGCTCTGATACCACAATGTAACGCCCCGATTTCTCGAGTGTCACACAGTAACCCAAACGTCATGAGTTTCATAAAGAATTTTTGTCGATTCAATTATTAATCTTTAATTGATGACAAAGGTCCATTTTACGAAAACTCTTAAACATCGACCTTAATTAAACTCAATCAATTTAAAGTTGAACTCGAATGTCTGAATATAAAGCATCGGATAACTGAAATAACGTTTGCTTTTAAATTAAAAGAACCAGTAAGCACACCCACGTGTGAAGTTGTTCAAGTACAAAACTGTGAACTCATTACATCTGAAATGAAATAACAAAGCTATAAAATAGTTCGACAAAATAAGGAAATAATTAAGTTCGATGCATAACTCTCAAGTCCCCAAAATAGAAAACTCTCAATCCATATCCTTGTCTTCACTAGAAACCTTAATGAGCTCCTTCTCGAAGCAACCTCTGACCTGGCGATGCTTCTTGAAAAATGGCACGACTGGCGGTAGAGACTCAAGTGGCGGAGCCTCAAAAGGACCCCATACACAGCAAGCTTCCATGTCACCCCACCAAGCCGGTGCTACAGGTACTCGCCCATTCAACTCTGCCTTGTCATCATGCTTTGGTTCCTCAGCTCGGGCCTGCGTTGGGACTATAATCTGCTCTACCGTTCGCTGGGACTCAACCGCTGCTTCTTCTGAAGGATCACTCTCCACTGATGCTACTTGAGAGCCTTCGTCCTTCGGGAAAAAGTATCGTGGAGGTGGATAAGGCATCGTGATGACTCATCCCGTCATATGTTGCATCTCCACGACGTTTGCATGCATATCCAAACCTGTAAGCTTTGCATCGCCGACATAGACACGTCAGACTCCGGATGTGTCGGCCATCCAAGCCCAGTCCTTCTCCTCATCATACAACGTCAGTTCCCAGGAGTGGATCGACGTTGTGGTCTTCGTCAGAACCATCTACCCCCCACCCCACCAAAACAACACAAAACAAACAAGCAAGGGTCAGGTTACAAACCAAACATAAATATAAGGCAATTCTCAACACATATTATCTCTTTGTTTTAATAGGATTTTATATAACAGTTAATCACCTAAGTATTCGGTTACACTAACGATCCTCACCATTCACACAACCGCCACAACACCTTGGCCAATCTCGAACATCCGCAGATGCACAATTCTCGAGGAGACGCGCGGTCAATCCCAAGGGGACACACAGTACAACCCTTAATTCTCAGGACGACATAAAGTCAATCCAACACCCTCGCGTGCAAGTAACCGTTTGTCTCTAACGGCACCATCGTTCTCATGGTCCATAGTCTTAACTAGACCTATGTTCCACTTAACTCACATTTTACTTGCAAGCGAATTAGTTCTCGATTCTCTTTGTTCATGGCTCTAATTAGTCAACCTAGAGTCTTAACAAATTCAATGTCGAATAATGAAGTATCAACGACATAAAACATACACAACACCAGTGGGAATTACAGCTGGATGAGCGACCCTTGTAGCAATATCTCAGTCAGGTAATATACATGTTACATCAATACTCATAATCACATTCACATGCATTTCAACACATAATTCATGGTCATTCCATCAAGCAAGACATCAGACGAACTTGTGCATGAAACGAAAGAAAGAAACGCATCGAACCCCCTGAAATAGGGTTCGCCGAACCCAAAAAGAGCTCAAGGGTTTATATTTTTTGTTCTTTCTTTCCTTTCATCATCACAAGCCTATGTCCAGGCAACAACATCAAACATATTCACCTAGAAATTCAGATCTAAACATTCATCAACCTTCAGGTTAAAACATGTGAAGATCAAGTCAAATTTAGCTGTAATTCAGGTTCCCTCTGATACGATTGTCCTGCACGATGCTGGGACAAGAGGTTCGACAATCGCTTAACAATAAAACAAAACTTAACAACAGAAACAATAACACACAGTAACTGTTAACCCAGTTCAGTGAAAACTTTCACCTACGTCTGGTGTAACACCCCGATTTCGGTGGCGTCACTTTAGTAACCAAATAAACTTAATGCGGAAAAACATGAATTATTTTTTTTCGTCGATAATATAAACAAGACTGAAAGAAATAAAACTCTAATGCGAAGGATAATCAGAAACTAATATACAATAATAATTACAGCCCCCGCTGTAAGTAGCTAACCACATCACGAGTAAACCTCTAGTGACGGGAAGTAAGAAAAGTAGCGCCCGTAGGCAAAATGTACAAACCAAAAGAAAGGTCAAGTGTTCGCAGCACTATCCCTCAAAAATAAGAATAAGCTGGCCCATCGGCCTAAAACAAGACCTCCTAAGTCCAACCAACTCTCTGTGATTCCCGTAAAGAAACCACACAAAAAGCTATAGGTGGGAAACTACCCTGTCCCCAAAGAAAACAAATGATGTTCAGAGCTAAGACTCTACTCCTACACTAATCCCATCTCGAGGAGCTCACACCAGCACTAAAACCTACATGCTAGCATGATCGTCGTCCGAATCTGAATCCAGAACGACCTAGTTTATGTTCACCATCCGTCCTCCTCTCGCTACCGCGATGCGCTCCTGTTCCAGCATCTCAATCCCTAGTTTTCCCCGAAGGGTGAACCATCGTGAACCAGCCCGCCAAAGACATCTGACAAAGGGCGTTTGTCCGCCAAAGCACACACAGAAGACGCGAGGGTCAACTCCAAAGAATTACGTAAATAATAGCATCGATAGATACAGATAATAGAATAGCCACTTAGGCTTATAGCTAGGGATAACATCCTAGGGTTGCATATTCCATAATAACATAAACGACAATAATATCACTTAACATGTTCCAAATAGGATTAACAAGTAACAATCAAACTCAACAACTAAATTAGTATGCATGTTTCATGATATGCAAATGACGGTTAACCCAGTTAACCACATGCATTCCGGAAACGGATGGACATCAAACGGATCAGCCCTAACACCAGCCACGGTGGGACCATTTCGGCCCGCGTGCCTCTTACACCACACAAAGGTAGTCAGATCAGCAGTAAACCCGTAGGTCTGCCATTTCGGTCTGCTACAACAGTCGTCTACAAACGCTCTTACACGGCATTCCGGGTCTGATGACCATTTTGGAAACCGACGAGGTCCAGAGTACGTCCTGTGTTAATACCTCATTAATGTTGCATGAATGCAGGATGATTAGTCAAACAACGTCTCCGAATCTCACTCGACACGTCGCCACGTGTTCTAGCTAAATTAAAGTCTCTAAAAGCTTACCCTAAGGTAACAGTCGATTCTGCGACAAAAGACACAACTTCACAACAACACATAACTCATGATGATCTCCAAATCATCCGACTCATCTCAATCCGATGGTCAAAACTGCTCAATGAGCAAGAGTATCAACATACTCGGGAACTATCAATTCCCCGGACTTATCCCCAGGATAGCCCAACAACACAGCTGCTCCAACAGCACAAGAGTATCCCGCATTCACAAGGTCTCACGCCTCAGTGAAGCTTCATGTTGTTCACGAGGTCTCACGCCTCAGTGAAGATCCATGCTTTCCACAAGGTCTCACACCTCAGTGGAGTATCACGCATTCACAAGGTCTCACGCCTCAGTGAAGCTCCTCGGCTCATCCTCTGGATAGCCTATCAACACAACTGCTCCCAGAGCACAAGAGTATCAACATACTCAGAACTTACCATCTCCTCAACACTTGGCTCCGACGACACTACTCGTTTTCCAAAACTAAGATTTTGGATCCAAAGCTTCCTTTCGAGTTTATTATCCTTATTTGAAGGTTTGGAGGTTGTTTAATATCTTATGAGTTTTCTTTACAAAATAATATCCTTTTAGTCTTATCGCAAAAACTTATAAGTTCTCGGGATCTCCTAATCCCCAAATAACTCCAGAGAATGTCTCGATCCATAAAACACCATAACAAGGCCCGAATCTCATTCGTCCTATCAAACTTTCTCAAAACTCTCAAAATAAAATCGGCATGACCTGCCCGCTATTCTCACTACTCAGAATCACAGATTTCATTGCAAAAGCATAATTAACTCAGCACAATCAACCAACATGTCATATATCAACATATTATGCAATAACCACGTAGCACTTAGAATATAAAGCATGCATCACACATCCTAAATTACCCACTTAGCACTTAGCATGTAATTCACTCTCAAAAACATTCAGTAGATGAATCATCTACATTGTCAGCCGAAGCCTCAGAAAACATTTTTCCAATCAAACACAAACAAGTGCATAAACAGTAAATCAATGTCGAAAGCATCGACCCTAAGCATTAACTAGAGATTCAGTGAGAAGCCCTCACCTGAAGATTCTCTAGGATTCTCTTCGGATGCTCCTACACAATCAACTCCTTGCTCTTCAGGAAATTCCTCAAAATCACCTTTAGAGCAAAACCACAGAAATACTGTCAGAATCTATCGGAAACTAAGCTATCAATACATCACTAAGGTTACACGAAGTAGTACATACTCCGAGGTACGATAATCTAGCGCGAAAGGACAAGTTTTCGGAAAAGGAATTTTCCTCCTCCTCCCCTATAGGGCTCGGCCACTTTGGTAATTGTAGGACTCGATTTTTCTTCGATCAAACTTGGTTCCTATGCTTTCATTAGCCGTAACTAAGGGTATTCTAAACTCGGAAAAATTATCGGATCAAAAACTGTCGCAGGGGTATTTTGGTCATGATTTTTAACTTAGAATTTTCAAAACTGAAATCCCAAAAAGCAAATTTGACAGGGACGTTACTAACGACGTTTATGACAACTAATCCTACTAGCACTAAGCTAAGGCGATAGTTTTCAGCCTAAAGGTTGAAGCTTTACTCCAAAAATGGGTATTTAAGGCTAAAATTGATTCCGGCGGAAATCCGGCGGCATAACGGAAAATCTAATCCGGCAGAAGTGATCTTGGGCACATAAGGAAGAGGTTTAGAATCAGAAATGAAATATTCAGGATAGTTTTGCAAAAACCTCAAAACTATCAGCTCAGAAAAGTCTACAGAAAAGCTATGGAAAAAGCGATCAGAGGTAAGGATTAGCGACTATACCTCGAAACCTTGAAGCAGCAACTGATTGATCGACGATCAAGCAAGAAATGAAGAAAATCTCTTCTCCTCCTCCTCTTCTCAAACTCGCGGCCTCCTTGGTGAAAATGGGTGAGTTTTTGTGTTTTTTCTTCCTTTCTTGGCTATATATAGAGGTTGGCAAAACGCGGGAAAATGAAAGTTTCGCGAATCCGATTTTTCCGGCTTCATTCTCCGTGAATTAATAGATATGTTTTGGCAAAAGAATTCCAAAACTAAAATGAGGTCTCCTTGTATTTTTGGCAACTAATGCAAAGTCGGTGTAAAACTATTTTACCCGATAAGTTGCTTTTTGCATCGGATGTCGGAATAGAAAACTTCCTTCTAAAGAAAGATTGAAATCATCGAGAGAAATGGGTGTACGCGTGTAGAATCTTCATTTGATGTTCCGAATAGAAAAAGTCCTCATAGTCGGGTAATTCTAGGGTTTTGAAATACCAGGGTTTCGGTTTCGGCAAACTTCCGATGATTGGAATCGGACGTTCGTAGATCCTAGAGTTTCGCCTCGAAACGATTGTGATATATGGAAAAAGAGAAGTTCTAACATTTCTCTGAAGATTTTTGGAATTAACTTCCATCGTGCCTAAAAGTGAAAATTAGCTATATACTAGGGTTTCTGACCTAGGTTAAAGCGTGTAACGATCGTGCTATAACTTTTATCGACTTCGATACAATCCTTTGACTTTTCCTGAACTTTCTCCTTCATACATTTATTTCATTTGGTAAACTCTAGTTCAGGTTTCCCTTCACGATACATCAACCCTAATCGTGAATAGGATTTTATTCACTTAGCATAAGCTTAAAAACTTGGGTCTTACATCTGGAGGGTTTGCACCCAAAGAAAGGAAATCCACTATCTCAAGATTCAGGAATTACAGACACTCATGAACAACTCAGTTCATAGTTCACTTCCTAATCTACCTAGTGTATTTCTACTTAGAATCTCAACCTAAGTATGAGAGCCCCTCTCACTTTCTCTCAATCACTGCCACGGTGATTGGTGAACATAATGAACAAGTAGAGTTTAAACGCAATCAAACACACAGAATCTCTCTTTGCTTTATAGAATCAGTGAGCAAAGACAGATTCACAACTAACAAAGGACAAGGCACAATTGACAAATCCTAAAACACTCGATCTCTCTCTATCAGCTTCGACCCTCTTCATGTTTTAGGTCTTCATCCTTTTATAGACTTCAGCAGCGGTAGCATGGGCTTTAGGGTTGGCACGGGCTGAAGAAACAGATTGCAGTAACAGCAATTCAAAAACGCAATCTTGATAGATTCGGTTTCTTATTGCACAAGTAAAGATAGAAATCAATCTTTTAACAAAGATTGTTTCAACAAATAACAATCCAACAAATAAAACCCTTCTGGAATAACTCCTTGCTCCTCAAGTAACTCAAAAACATATCTTTAGTAAATCTTCAGAGGGCCCACAACAGAAACACAAGCTGAGGACTGATGCCCTAGCTTCACGAGGACAGATGCCACGACATCTGCTTCGACAATCGGTTGTTTTGACAAAATGCATGGCAACATGTTCCAACAATCTCCCCCTTTGTCAAATTTTGTCTAAAACAACTTACAGCCAGAGAGGATAAAAACTAGTGAAACAATTATCCCCCTTAGTCAGAGCTCCCCCTCAACTGATGCCACTACACAACCAACTATCATTCTTCAAAAGACATAGTTGGAACAAAAACACTTAGCAGCACAAACAGACAACCAGAAGTACAATCAGGCCTTAGCATATGATGACACCAAAATAGATCAGCTTAAAACATCAATGTTTCAGAAATACTGCCATCAGAAGTTAGCAACACATAAGCTATCAGAAATACTTCTAATCAGAGGCAACGTTTCAGAAATACTGCTAATCAGAGGCAACGTTTCAGAAATACTACTATTAGAAAAAAAATGCCTCTTGAAACAAACATAGCCATTGTCTTGAACTTGCCTTCAAATTAAACAGACCAAAGCTAACACTATCAGAACACACATAGCAGAAGCAACTTTACAGTAGAAACATAGGTCTTCACAGCAGTACCACAAAATATTACAGACCACATAGCAGATAGAATCTTCAATCTCAACGCAAACTCAAACTACTCCCCCTTTTTAGCACAAATTTGCAAAGGGTGCATCCAAAAACAAAATAAAATAGCACAAGATCAGAGCAAACTAGTCTTCAGAACTTGACTCCTCTTCATTACTCGCTTCTGCACTTTCTTCAGATCCTTCTGCACTTTCTTCAGATCCTTCTGCACTTTCTTCAGATCCTTCCTCCTCTTCATTACTCGCTTTTTGAGCAGCTGTAGCAGCAGCACTGTGCTCACCACCTGGACGTTCTTCTTCTTGAAGCTTGTGTAGCAACGCATCAACTTTGAGCTTCCTGGCAGTGCTTACCCTGATTGTCTCCTGCAAAGCCTTGGAAACTTCCTGTAATTCAGCAATTATGGCCTGAGTGCCAGATTCAGTCACTGGAGGAGCAGATGTCCTGCTGGTTGGTAAGGCAATGTCTAGAACATGTGGCTCCATAAACAAACGTTGATCCAAAGTGATTGGAACACCACGAGACATAGCCACATCATCAGCCCTGAGAATCTGAGGATGCTGCTTAAGAATGATCTCAGAGAGAAGGGAAGGAAATGAAACAGGCAGCTTCACAGCACAAGTATCAGCATGCTTCAATGTCTGCTCAAACACAAAAGTTCCAAAATCAAAAGCAAGAGACTTGCCAATCCTATAGATCAATTTGGCAAGCGTTGCAGAAACACCAGAGGTATGTTGAGTAGGAACCCAATTCACAGCACCAATCCTGTTAAGAATAGCATACTTCACACTGAGATTTACAGTAGACAACAACGTCTTGCTCGGCCACTTCTTCACATGACCTGCAGTAAGCTCCTTGGCAACATCATCCATGGACACTTCTTCATCAACAAATTCAATAGCACTTCTTCCAAGTGCTTGATTGACCACAGCAGGTGAGAACATCACACATTCAGCCCGCGCATAGACTTTCCTGAATTCTGCACTATCAGGAAGTCCCACATCAACAAAGAGATTCACCAAGAACTCTCTCACAAGCTTCTCATAGCACCTTCCAACATTCTGAATAGTCTTCATCAGACCTGCTTTCTCAATTAGTGCAATTACATCTCTGCATTCAAGAACATCAGAACCAACTTCCCTTTCCTTGGCCATTCTCCTCTTGCAAACAAACTTCCACTTCTGAACATTCTCTTCTAAGTGGAAAGACACTCTATCAATAGGAACAGCAGGAACATTCTGAGGAATACGCTTACCAGAAAACTTCTTTTTCTCAGAAGATCGAATGTCCTAGACACCGACTTCAACATCTGACTCAGAGTCTTCAACTGGAATCTTCCTCTTCTTCTTCTCAGTGGGAGTCTTGTCTTCCTTTTGCTTCCCCTTACTCTTCACACTGGCCTGTCGTGACTTGTAGGTTATAGGTGAAGACTTGGATTTCTTTGATGGAGTAGGAGTGACTTCAGGAAAAGAACCCCTTCTTTTCTTCTTCATCCTTGCAGCAACACTATCAGCAAAGGACTCGGTCAGAGGAATATCATCAGAATCATCATCAGAGATGTTCTGAACAGAGGCTGGAGCCTGGATTGGCTCTTCAGAATTGATACCCTCAGAGTTATCATTCTTTGGATCAGCAACCTTTGAAGAGGATGAAACAGAGATATCAGGCTGGGTAGCACCACCTGAATCTTCATAAGAAGTGGAATCCTTTCCAGGTTTTTCTTGAGCAGAACTTTCCATAGACCCAGATGTCTCAACATCAGGCACAACATCAGGGGGCGATTTCACAGGAGAATCTTCATCATTGATTTCCTCTTCGTCAGGAACATCCTCAAGGATAGGAACATTTGGGGCTTTGCTATTCTTGACCTGTGATTTGTAGACCTTACACGTTGGGTTTCGTGATCTCATCTTCTTGGGAGCTTTCTTGGACACAGAAGATGGTTGAGAAGAATCACTCTTCAAACCTATACACTTGACTCCTTTAGAAGTCCTTTCAATCTTGGCCTTGACAGATTCCTTCTTTACTGAACTTTGAGACATGATGAATTGAGAGTAAATACAAACAGAGTACAGACCAACTGTAAGACCCAAGTTTTTAAGCTTAGAATAAGTGGAAGAGATTTCCATTCACGATTAGGTTTGACGTATTGAGAAGGGAAACCTGAACAAAAGTTTATTAAAGGAAATATATTTATGAAGGAGAAAGTTCAGGAAAAGTCAAAGGATTTTATCGAAGTCGATTTAAGTTATAGCACGATCGTTATACGCTTAACCTAGGTCAGAAACCCTAGTATATAGCTAATTTTCACTTTTAGGCACGACGGAAGTTAATTCCAAAAATCTTCAGAGAAATGTTAGAACTTCTCTTTTTCCATATATCAAAATAGTTTCGAGGCGAAACTCTAGGATCTACGAACGTCCGATTCCAATCATCGGAAGTTTGCCGAAACCGAATCCCTGGTTTTTCAAAACCCTAGAATCAACCGTCAATGAAGACTTTTTCTATTCAGAGCTTCAAATGAAGATTCTACAAGCGTACACCCATTTCTCTTGATGATTTCAATCTTTCTTCCGAAGGAAGTTTTCTATTCCGACATTCGATGCAAAAAGCAACTTATCGGGTAAAATAGTTTTACACCGACTATGCATTTGTTGCCAAAAATATAAGGAGACCTCATTTTAGTTTTGGAATTCTTTCGCCAAAACATATCTTAGAATTCATGAAGAATGACGCCGGAAAAATCAGATTCGCGAAACTTTCATTTCGCCGCGAATTTCCATCTTCTACATATAGCAAGAAAGGTGAGAAAATTTACAAGAACTCCTCCATTTCTCTCCCAAACCCGCGAGCTCCATTGAAGAGGAAGGAAGAAGAGTTTTTCTTCATCTCTTGCTTGATCGTTGATTAATCAGTTGCTGCTTCAAGGTTTCGAGGTATAGTCGCTAATCCTTACCTCTAATCGCTTTTTCCATAGCTTTTCTGTAGAGTTTTCTGAGCGGATAGTTTATGGGTTTTTGCAAAACTATCCTGAATCTTTCATTTATGATTCTAAACCTCTTCTATATGTGCCCAAGATCACTTCTGCCGGATTATATTTTCCGTTACGTCGCCGGAATTCCGCCGGAATCAATTTTAGCCTTAAATACCCATTTTTGGAGTTTTTGAGGTAAAGCTTCAACCTTTAGGCTAAAAACTATCGCCTTAGCTTAGTGCTAGTAGGATTAGTTGTCATAAACGTCGTTGGTGACGTCCCTGCAAAATTTTATTTTTGGGATTTCAGTTTTGAAATTTCTAAGTTAAAAATCATGACCAAAATACCCCTGCGACAGTTTTTGATCCGATAATTTTTCCGAGTTCAGAATACCCTTAGTTACGGCTTATGAAAGCATAGGAACCAAGTTTGATCGAAGAAAAATCGAGCCCCACAATTACCAAAAGTGGTCGAGCCCTATAGGGGAGGAGGAGGAGGAAAATTTCCTTTTCCGAAAACTTGTCTTTCGCGCTAGATTATCGTACCTTAGAGTATAGATTACTTCGAGTAACCTTAGTAAGTATTGATAGCTTAGTTCTCGATAGATTCTGATAGTATTTCTGTGACTTTGCTTTAAAGGAACTTTTGAGGAATTTCCTGAGGAGCAACGCTTTGCTTGTGAGGAAGAGTTAGAAGATAATCCTGGAGAATCTACAGGTGAGGGCTTCTCACTGAATCTCTAGTTAATGCTTAGGGTCGATGTTTCGACATTGTTTACTGTTTATGCACTGGAATTGTGTGTGATTGGAAAATGTTTTCTGAGGCTTCGGCTGACAATGTAGATGATGCATCTACTGAATGTTTTTGATGAGTGAATGACATGCTAAGTGCTAACTAGGTAATTTAGGATGTGTGGTGCATGCCTTATATGCTAGGTGCTATGTGGTTATTGCTTAAGATATTGACATATGACATGTTGATTGATTATGATGAGTTAATTCTGCTTTTGCACTATAATCTGAGTTTCTGAACGGTGAGAAAAGCGGGCAGGTCATGCCGATTTTATTTTGAGAGTTTTGAGAAAGCTTGAAAGGACGAATGAGATTCGGGCCTTGTTGTGGTGTTGTATGGATCGAGACATTCTCTGGAGTCATTTGGGGATTAGGAGATCCCGAGAACTTATAGGATTCGCGATAAGACTAAAGGGATAATTATTTTGTAAAGAAAACTCATAAGACATTAAACAACCTCTAAATCTTTAAGTAATGGTAATAATCTCGGAAGGAAGCTTTGGATGCAAATCATAATTTTGGAAAACGAGAAGTGTCGTCGGATCCCAGCATTGAGAAAGTGGAGGGGCTTCGAGTATGTAGATGTTGTGGTGCTGTTGGAGCAGCGGTTGTCGTTGTGCTGTTGGAGCAGCTATTGTGGTTGTGCTGTTGGAGCAGCTATGTTGTTGGGTGTATCTTCGACTTTGCGGCGCGAATCCGTATGTTCAAACCCGACGGGTTGGGCCGATTCGGCAATAATTGTTGACACGCGCGAATCCGTATATTCAATCCGATGGATTGGATCGATTCGGCGGTAGTCACTCAGGCACGCGTGAGTCCGTATGTTCAATCCGATGGATTGGATCGATTCAGCGATTGCCATTTTACCTCGCGTGAATCCGTATGTTCAATCCGAGGGATTGGATCGATTCAGCGATAACCTTTCGACTCGCGCGGATCCGTATGTTCAATCCGATGGATTGGATCGATTCGGCGATAGTCATTGGACACGCGCAATGTCCGTATGTTCGACTCTTTTGAGTGAACCGACTTGGCGTTGTCATTTGTTGCGTGTGCGAGTCCGTATGTTCAACCCAAGGGGTTGGATCGACTTGACATGCCTAATTGTTGGGCTATCCTGGGGATAAGTCCGCGAGACCGGTAGTTTCCGAGTATGTGATACTCTTTGCTTGTTGAGCAGTTGTGACCATCGGATTGAGATGAGTCGGATGATCCGGAGATCATCATGAGTTACTATGTTGATGTGAAGAAGTGTCTTTTGTCGCAGAATCGACTTTACCTTAGGGTAAGCTTTTAGAGACTTTAATTTACCTAGAACACGTGGCGACGTGTCGAGTGAGAGTCGGAGACGTTGTTTGACTAATCATCCTGCATTCATGCATACTGATTTAGTTGTCGAGTGTGATTGTTATTTGGTAACCCTATTTGGAACATGTTAATTGTTATTATTGCTGTTAAGTTCATTATGGAAAATGCAACCCTAGGATGTTATCCCTAGCTATAAGCCTAAGTGGCTATTCTCTTATCTATATCTATTGGTGCTATTATTTATGTAATTCTTTGGAGTTGACCCTCGCGTCTTCTGTGTGTGCTTTGGCGAACAAACGCCCTTTGTCAGATGTCTTTGGCGGGCTGATTCATGATGGTTCATCCTTCGGGAGGAACTAGGGTTGAGATGCGGGAACTGGAGCGTTTCGCGGTAGCGACAGGAGGACGGATGGTGTACATAGACTAGGTCGTTCTGGATTCAGATTCGGGCGACGATCATGCTAGCATGTAGGTTTTAGTGCTGGTGTGAGCTCCTCGAGATGGGATTAGTGTAGGAGTAGAGTCTTAGCTCTGAACATCATTTGTTTTCTTTGGGGACAGGGTAGTTTCCCACCTATAGCTTTTTGTGTGGTTCTTTACGAGAATCACAGAGAGTTGGTTGGACTTAGGAGGTCTTGCTTCAGGCCGATGGGCCAGCTTATTCTCAGTTTTGAGGGATGGTGTTGCGGACACTTGACCTTTCTTGTGGATTGTACCTTTTGCCTTCGGGCGTTACACTTTTCTTTCCGTCACTGGAGGTTTACTCGTGACGAGGTTACTACTACAGCGGGGGCTGTTTATATATTGTATATTAGATCTGATTATTGTTATTGTTGGGTTTTATTTACTTCAGTCTTGTCTTAGTTATTATCGAAAAAAAAATATTTCACGTTTTTCCGCATTAAGTTTACTTTTGGTTACTAAAGTGACGCCACCGAAATCGGGGTGTTACACCAACGAAACAGAAGTGCAAAAGATAGATGATAAGTCTTGAAGAAGATAGATGCACAAGCGGTTGAGAGAACACAATTTGCCCGTTGGAGGTAGTTATAGGATAAGTGAACCATGAAGTAACTTTCTCTCTGCTGATGTCACAACGGCAGTTAATGATGACCAAGAATAAACTAGCCGTTAACACACTGGGGCACGCTAATTACTATGCATCAGAAAGACAAATCCCTAGACTTCCTCTTAATTTTTCAAAAGTGATTGCATCAAGGGGTTTTGTGAAAATATCAGCCAATTGCTTGTCAGTTGTAACATGATCCAAATTAACAATTTTATCCTCCACCAAGTCTCTAATAAAATGATGTCTAATGTCAATATGCTTGGTCCTGCTATGTTGTATCGGATTCTTAGAAATATTAATTGCACTGAGATTGTCGTAGTACAATGTCATGACATCCTGTTCAACATCATACTCCTTCAGCATTTGCTTCATCCACATGAGTTGTGTACAACTACTTCCTGCTGCAATATATTCTGCTTCAGCTGTAGACAATGAGACACAATTCTGCTTCTTGCTAAACCATGAAATCAAATTATTCCCTAGGAAGAAACATCCACCAGATGTGCTCTTTCGATCATCTGCACTACCTGCCCAATCTGCATCACAGAATCCAACTAAAGAGGAATTTGTATCATGAGTATAGAGAATACCATAGTCACTTGTGCCATTGATGTACTTGGTAATTCTCTTGACTTGTAGCAGATGACTGGCTTTAGGATCTGCCTGATATCTAGCACAAACTCCGACAGCAAATGTGATGTCTGGTCTGCTAGCAGTGAGATACAACAAGCTTCCAATCATGCTTCTATAGAGACTTTGATCAACATCTTCCCCCTGCTCATCCTTGGAAAGTTTGATGTGTGTAGCAGCAGGAGTTCTCTTGTGACCAGCCTTTTCAAGGCCAAACTTCTTGACTAACCCTTTAGCATACTTACACTGTGATATGAACATAGAATCTTCCATTTGTTTGACATGTAGTCCTAGAAAATAATTCAATTCACCAACTAGGCTCATCTCAAATTCAGATTTCATTTGTCGGACGAAATGCTCCACCATTGAGTTCGACATTCCTCCAAAGACAATGTCATCCACATAAATCTGTGCTATCATGAGCTTACCTTTGTCATTCTTCACAAACAGAGTTTTATCAACTTCACCCTTACTGTAACCATTGCTTACAAGGAACTCAGTTAACCTTTCATACCAAGCCCTAGGTGCTTGCTTCAAGCCATACAAGGCCTTCCTCAACTTGTACACATGATCTGGATGGTGTGGATCTGTAAATCCTTTAGGCTGTTCAACATAAACTTCTTCACTCAAATAGCCATTCAGAAAAGCACTCTTCACATCCATCTGATAAAGTCTGAACTTCAAGAGACAAGCAACACCTAACAACAGTCTTATAGATTCCAGTCTAGCTACTGGAGCAAAGGTTTCATCAAATCAACTCCTTCTATCTGAGTATATCCTTGAGCAACTAGCCTTGCTTTATTCCTTGTGACTGTTTCAGTTTCATCTGATTTGTTCTTGAAGATCCACTTAGTGCCAATGATGTTTACTTCTTCAGGTCTAGGCACTAACTCCCACACTTCATTTCTTCTGAACTGCTCTAGCTCCTCTTGCATAGCATTTATCCAGTATTCATCAGTGAGAGCTTCATTGACATTCTTGGGTTCTATCTTAGAGATGAAACAACTGTGAGCAATTATACTTCTGGATCTGGTAGTCACCCCTTCTTGAAGATTACCAATAATGTTTTCTTGAGGATGATTCTTCTGAACCCTGATTGATGGAGCTTTGTTTGATGTGATATCTTTGTCTTCCTTTTCATCAGCACTTGTTTCTGACTCAATGTCGAGGGCGGTTGCTGGAGCATCGGATGGAACATCAGCACCATCATCATCTTCATTCAAAACTGCTGCTTCCTTCTTGCTTGGTTCATCATCCACAGTCACATTCACAGATTCCATCATGGTCCTTGTGCGAGAGTTAAAAACTCTATAAGGTTTGCTGTTCATAGAATATCCCATGAAAATTCCTTCATCACTTCTAGGATCAAGCTTCCTCTTAGGATCACGATCTGCAAGGATATAACATTTACTTCCAAATATGTGAAAGTATTTTACAGACGGTTTTCTACCTTTCCATAGCTCATACTGTGTGGAGGATGTCCCTGCCCTGATGGTGACTCTATTATGTATGTAACAGGCAGTACTCATAGCTTCATCCCAGAACTGGTGTGGAATCTTCTTAGCATGTAACATTACTCTAGCTGATTCCTGGAGAGTTCTATTTTTCCTTTCAACTATTCCATTCTGCTGTGGAGTAATGGGGGCAGAAAATTCATGACTAATACCTTCTGTTCCACAGAACTCCAAGAATTTTGAATTCTCAAACTCCCTTCCATGATCACTTCTGATTCTCACAATCACACATTCCTTCTCATTCTGAAGTCTCACACATAGATTCTTGAATATTTCAAAAGTCTCTGATTTTTCTCTCATAAATTCAACCCATGTATACCTTGAAAAATCATCTACACAGACAAACTCATACCTTTTTCCTCCCAAGCTTTCAACCTGCATGGGACCCATGAGATCCATGTGAAGCAATTCTAGAACCTTTGTCATGGTCTGATGCTGGAGCATCTTGTGTGGCACCTTGGTTTGCTTACCAATCTGACATTCTCCACATAGTTTTCCTTCTCCCAAGCTCAAATTGGGCAATCCCCTTATTGCTTCATCTGCAAGAATCTTTTGCATGCTCCTGTAGTTGAGATGTCCTAGTCTTTGATGCCATACATTCACCTCATCTTCTTTAGTTAACAAACATCTGGAAACATGAGCTTTTTCTTCTGATGTCCATATATAACAGTTGTCTTTTGATCTGACTCCTCTCATCACAACTCTCTCATCATCAGTGGTCACAACACATTCTATCTTATTGAACTTCACATCATATCCTTGATCACACAGTTGACTTATGCTGATTAGGTTGGCTGTTAAACCATTTACAAGTAACACATTGTTCAAGTTAGGAGATTTTGTGCTAACAAGTTTTCCTACTCCCTTGATCTTTCCTTTAGCTCCATCTCCAAAAGTAACATAGTTGGTGGAGTGACTTCTGATGTGCTTTGAGCAGCCACTATCAAAATACCAATCTTCCTTTGATGATGCTCTGAAAGACGTGTAGGCTACTTGACATCTGACTTCACCCTTGGGCTTCCATTGCTTCCTCATCTGAACAGGCTTTTTATCGTGCATCTGAGGATAACCATATAACCTATAACAATAGGGCTTTATATGACCATTCTTACCACATTAGTGACACTTCCAAGGTACAATTTTTTCAAGCTTAAGCTGGGGTTTCACATGCAGAGGTACATGTCGAGGCAATGAATCTGACAACTGATAATTTCTGGGCTTCTTGAATTCAGTTTGTTTTGCAGCAGACACAAATTTCTTTGAACCTTTCTGATTTTCTTTGTTTGTTGTTCTATAGTCAAAGCCAATTCCCTTCAAACTCCCTCCTTGCTTGCTAGTTTCTTTCAGAATTTCATCAAGCATATCAGAACCACTGTTCAGCATTCTAACAGATTTGTGAGTAGCTTCAAGCTTTCTTGTCAGAGTTGCCACTTCCTCTTGAAGTCCTGCATTAATCAACACTAGATTAGCCTTTTCCATAACATCAGCATTATTAAACTTACTTTTCCATTCCTCCAGATCTTCCTTCAGCTTTGTGCTGAGCTCTTTCAGCCTTTCATTCTGAGAGACAAGTTGTTCTATCTCACTTTGCTTTTCTCTCACAAGTTTACATGCTTCTTCCCACTTGACGTGTAGCAGCTTGTAAGTCTCAGCCAGTTCCTCATATGTAATGTCCTCATCATTTGTATCAGACTCATAGATGGTTCCAGAGAAAGCATTGACTTTGTTTGCAGATATCTCCTCCTCATCTTCAGTATCTTCATCTGACCAAGTTACCATCATACATTTCTTCTGCTTCTTTAGATAGGTGGCGCATTCAGACCTGATATGGTCATATCCTTCACATTCATGACACTGCACTCCTTTATTCTGACCAGATCTTTCTTCTTCTTTGGTCTTCCTCTGTAAATTAGAAAACTTAGGTTTGTTATCGAACTTCATGTACTGGACATTAGGCCTGGTTCTTTTGTCAATCTTTCTCAATGCTCTGTTGAATTTTCTTGCTAGCATGGCCAGAGCCTCAGAAAGATTTTCACCCTCACAATCTTCATCATCACCTTCATCAGTGTTTGACACAAAAGCAATACTCTTATTCTTCTTCTCAGATAACTCAAATGTCTGCAAAGAACCAATAAGTTCATCAACCTTCATGTTCTCAATGTCTTGAGCCTCCTCAATTGCAGTGACTTTCATAGCAAACTTCTGAGGAAGAGATCTCAAGATCTTCCTTACAAGCTTCTCATCTGACATAGGTTCTCCCAAAGCAAATGAAGCATTAGACAAGTCGCGGACACGCATGTGGAGTTCTGAAATAGTCTCTTCTTCAGTCATCATCAAATTTTCAAATTGAGTAGTAAGCATCTGAAGTCTTGACATCCTTACGCGAGTAGTTCCTTCATGTGCAGTTTTCAGAATTTCCCAAGCATCCTTTGCCACAGTACACGTATTGATCAGCCTATACATATTCTTGTCAACTCCATTAAAGATAGCATTTAGAGCCTTTGAATTTCCAAGAGCAGCTTCATCTTCAACACTGGTCCATTCTTCTTCAGGTTTTTCCACAACAGTAGTAGAGGTGCCTTCAACCTCAATCTTAGTGGGGTGCTTCCAACCCTTGACAATAGCTTTCCAAGTCTTGTTGTCAATTGATTTGAGAAAGGCTGTCATGCGAACCTTCCAGTAGTCATAGTTAGTACCATCCAGAATGGGTGGCCTATTGAGTGATCCTCCCTCCTTGTTATCCATAAGAACTTGAATAAAACTCCCTGGAGCTCACCCAACCAGAACAGGGTGCCTTCTCTGATGCCAATTGTAATTCAGGTTCCCTCTGATACGATTGTCCTGCACGATGCTGGGACAAGAGGTTCGATAATCGCTTAACAATAAAACAAAACTTAACAACAGAAACAATAACACACAGTAATTGTTAACCCAGTTCAGTGAAAACTTTCACCTACGTCTGGAGGGTTTGCACCCAAAGAAAGGAAATCCACTATCTCAAGATTCAGGAATTACAGACACTCATGAACAACTCAGTTCATAGTTCACTTCCTAATCTACCCAGTGTATTTCTACTTAGAATCTCAACCTAAGAATGAGAGCCCCTCTCACTTTCTCTCAATCACTGCCACAGTGATTGGTGAACACAATGAACAAGTAGAGTTTGAAAGCAATCAAACACACAGAATCTCTCTTTGCTTTATAGAATCAGTGAGCAAAGACAGATTCACAACTAACAAAGGACAAGGCACAATTGACAAATCCTAAAACACTCGATCTCTCTCTATCAGCTTCGACCCCCTTCATGTTTTAGGTCTTCATCCTTTTATAGACTTCAGCAGCGGTAGCATGGGCTTTAGGGTTGGCACGGGCTGAAGAAACAGATTGCAGTAACAACAATTCAAAAACACAATCTTGATAGATTCGGTTTCTTATTGCACAAGTAGGGATAAAAATCAATCTTTTAACAAAGATTGTTTCAACAAATAACAACCCAACAAATAAAACCCTTCTGGAATAACTCCTTGCTCCTCAAGTAACTCAAAAACATATCTTCAGTAAATCTTCAGAGGGCCCACAACAGAAACACAAGCTGAGGACTGATGCCCTAGCTTCACGAGGACAGATGCCACGACATCTGCTTCGACAATCGGTTGTTTTGACAAAATGCATGGCAACATGTTCCAACATTAGCATATAATCATGGAATCAAAACATAAGAATATAGGGCCATGCAAGGTACATCAAATAAGGATTAAGAATCATGGCTTTCATGGCAAAACGTTACAGCAACAAACACTTCCATAAATCTCATGCAAGAACATAACTTTTCTCAAGGATTTTCATGGCAAAACCCTAAACCTCTACCCTTTTCCTAAACCAGCCCTTACCTTGATCAAACTTGATGAGAAAGAAAGGTTTTTGATGCTCAAAGAGAGTCCAACGGCTGCTGTCCAAGTCTCTCTTCTTTCTCTCCCACTCGATCACTCTCTTTCTCCCTCACTTTCTCCTCTCTATCTCGCTCACTCACGGTCGGCACTAGGGTTGCAAGGGCGGCTCCAACACTACTAGGCCTAGGGTTTTTTTTTATCTTATTTCTAGCCCAAGCCCAAAACCAAGCAATTAATTCTATTAATCACTTATTAATTACTAATAATCAGAATTAAAAACCAAATAAAAACCCTCTCCCATCACCCTAATGTGGCCGATGGCCACAAGCTCCCTCTAGGGTTCCAAACCCGCGACCACCAAGGCCCAGCTTGGGTTTCAAGCCCAATTTTCCATCTTTTAATTAATTAAATAAAGTTTAATAAAATTTATTTAATTAATTAAACTGAACTAAATAAAATAAAACATATAAGTCACATGGATCACTTATAAAACTCAACCTCATAAAATCATCCAAATCATCTATAGTTCAAGTCACATCAAAATAGACCAATAACTTTATTTAATAAAATTAGGGTCTTACCATACCACCCCCCTTAAAAATTGTTTCGCCCTCGAAACTTAAGGTTCTACAAACAACTCGGGATGTGACTCCCGCATCTTATCATCAAGCTCCCAGGTAGCGTCACCCGTCGCTTGATTCCAAATCACTTTCACCAAGGATACCTCCTTGTTTCTTAAGCGTTTGGTACTCTTGTCGACGATCTTGATGGGTGGCATCACCATCGTCAGATCATCCTTTAGCTGAATATCATCAGGTTCAATAACATGAGAGTCATTAGCCATGTACTTCCGAAGTTACGATACGTGAAGTACATCATGAATGTTGGATAGGAATGGCGGCAACGCAATCCTATATGCCACTGGCCCAACACGTTCCGTAATCTAGTACGGTTCAATGAACTTTGAAGTAACCTTCTTCGACTTGATCGCCCTTCTGACACCTGTCCTCTGGGTAACCCGCAAGAAGACATGATCTCCAACTTGAAATTCCAGCTCCTTCCTCCTGTTGTCAGCATAACTCTTCTGACGACTCTGCGAGATCCTCATCTTTTCCTGGATTCGCTTCACTTCTTCTGTGGTCTGCAGCACCAACTCAGGTCCAATAACCAAGTTCTCCCCGTCTTGATGCCAACACAAAGGCGTACGACACCACCGACCATCCAAAGCTTCGTAAGGTTCCATCCCTATGCTTGCATGAAAACTGTTGTTGTAGGTGAACTCAACCAACAGCAACAACTCGTCCCAACTCCCTTTATGGTCTAGCACACAAGCCCTTAGCAAATCCTCCAAGGATTGAATAGTCCTTTTGGTTTTCCCATCCGTCTGCGGATGATAAGCGGAACTCAACCTCAAATTGGTTCCCAAAGCTTGTTGCAGAGCTCTCCAGAAACGTGAGGTAAACCTCGGGTCTCTGTCCGACACAATGCTAGACGGCACACCATGCAGACGTACAATCTCAGCGATGTAGATCCCTGCTAGTTTCTCCACCTTGTAGTTCAGGTTGATTGGCACAAAGTGAGCAGTCTTCGTCAATCGATCAACCACCACCCAAATTGCTTCGAATCTCCTTCGTGTTAGTGGTAACGCCGTCACGAAGTCCATAGAAATGTTGTCCCACTTCCACTCCAGAACATCCAACGACTGAAGTTTCTCTGCTGGTTTCTGATGTTCCACCTTCGCCTTCTGACATGTCAGACATGTCGACATGTACTCAGCTACTTGTTTCTTCATCCCAGGCCACCAGAAATGAAGCTTCAAGTCCTGATACATCTTGTTCTTTCCCGGATGAATGCTCAACCTGCTTTTGTGCCCTTCATCCAAGATCAGTTTCCTCATTGTTGCGTCATTGGGTACATAGACTCGCCCTCTACAACGCAAAATGTTATCGTTCCCGATAGCAAACTCCGGCACCTTTCCTTGAGCAACAAGCTTGCGCCACTCAATCAGTCCTTCATCGGTCTTTTGCTTCGACTTTATCTCGTCTAAGAGTCCACTCGACACCGTTACCATTCCGAAACTCAGCTTTCCTGGCGCAAGCTTAACATCCAAGCTCAGATCTCGGAATGCCTCCAACAGTTCTAACTCCTTGACCATCAACGAGGATACATGTATAGCCTTTCGACTAAGAGCGTCAGCTACAACATTGGTCTTCCTCGGATGATACTGCAGAGCAAACTCGTTGTCCTGTAGAAATTCCATCCACCTTCGCTGCCTCATGTTCAGATCCTTCTGATCAAACAAGTACTTCAAACTCTTGTGATCATTGTAGATCGTGAACATACTGCCATACAAATAATGCCTCCAAATCTTGAGGGCATACACTAAAGCAGCCAACTCCAAATCATGCGTAGGGTAATTCTTTTTGTGGATCTTCAGCTGTCGCGAAGCATAAGCAATCACCTTTTTCTCCTGCATCATTACACAACCCAACCCATTATGTGAAGCATCACAGTATACGTCGTACGGTTCTCCCACCTTAGGCAAGGCTAGTATTGGTGCAGTAGTCAGTCGCTTCTTCATCTCCTGAAAACTCTCTTCACATTTCTCCGTCCATGCAAAAGGTTGATTCTTCTTCGTCAATTGAGTCAACGACGAAGTCAACTTTGCAAAGTCCTTCACAAAGCGTTTGTAGTAGCCAGCAAGCCCAACAAAACTCCTGATGTCGCTTGTCGTCTTAGGTTGTTCCCACGATAAAATCGATTCAATTTTGCTGGGGTCAACAGCCACACCCTGACTTGATATGACGTGACCCAGGAACTTAACCTCTTCCATCCAGAATTCGCATTTGGAACCATTAGCATACAGTTTATTCTCTCGCAATACTCCCAGCACTTGTCGTAAATGCTCTTCGTGTTCCTCGGTACTCTTCGAGTAGATTAGAATATCGTCGATGAACACCACCACGAACTTGTCCAGGAATGGCCTGAACACTCTGTTCATGTAGTCCATAAATAATGCGGGTGCATTGGTAACTCCAAACGGCATCACAAGGTACTCATAATGCCCGTATCGAGTTCTGAATGCAATCTTCTGAATATCAGCCTCCTTGACACGGATCTGGTGATATCCTGACTTTAGATCTATCTTCGAGAAAACAACAGATCCCCGAAGCTGATCCATCAAGTCATTTATCCGAGGCATCGGATAACGGTTCTTCACCGTCACCTTGTTGGGTTGTTGGTAGTCCACGCATAGTCTGGACCTCCCATCCTTCTTCTTCACCAATAACACTGGTGCTCACAAACGCACACAGGCGTACACCTTGGGGCGCAAAAGGGATTCCAAAGCTCACTATTCCTTCGGTTGACATTCCATCAATCGATCTTAGAGTTCAAACATCTTAATATAATCAAACACTTAGTCTCAAGTATCACGACAATGATACTAACTACAGACAATCTCACAGCCAAGAAAACATCTTAGCAAACAAGTCTACCCAATCTCACCGCGGAAACTTAGAACTCATCAAAACAAACACCAACGAGTCCAAACTCGAGTGCCCAAAACCCTAGTGCTCTGGTTTCTCAACCGGAGCTCTGATACCACAATGTAATGCCCCGATTTCTCGAGTGTCACACAGTAAACCAAACGTCACAATTTTCATAAAGAATTTTTGTCGATTCAATTGTTAATCTTCACTTAGTGATAAAGGATTCATTTTACAGAAAACTCTTTAAAACTTTAATCGCAAATCATTTAAAAATGAATCGTGCGTCAAAATACAAATCAACGGAATAACTGAAACGTTGCTTGCTATTAAATAAGAGTAACGGTAGCCACACCCCTGTGTGTAAATAACCAAGTACAAAAAAAGTTAACGTATTACATCTAAAAATGAAACGACAAAATCATAATAAATGGTTCAACAAAATAAATAAGCAATTAAAACTCCGACGCTTCACTCCCGAGTCCCCAAAGTAGACCACCCTCAATCTCTATCCTCATCTTCACTGGAAATCTCAACAAGCTCAATCCCAAATAAATCTCTGTCCCGGCAGCGCTTCTTCAGAGGCGGCTCGGCTAGGGGAAGAGACTCAAGTGGCGGAGGATCAAGAGGACCCAACACACAACAAGCCTCCATATCGCCCCACCAAGAAGGTTCCACAGGTACACGTCCAGCCATCTCCGTCTTGTCATCAAGCCTTGGTTCTTCAGCTGGCGTCTGAGTTGGAACAACGATCTGCTCCATTGGTCTCTGGGACTCAACGGCTACTTCTTCAGAAAGGTCACTTTCCACTTAAGCCACATGAGAGCCTACATCCTCTAGGAAATAGAACCGTGGAGGTGGATAGGGCAAAGTGATGACTCCACCTGTCATCCGTGGTATCTCCATGATGTTACCATGCTTGTCCTTCCCCGTGAGCTTAGCATCACCGACATAGACTCGGCGGATTCCGGACGTGTCGGTCATCCAGGTCGGATCCTTCTCTGTGTCATACAATGTCATCTCCCAGGTATGGGTCGAAGACGTGGTCTTCAAAACCATCTACCCCCCCTCCCCCCACAAATAACACAAAACAAAACAATGCAAGGGTCAGGTTACAAATCAACATAAGTATATATCCATTCACAACACATATTATCCCTTCGCTTTATAGAACTTTATGTAACAGTTAGTCACCTAGGTATTGGTTAAACCAATTATTCTCACATCACACAACCCACCAAAACACCTTGGCCAATCTCGAACATCCGCAGATGCACAATTCTCGAGGGGATACACAGTACAACCCTCAGTTCACGGGGAGACACGCAGTCATCTCAAGGGGACACACAGTACAACCCTTAATCTCAAGGAGACCGCAGTCAACCTTATCACGTGGAGCCGCAATGATCCACAAAAAACACCCTCGCGTGCAAGTAACTGTTTGTCTCTAACGGCACCATCGTTCTCATGGTTCATAGTCTTAACTAGACCTATGTTCCATTTAATTCACATTTACTTGCAAGCGATTAAATCTCGATTCTCTTTGTTCATGGCTCTAATTGATCAACCTAGAGTCTTAACAAATGTTAACGTCGAGTAAAGCAACATAACGACAATAAATATTCACAACACCAATGGGAATTACAGCTGGATGAGCGACCCTTGATTTCTCAGTCAGGCAATATTCATATCACATAGATATTCATAATCATATTCTCATGCTTTTCAAGCACATAACCATGGCAAATCATCAAGCAAGACATCAAGCGACTTGTGCCTCAAAACGAAAGAAAGAAACACTTCGAACCCCTTGAAATAGGGCTTGGCCGAACCCACACATGGCTCTAGGGTTTGTAAAAAAAATTCCTTTCTTTCTTTTCAACCACACAAGCCTTTGTCCAGCCCCCAACATCAACTTATTCACCCAAAAATTCCAGAATTAAACATCCATCAATCATCATGTTGAAACAAGTGAAATACAAGCCAAATTTAGCAAGTAGTCATGGGATTTATGCATGAGATCATAGAGCAATAGCACGTACATCAAATAAGGGTTTGTAGACACGGTTTTCATGGCACAAAAGTCCATAAACAACCATTTTCACATATCTCATGCAAACACATTCAAGATCATAGCTTTTCTCATGGAATTTCATGGCAAATACCCTAAGCAACTACCCTTTCCTAAACCAGCCCTTACCTTGATGAATCTTGATGAAAGAGCAAAGGTTTTTGATGAACAAAGACTCCAAGAAGCTGCTGTCCAGCACTCCTCTTCTTCTCCCCCACTCGATCTCTTTCCTTCTCTCGCTATCTCTCACGCTCTCTCTCGCTTTCTCTCTTTCTCTCTCGGCTTCTCCCTTTCTTTCTCTCTTCTTTCTTCCCTTTTCTTTTCTGAGTTTTCACGTGAAAAGTGTATGGTAAGGCTTCAAGTTCTGTTTGTGAGAAAAAACAAGGTTTTCCCCCCCTTACTCCATGCAAAACCGGCAGCTCACTCCAATTGGGCTAGGGTTTTGTTTGTTTTTCTTTTCTTTTCCCTTACATGCTAGCCCAAGCCCAAAATCAAATAGTCAAACTTATTAATCACTCATTAATTGCTAATTACTCCCATTAACCCCTAAATAATCAGATATTTAAAAAAAAACAACCAACCCTCATAACCTCATGTGTGGCCGGCGGCCATTAGGAAAATTAGGGTTTCCAAACCGTAATTTCCTTCCTTTCTCAAGCCCATGACAATCCTAGCCCAAATAGAATTTTCTCACACCTTTCTTAAGCCCACAACATCTGAATTTAATTAAATAATTAATCACTAATTAAATGAATTAACACAAAATAAAAATTCCCTTCTTTTTAGCAAAACCGCAAGGACTGTACAGCCAGATCTATGGTCACTAAAACGTGAATATCTCAGGCTACAGAGGTTGGAATGACATGAAACCAACGAGAGAATTTAGATAACTGAGAGAGATACAACTCTCATGAAGAAAGCTTCTCAAGATTAGGTCGTTAAGACCTCTCAAAAATTCACACAATATCACAGACAGATTCACAAGAAACCCAAACTTCACCAAAAATTTCACATTTATTCATTAACTCACATAAGCAATACAATAGTAAGATTAGGGTCTTACAATCAACCTTCATGTTAAAACATGTGAAGATCAAGTCAAATTTAGCATATAATCATGGAATCAATACATAAGAATATAGGGCCATGCAAGGTACATCAAATAAGGATTAAGAATCATGGCTTTCATGGCAAAAAGGTACAGCAACAAACACTTCCACAAATCTCATGCAAGAACATAACTTTTCTCAAGGATTTTCATGGCAAAACCCTAAACCTCTATCCTGTTCCTAAACCAGCCCTTACCTTGATCAAACTTGATGAGAAAGAAAGGTTTTTGATGCTCAAAGAGAGTCCAACGGCTGCTGTCCAAGTCCCTCTTCTTTCTCTCCCACTCGATCACTCTCTTTCTCCCTCGCGTTCTCCTCTCGCTCTCGCTCACTGACGGTCGGCGCTAGGGTTGCAAGGGCGGCGGCGGCTTCTCTCTCTTCTCTCTCTTTTCTCTCTTCTTTCTTCTGTTTTCAACGTGAAGAGTGTTTGGTAAGGTTTCTAATTCAGTTTGTGAAAGAAAACAAGGTTTTCCCCCTCTCCACAACACAAAACTGGCGGCTCCAACACTACTAGGCCTAGGGTTTTCTTTTTTTTCTTCTTATTTCTAGCCCAAGCCAAAAACCAAGCAATTAATTCTATTAATCACTCATTAATTACTAATAATCAGAATTAAAAACCAAATAAAACCCATCACCCTAATGTGGCCGGCGGCCACAAGCTCCCTCTACGGTTCCAAACCCGCGGCCACCAAGGCCCAGCTTGGGTTTCAAGCTCAATTTTCCATCTTTTAATTAATTAAATAAAGTTTAATCAAACTTATTTAATTAATTAAACTTAACTAAATAAATTAAAACATATAAGTCACATGGATCACTTATAAAACTCAACCTCATAAAATCATCCAAATCATCTATAGTTCAAGTCACATCAAAATAGACCAATAACTTTATTTAATAAAATTAGGTCTTACATCTGACCCTTGCTTATTTGTTATGTGTTATTCTGGGGGGGCCTAGATGGTGCGGATCACGAGCTGGGTGCGCTCCTGGACAATCGATCTCCATCATCAAGCGAACGACAATGCCTGGGTGACCGACTCACGCCAAGAGCGTCGAATATACGTCGGCGGTGCTACGATCACTGGTCGTGATCGAAATGGGAACATCATTCAAGTCCAAGAGATGGAGCGAGGAAAAGTGAAGATGTCGTTCGTGCCTTGTCGTTTCATGCATCCGATGGACGAGGGTTTGAGGACGTCTTCTGCACAGGTATCCGAAGAGGAGGAAGATCCCTCGGAGGATATGGTGATCGCTCTGGGGCGACCATTGGCAAGGCCCAGTGCAACACCAGTGCCAGCTCCGGAGGCAGCTACCGTCAAGCTGAAGGCTGAGGATCAGGGCAAGCCACGGCGTCAGCTCAGGGGATTCGTTGATCAACCGGAGCCCTATGAAGTTGATGAAGATGAGGAAGCGCAGAATAAATGTGGAGGGTTGCTCGAGGAGACTGAGTCAGAAGGATGTTCTTTTTTCCTTTGGGATTGAGTGACCGATAGTACCGAACTATTTTCTTACTTTCATGTTGAGGTTAAATTTTAATGTAATGGATTTTGAGATTCAGACAACTATTGTGTTACGATTACCGTTTGGATATTTTATTAAAGAAGTTAATTGTTCAAAGGTTTGCGATGATATTTGATTCCGCGCCTTTTGGAAAATTAAGGTTTCAAGAGTTTTACGTAAAATGAACGTTTGTCACTAATTAAAGATTAATTAATTGAACAACGAAAACTTTTTACGAAAATTGTGGCATTTTGGTTACCGTGTGACACTCGAGAAATCGGAGCGTTGCAAAATGTAATCGGATAAACATGCTCTTGGGTTAGTAGAGAAGAGGTTTTGACAGAGAAATCAAGTTATTTGGACAGTTTTACAAAAAGCTCAAAACTTTGAGCATAGAAAGACATAGAGAAAAGCGACAGAATTTACGATCAGAGGTAAGGAATAGCATCAGTACCTCGAGGTCTACGCGTAGCAACGAACAGAGCGACGATCAGGCAAGAAACGACGAAAAGCCCTCCTCCCTTTCTCTCCTCCTTGGCCGCAGGTTTGGTGGGTGAAATGGTGAGGATTTTTGAGTTTTTCTCCTAGTTATAGGAGATGGAAAACGCGAGAAAATGAAAATTTCGCGATTCTGATTTTTCCTGCACATTCCTCGGTGAATTATAAGAGAGAATCCGGCGACAGAATTCCAGAACTCAAACAGGTTTCTTGGGATTAAAGCAAACGATTCACTAACAGTGTTAATCGATTTAACCCGAAAAGTTACTTTTTGCAGTTGATGTCGGATGAGAAAACTTCCTTCTGAAGAAAGATTGGGAACATCGAAAGAAATGACTACACACGTGTGGAATCACTGTTTGAAGCTCCGAATAGAAAAAGTCTTCATGTACGATTCATTTTGAGGTTCTTGAGTCGTCAGGAACTTTGTTTCGGCAAACTTCCGAGAATTGAAATCGATCGTTCGTACAGTCCAGGGTTTCGTGTCGATACACTTGTCATGGAAAGGAATAAGAGAAATTCTTATATTCCTCTGAAGATTTTTGAATTTCGCTTCTACAGTGCTTTAAGAGCAGATTAGCCATTTACTAACGCTTTCGCCCTAAGGCGGAAATGAATAAAGCTCGTGCTACAACCTATAGCGACTATAGTACTATTCTTAGTCATTTCCTGAATTTTCTTCTACATAATACTAATCCAAAAATCAAACACAAGTCAAGTTCCTCTCACGGTTACACAAAATCTTATGCGTGAGTTGGAAATTAATTAATTATTTAATTTTAAAATCTTGGGTCTTACATGTAACAACCTTAAACAACAATTTTTTCTGAAATCATAAATGGAAATCTTTATATTTGAATTTGAATAATATTTATTGAAATTAATAGTAATAATTATACATAGTCAAGTAATTAATAGATTCCATAATCAATGAAGGAATTTAATGACAATACTTCATAATTAATAATTTCATTAGCGTTGGCATGCCCCACACTAATGAGCCTTATTCTTGTAGTGTCATATAACTTATCTCTTTAAGTGCGATCACTGAAAGTAGTCAATTGATATCTTTAACGAATGAGGCGTGCCATGCACGGATGAAATAATATCACTTTGTCGGCATACATCAGACATTTTCAAATTTCCTCTCTCGTTTTTCTTTTTTAAATATGTATATCACCTATTTAAGTTTTTTTCTAATCCTAGTTACATTTTAATTCTCTTTTTCTTTTCTAATTTGTTATGTTTTGAATCAATATACTAAAATCATTTTAATCTTCCATATGTATATACGAAAACATAAAATACAAATTTTCTTAGTTAATTTCCAGATCAATCCTTTAAAACTATTTGATATCAATTTTTATGGCACATTTGATATCATTTTGAACGTAAGATATTAATTACATTCAATTTTTTTTATTTTTTAAAATAAAAAATAATCATAATCATTCAAAAAATACTTTGCCAGCATACATTTTAATGGTATAAAAGTCACAATTGACTTTAATTAGTTATTCTAATGTCATTAAAAATCATTAAAGGTCAAATTAATATAGTAGCTATTTTGAAAAAAGTTACAATTGACTTATGTTAATTATTCTAATGTCATTAATAATTATTAAATGTAATATTAATAAATTAATTACTTTTGAAAATAAGAAATTATTTAATATTGAAATTACTAAAAAATTAGAAAATATAAATATGACTTCATCTACGTACTAATTATAGTGTGAGAGAGAAAGCTTATGAAGAATGACATAAATGACAGAGTGACACTTGTCGGAGTTGTCACCTTTTGGTTTCGAAAATAGTATATAACTAGTATTGATCTTGCGACATGCACAAATGGAATAAGGGTACTTAATTTATCGACATACATCAGACAGTTTTATATTCCATCTCTCATTTTTCTTTTTTAAACACGTACATCACATATTTAAGTTTTTTTCTAATCATTGTTACATTTTAATTCCATTTTCTTATTTTTTATATTTTGAATCAATATACCAAAACCATTTTAATCTTACAGATGTATATACGAGAACATAAAATACAAAAAAAAATTTATTTAATTTCCAAATAAATCATTTAAAACTATTTGTTATCAATTTTTATGGCATATTATTTGATATAATTTTGAACGTAATATATTAAATTATTTTTTTATTTTAAAATATTTAAAATAATCAAATCAATAGAAAAAATACTTTGTTAGCATATATGTTAATGGTAGAAAAATCATAATTGACTTTTATTAATTATTTTAATGTCATTAAAAAACATTAAATGTCAAACTAATACTGTAGTTATTTTTGAAAAAAGTCACAATTGACTTTTGTCAATTATTTAATCTCATTAATGACTATTAAATGAAATATTAATAAATGAATTATTTTAAAAATATGAAATTATTTAATATTTAAATTACTAATAAAATCAAAAAATATAAATATGACATTATCTACCTACTAATTATAGTATGAGAGAGAAAATTTATGAAGAAAGACATAGTATGAAGGGGTGGTACTTGTCGGAGTTACCACTATTTTATTTCAAAAATAGTATACGATATAGGATATCGAGTATGATGTGTACCTTTTAAAAATTAATTTGATCTTTTAGTGCACTTTCCAATACAACATGATTTTTTAATAGCAAAAATGGTATATTTGGAATGATTGTTTTTTTTTTTTTGTCAAAATGGAATGATTGTTAAGAATACACATCCCAACAAAAAGAAGAGATAAACTAGCCAAATCAAGATTAACCCAACAAAAAAGCCCACATATTAACAAAGGAGCACACTTCAGGACCAGACTATACAACCAAGCTGAAGAAACAGAGCGGCAAACCACCCTCAACAACCACATCCAATATATATTAATGTGTACCCTTTAAAAAATTGATTTGATTTCTTAGTGCACTTTTTTTTATAAACAAATATTAGTTATTAGTAAATTAGTCTTTTTTTAGACTTTAAATCCTAGACCCTCTACCTTTCATCTGACCTAACCTTTTTCAACATAAGTTTTTATAAAGCAATAATAGTATATGATTGTTGAGAATATGCAGCCCAACAGGTCTGCTTCTCCTGGTCTGCTGGTTTTCTTCTGCTATCTCTCTCACCTTTTCACTGTCGCGTGGCTCCCCGCTCCTGGTTGGCTTGGCTGGCTGGTTCGTGATCCTGGTGTTGTGCTGTTTGGTGTTGTCTGGTAGCCTGTAGCTGTTGTCTTCTGCTTTGTTTTGTTCCTTTAATTTTGGTTTTGTTTCTTCCAGTCGTGTGACTGTGTTTTGTTGTTGTCTCTTTCTGTTTTTTTTTTCCTATTTTGCTGTTTGAACTCTTTGCTCACTAGGGAGAGCTTGTTCCCTTGATATTTATTTTATTTATATCATGTTTCTCTTTTCTAAAAAAAATATGCAGCCCAACAAAAAATGGGACACACCAGTCAAACCAAGTTCAACCTAGCAAAATAGCCCAGAGGAACAGAAGAACACAACCACCACGACCAGACTATACAACCAAGCTGAAGAAACGACACTTTTCATTACAACGTGATAGTATATGACAATTTTTTTAGTTTTTTAATTAATTATGCATATTCTATTATTTTCCAAAATCAAATATGTTTTTATTTTTTGATATGTTTTAAGTATTCAAAAATATTTTTCTTCAAAAAAAAGTATTCAAAAAGAATTAATTATGCATTATGTTACCAAACTTTAATTAGTTTAAAGCCTAAATTTTTAATTTTAATTATGCATACGTATTTCCAAGATATTAATTTTTTTCTTTATTTATATATTTTAATATTCTATACATAATAAGATTAATTTCTATGTATCAACATTGTAAAAAAAATTCCAGAGTCATTCAATCATATCCTTCCATTTTTATTTTAAATATTTTTAAATTTAAAATTAACTATTAGCTAACAAAATGGAGGGTTGTAGTATTGTGTAAAATTTAATTACACCGTAAATGCATAGAAATTAATTTTAGGCTTAATACATCAGAAGGCCCCTGAAATTGTAAAGGGAATCAGTTTCAGGGCCTGTAAAATTTTCGCATCAAATTGGGTCCCTAAGAAATTTTTTTTAATTCAATTAAGACCAAAGTGTGTCTGATGCTGAAGTGGCTTCAATTTTAGCCTAGTCAGCTTTTCCACGTGACATTTGAAATTATTTTTTAATTGAAAATTTTTAAAACTTAATTTTTTAATTCCAACTCATATATTAAAGCCTAAATTAAAAATAAATTCCTAATACAAAACCTAAACTTTTAGGGATTAAAAAATAGGGGAATAAGAACAAGAGAGAGGACCAATAACTAATTCACTGCATTCAGATTAATCACGAACCCAGTATTGAAATGGATATATATACCAGTAATCATAAAAGATGGGGAAAAAATAGAACTTGCGAGGTTATTGCACATGGGAAAGTACATGGTTGGTGAGTAACTATCAGAGCAGTGAAATCGCTACTTGCTAGTTCATTTTCTTTGAAAAATGGGGAAAAATCTTCACTGGGCTCTATGCTTGTTTGTTCACTTTGTACTCAGGGGAAGAAAACCCCTCCGTCTTCTTCCGCCGGAACACCTCCACCACCTCTTCCTCCTCCTCTTCACCAACCACAGCCGGCGAAACCCGATGCCCCACCGTCAGAACCCAAACCCTCCGCCACTCCAGACGCTAACGTAATCCTGGTCCCCAGCCACTCCAGATGGTTCTCATGGATTCAATTCACCAATGTGAGGTTCGTCACCTCCCTGAGTTCTTCGATTCTACTGTCATGAAACAGAAGCTTCTTCTTCAATTTGAAGAAATCGTGGCTGCTGGGGAGATGAAGAAGCAATACAGGGCTTGAATGAGGTTTCTTCTTCCCTCCCACCACCGCCATCTTCTCCTTGATCTCTTTCCCTCTCACTGATCACAACCTCCATCCCTCTCTCTGCATTTTGATCGCGTTTTAGATCTGGTTAATGAGAGCGAAAATTAATGCCACGAAGGGGAAGGGTTGCAGATCTGGGTTGTTGAGTAGACAGGGGAATCAGACAGTGCGAGGTTGGCCACATGGGGATGAAGGTGGGGAGAAGATGGTTCTATCTTCATCCACTCTAGGGTTGAAATTGGGGATGAAGAATGAAGATGAATAGTCAGGGCTTAATTGGGGATTCTCAGATTAGATTAGGGATTAGTATTTGATTAGATCAGGTTATTTTAAGTTATTAGGTTAGATTAAGTTTTTTATTTTTTTTAAGTTATGAGAAGATGATTTGGGGTTAATTTGAGAGGGTTTGGAATTAAAAAATTAAGTTTTAAAAATTTTCAATTAAAAAATAATTCCAAATGCCACGTGGGAAAGCTGACTAGGCTAAAATTGAAGCTACTTCAGCATCAGACACACTTTGGCCTTAATTGAATTAAAAAAAAATTCTTAGGGATCCAATTTGATGCAAAAATTTTACAGGCCCTGAAACTGATTCCCTTTACAATTTCAGGGGCCTTCTGATGTATTAAGCCGACAGCCTTAATTTTATATATATTTGACATAGGATGATAGGAAACGGTTATGAATAAGCTATAGAATGCTTTTAAAAAAGAATGAATAAGTTGTAGATGATACGGAACACTTATAATTTTTTCTGACATATAATTATAGTTTTTTTTTTGTACAAAGAGAAATAGAACAAAAGGACAAAAGATTAGAAAAAGAAACTAAGGCCTCATAAAGGAGACACGACGCATCAGCGACCAACAGGATCCCTAACCCATCTAAAGGAACATCGATAGCAACTAAGGCATCATCCTGGCTAGCCACATTCTTAGCTATCAAATCAACGCATGTATTCCCTTCGCGGAGAGTATGAACTAGCGAAACTTGCCACGGTCTCTCCAGAAGATCTTTAATATCCCAAACTAGCGATGCATAAACATGGCGACATGGCGGGGAACTCTTCACCGAAGACACAGCATGCAAGGAGTTTGATTGGCATTCGAGAATCCTGTAGCCTCGTTTCCAAGCAAGACCAAGACCATGAGAAATGCCCAACAATTCTAAAAGCAGAATATCAGGAACAACATCATGGCCAAAGAAACCCGAGATCCAAGAGCCATTTATGTTCCGGATGCACCCTCCAAATCCACCTCTCCTTGGAGTTCCATGGACGCTGCCATCAATATTCACAACGACACCTTGGGAGAGCAACGTGGTCCACTGCACCACACGCGACTGGCGAACACTAGCAGCTGCCGGAAACACTGTGCAATATCACTGGCCATGGAGGTGATGCAAACAGCCAGTGTCTGATCCGATAGAAGCTGGTTCTCAAAACACCAGTGGTTCCTCGCGCTCCAAACCCACCACAACGTCGCACAAGCCACCGGGGAGGAAGGATGATTGAAATTATAGTTCACGCACAGGATAGATGTCGAACCAAATGTCTAGGACATCTGGCACAACGTACAGCAGAAGTGCAGCACAATATTAAATCAACAAAAACAGTAAAGAACACAGAATTGTTAACCCAGTTCGGTGCAACATCACCTACATCTGGAGGGCTTCAGCCCGAGAAAGATAATCCACTATTATAGAGAATCAAGTACAAAAAAGTCTTAATTGAACTACCCCAGTTCACTGCCTTTCTACCTATTCCTACCTGTGGTTTATTACTTAGGTCTCCCTCTAAGTATGAGAACTCACTCTCACTTTCTCTTTCAATCACTGCCACAGTGATTGAAACAATAAACAACAAGATAAAGATGAAGAGATTACAACTCAACTAAACAAACCAACTCTATGCCATATGATTATCAATGGAGGCAGTAGAGTGGTGTACAAATAACACAATAAGGACTCACAACCACAAACCCTAAAACACCACCAAACGGTGCCAAACGCACACTTAGCAACTAGGGTTAAGCCTCCTTAAATAACTGTTCTTCAGCAGGCCTTAATCTTCAATGGGCTTGCACAAAAATAGAGTCCACAAACAGATCTGGAACAAATCTTTTTAAACCAGTAACAAATCTTATCAAATAAGATTTGAACAAAAGATAACAAGTTTCACAATTTAAACCACATCAATGTAAGATCAAGTTTTGATCGAGTAGTACAACTCTATGTTTTGATGATTACAAGTTAACATTTTAGTATGAACAATTATGGTACTCTAACGTGTTTTTCTGAGTGTGCTCTTACAGGCTCTGACCTTAATCTAATCTCACACAAATCAGAAGCACTTTGTTTAAAGAGTGACCCCAGCAACGCTTTCGCAATCTCTATGTTCAATCTGAACAGTAGAAAAGCTTCAGAAGATTTGAAGTTAATCAAGCTCTGGCGTGGACTCAACTCACTTGAAGCTCTGAAGATCCAGACATTCTGATAACCCAGACACTCTGAAGGTTCAGATGTTCTGATGGTGTAGAAGACTCTGAAGATCCAGAAGCTGAAAAGTGAAGACTCTGAAGTCCAGAAGCAAAATGGCTCTGAAGACCAAGTACTTCTCCTCTGAGTCAGAATCAGAAGGTACAACGGTCAGAGGATCCATGCTTCCCTCTGACTCTGATCAACAAGCTTCACAAGTTCCAACACGAAGCATTCGTCTCATTAGAAGTCTACAAGGTTAAAGGTCAAGTCACTATCCAAAGTAAAAAAGCAAATGTACTATCCTGACGACCTAACCTAACATTCTCAGCCACAGCAGAAGCTGGAAATTCCAGATCTGCCCTCCAATGGTAGCATTTCCATGCAATGTTCAAACCCTAATCCTTGGAGTATATATAGAGGCTAAAGATTGAAAGATGCGGTTGGAAGAATCTCACACGCGCAAGCTATATTCAAATCTTCTAAGCATTCTTTCTTCATTGAATTCATTGTGTTTACTACAAGCTTTTCAGAAGCAATTTCCTTGTAAACAATATTTCTTAAACAGTTGTTTAGTTTACCTTTAGGAGATCAAGGTTGATCGGATCCTAGAGAAGACTAAGAGAGTGAATCTTAGTGTGAGCTAAGTCAGTGTATTGTTAGTCACTTGTAGGTTTCAAGTGCAGTTGTAACAATTATCTGATTAGTGGATTGCCTTCATTCTAAGAAGGAAGAAATCACCTTCACGGGTGGACTGGACTAGCTTGAGTGATTTATCAAGTGAACCAGGATAAAATCCTTGTGTGCTTTTCTCATCTCTTATCTTAAGAACTTTACTTGTGTCTCGAAAGATTTGATAAAATCTTAAGGTGGAAGTTTTATTCTGAAAACGTTATTCAAACCCCCCCTTTCTACCGTTTTTCATACCTTCAATTGGTATCATAGCGTAAGTTCTGATTACCACACCTAACAGTGTTCAGTGATCCGGGCCGGTGTGGAAAACAAATGGCTACCACCAGTGAGATGCAAAAAGATGGTTACAATGCAAAGCCTCCCATGTTCGACGGTCAAAGGTTCGAATATTGGAAAGACAGAATTGAAAGTTTCTTTCTGGGCTTCGATGCAGATCTCTGGGATATCATTGTGGATGGCTATGAGCGTCCAGTTGATGCAGATGGCAAAAAGATCTCCAGATTAGAGATGACTGCTGAGCAAAAGAAGCTTTACTCACAGCACCACAAAGCGAGAGCTATTCTTCTTAGTGCTATTTCCTATGAAGAGTACCAGAAGATTACGGATCGTGAGTTTGCCAAGGGCATCTTTGAATCCTTGAAGATGTCTCATGAAGGAAACAAGAAAGTGAAAGAATCAAAGGCGATGTCCTTGATCCAAAAGTATGAATCCTTCATCATGGAACCTAACGAGTCCATTGAGGATATGTTTTCCAGATTTCAATTGCTTGTAGCTGGAATAAGACCTCTCAACAAAAGCTACACTACAAAAGATCATGTCATAAGGGTCATCAGAAGTCTTCCTGAAAGCTGGATGCCTTTAGTGACTTCAATAGAGCTTACAAGAGATGTTGAGCGTATGAGTTTAGAAGAACTCATCAGCATACTGAAATGTCATGAGCTGAAGCGCTCAGAGATGCAGGATCTGAGGAAGAAATCTATAGCCTTGAAATCCAAATCTGAGAAGGCTAAATATGAGAAGTCAAAAGCTCTTCAAGCTGAAGCAGAAGAATCTGAAGAAGCATCAGAAGATTCTGATGAATATGAGCTGACTCTGATCTCAAAAAGGCTCAACCGCATCTGGAAGCACAGGCAGAGCGAGCCTCCGATGAAGAATGGACTGTCCTCACCAATTTTCGAAGTCCACGGAACACTAAAGAGGTTTCCACAGCCCCAAAGGCTCGATGGGCAAAGTGTGGAATTGGAACTGTACATGGTTACAAACTTCTTTATTGGCCTCAACATTATAGCAAGTTCATAGTCTGCGTCAATGCTTCCCCCTTGCACCATTTACTCATTCCCACAACAAACCCAAAGCCATGGGAAGAATCATGTTCCGCCTTGCAGCATGACACTAATAGAACAAACATATGTCCACCAAATGGAAAGTCCTCAGAATACAGATTTCTAGATGGGAAGATAGTGAGCCAATCTTTCCGTGTCAAACTCATGTGCATCACACTCTTATATGTCCTCGGCACAAAATAACTGTTGTTACTTTGTTTCTTGCATTTTGTATAAAACAACTGGATGTCGAAGCCGATGTCGTGGCATCTGACTTTGTGTTGCTAGGACATCAGTCCTCTGCTTCGAATGTTGTTGTGGGCCCTTGAAGATCTTATGAAGATATGTTTTAATAAGTTACTTGCGGTTCAAGTAGCTTTTCCAGAAGGGTTTTAATTGTGGGTTGTTATTTGTTGAAACAATCTTTGATAAAAGATTTGTTTCTATCTTTACTTGGAAAAAACGCAACAATATCTTGGAGATTCAGTTTTTATTTGTTTGTTGTTGCAATCTGTTACTTCAGCCCAATCAAACCCTAATGCTTATGTTGTCGTTGCTGAAATGTATAAAAGGATGAAGACCTAAAGCATGAAGACTACCGAAGCTAATAGAGAGATCAAGTGTTTTAGGATTGTTCATTGTTCTTTGTCCTTGTTACTTGTGATCATACTTTGCTCCCTGATTCTATAAAGTAAAGTAGTGATCTGTGTTGTTTGATTCTTCAAACTCTGATTGTTGATTGTTAGTTGTCAATCACTGTGGCGGGGATTAAGAGAAAGTGAGAGGGGCTCTCATACTTAGGTTGAGATACTAAGTAGAAATACACTGGGTAGATTAGGAAGTGAACTATGAACTGTGGTGTTCATGAGTGTCTGTAATTCCTGAATCTTGAGATAGTGGATTTCCTTTCTTTGGGTGCAAACCCTCCAAACGTAGGTGAAGTTTTTCACTGAACTGGGTTAACAATTCTTGTGTCTTGTTTACTTGTGTTTTAAGTTATTGCTATTACTGTTAGTCGATTGTCGAACCTGTTGTCCCAGCATCGCGTAGGACATTTGTTCTAAGGGAACCTGAATTTCAATAACAGTTCAGGGAAATATACTCTAACCTTGCCTTTGACAGTTGGCAATGTATATTCTTCAGTTTTTGAAGTATAAGCTT
Source organism: Lotus japonicus (assembly GCF_012489685.1). Taxonomy (NCBI): domain Eukaryota; kingdom Viridiplantae; phylum Streptophyta; class Magnoliopsida; order Fabales; family Fabaceae; genus Lotus; species Lotus japonicus. The sequence goes on along the minus strand of NC_080045.1, from coordinate 47,971,992 downwards.
AGATGCACCCTCTTCTTCAAATTCAATTATGACGTTCTTACGCTTTTGGCGTGTCATATAAGCGTAGCGAAATAAACCTGCAAGTCGTGTACGAAGAACACCTCTCCTTTCTTTCTGACTTTTGTACCTTTGTCTTACCCAATTTAATTCAAAGTTATATACATTATCTTCAAATGCAACCTGGAGATCATCACTAGCCAAGATTTCCTCTATTCCCGAAAGAGGCAAGACCATAAGCTCTTCCTGAAAGCTTTCCATGGTTATATTCTTGTATCGACCCACAAGATACTGCTTTGTCGCATCAATCAGCGGTTGAACTGCATCAACGGTACGAGGAAGCTCTAGGTAAAGTGATGCAGAGTCAGGAGTCATACGCGAATTTATCAAGTATCTCATGCATGAAGACACTTGAAATTTTTCAGCAGCCAGAAGCACATCCAGCAAAGCAGGTGTTGTCATAATATTCAAGGTATACTATACATAAATTTCAGTAGCTCCATGACAGCAGCTTCTTCAGATGCATAAATCCTGAGGGAGATATGTCTTTGCTTTGTCTTGCAGTCTTGCTCATCCCTTTTGAGAAAAGCTTAAAAAAGAAAGGGCTTTTAGCAGCCAGTATAGGATAACTGATATGCAGTGTTTTAACTCGAACAACTATAGCTGCAGAGCAATCCATGGTGCAGTTTGAATCACTGCTGTTTGCAGCTTCATCACCAGAAGGGATTACACAAGTCTCATCATCATCCATATCAGGTTTATTCCCATTCAAAACTTTGTCAGAGTAATGATCTGATTTGGGTTGAGATGAAGCATAAACCGGTTCGTGAATGATCTCAATACGGAGAATCCTATCGGAGTAATGCATATCGTTGAAAGCGAAGCTAAAATTGGGTTCACAACAAGAAGAAGACTCCATCACCAAAAAAATCCAATGATGAACGCGTTTTCTCACCCTCCTTGCCTACAAGATCAAACCCTAACAAAAAAAATTGGGAATTGGAACAGATGGAGGCTTATAATTAAATGTTTTCCTATACCAGTTGATACCTCAAATATAGAAAAAAATTAATAATTAATATAATGAGATTAGTATATACGGAAAAATTTATGTTGATTCTTAAAATATTTTAGGAGAGCTGGATCTGATTGACTATACGTACTAAATTTTATATATAACCTGCGAAGATTTAGTAGTTTATGACAAACCTTATTGATATGGAATTATTTATATATATTTTTTTAAAACAAAAGTCATAGTGTATAAATAGATAAAAAAACTTGGGAACAATCTCTCCCAAGTGAGAAAAGAGTACTGTTACCATACAGGAATTGAAACAAAGAAAAGACAAAACTAAAACAACTACATAGGAAAGAACTAAAAAGCAGAATTGCACTGAAAAAAGCAACACCCAGCAATAAGAATAGGCCCCTAAGTCATGAGCCAATGTTCACCACAACCAGCATTCCACCGCACAGCAAACAGAAAAAGTGCTCAATCTAAGGGCATCGTAGCAATGTTTAAAGAGGATTTGAGTGATCAGCTATATCCTTGGGAAATTCTTGTAAGATTGGTGAGGCCTAGGCTTCACGGTAGCTACTCAATTAACTCTTCGTTTACAAGATGGCACAGCTTGCCAAAGTGTGCACACAGCGTGCAGGGCCGTGTAGAGACAATTTGGGGCCTAAGGCGAAAATTTCAGACTTATTTTAATTTGATAAGAATCTTGAAGAGATTAAATGTATCATATAAATTATTCATTTTTATATTAATCTTCTAGGCTGTCGGAGCTGCAAAATCATTTATTAGAGTGTTATAATGAAATAATTCTAACATTTCGCTTCAATAAATAAGACAGTTAATTATTCAAGTTATTTTGTACAAATATTGTTGATTTAACAAATTTTAATTTTGAAAAACTTCTTCTAGCAGTAGAAATCGTTACAAGGATTGTCAATAAAATTTGATAGACAATATATACATTTGGAAAAGAATCTAAAATTTTAATAGAACTTGAAACGTAAGGAATGAAACACTGAAAGATTTTGCAACACTTTAATATCAAGGATCTTATTTGATAATTCACTTCAAGGTAGAAACAATAGATTGTTTTAGAGAAAAAAACAATGAGTGAAACTACAAATATATAATTAAAAAAAAACTAACGATTACAAGTAAACACAATTAGTTTTTTAACTTTGAAAATGTAAAAATAATGGGTATTTAATTTATTATTTTTTTGGAAAATATAAATTTGATAATTTAAAACACTACTACTAATAACTGTTAAAGTTGCACTTCCCACATTTCATTGCCTATATTGAGATTAAAATTACATGATTTTTCACTGTTCTATTACCTCTTTTAAGTCTCAATAAAATATTTATATAGGTAAAAAAACATGGGGCCTTAATCAATTTTGGGGCCTTAGGCAATTGCCTAATTATTAGAAAGCTTTACACGGCCCTGACAGCGTGGTCCAAAGTAAAAGTGATAGAATAGGAATATGTATTAATTAGGCTACAATCATGTATGTAATTATATATACCTATTGAGATTAATGAGAATTGGGCAATTCAGTTGTCTTACATAAAGGATCTGAAATGGTTACTAAAGAGACTTAATTCTACCACTCAGAGTTGGGATTGAATCTTTCTATGAAATCCAGCTTTTGTAAATCGAAAGACTGGAAGATTAGAGACTCCATGAAGTGTTTTCCTGCAACTCCAAGCACACCTGTAACTCCCTATGCCCACTAGCTCAAATCAGAAGCAGCCAGACACACACAATAGGTGACAAAACACATCCCAAAACTGCTGCAGGGTGAAAAGTACCAAACCACCAGACCAACAGAACACAGAATAGTCATCAGGAAACCCAAGCAGCAAAAGCAAGTTAAGCTTGGTCTTTGAACTTGTAAGTTGTAAGAGCAAACCCTGTATCTTGAGGAAAATATAGGGCATCCTGCAAATCAGAGGCCAGCATGTTCAACTTATATCTCGACCCAAGCCAGACGAATTATTTATATTTTTTAGGGGAAATTATACTCACCTCCCATGCGGTTTAATATTATTGCACTAACCCCCTTCAGTTTACGAAATGCATTGACCTCCCCTCCTTCATATCTCATTTTGATAGGGATGGCAACATAACCTGAACCCGACCCGATTTTACAGGTAAAACCCGATATGATTAGGTTTAAGTTTGTGTTTGGTATTTGTGAAACCCGCATCAGAACCCGAACAATATATATATATATATATAAATACAAAATTACTCTTATATATACCATGTTAACAAGTTGATGTAAAAAAAAAACAACTTGATTTGTTAACAATTTGATTATATTTGAACAACAAGATATTATATTTGTTTGCAAAGAAGATATAAAAGATTTTTTCATAACAAAATCATATAAGTTGCGTATTATTTTGCAAAAAACTCTATGCATCAAGTTAGGTAACGACGTGAGTTTGAGGCTATAACGGGTTTGGGTAAACCCGAAACTCAACGGATTTGGGTTTGAGTTTGGGAAGGTTAATGCAATGTTTCCAATTAAATAAGGGTGGTTAGTGTCTTGTTAAAAAATAGAGGGGAGGTAAACCTGAAGGGAGGTAAGTGTAATTTGTCCTATTTTTTTATCTTCACTTACTATTTGATACATTAGTATAAAAAAATTAATTAATAACTCTCTAAATATGACAATTATTTTTGAAAATTAAATGCTAATTCTTTGACATTGTGGAAAGAAAGAATCCCAATTAATATATAACTTTATCGTCATTTAATTAATTAAAGCATGTTTCTAAACTTCATATTATACATCTTCCCCTTGTAACAAAAAATTAAAACTTAATATTATGAAAAATAAAAATTCATATATATATATATATATAATGAATTAAATTATTACCAGATTAAAAAGAAATTATGACTTAATTAATTGACAGTCAAGCAATACTGATTACTTCTTTTTGACTTAATGATGATGTTAGAGTATATGTTATCATTCTTTTAAAGAATGATCTCTTCCCTAATTAAAATATATCTTCACATTAAATGATTCAACACTTCTCCTCTTTTATTATAGTCAAGATCTTTTTTGACAGAATTACAGTCAACATCTTATTTTGAAAAGACACACTATAATTTTTTGGCATAGCCATAAATATTTAAAAACCAAATCTTGACTTAGACTGAAGGACATTGATTGAGAAATTAAGAAAGAAAATATTTATTAAAGATATTACTATTTAATATTTTCTAATCAATAAATATAATATTTTCTAGTTAATATTTTTATTTTGTATTCATTATGCTACTTAAGGTCACAGGTTGTTAGGATCATATTCAAAATATGAGATCTATGTAATTAATGTTCATTAACATTGCACTTTTCTCATATATAAAAGGCACACATTAGAAGTGACTAAAGCACTCGCATGATTTCATTATTCCTTGCCCCAAACCATATCATATCTCACCATGGCCAACGGATTTTTCAACTTGAATGCCCAACGCCCTCAGCGTAACAGCCCAAAAGGAAATATTGTATGCAGATTGTGCAATCAAGTTTTCACCTCTTACCATTCACTCATAGCCCATATTGAGTCCCACTTGGCTCAAGAAAAAAATGGTGTGAACAAGCTGGATCAGGGCAACCCTTTGTTGCAACCCAATTTTCCCAATCCATTGCTCAAGCAGGAAACCAGAAACTTTACCAACAATAAGGTTCTCCAAGCGCTGCCATTGCCGCCGCCACCGCCACCACAAGCACAACCACCTATGGTGATGCCTCAACCAATAACATGGAAATTTCCCTATGCTAACAATAATATACAAGCCTCAAAACCGCTTCAACTTCCACCACGAGTCATGCCATATGCTGGAATGGCAAGATTCCACCAAGGGGAGATGGATGTTTCACCAATTGATGGAACAAGGCCATTTATTGACATGTTGGACAAACCAATCCATAATAACAATGTGCCTTTTAATTTGCCTACCATGAATGGTGACAACATGTTGAATTTGACATTAAGGCTTTAGAGCTTCATATTGTTATAGTGTCGTTAGTCATGATATTTGTTTGTGAAAATAACATTTCATATTTTTCATGTGTTTTAGTTACCTAAAAATATAGTTTTATTTGCTTCAATTATCAATTACAGTGTCAAAGTTTTTAAGTTATTTATTAACGTTATATCATTTTTATTGTTATTTCATCTTAAAGATAAATGTTAGATATTTTCTACTATTTGGTTTTCTGTTATTGTATGTCTAGTTTGTCTTTGTTGGTAATTTTTTGTATGTTAGTGATTATTATTCGCAATTGCCATTTTTTTTGAAAGGCAAAAAAGAATATATTAAGATGAAGTACAAGGGGTACTTCAACCCAATACAAAGAGAGAGACAAAAGACAAGAGGAATAATCGATGACTAATAGTATAGTAGACAAAGATCCATCTACTACTAATATACCCCCACCTCTCCTTGAAGAAAAATCTTAGAGAACAAGCCTCATTAAAACCTTACTAGGACAAAACCCCCTTGGGAAAACCTACTAAGGAAAAAGAGTACAAGTTCTCTAAGATCAAAATGAAATCTTCAAGTAGAGCCCAATACAATAAATGCCCGAAACCCAATGAATTCTCCATAATTTCCAATCTGCCAGCAATCATCAGGATATTAGTAATACTTCAAATTATCTCCCTTTATCACCCATCCAATATCTCCCCTTCCTTTGAATTCAGAGTAGGATAAATATAAATCTAGACCTGAATTGCATCCCCTGACTAAATACCCATTCCAACTGTTATACTCTGGATCGCAATTGCCATTTGAACTAAGTACTTTACGACTCGTAATTGCAATTGCAATCACCCGCCACATAAAAGTTTTTTAAGCTCTCGCCCTATAAAATATTGTGAATGCATCAATACACATTTATCTATAATTCTTAACTTGGTTGTAACCGTGATCATAATTTAAAACCTTGCTTGTAATTTTCGTATCGTCGTGGATTGTAATTCAAAAATCATTATGCATATGAAATAAGAAATGGCAAAAAAAAAACTAAATGTTGTTGATTTTATGAGAAGTTTAAATCAAACAAAACCAATTAATTAACTCGTTTGATAGAATTGAAGAGAAACAAAATCAACAATAGCTGACAATAGTTGCATTGCAAAATGGGAACACGTATGGTAAACTACACAATTGAAAGTTTTTTGCGTCTGCAAACACCGATCTCATGTTGGCAATTGTTTGGTGGTCCCTCCTTAATTCGATGGGCTACACTAACTTGCTTCAAAGATAAAAAAAAAAAAAGGAAAGGAAAAAGATTTGTTTTTTTTTCTTTTATGGGTCGTAGCCCAAGTTGGCTTTTAAAGACTTAAAGGGTTTAAAGTTTAAACCCTAAAGCTTTGTTCGGACTCGGGGTGAAAATGAGTGAAAAGAATATAAGAGGAACAAATGTAAGAGAAACATGAAATAATTTTTAAGTTGTTTGGATCGAGAAAAAAAGAAGAGATAATGAAAGAAAAAGTGAGAGTGGTGTTTTCATAATTTTTTTTTTCGAAAGCAAAAATGAAATGATATAAATATGAGGAGATATACACGATATTCACCCTCCTCAAAGGGGATCCAAAAAGGCAAAGCAAACCAAAAAAAACTACAAAAAAAAACTCGGCAAGCCCACCAAAAACAACAGTCAAACGGTAAAAAAAGTCTAGCACATCCGCTAAGGCCTAGCAAAACCCGCTAAAGCCCACAGACAAAAAGAACCCCAAGAGAAACTATTTTATCCTTTTGTAAAATATTACTGCTATATTATATATTTCATGTTCAAATAATTATAATATAATGGCTAAAATACTCTTTTGGTCCCTGAAATTGTAAAGAAAATCAAATGTGGTCCTTGAAAATTTTTCGCATCAAATTGAGTCCCTAGATTTTTTTTAATCAACTTAAGTCTTTTTGCTCAATTTTGACCGGTCAACGGTCTAGTGGCAAGCCTAGTCAGCTAAGATGGCCACATGGACTTTTTCACATCAAATTTAGTCCCTTGAAAAATATTTTAATTAATTTTAGTCCTTGTTTTCCCACCTTCATCTTCTACCTCTTCGACCTTCTTTCTTTTCCTCCATAACTCAAATCTTTAAACCTAGAAATGTAAAACCCTTAAGAAACCTAGAAATTTAATAAAAAAGTAAATTTTACAATTTCTGTGGCACTTAGACCCTACCTCATTTATTTGGGGTAAGAGATGAAGACCCATTGAAGCACCCTCTTAACCTTCTAATTTTATACTACCTTAACATTTCACAAATTCTCAACATCTTACTTTTTGTTCCTACCGTCCAAGGAACCTTATTCATGCACCTCAAGTAATACACCACCCAGAAACGAGAAACTAACACTGATTCACGAACAAAATATGAAAAGAGATGAAGGATAGACGCAGATAATAAACAACCAAGATTCATCTCACTTTATTGGGTCAGCTTAGTGGATAAATTCAAATTGGTATATGCTTTCAAGAAAATATATATATATATATATATATATATATATATATATATATATATGTGATGAAAAGAGCAGCAACAACAGAGCATGGCCAAGGATAAATTTTTATTTTTTTAGAAAGCAAAAGTTTTAAGTGAGTGCTCCAATGGGTCTTCATATCTTGCCCCAAATAAATGGTGTAGGGTCTAAGTGCTACAGAAGTTGTAAAGATTACTTTTTTATTAAATTTATGGGTTTCTTAAGGGTTTTGAATTTCTGGGTTTAAGGATTTGAGTTAAGGAGAAAGAGTAAGAAGGTGGAAGAGGAAGGTGGAAGAATAGGGACTAAAATTGATTAAAATATTTTTCAATGGACTAAAATTGATGCGAAGAATGTAAGGCCCTAAGTTCAATTTGGAACAATTTTATGAAAGTTTGAATAAAATTGGAGTTTTAGCTAATGTTTGATAACTGGCAGATTAGAACTGTCAACTTGTGCGAATTTTTAGAGGGTCTTAACGACTTCATTTGGGAAAACTTCCTTCATAAGAGTTGTAGCCCTTTAAGTCTAGAAAATTCTTGAAGTGGAATCAGGTCATTCCAACCTCTGTAGCTCGAGATATTCGCATTTTAGTGATTGTCGTTCAGGCTGTACAGTACCAGCGAACTAATTGAGGTGTTTTATTTTAATCCCGATTTTGCTTCTGTTTTTACATAAAAGGACTTGGTTTTTTAATTGAGTTTAGACCAGATTAAGAACTAAATTGATGGGTCAAGGGTTTGGGCATGGTTCGGGCTTGAAAAGAAAATTGAAACCCTAGCCCACTAGGTTGTGTGTGTTGCAGGTTCAAGAGGGGTAAAGGGGGGAAACTTGTTTTTTTTCTCCATATCAGAAACAGAAACCTAGAGCACTCTTTACGTAAGAAAACAGAAGAGGAAGAGAGTGGGAGAAACCTTCCCTTGCACCCTTAGCCGCCGCCGACCAAACCACCACCGCCACCCGTGACGCCGTGCGAGTGAGAGAGCCTTGCGAGAGGGAGAGGATTCGCGTGGAGGAGGGAAGAGAGGGACGAGGACAGCAAGCTACTGAGCTCTGAACCTGCAATCTTTTCTCCTTTTCAGACCAAGAACCCAAGGTAAGGGCTGGTCTTAGGAAGGGTTGGTTATCTAGGAGGTTTTGCCATGATTTGCCTTATGTGATGATGTGTTTTGAAGGTTTTTCCATGAGGTTTGGGCATGGTATGCTTGCTGTAAATTTCTCAGATGATGCTAGGGTTGATGTTATGGATTTTCTAAGTTGAAAAGTGGTAATTTTGGAGGTCTATGCATGATGCATGTGAATGTTCTTGGTGCTGCAATTTATGCAGTGAAATTCATGCCTTATAAACCTTGTTTTGACGTGTTGCTACTGTCCAATGCTTTTATGTCTAGATCTCATGCTACCTTGCTAATTTTGGACCATGTTATGCTTGTTTTCAATATGACTATAGTGAATATTTGAGTTCTGGAATTTTTTGTGAATATGATGATGTTTGGGGACTATACAATGCTTGTGAACATGAAAAGAAAGAAAGAAAAGTTTTTGCAAAATCCTAGGGACCATTACTTGGTTCGGCCGAACCCAATTTTGGGGGTATCGGGCCATACTTTCTTTCGTTTTCATGCACATGTCGTATGAGTTCTCGTTTGGTGAATTTATAGTGAATCATGATGACATGATAAAATCCATACGCATGCTTGAAACTTGGCTACGTGAAATCCCTTGTTTTTGACATGTTGAGTGATGATTGTTGGTGATGATTCTAATTCTGAAAATTTTGATATTGATTGATGGTTAGGGCTGTACTAGGGGTTGTGTGCTTGAAAGGAAAGAAAAGAAGAAGTTTTTTTTTTAAAACCCTAAGGGCCACAAAGGTGGTTCGGCCGAACCCTATTTATGAGGGTTCGGAGAATTCCTTTCTTTCGCTTTCTTGTACAAGTCCTATGATACTTTACTTGATAATTGGTCATGATGTGCCATGCATATGTGTATGCCTATGTTATACCTTAAGCGGGTTGTATTGCTTATTGGAGAATTGTTCAAGGGTCGCTCATCCAGGTGTAATTCCCTTGGACGCTTGGATTGTTGTTTCATTTCTGCGACATGAAATTAAGACTCTAGGTTTGACTTTAGAGCCTTAAGAACAAAGAGAAAGAGAATTAATAATGCTGTGACTCGCTTGCAAGTGAAATTAACTAGCGGACATAGGTCAGGTAGACTATGGTCCATGAGAACGATGGGCTTGCACGCGAGGGAGTTATTTGGGTTGACTGCGGTCTCCCGTGAACCTTGTGGGCCGATGTGGCTTCACGTGATTTGGTTGACTGCGGTCACCGTGAACTTTTGTGGATCATTGCGGCTCCACGTGAATTGGTTGACTGCGGTCACCGTGATAACCGTGCCTCTGCGGAAGCACGAAGATGGCCATGGAAGTTTTGGTGGGTTGTGTGAAGTGAGGTTCCGTTCGATGATCTACTAACTATAGGAACCCTAATGCAAAAGGATTAATTATTTAATTTGGAAGTTGAAACATTATATTTATCCTGCTATGTGTTTTTCTTTTAGACCTGACCCTGCTTTTTGTGTTATGTGTTATTTGGGGGGGGTAGATGACGTCCACGACGACGACGCACGTCCATCACTGGACACTGAGACTTGATAGTCAGCTTGACGATCGGGCCTGGAGAGCCGACTCCTCCGGGACTCGAAAAGTCTGTGTCGGGGATGTGAGCTTCATGGGGATGGACAGGGACGGAAACTTGGTGGAGATGCACCGGAGGTCAGGGCTCCTGTGAAGAAGCGCCAGCGACAGTGCGGTTGGCTCGACGAGTGACTGATATTGCCATGTTGGGGGTTGAGTGTTCGTGGTGTTGAACTATCTTTATCAGTTTGTTTTCCGGTTTTGATGTATTGTTGATATAGGGCTTTAGCCCAAGGATTCATTATGTATTTGATTATTCTTCCGTTTATTTATGAGTTATTTTATTCAGTAAAACGTGTCTTATTTATTCCGCAGATTTATATCATAAAGGTTTTCAAGAGCTTCGTAATAATTGAACTTTTGTCATTAAGTCAAGATTAATAATTGAACGGCGAAAATTCTTTACGAAAATGGTGATGTTTGGTTACTGTGTGACACTCGAGAAATCGGGGCGTTACAAAGAAGTCCATGTGGACATCCTTAGCTGATTAGGCTTGCCACTGGACCGTTGGTCGGTCAAAATTGAGCAAAATGACTTAATTTGATTAAAGAAATATTCTAAGGACCCAATTTGATGTGAATTTTTCAGAGACCAGGTTTATTCCCTTTACAATTTTAGGGACCATAAGGGTATTTAAGCCTAATATAATTTTATATTAAAAATAAAATATGTACATTTTTAATATATTTAAGTATTTTAACCAACGGGTGGCTGGTTCAAGTGGTACATGCTTGATTCTCCTTAAGTAAGATGGAAAAAACCTCTGCTGGGAGAGTTAGCCCCATCATGATGTGGATGTTCCAAACTCGATTGTCTCCGAAGGATGATACATGTCTTACACCAAAAAAATATTTAAGTATTTTAAGTACTGTTAAAAAATGAAATCACAAATTTTAATTAAATATTATAGTTATAATATATCTTTCAAATTATTGAACCAACTTGTTTTGGGTACCACACTTTAATTTAACTCAAGGTACCACAACAAGCGCCAATTATTATTTGCAAAATTTAATCTTATATTTCAGTTACACACTTTTTTTTTTGTTACATGGAAGGGCTAACCCCCGAAAAACGAACTAGCCACTAGGGCCTGCAACAGCACAAGAGGGTTCCCCCTCAACTAAGTCCAAGGACAACAGACGATGACTATCCCCAAACGGTACATGAAGCACATGGAGTTCAAGCGGAAACTCTAACACGACACTAGCTAATCAATCGGCTACACGGTTATTTTCCCTATGCACAAAACAGCACGTTATGTCTCCATTGAAACCAATTTCACTCCTGATAGCCTCCACGGTCTTCATAAACAGACCACTAATGGTGACCTTTGCATTAATCTGGTTTATGGCCTCCAGACAGTCTGATTCAATGGTGACCAAAGGATAGCTATAGTGAATCACGATCTCAATCGCTGAACGAATGGTCGTGAGTTCGGCGTGGAGCGAGTTCGAGGTCCCCAAATTGTAGCATAACCTTGTGATCCAAGCTCCATTGCTGTCACGAAGAACGCTGCCACAGCCCGCTGCCCTATCCGCTTAAACCGTGTCGTCTCTGTTAATTTTAAGCACCAAGTGGCAGGTTTGCACCAACAGTCGAGGTGCTGTTGTGGAGAGGTAACGAGGTGCATACCGCAAATCCTGTAAAGGAACACTTGACACTGTCGCGTCCTGATAATGAACATCTGATTGCCACATGTATGTAAGCCAACACGAAGTTGCAGTCCGGCGAGAGATTCTGGAAAACCACTTCATTCTACATCCTCCACAGAGCCCAAACCGTTGTTGAGAAGATACCGGGCCAGAATAATTATATCTTCACACCTCATTTTTTAGGTATGGAGAGGTGGAAGAAGAGCTAGAGAGATAGAAAGAAATGAGAGAGAAAATAAATATGTGATACGTCATTTGATTAATAAAGGAGATAAATAGATAAAAAATTGGTAAAAGTGTGTATGTATCATAACTCTCCCATGCCACTCCGATGTCTGTCTTCTACCCGCATCCATTTGCAAATTCAAAGCCAGCCAAGGATCCAATTCAAGGGTGAAAAAACGAGGAGCATCAACACTACGCACCAGGTCAGGTTGAGATATTTATGTAAAATTGAGGTATGTATCTTTTCGATAGAACGTCAACCAAATAGAAGGCTTATTAGTTTTGTACGATGAAAAAATTGTTTTTGCCAAAATCATAGCCACGGGAAGGGTGTTTGTTATTTTATTAATATTAGAGAGAAGAAAAAAAAAACAAGCCTCGATTCAAACATATTACAAAGAAAAGTGCCCTTGAGCATTCCAATAGAGGTGTTTTAGTGTCCTTGTTACTTGTTAGTTCATGTGCACTGTTAGTACGTAGGAAGTGGTTGAGGGTACTCACTGTGAGGCCATCTGCACCGAATAATTTATTTGTAATCATGAAATATTCTCAAGTCAAGTGTTCTGCACACCTCAGCTCAGCCAAACTGATATATTATTCATCCCTACTCATGGTCACTTCATGAATTGGGACCGTGTCTGTGTGACATGAGTAGTCTAGGGAGGGACATTTGGATGTGGATGTTTTAGGTCCATTTTTGAACAGTACACTAGTTGGTGGCTGGCCCTAGTTGATTACTTGAATTATGATTTTTTTAATCTCTAGAGTAACTCAATCTTCATGGTTTAGAACAATAAAGTTGTTCTTGAGAGCTCACTTGTCATTCTTTTTAGAAAATCCTCAATAAAATCATTTGTTTCCCTGTTATTTCGCTCTTTCTTTTGGTCATTTAAAAAAAAAAAAAAAAAAGGTGCTTGTTGTGGTACCTTAATTTAAATGAGGGTATGGTACCTTAAATGATGTAAAACCTATTTATCTTTAAAAAAAATTAACTTCTAAAAGTCTCTCGCACCATCATTCATGAGCATTTTAGTAGATTATCTCATTACTAGTGTTTTTTACCCGCGCGTTGCACGGAAAATATGTCTATTATATTTGATACATTAATTAATACTTTGATTAATAAAAATATATTAAACAACGAATGAAATAGAAAAGTCAGAATTGATGAGTAAAGTGGACATAAAGACTTCTCTTCTAAGCCCGATTGAGACCAAGAGGAACTCGTTTCACATTCTTTGTAAATATGAAGACGATAACACAAATCATAGATATAAGGAATTATCAACATATTAATCTTAAAAAAAATTAATGTGATAGTAGCACAAATCAGGATTGTGTAAGATATATCATAAAGTATAACATTATTGTGTTTATTCCAACTAAGTAGGGATGACAATGGGTAGGTACTATAGTACCATCTCCATACCCGCGTTTTTAAAAATTACATGTACCCGTCTCCATACTCACGTGGGTAGCAACTCGAAGCTCTCCACCTTTAGACAATTCAATGTCATTATAGGAAGCTAACCATCTTTGCCAAAATCTAAATCTATGGATGACAATGAGTCTCAAAATCATAGGGTACCCGCAAAAAATATCCACTATGGGTAGCGTAAAAAACCGTTAAATGGGTATGAGGTTGAGTATAGATAATTACCCGCAAAAAATAGAGGGTATGGGTGCGGGTATGGGTACTATAGTACCCAACCGGCCCATATCCGCACACACATGTTATCATTATTATTATTATTATTATTATTATTATTATTATTATTATTATTATTATTATTATTATTATTATTATTATTATTATTTGGGAATATATTAACAAATTAACTTAAGCTATAGCTTTCAAACTCACTCTTTTTAAAAAAAAAGTTTGGGATATATTAATTAATACTCTAAAAATAAATAATAAATAAATTAAGATAAAATCAAGAAATAAACCACCTAAATCCTAATCAAATCTAAAATTTAAAAATGTATTTTTTTTACTCTAAAAATAAATCAAAAATAAATTAAGATAAAATCAAGAAATAAACAATACAAATCCTAATCAAATCTAAAATTTTAAAATGTATTTTTTTTTATGAGAATTAATCTGAGAATGACACGTGTTATTTTTTTTCCCAAATAGTGAATATTCTGCACCCTAGAAGATTTTCTTTTCCTCAATCCTTTTGCTTTTGATTAAGAAGATAAAAGCAGGAATCCTTAAAGCATACGACATCTTACAATTAGTTGAAGAACAAAATCAATTCATGAAGAAGATTGAAACAGAAACCCAAAATGAAGTCTTGAAGAACAAAATACCCTCTTTCACCAATTTGAAAGGACTGTTGTGAAAGAATTGTATTTAGTGTATTTGTGAATCTTGGGGTGGAGCCCTTGTGAAACAAAAAATTAAAGGAACATTTCAGTCAAGAGAAACAAAAAATGATGTATTGCCTCATATGTGCGCACCCCAGCAAATTATCTATATATGTAAGAAAAAAACAAAATAATTATCTCACCCAAAATAATTGTGGTTACTTCACCAATAAACTTATACTAACAATCAATTTAAATTGAACTTAAGGAAATATATAGAGTAAAGTAAGATAAGTCACTCAATTGACATACTAAAACATGAGTATATGCAAAACTAATGAGTTTGAGGATGAACCAACCTTAAGAATGAGCTAACCATACTCATGAAGATTAAATGTGAGCTCTTCATATGCTTTCATCAATTTGACTGACCTGTGCATCATTAAAAAAAAATTTAGTAAGTTGTGCATTATTCACATACAGTGCAAATAGTATGCTTATACACACAGCTCAAACATGATGAATAAAAACGTGCAAAATTTGAGAAATGAATATAAATTCGGGCTATCCTAAGTTTCGTAAATTTCTATAAATTATACCAAAATCTGGTTTAGAATGGCTTCAAACGCATGGATTTCTACAAACTATACTAAAATATGGTTTAAAAAAATACAAAAGCGGAAGTAGAACAATAGAAAAAACATTACGTCTTCAACAATGATTCGTTAAAGGGTCTATGCAAAAATTTGTAAACTTTTGGATCAAAACACACAAAATATGTGAAATTTAAGAATCCAGGATTGAATTACGAACAAAGGATAAACTGAAATAACACAAATCATCAATCACAACATGATAAACTCTTCTTCACGTAACATCATCTTACGGCATACCTCTGTCGTGATCGCGACATGTGGCAGAGGTAGAAATAGCAGCTATCAAATCTCTGCGTGTCCATGGTAGCTTTGTGGACCCTCAGCACCAAATCAACTCCCTTTTCTTAGAATTAGCATTAAATAAATAATAAGATAAATTAAGATAAAATCAAGAAATAAACAACCTAAATCCTAATCAAATCTAAACTTTAAAAAGGTACTAAATAAAGATAGATAAAAATACCAAAATCTAGCAAATCACAATAAAAAACTCATAAAATCCTGAATTAAATAAAAATATGAAAATTCAATAAAAATACCATAAAAATTCATTAATACTCTAAATGTAACTCAAAAATAAAATAAAATATTTCATGAAATTAAAATTAAATAAATAATAAATAAGGATAGATAAAAACTATCAAAATCTAGCAAATCACAATAAAAACTCATAAAATCCTGCATTAATTAAAAATTCGAAAATTCAATAAAAATTAATTATTATACTCTATAAATAAATGTAAAATAAAATAAAATATTTCCTGGAAGTAAAATTAAATAAATAATAAGATAAAATTAAGAAATAAACAACCTAAATTCTAATCAAATCTAAAATTTAAAAAGGTACTAAATAAAGATAGATAAAAACTACCAAGTCTAGCAAATCATAATAAAAACTCATAAAATCCTGAATTAATTAAAAATCTGAAAATTTAAGAAAATTTAATTAATATACTCTAAAAGTGAATCTAAAATAAAATAAAGTATTTTCTGGATTTAAAATAAATGATAAGATAAATTAAAATAAAATTAAGAAATAAACAATCTAGTGAAGGAAAAATAGTACTCTAGCGTACCCTAGCGTTTGACCTTGCGCTTTATTGATCGTCGTACCAAAGCAAACACATATAGGCAACTATCTTCTCTGAAATTGGAATGGTAGATTTGTGTTATTCGTATTCATGGTCATCCTATGAATCAGTACAATAGATCCATCTTTAGTCCTAGTTAGAACGGTACACAAAATGACATGATCTCCAAATCTCTTCACCGTCAATCTTGTTCCATTACACAATCCGTTGGACTGATGGATATTTCTCAGTAATATTACCGGGACTTCAATTTTCAAGTCAACTTATGTGGAGGTAGTCCTGAATAGTTTATTGCATTCAATACCTTAGGGGATAATGCATCAAACTCACTCTCAACATTGCCATCTTCTATGTATATTGAAACAGAGCTCGAATAATTCCTTTCTTCTGCCGATACCCGGGACATCATGTCATTATTGACCTTTCAAACTATTTCAATTGTGGGTGCCAAAATGGATCTTTCTCTGAAGTATTCTGATTTAGACATGTTCCGCAATAAATCAGGGTAAGTAAAATTGACTAAGTCTTCAAAACTAAATTCTGAGTTTTTTTATAAGGATTTCATCGGGTATTTGAATTTCATATTCGCCATAAATTGGCTGTCCAACCTTGCCATCACGAATAGTCAATAGTCATGTTTGGATGGTTAATGAGATGTTGTCTTTTTCTTTTATTTCTCAATATCAATTGTCTCTTCCATCGAGCTTGTCTGGCGTCTATGTTTGAGTAATTGGTGCTCAAGTTGGAGAAATTATCAAGTAGGTAAGAAGGTGCTTAAGTTAGTCAAATGAGTTGGTCGTGCACTCTGTGTTTATTTTTTTAAAACTCCATGTAATAAAATGAAATTCGTTTCCATTGTTTTCTTTTAAGAAAATTTTGACTTTTTTTTATTGATTACAACCAAGATGGATTTTGTTTAAGATTAAATTAAACGAATATTATAAAAGTTGCCTTTTTTTAATAGTTGTAGATAGGTTTAATCAAAATAGTTGCATACATAGTTTTGCTCTGTTTCACTTTGTCTCTTTTTTGCCTCAACCACTGATTAATCCATTGCGACCAGGCATATTTCCATAACTGTAGGTCTGTAGCTTTCATAGTAGATAGTTCCATTGATTCAAAATTGCAACAACAACTCTCTTGTCTACATTAATTCAAAATTGCAACAGCTCTCCAAAATACTAAATTGTAAAGGTTAAAATGCAAGTTTGTCCAAATACTAATATGTGTTAAAAATATGTATTTCAAAGTTAAGAAAAACAAAATTTGTATACTTTTGTTTTGGGATGATATGGGGGTGACATGTGGCAAAACCTTCTAGAAAAAAAAATAAAAAAAAAAGTATAAACACATTGCAAAATAGAAGAAAAATCTTAGTTGCCTTATTATTTGGATAAGGAATCAAGCAAGAAATATTTAAAATTAAATAGAAGAAGAAAAGTAAAAATGTATAAAGGGATGTGATGAAAATCACATCTGCAAAATCAAATAAAAAAAAAGAATCAAAATCTTTTGGAGTAAAAATTAGATCCGAAAGGATAGTAAGTTAAATAAATAATTATTTAAAATCTAAAAGATCATTGAATAATCTCTCTTTGCTCTCGAAAAAAGAAATTAAAAGTTAAATGAGAGGAGAAAAGTAAATGTACATGATGAGATGTGATGAAAACCTCACCTGCAAAAGTAAAAGCAAGAAAAGAAAAAGAATTCCTTAGAGAAAAAATTAGACATAAATGTACTGTAAATCAAACCAACAATTATTTAAAATTAAATAAAAGAGGGAAAATAAACATGTATGTAGGGATAATTACATGCATGAAGGGGTGATTTAGTGTTTATAAACAAAAAAAACCCAGAAAAAACCTTTGTTACCCTGAGTTGGGAGCTGCGAATATGTGGTGGTGTTAAGTGAATTCTTACCTCTTATTTATAGGTAGAACTTTAGGATTTTATTTTTTTGAAAAATCTTAGTTGCCTTATTATTTAGATGATGAATCAAGCAAAATAAGTAGTGGAATTTTTATCCAATATTACGTTTACTTTTAGAAAACCAATATTAAGTTTCAAAAAAAAAATCTAATATTTATTCATATATTTTTCATTATTTGCTTTTCTTTGCACGAATTTATTTATTTTTTAAAAAAATGTATTTCAAAGTTAAGAAAAACAAAATTTGCATATTTTTTTTTGGGATGATATGGAGATGACACGTGGCAAAACCTTCTAGAAAAAAACCTTCGTTTAGTATATTATATATATTAGAAAAGAAAAACTCAAAAGCTAGCAAATACTAAACCTTCCTTTAGTATATTAATATATTAAGAAATAAACAATCTAAATCCCAATCAAATCTAATATTAAAAATGGTATTAAATAAAGATAGATAAAAACTAACAAAAGCTAGCAAATCACAATAAAAACTCATAAAATCCCGAATTAATAAAAAATTCGAAAATTCAATAAAAATAAATCAATTTATTCTAAAAATAAATTAAAAGACCAAATCTTATCTTTTAAAATAATATCAATCAATTATTTTAGAATATATAAAATTAAAACATATATCAATTGAAAATTATATCTTCTAAAATAATATCAATTAATTAGGTTAGAATATATAAAATTAAAATATATATCAATTGAAAATTATATCCTCTAACAAATTGACACGTGGAATAATTTTTATGAGAATTAATCTGGGAGCGACACGTCACTAACTTGGCCTGTGAGAGCGACACGTCATGCTAGAAGTTGTTCTTTTCTAATATATATAGATCTTGTCGTTCGTCAGACACTAATTTCCATATCTCACTCTTATTGTGGTCAATAACTCTCTTGTTCTTACATCGCATACATTTCCACTTCCACCACTAAATTCTGACTTAAAAAAAGCTGCAACAACCAACATGACGTCTAAGATTCCAACAAAAGTCAAAAGATATAATCTCCTCTCTTTCTTTGCCCTTCAATTTCACATTTTCTTCTAGTCGGGGTACCGTACCTAAAAGAATTTCAGGGTACCACAGAATTTGCCAAAAAATAATAGTTTCTTCAATGAAATTAAAAATACATTTCCCGATGTTAATTGTTTTGTTTTACAAAAATATCATCATTGATATGCAACACAAGTTCTTCTGCAGCCCGATTCAAGCATGTTCTCATCAACAAACAACGCTTCACTTCAAACCACAATGGTTGAAATTCGTGACCCAAATGTCAACCAAACCGTGGAGAAGAAGATTGAAATATTAGAAGGGAATGTAGGCAGTGGCGGACCTTAGTGGAGACAGGGAGGAGCTGAAGCTCCCCCAAAAAATTTAGAAAAAGCTTAAATAGTAAGGTTTATATAAATTTTTTAGTCATTGTAGTATTATATTAATAATAATGTGCACATTATTTGATAGAGCTCGGCGGCTTAGTGGTAGCACACTTTTCCTATCTCCACGAGAGACAAGGTTCGAACCCGCCAGACCTCAATTCTTGTTTTTCATTAATATTACGTTTTTTTCTTTTTTGCTGAGTTGTTTTCTGTACCTTTCTGTATATGTATTTATTTCTTTACTCTTTTTTAAATTTTTTCGATACAGGCTGCTAAAACTATTTTTTCAACTTATTAATCCTTACTATTCTTTAAATATTTTTAATGCACACATTTTTTTTAAGACTCTATATACATCTATATAAATATATGTGTTTTGATGATTAAAATATTTTAATTTATGTATCAAATTTTATTTTAGCTCCCCCAATTTTTTTTACCAAGGTCCGCCACTGAATGTAGGTCAAATTCTGAAATTTCTTAGGGTACTTACATCCCACGAAAAAGGTAAAGTAGTGTCCGAGATGAAGGAGGAACATGAAATTGTAATCGAAAATCCCTGAAGAAGAAGAATGAGGAGGAGGTTTAATCAAATTTTTAGAGATAACCATTATTTGTAATTTATTAAAATATTATTTATCTCAATAAAGCTTGTGAGCGATTGAAATTTAAGGAGGAGGAGGAGGAGAATATAAATTAATATTGTCGAGATAAAAATTATTTGTAATTCATTAAAATTTTATATATCTCCATAAATCTTGTCAGTATAAATTAAACTCCTTAATCATATGTGAAAAACAGAAAACCCTAGCGGCCGCAACCATCTTCCCACCACTTGTTCTCCATTCCATGAACTCAGACTTTCTCTACTCGCTTTCTTTGGCCATTCCCAATGGGGGCTTCTCAAAGTAATGGAGTTTTTTCTCCAAAATAAAGGGTCGACCAACATTAAGCGGGTCATCTTCTCTCCTTAGCTAGGATTTTGTTGCATCCCCTAACCACCCTCATTTAGGACCACCCTTTTCCCATCTCCTTTCACCATCCTCCATATCTTATTCCCCTCCATGTTCTCACCCTTTTATTTTCTCATTTTTTCTCTACGTGTTGTTTCTCTCACATTCTCCTTTTCCGCTCACCACCATCACCCCACAACCTACCCCGCCTCTTCTGCCACCATCTTCCTCTCCCTCCTATATGTTTATCTTCCTCTGCTATTTTGGGTTTTCTATGAGAGCCATTTATCCTCTTCATTATCGTGTTGACACTATGACTTGACTTCATTTGGTGTCACGGAAGCCACATTTTTATTGATGTTGGTGTTGATTGGACAGATTGCAACACCGGCAGAGCTGATGAGTTCTAAAGTTAGAGAGATGGTTAAATAAGGAAGAAAATTTTCGCTTTGAAGTCAATACCTAAACTGAGTAATAAGGATTACTTTTGATCAGTGACTTTTCATTATCAAATTTTATTTACCTGTATTGGCCTA
The DNA here is from genome assembly GCF_012489685.1 of Lotus japonicus. Taxonomy (NCBI): domain Eukaryota; kingdom Viridiplantae; phylum Streptophyta; class Magnoliopsida; order Fabales; family Fabaceae; genus Lotus; species Lotus japonicus. Next base: position 47,950,996 of record NC_080045.1, on the reverse strand, counting down.
GAATGTTACTACACAGTTCACACTATAATTACAATTGAAAATTTTAATAAAATTACAAATAATTACTAATTGGAAAAGACAATTGCGCATAAAAATATCACTAATGGAAAGCTGAAATTGACATTATGATTCTTCTGAACTATTTATCTTTATCTATTATTATCCCCACAACTGACAGCTATGAGATTAATACTCTCAAGGCTCAGAGATCACATTAAGTGTGAAGGCCTCTCCAACAAATCATTTTCCATACGCACTACCCAGATATCAAACATTGGACTAGATGCTTAAGAAGCTCAGCTATTACCAGCTATGCTCGATCTTATTAATCATGGCTCAACACATGGATATCTAATTAATAGTTGATATTAAGGTAAATCAACATATGAAATTATTGTTTTCAAAACCAACATAATACTTTATTACATGAAAAAAAAGACTCAATATTCCACTAAAACTTTAGAGTCTTAATGTTAAATTCAATTTTTCATCATCAATATTAGCAGATACATTGTTGTCTATGGGTTTATCCAGCTTCTCAATATAAGACTTAGTTGCATCAGTTGGAGACATGTCTATATCCCTTTGGTGAATAATTGGAGCTTGCAATTGTGAAATTTCAAGGACATTATTCCTCATCCCAGCTGATACCATAAATTGGGGTGGGTGTTGGTGTGGCGGTAAAGCAGAAACCTGCAAGTCAGTGTATGAAAATGGGTTTGGTGTGGGTTCGGACATCACCATAGGTGGTGGTGGTGGTGGTGGGGATGTTTGGAAAACACTACTACTAGCATGATGCATAGTTTCTTGTGTAAGACCCAAGTTTTTAAGCTTAGAATAAGTGGAAGAGATTTCCATTTACGATTAGGCTTGATGTATCGTGAAAGGAAACCTGAACAAGAGTTTACCAAATGAAATAAATTTATGAAGGAGAAAGTTCAGGAAAAGTCAAAGGATCGTATCGAAGTCGATAAAAGTTATAGCACGATCGTTTTACGCTTAAACCTAGGTCAGAAACCCTAGTATATAGCTAATTTTCACTTTTAGGCACGACGGAAGTTAATTCCAAAAATCTTCAGAGAAATGTTAGAACTTCTCTTTTTCCATATATCACAATCGTTTCGAGGCGAAACTCTAGGATCTACGAACGTCCGATTCCAATCATCGGAAGTTTGCCGAAACCGAATCCCTGGTATTTCAAAACCCTAGAATTTCTCGACGATGAAGACTTTTTCTATTTAGAGCTTCAAATGAATATTCTACACGCGTACACTCATTTCTCTTGATGATTTCAATCTTTCTTCCGAAGGAAGTTTTCCATTCCGACATTCGATGCAAAAAGCAACTTATCGGGTAAAATAGTTTTATACCGACTATGCTTTAGTTGCCAAAAATACAAAGAGACCTCATTTTAGTTTTGGAATTCTTTCGCCAAAACATATCTATTAATTCACGGAGTATGACGCCGGAAAAATTAGATTCGCGAAACTTTCTTTTTCCCGCGAATTTCCAGCCTTTATATATAGCAAAGAAAGGAAGAAAAACTCAAATTTTCCTCCATTTTCTTCATCAAGGCCGCGAGTTCTACAAGGGAGGGAGAAGAGAATATTTTCTTCATCGTTTGCTTGATCGTCGATCAATCAGTTGCTACTTCAAGGCTTCGAGGTATAGTCGCTAATCCTTACCTCTGATCGCTTTTTCCATAGCTTTTTCTGTAGACTTTTCTGAGCTAATAGTTTATGGGTTTTTGCAAAACTATCCTGAATCTTTCATTTCTGATTCTAAACCTCTTCTATATGTGCCCAAGATCACTTCTGCCGGATTAGATTTTCCGTTATGTCGCCGGAATTCCGCCGGAATCAATTTTAGCCTTAAATACCCATTTTTGGAGTTTTTGAGGTAAAGCTTCAACCTTTAGGCTAAAAACTATCGCCTTAGCTTAGTGTTAGTAGGATTAGTTGTCATAAACGTCGTTAGTAACGTCCCTGCAAAATTTGGTTTTTGGGATTTCAGTTTTGAAATTTCTAAGTTAAAAATCATGACCAAAATACCCCTGCGACAGTTTTTGATCCGATAATTTTTCCGAGTTCAGAATACCCTTAGTTACGGCTAATGAAAGCATAGGAACCAAGTTTGATCGAAGAAAAATCGAGCCCCACAATTGTGAAAAGTGGTCGAGCCCTATAGGGGAGGAGGGGGAAAATTCCTTTTCCGAAAACTTGTCCTTTCGCGCTAGATTATCGTACCTCGGAGTATGAACTACTTCGTGTAACCTTAGTGAGCATTGATAGCTTAGTTTCCGATAGATTTTGATAGAATTCTGTGGTTTTACTTTAAAGGTTCTTTTGAAGAATTTCCTGAAGATCAAGGAGCTCATTGTGAAGGAACGTTTGAGGAGAACGCTGGAATAACTAGAGGTAAGGGCAACTTACCTTACTAGCTAATGCTTTAGGTGTCGACGCATTCGACTTGATTTACTGTTTATGCACTTGTTTGTGTATGATTGGGAAAATGTTTTCTGAGGCTTCGGCTGACAATGTAGATGATGCATCTACTATTATGTTTTTGAGATTGACTTACATGCTATGTGCTATGTGGGTAATCTAGGATGTGTGGTGCATGATTTATATGCTAAGTGCTACGTGTTTAGTCTGAGATGTATTGTCATATGACATGTTTGATGACGGTGATGATTTAAACTATGTCTTGTACTCATATCTGTGATTCTGAGTAGTGAGAATAGCGGGCAGGTCATGCCGATTTTATTTTGAGAGTTTTGAGAAAGTTTGATAGGACGAATGAGATTCGGGCCTTGTTATGGTTTTTCATGGGTCGAGACATTCTCTGGAGTCATTTGGGATTTGGAGATCCCGGGAACTTATAAGATTCGCGATAAGATTAAAAGGATATTATTTTGAAAAGAAAACTCATAAGACATTAAACAACCTCTAAATCTTTAAGTAATGGCGTTAACCTCGAAAGGAAGCTTGGGATGAAGATCTTAGTTTTGGAAAACGAGAAGTGTCGTCGGATCCAAGTGTTGAGAAAGTTGAGAAGTTTTGAGTATGTTGATACTCTTGTGCTGTGGGAGCAGTTATGTCGTTGGGCTATCCGAGGGATAAGCCGGGAGACTGATAGTTTTCGAGTATGTCGATACTCTTTGCTCGCTGAGCAGTTTTTGACCATCGGATGGAGATGAGTCGGATGATTCGAGGAATCATCATGAGTTAAGTTTATGCCTTCGGGTACAGTTTATGCCTTCGGGTACAGTTTATGCCTTCGGGTACAGTTTATGCCTTCGGGTACAGTTTATGCCTTCGGGTACAGTTTATACCTTCGGGTAATTCGGACATCGATGGGGGATATGATCGACCGTGAGGTTAGGATCGACCTGTTGATTGTCGGGCATAGCGGAGGGAAAAGTCGACCCGCAGGGTTAGGACTGATCCGGCTATGTCAAGGTTGTAAGTGACACTCGGGGGTTATGGTCGACACAATGTCAGTGTTAGGACCGACTCAAACGTGCCCAGCCTACTCTTTCCGGAATCGTCGAGATTGACGTTGCATTGACATATCATGCACTCTAATTAAATATCGTTATGTGTTTTGATGAGTAGATGTTGATAGATATCGTTATGTGCTTTGATGATGGAATTGTACTAGAGTGTTGATAACATGCTATGTTTAAACCTTAGGGTAGACAATGCAGAACTTATATGTATATATATAACATATATATCTATACCCCTTATACTTTACCTGTTGTCTTGTATTCTCTATACTATATTCCGTAAGTTGACCCTTGCACGTGCTACCTGTGTTTGGGGGGCTATGTATGCCCTTTTTGTCAGATGTCGTTGGTGGATTCTTCCGTGATTCCTCGTCGTTCGGGGAAGACCCGGAGCGAAATGACTACTATTGAGCCTTCGACGTGGACCGGACTTCATGCATGACCAGATGGGAGTCGATGATGGAAGTATGGGGGATGGGTGATTAGAGTCTATTAAGGTTGGGTGTTAGTGTCCTAGCTCTGACTCATTCTTATTTTTGAGGGCTTGTGTTGCTGACACTTGACCTAACATTTTGGGATTGTACATTTTGCCTACGGGCGTTGCACTTCTCTACTTTCCGTCATTGGAGGTTACTCGTGACGAGGTCGCTATTTACAGCGGGGGATGCTATATATATTGTATATTAGTTCTGTTGCCTTTCGCATTTGGGTTTTATTTAATTCAGTCTTGTCTTAGTTATTATCAAAAAAAAATATGTACGTTTTTCCGCATTAAGTTTATTTTGGTTACTAAAGTGACGCCACCGAAATCGGGGTGTTACATTGTGGTATCAGAGCTTGTCGAGTCTTTCGGGAGTTGTTGGGGAATAGGTCTTCTGTGCTAGGTTGTGTGACTCTGCAAAGAGTGAAAATTGATTGTCTGCAAGCGATTTTTCGCTTAAAAATTGATTGAAGTTATTGCTTAATCATATTGTATAGTTATGGAGATGCTATCTTATGATGAGTACTAACTGTTTGTTTGAGCTTTGACCTTATAGTTATTACGCCTATTAACACCTTATTTGACCGTAGCTCGTATTTTAGCTATAGAAATTACACGAGGTTTAGAATAACACGGTAAACCTAGAAAGTAGTTCTGCACCAATGCGTTTAACAAGAAGTTAGAAGCTGAAGATGAATCTCATAGAGATTTCTTATGGATAGTATACGTATGATGTCGAGGGCGTGTAGTTCCGTAGCGGAATCGTTGAGGATGTGAGGTCAGGATATTTGTGACTATTGGATGATAGGAACTCATTGACTGTTCCAGTGGGTTTTTCTAAATTTCACCTTCGATGTATTAGGCTTGATCAACTTAATATTGAGGGGGTGATATTCGGAATCAGAGCTGGCTATGGACTTTGATAGAAGGATTGGTAAGATTAACTTGATTGGATCGAGGATTAGTCGATCTGGGAGGAAAAAGTTCGCATTAAGTATAAGTTCTCTTGCGAAGGAGATATAGTTTGAAGAAATGGATATTCATTTAGGAAGCATTGAAGAATTAACGGACATTAGAGGTCCAAACTTGGTGAGGGTTCAGGTTTTAAGTCTATGAATTGTTGTCTTAAGTTTCTAGGACTCGAAGTTGGTTAGAATTTGATAGAGAGATTAAGAAGTTGATTGACGAGATGGTGATCAAGTTACAGAAAAGGGAAGTGTTAGTATTAAGATGAACACTTGAGGTTGTCATATTTGGACAAGTTGCTTAAAGTCTAAGAGTGAATGAAACTTGTTATGGATTTCGGTGATACAAGCTAGAGATTAGCGAGTGAATTTTTGCTAAGTGGAATGAGAATCTTAGGGTAAAGATTGACTTCAGAAGCTGTAGATCATATTCGAGTAAGAGTTTTAGTGGTGTTACCATTGATGATTGTAGTTAAACCTCGGCAAGTTGAAAGATGATATGTCTGTTGAGACGCTGTTGGTCAACATTGGGACTAGAAGAGTGAAACAATCGAAGGGAAAGCAGAGTGCTTTAGTAAGAGTTATTTGGAACAAAGACACAGACGATGCCATATGGGAGTTAGAGGAAAAGATCAAGAACAATAGTCAGAGCTTTTACTGAACCCTAAGTTTCGAGGACGAAACTTTCTTTTTGGAGGGTAGTAATGTAAGACCCAAGTTTTTAAGCTTAGAATAAGTGGAAGAGATTTCCATTTACGATTAGGCTTGATGTATCGTGAAAGGAAACCTGAACAAGAGTTTACCAAATGAAATAAATTTATGAAGGAGAAAGTTCAGGAAAAGTCAAAGGATCGTATCGAAGTCGATAAAAGTTATAGCACGATCGTTTTACGCTTAAACCTAGGTCAGAAACCCTAGTATATAGCTAATTTTCACTTTTAGGCACGACGGAAGTTAATTCCAAAAATCTTCAGAGAAATGTTAGAACTTCTCTTTTTCCATATATCACAATCGTTTCGAGGCGAAACTCTAGGATCTACGAACGTCCGATTCCAATCATCGGAAGTTTGCCGAAACCGAATCCCTGGTATTTCAAAACCCTAGAATTTCTCGACGATGAAGACTTTTTCTATTCAGAGCTTCAAATGAATATTCTACACGCGTGCACTCATTTCTCTTGATGATTTCAATCTTTCTTCCGAAGGAAGTTTTCCATTCCGACATTCGATGCAAAAAGCAACTTATCGGGTAAAATAGTTTTATACCGACTATGCTTTAGTTGCCAAAAATACAAAGAGACCTCATTTTAGTTTTGGAATTTTTTCGCCAAAACATATCTATTAATTCACGGAGTATGACGCCGGAAAAATTAGATTCGCGAAACTTTCTTTTTCCCGCGAATTTCCAACCTTTATATATAGCAAAGAAAGGAAGAAAAACTCAAATTTTCCTCCATTTTCTTCATCAAGGCCGCGAGTTCTACAAGGGAGGGAGAAGAGAATATTTTCTTCATCGTTTGCTTGATCGTCGATCAATCAGTTGCTACTTCAAGGCTTCGAGGTATAGTCGCTAATCCTTACCTCTGATCGCTTTTTCCATAGCTTTTTCTGTAGACTTTTCTGAGCTAATAGTTTATGGGTTTTTGCAAAACTATCCTGAATCTTTCATTTCTGATTCTAAACCTCTTCTATATGTGCCCAAGATCACTTCTGCCGGATTAGATTTTCCGTTATGTCGCCGGAATTCCGCCGGAATCAATTTTAGCCTTAAATACCCATTTTTGGAGTTTTTGAGGTAAAGCTTCAACCTTTAGGCTAAAAACTATCGCCTTAGCTTAGTGTTAGTAGGATTAGTTGTCATAAACGTCGTTAGTAACGTCCCTGCAAAATTTGGTTTTTGGGATTTCAGTTTTGAAATTTCTAAGTTAAAAATCATGACCAAAATACCCCTGCGACAGTTTTTGATCCGATAATTTTTCCGAGTTCAGAATACCCTTAGTTACGGCTAATGAAAGCATAGGAACCAAGTTTGATCGAAGAAAAATCGAGCCCCACAATTGTGAAAAGTGGTCGAGCCCTATAGGGGAGGAGGGGGAAAATTCCTTTTCCGAAAACTTGTCCTTTCGCGCTAGATTATCGTACCTCGGAGTATGAACTACTTCGTGTAACCTTAGTGAGCATTGATAGCTTAGTTTCCGATAGATTTTGATAGAATTCTGTGGTTTTACTTTAAAGGTTCTTTTGAAGAATTTCCTGAAGATCAAGGAGCTCATTGTGAAGGAACGTTTGAGGAGAACGCTGGAATAACTAGAGGTAAGGGCAACTTACCTTACTAGCTAATGCTTTAGGTGTCGACGCATTCGACTTGATTTACTGTTTATGCACTTGTTTGTGTATGATTGGGAAAATGTTTTCTGAGGCTTCGGCTGACAATGTAGATGATGCATCTACTATTATGTTTTTGAGATTGACTTACATGCTATGTGCTATGTGGGTAATCTAGGATGTGTGGTGCATGATTTATATGCTAAGTGCTACGTGTTTAGTCTGAGATGTATTGTCATATGTCATGTTTGATGACGGTGATGATTTAAACTATGTCTTGTACTCATATCTGTGATTCTGAGTAGTGAGAATAGCGGGCAGGTCATGCCGATTTTATTTTGAGAGTTTTGAGAAAGTTCGATAGGACGAATGAGATTCGGGCCTTGTTATGGTTTTTCATGGGTCGAGACATTCTCTGGAGTCATTTGGGATTTGGAGATCCCGGGAACTTATAAGATTCGCGATAAGATTAAAAGGATATTATTTTGAAAAGAAAACTCATAAGACATTAAACAACCTCTAAATCTTTAAGTAATGGCGTAAACCTCGAAAGGAAGCTTGGGATGAAGATCCTAGTTTTGGAAAACGAGAAGTGTCGTCGGATCCAAGTGTTGAGAAAGTTGAGAAGTTTTGAGTATGTTGATACTCTTGTGCTGTGGGAGCAGTTATGTCGTTGGGCTATCCGAGGGATAAGCCGGGAGACTGATAGTTTTCGAGTATGTCGATACTCTTTGCTCGCTGAGCAGTTTTTGACCATCGGATGGAGATGAGTCGGATGATTCGAGGAATCATCATGAGTTAAGTTTATGCCTTCGGGTACAGTTTATGCCTTCGGGTACAGTTTATGCCTTCGGGTACAGTTTATGCCTTCGGGTACAGTTTATACCTTCGGGTACAGTTTATGCCTTCGGGTACAGTTTATGCCTTCGGGTACAGTTTATGCCTTCGGGTACAGTTTATACCTTCGGGTAATTCAGACATCGACGGGGGATATGATCGACCGTGAGGTTAGGATCGACCTGTTGATTGTCGGGCATAGCGGAGGGAAAAGTCGACCCGCAGGGTTAGGACTGATCCGGCTATGTCAAGGTTGTAAGTGACACTCGGGGGTTATGATCGACACAATGCCAGTGTTAGGACCGACTCAAACGTGCCCAGCCTACTCTTTCCGGAATCGTCGAGATTGACGTTGCATTGGCATATCATGCACTCTAATTAAATATCGTTATGTGTTTTGATGAGTAGATGTTGATAGATATCGTTATGTGCTTTGATGATGGAATTGTACTAGAGTGTTGATAACATTCTATGTTTAAACCTTAGGGTAGACAATGCAGAACTTATATGTATATATATAACATATATATCTATACCCCTTATACTTTACCTGTTGTCTTGTATTCTCTATACTATATTCCGTAAGTTGACCCTTGCACGTGCTACCTGTGTTTGGGGGGCTATGTATGCCCTTTTTGTCAGATGTCGTTGGTGGATTCTTCCGTGATTCCTCGTCGTTCGGGGAAGACCCGGAGCGAAATGACTACTATTGAGCCTTCGACGTGGACCGGACTTCATGCATGACCAGATGGGAGTCGATGATGGAAGTATGGGGGATGGGTGATTAGAGTCTATTAAGGTTGGGTGTTAGTGTCCTAGCTCTGACTTATTCTTATTTTTGAGGGCTTGTGTTGCTGACACTTGACCTAACATTTTGGGATTGTACATTTTGCCTACGGGCGTTACACTTCTCTACTTTCCGTCATTGGAGGTTACTCGTGACGAGGTCGCTATTTACAGCGGGGGATGCTATATATATTGTATATTAGCTCTGTTGCCTTTCGCATTTGGGTTTTATTTAATTCAGTCTTGTCTTAGTTATTATCAAAAAAAAAATATGTACGTTTTTCCGCATTAAGTTTATTTTGGTTGCTAAAGTGACGCCACCGAAATCGGGGTGTTACATCTTGTATCAATAGAGGCCTGGGAAAATTAGGCAAAGGGTTGAGAGTCGAGTCTCTCAAAGAAAGGCTTTGTTCAGCAATATGATAATGATAATCAATATGTCTAATGAAGGAATGTGAATCAGAGAAAACTTGGTTGCACAATATGCATGGAGTATTTTCATACTGATTGTTATCCAGGGGGTGTTCTTCAAGGCCAAAGAAAAGAAGTCGGGTGAAGCTGGAAGAATTGTCAGACATGATTGTGGTGGTTCAGGGCAAGGAAGTGAGAAATCACTTTTGGAGTACTTTAATCATATATAATGAGGACATTTTATAGGGGGAGATGTTCATTCACATGGAATGTATGAATTACTAACAAATATACTAAGGGAGAATGAGTTAATGCTTTGAAAAATAAATAAAAAAATATTTATTGATGATATGATATTTAAAATGAAGTGGAGTCGGAATGCATATTTTAGATAATAATGAGGTGAAGTTTCTTTTCGAGAAATCTTGTGGGGGTCAGCATATTTTACTCTAAACTAGTATTGAACATGTGTCATTCACGGATAGAGTACATAGGGCACGACTTTATAATTTAAAGATGAATTGAATACATGTACCTCGTAAAAATATTCAAAATTAATTAAAGGCTTAAATGGTCAAATGACCCCTGAAATTGTAAAGGGAATCAGTTCCAATCCCTGAAAAAAATTTGCATCAAATTGGGTCCCTAGAAAAAAAATTAATTCAATTAAGGCCAAATGCTGTCAGACTTCAATTTTATCCTACTCAGCAGCATTTTTAATTTTTTTTAAATTGAAAAATTCTAAAATTTTATTTTTTAATTCCAACTCATATATTATAGCATAAATAAATAAATAAAAACTTAATAAAATCCCTAATTTAAATAAAAACCTAATCTAATAATCCCTAACCTAAATAAAAACCTAATCTAATAATCACTAATCCCTAATCTACCTATTCAACCCCAAATTGAACCCTAAAATATCTTGAGCCCCAAATTGACGAACAGAAGGAAGAACACAAAGAGAAGCGAACGAAGGGGGAAGAACCACGAGAAGAGAAGCGAACGAAGCAGAAGGAGAGAAGCGAACGAAGCACGGAGAGAGTCGGCGGAGGAAAATGAATTATCAGAACCACGAAGCTATTTTGGAGGTTATTCTTTACCGATCCAATTCTAAGAATAACCCATGAAAGCTATTTTGGAGGTGCCCTGATTGGAAGGTCATTTCTTCTCTACTGATTCATGTATTTTCATTCCTCTGCCTTCTGCTTGTAATGTTTGATTTCGAAATTGTTCTAGGAGAAAGGGACTTGTAGTTTTTTCGAGTGGGATAGAGGTGTAGCTGCAAGAAGATGGTAAAGAGGGTTCTTCAAATCTGAATGAAGACATAAATGACATTATGGAAAAAAGGATTTCTAGGTTGAGGGAAGATATTCACAAAATTGTGCACAAGGCAATTGTCAAGTTATGTGAAGACATGAATGAGAAGGACAAGAAAATAGAGAGGATGAAGATGAAGCTGAAAAGAGAGAGAGATTCAAGATTAATGTCATGTTGTTCTTCTTAGGCATTACTTTGGTTGTAGAAGTGTTAAAGTTCTTCTAGGAATGGGGTATGTTGGATTTAGGGTTTAGGTTCTTATGTGTTTTGTTGTTGTTGATCTTCTTATGTGTGTTAGGTTGTTATGAATGAAAATGTTGTCTTTTGCCTGTATTGAATGACTTTTGTATTTTGCCAGGATTGAATTGAATTAAGATGTCCTATGTTATGAATGCAATCTCCAGCTATGATTTAATGCAATATGTGTTGGTTGTTTTGAACATAAATACTGGACTTAAATTCTGACTTGTTTTCCCTGCAGTGTTCCATAACTCATGCACACAAAAATGTATAGTTGCTGCCCTGTTTTGGCAGTGTATGCACATGATGCAGAATTGAGTTAATGCTTAATAAACAACAATTCTTATAGAAAACACAACCTGAAAACATGTGAGTCTTGAACATAGCATATGTGAGTCATAAAGCTATTACAAAAGTAATGGAGCCAAAGTAATGTCATCCAAGCATTTCATTACAATAGTTGGTGTTATGGTCTCATCTTCCACTAAATAACACTATTACTTAATAACTATTACAAAAAAGACATATATGAGCATCCAAAGTTGTCCTGCGGCATCATGTGACCCTCTTTTTCTTCAGATCCATCTCCTTTTGATAAGTCTCTTCTTTCCTTGGTCTTGACTAGCAACAGTTGCCTTGCCCTTATGTCATTTTCCAACAGCTCTATCAGACCCACTTACAAGTTCTCCTGGAATCCAATGACCTATCTCATTGTTTGCTCCCCTCTTTTTTCTCTTTTGATTAGAAGCATCAGCTACAGGTTTTTTGGGCTGTGCAGCAGATCTGGCAGCAGGTTCTCCTTGATGTCTTGCTCTGGCTGTTGCAGCTGGCTGTGGAGGTGGAGGTGCTGGTGCTTGCTTTTTGGCAGCTGCAGCTGGTTGTGGAGGTGGTGGTGCTTTTTTTTTTCACTGTCAGCTGCAACTGGTTGTGGAGGTGGAGGTGATGTTGCTTGCTTTCTTGCTCTGGCAGCTGCAACTTGTTGTGAACCAGTTGGTTGTTGCCTTCCTCTGGGTTGGACTGGCATTGGAGGTGGTGGAGCTTCTTGGGTTGATGGAACAGAAGTAGGAACATCTTGTGTTGAAGGAGCAGAAGGAGGCACATCTTGGGCAGAAGGAGCACCAAATACCTGTAGAATAGAGATTTTTAGACAGGGTGAAACAAAAGCACAAACATAAGCATAATAGGTTTTAGTTGATACCTGTGAGAAATCCTCTAACTGTGATTCATTCTCTTCTTCAATGTGCCCATCATCAAGTGGTGGAGATGGTGGAGGCAAAGGGCACTTCCTCTGGTTGTGTCTTTTTTTGTTGCACCTACTACATGTATAAGAAGTGCCTCCTCTTTTCAATTTGGTTGGGTTCTTCTTATCTGGTTCATCAGGTTCACTTCTCCTCAATATTTTTGGCCTTCCAGGCCCTCTTTTAATCTCAGGAGGAAGGATCTCATCTTGACAAAGCTTTGGCCATTTATTCTCACCATTAATTGGGGAGATCATGTGCCCATAGCAAGTGTTATAAGCTGCTTTAAGGTAATATTGATGCACATAATTCTCAGGATTAAGACCCTTCTCAGAGAGACAAGCCACAACATGTCTGCAGGGAATTCCATTTAATTCCCAATAGTTGCAGGTACATGATTGCTTCTCTATATCAACTATAATTGGTCTTCAAAAACAGTATGCTCAACTTGAAATAGACCTTGAGCAACCCAAGTTGCTACCCACCTACCACTATCCTTTATCTCTCTATCTAGCCTCTTCCTAGGTTTAGGCATCACATTACTCTTCCATCTTTTACTTTTTTTCTCTCAAAGTATCAAATATGGTCATTAAATACTTCCTAATCCATTCAAACATTGTGATAATGGGTTTGTCCCTAGCAACTAAAATGGTACATTTGAAAGCATCAGACAAATTATTCATGGTTACATCACATTTAAGGTAAAAAGAAAAAGCATGCCTGCACCAAGGTATTGTAGGGATAGCCATCAGCCACTTGTAAGCATCTTCATTTATTGCTTTGATTTCTTGCATTTTCTCCTGCCACAGCTCCGTATATGTTGCTTTGGATGCCCACATCAGAAGGTCTCTTATCTCAGTTCCTCCACCAAACATCTGCTTGAAGTTTGCGTACAAATACCTCACACAAAAGCAGTGCTCTACACCAGGAAAGTCCTCATCAAACACTTGTAGCAATCCCTAGCCAACACAATCAGATTGTAATGTAAGTAAAGTAAGCAAGCACAATCAGATTTTAATGTAAGTAAACACAACCATGGATGTTAATTTAGGTTACCTTTTGCTTATCACTAATGAACACCAATCTTTTGTCACCAATATCCCGGATCAAATGGTTCAAAAACCATCTACAAGATTCCTTGCACTCAGCCTCAACCGTTGCAAAAGTCAGTGGGAAGTACTGATCATTTGGGTCCCTTCCCACAACAATGAGAAGGATGTCATCATATTTGGTTTTGAGGTGACATCCATCATTTCCAATAAATGGTTTGCATGCGAGCTTAAAAGCATATTTTCATCCCTCCAAACACATATAAAAACAACCAAATCTGGGCTGAAGTGTGGTGGGAACATATCTCAGAATGATAGCTGCTGAGTTTTGATAATTCACCCTCCTGAGCTATGTTGCATAAGATGTTATCATGGTGTACTGCTTTAGGGCATCTCCCTCAACAACATCTTTAGCAATTTTTCTTGCATTCCAAGCAGTCCCCCAACTGACACATACACTATATCTTGTCCTCATCTCATGAATAATGTCCTTCACTTGGATTACTGAACTGGAATTATTCATGTTGTTCTCAATAACCTTTGTAATACACTTAGTAGTTGATGCCCTATTATTGAAGGTTCTTCCACAGGTGTGGTTAGGATCAAGTGTCTTAGTCATGTATGTTGAAGTCCCTTTTATATTGGCACAGTATGCAATGAATCCACATTCTTCTTGCTTGCAAACAAACTTCACCCTTGACTTGTCATTCTTCTTGTACCTCACACCCTTCCCATTCATCACTGAGTGTGCAAGGATAGCATCCTTAAACTCTGTTGTGGAGGCAAACTCCATTCCCAGTTTGAACTTATAATCTTTGTCCAGGTCCTCTTTCATGAACCTTAGATATCTGACCATGGATCCATGATCTTCCTCACCACTAGAAAGATCACTCATCAGCTAATCATTGTCATACTCATCATCAATGTTATGTTGGGTTGCATCTTCTAAGGGAATGTCAAAGTCCACATCCTCACTTCCATCACCATCCCGGTGCTGATTGTGCAAAGTCAATGACCCACTGGCTCTGTTCACATCCTCACTTCCATCACCATCCTGGTGCACATGAAATGGTCCATTGACATCATCAAACCCATCATTGGGCAGGTTTTTACATATTTCATCATCATTGTCTATGTTGCCATCAGTGCTCCAATCAATGTCACTGTCACTAGAGAATGTAATCTCGGTCTCATTTGAATCACTCTCAGCAAAACATTTTCCCTTTCCCTTATCAGAAACTTCCCTAACATGTCTTCTCCCAGTAGGAGCTTGCTCAGTCACATGAATCACTTCCACTTCAGGCAATGCATCAATAGAAACTTGCTCAGCCCCACCAGATTGTTCCACTTCAGGCAGTACACCAGTGGAAGCTTTCTCATCCACACTAGTTCGTTCTGCTTCATGCAGTACACCAGTGGAACCTTGCTCAGTCACTTCCACTGCAGCCAAGTCTTCATCAAGCAAAACATCATCTTCTTTTTCATTCAGTGGATCCAAGGTATGTTCCAGGTAGATATCAACCACCTTCCAGAAGCCATCCATAGAATCCTTATCATCCAATATCTTCTTCAAGCCTTTTTCAAACCTCAGTTCTGACTTGCACCACCACAATTTGTAAGCATCATCAGGATATCCCAGAACTCCCTTCATAGTGGATTTGATGGAAAAGTATGAGAACAAGTCAACATCAACACGATCAATTTCAATGAACTCTCCCTTATCATATCTCATAGGAATGCCTCTGAAACGACCCTTGTGGTGGATTCTGGTTATGATCAAACCTTCTGTCATTCCTGCGAAAGAAAGAACCCTTACTCGTTAACTTTTTCAAGCAAAAAGAAGAAGTAAGCAAGTAATCATCCCCAACAAGAAGTAAGAACAACCCGAACAACATTTTAATACATAAATCAACAACTAATTTCGTAATACCTGGTTCGAAGAAGGATGAGGTTCGACCTTTCTAAATACAGCACCACTTTCAACTTCGAAATGATTCCTCCACCTTTGACCTTTCTTGGCCTTCATCAACTCACCCTTGACGGTTCTCGACGATTATCTCTCCCTCTACTGCTCGTCGCCTTCTTCGTCGATCTCTCCGTCGAGTTCTCTCTGTGTTCTTCCTTCTTCGAAGATAGTGTTCATCAATTTGGGGCTCAAGATATTTTAGGGTTCAATTTGAGGCTGAATAGGTAGATTAGGGATTAGTGATTATTAGATTAGATTATTATATATTTAGGTTAGGGAGTATTAGATTAGGTTGTTATTTAAATTATAGATTTTATTAAGTTTTTTATTTTTTATTTATGATATAATATATGAGTTGGAATTAAAAAATAAATTTTTAGAATTTTTTAATTAAAAAAATTAAAATGCCACGTGTAATTGCTGAGTAGAATAAAATTGAAGTCTGGCTGCATTTGGCCTTAATTGAATTAAAAAAAAAAAATTCTAGGGACCCAATTTGATGCAAAACAATTCCAGGGATTGAAACTGATTCTCTTTACAATTCCATGGGTCATTTTCGAAATTACTAAAAAATCAGAAAAATTAAAATATGGCATCATCTACCTACTAAGAATAGTGTGAGATAGAGAAAAGTCAAGAAAGGCAAAGAATGGGGGGTGATACTTATAGAAATTACTATTTTTTGTTTTGAATAGTATATAATATAAGATAAGATAAGATTTTATCTCATAATTAATTCTAATCATTACATAAATTTAGAGAAAAAAAAAGTGTGACAATTTTTCATTTATATAAAATAATAACGTTGATATTTTTTCGTTGATTAAATCTAGAAGTAAATTTAATATCAAATATATGATTTATTTATTTCTCAAACATTAATAACTACTATGGGTCAAAATTAAACTATCAAAATAATTTAAAATATCAATTAGTAAAACATTTTAATGTGAAATAAATTTAAATGAAATTATTTTATAAAAGGAATATATGTTATTATATTATTGACTAATATATAGCACCTAATATAATGATAAGGTTTACCATGATAAATACCTTTATTCAAAAATAAATTAACTCAAAATAAATAAATATATAACTTTAAATTATATATATATAGGATGTATCTTATGAGAAAGGTGATCTTACATGAGAAAATGAGAATAAATCACGACCGTTAGATCTAATCATGAATGGTCTGGATTAAAACATGAAGTCATGTGACTTTTCACATGACTTTTTTAAATGATCACATGACCATTAATTTGATTTAATCTGAACCATTCAGAATTAGATCTAACGGTCGTGATTTATTCTCATTTTCCCACATAAGATCACTTTTCTCATAAGATACATCTCCTATATATATATATATATATATATATATAGACACACACATTTTGTTACGAAGGGTCGGATATATATATATATATATATATATATATATATATATATATATATTTTGTTTATATACATATTAAATGTAAATACTTAAAAAAATTTATTACAAATTCAATCTTTTAATGTATATTATTTATTTTCAAATTATACATACCATATAATAATAAATAATATATTATGTAGCATAAAGATACTAAGTTATATTTTTAATAGATAATTTTTATTTAATATTATAGCTTTTAAATTATTGAAACCATATATTAGCCATATAAAATGATATATAATACATTATATTATATATATATATATTAATATATATTAAAAACCCAATAAATTATATTTTTTAAAATAAAATCTATATTAAATAACTTACATTCTACATCATATGCATATTTAATATTGTAACCTTTGAAAAAATTTGTAACAATGTAATAAATTACATTCCTATAATACATTAAATAACTTAGTAAATTTATGAATTTTATAATAAAAATATAAAGTAGTATATACTGATTCTAAAAAATATATTTTTAGAATTCATATATTAGAAAATGATATCATTTTACAAATAATATAATCAAATCATATTCTATATTAAATAACTATATTAAAAGTATACAGTTAATATAGATTAAAAATGTTTAACATACATTTAGGATGTATCATATGAGAATGAAGTTTTTATGTGATAGTGAAAGGAGTTACTATGAGCCATTAGTCGTTCATAATTACATCTAATGGCTCATAGTAACTCCTTTCACTCTCACATAAAAGCTCTAGCTATTCTTATATGATACATCATATATATACATAAAGAGATTACTATTATTATGCAAAATTGCACATAGGTAATAATATTTTTTTTATTCTATAAAGTTAAAGTTTTTTTTTCTTCATCGGAAAACTAGACATAACAAAAAAGACTAAACCACAGTAAACGAGTCCGTCCCCTGAAGAGCTTCTAATTCCCCATGAGGTTTCTCTATGTATTGTTCGCCCGGTGAGCACAAAAAATATATTTAAGAATGAATCTATTTAATAAGTATTTGCGTTCAAATGTGAACATCATGCCAACTTATTAATTTGGATAAATTTGAACTCTCTTTTAGCCGAAATGTGCCAGAAGATTGTAAACATGCCCTTCAGGGAGGCTTGCAAATTAATGCGGTTGAGAGTCATTCCATGTATCTTGGGTTGCCAACCTTTGTGGGTAGATCTAAACAATAGGTTTTCCGCTTTATTCAGGAGCGAGTGTGGAAGAAGTTGAAAGGGTGGAAGGAGAAATTCCTCTCCTCAACAGGTAGGGAGGTCTTGATTAAATCTGTTGCTGATAGAGGGCAAATCTACGTACTAAGAAATAATTATCTGTAATCTTCAACGATTTTGAGGTTAAGCATCTCCAACAAGACATGGGATATTACAAGTTACATATAGGTAATTGCATTTCCCTATCTTTGAGTGTTTGGACGAAAGGTCATGCCCAATTTTCACCTTAAGACACATTGTGCGTAACAACAACAACAACAGCTTCATTGAAATAGGGACTAAAAATAGCTAAAAGTTAACATGTTTTCTAAATTTAATATCATCCCATTGTGAGTCCATGACCTCCTATTTCAACTAAAGAACTGAACTAAATTATGCTCAACCAGTCAGTGACTAATGGCCACATACATAAAGAAATCTTGAAACACAAGCTAAAACCCTAAAACCTCTACTCTAATACTAGACTGTTACAAAGGATTTCACTTCTTTTTTTGTGAGTGGGTTTGTGAATCCTTTCTTATTATTTGGAAAACTCTTAATTTGTTTCGTTGTATTTAAGGTATCCTTTGTATAGTTTAATGAATTTTTGGCCTGATAAAAAATGATTTTAACCATTGATTCATTTTAAACTAACATTGTGAACCAACGGTTGCTATTATGTGAAGATCCTAGTTTTCAGTATAGCCGCTGTTATATAAAAATCCATGGCTAAAGGCAAATTCATAAAGTAAATTTGGTCAACTTTCTAATAGTGGTTCAATCTCTCTGTTTTTCTTTTCCTCTGTTTTCCTTTTGTCAATGAGCATTTTTCCTGCATTGTCTGAGCTATAATTTTGGCTATCCATAAATGTGTTATCATAGCCTGCAACTAACTCACATCCATGCTTTGCCTTCTTTCTCACATTTGTCATTAGTCTCATGTTTTAGTCATTTCCTAGGAATTTTGTTGGAAGTTTATCCAATATCATAACAAAGTACCACCCAAAAATATATAATTCAAACATATTAAGGGAACTATATCCACAATCAAACAGTTGAAAGTTTGATCTAAGTAGAGATGGGTAGCCTATTGCTAGAACAAATGAAAAAGCAGACATCAAATTTCCTCCAAGAAAAGTACAAATCTGCTAGGATGACGTTTACAGATGTTACTGAAATTGAATTGTAAGTGTTGTGTGTGTGTGTTTAAGCGCATATGCAGAAACTTAGTGCATGGATGTCTCATGGAAAATCACATGCAGTCAAAATCACGGTGGACTAAAGTAATTTTTTTAGCTTTTGTAGTTGTCCACCGTGATTTTGACTTCATTGTAGTTTTTTCATTGTGTATCCAAACATGAACCTAATAATTTGGTTAAGAAAGTAAAAGAAGAATAACTACATGTATAATTTCTTATAAAAAATTATATGCTATGCATGCTCACCCATTTTTCTGCTAAATAAAATACAACTCTTAATTTCTTTGTTTGTTAATAGTACTATATCCTTAGGCTGACTGAGGAAGCAACAAATAAGGATGATTGCAGCCCTGATGCCAAAACAATGACTAGAATTGCAGAGGCATCCTTTGACATTGATGAATATTGGAGGATTGTTGATATTCTTCATAGAAGGTATGCTTGTTCACTTGATACATTTTTTATACATTTCTTAAGATAGTATATTTCTTTAAAGTTTACAAATGCCCTTCCTCTAAAGTTTATTTCTTTTGTTGTTTACTATTAATTATATCATCCAAAGGGCAGGTTGTACAGTATTGATTGGGAACAATGGAGGCAATCTTACAAAGCACTAGTTCTTCTTGAATTCATGCTAACACATGGTCCTGAAGAGTTTGCTCGAGAATTTCAATGTTATACGGGAATTATTGAAGAGCTAGGAAGTTTTACTCATATTGACGACAAAGGGTAAACGTTAAATCCGAGCCATTTGTTGGAAATCAATTGAAGATGTCATCTTCTGATTATTCTCATTCATTTTACAATAGCGAGGTTATAAACTGAGAGGTATGGGAAGCAAATGAGGGCAAAAATTTCAAATTAGCATGTAAGGTATACAACAACTTATGATTATGTTGGCAACAACATAAAAAATCAAAGTATCGCATCCGTCTTCAGGACGATCTAGGCACAAAGTTTAACTTATTAATTAGGAGGAGATTTTGCCCCCAGTGTATCTCGAAAGCAGAAAAAATAGAACTCATTCGAGAGAGCTTGGTGGTCTTAACTCTTACGAATGATTCGGGTTGGGGGTTCTCTTAAGAATAAATAAGCCGAATAGAATCTAATTCATGTCCATGCTAACAGAAGAGCAGATAGGCAGATCACTAAGGGGGTAGACACCCAGATAGAAAAAGAAATAATAGTTGTGATGTTATCAGAAGTGGGGAATATATAAAACAAAAGTGTTTAAAAAGTGTATGTAATAGTGTTGGTGGTTCACCAATCATAACCCAAAATCTAAAAGATACAAGTTTGTCAAAGTGCATGGTAAAAAAAGAAAAATAATTTGTATTCCTACGCATAATGTAGACATCAAAAGACACTTGAAAGTGAAAAAGGAAGAGAAGAGAGGGAAATAATATGGTAGGAAAAAGAGATTGAGAGAAAAATGAGACATCTGCTGGATATCTACACTATTTGTATATCTGTTACCATCACAACAACGATCAGTAGTAACAGGAAATGTTTTAAATTACTGCATCAAATGAAATTAGAAGGAGTTGGGGAGAGTTTTGGTGTTTTCACCGGTAGGAATTGTTGGTTTTTTGAGTCTAAGATGGGAGAAAAACAATTGCTTGTTATTTCATTCATAGAAAGATTTACTAAATAAATAGAGTAAATAAATAGAGTGAGGATAAGATTTCTGCTACAACTTGACAGCACATTGTTTCTTGAAAACCACAGAAGTAAAAGCAACTTAAGCATGTAACCTATCAACCTATCTAATGATGTTTTGAATATCATAATTACATTACTTCAAAAAGCTTCATAATAAACTTAGTGTCCAGAATCTAAGCAAAAGACTCAACACCATCAAAAATACATGAACACTAATTGATATTCATACCTTTCATTTTACTTTAATTTTCTTATAAATTCATTACTTTTAGTTTCATTTCTAATTTGAAGCAAAATTAGTTTGGAAGTGAGGGTTGTTCTATATAAAGATTTATTTGGTCATATTTTTCATCAATGTCTGATCTAAGCACACCCCCAAGGTTGAATATTTGGAGTGTGAAATTTGCAGGAATTGAGATATGCATGTGACCCATATATGGGTGGTCTCAAATAAACGATTCTAGAATAACCTTTAATACCATCTTGAAATTTGAGTTTTGTCTAACCCAGATTGTAATAGAAATTGTTATTTGTTTCAGGTTTAACTGGGGATCTAGAATGCAAAATCTATCAGACCAAATACTCAAACTCCTACAGAGTGGAGAAGCTCTCAAAGAGGCACGTTTGAAGGCTCTCAAAATAACTAATGAAATACAAGGATTTGGAAGTTCACTAAACTCTCCATCATCATCAACATCACCCACCTCATTGTTTTCTGAAGCATCACCAGGCTCTTCATCATTTAGTTCATTTTCTACCTCGAGTACTCCTGCAAGTTACATTTGTTCTAGTGATCATCATAAAAATGTTGTGTCCCCATCAAATAATGTAAAGCATGTGGATGAAAACCACCTTTGGGATGGTCCTGGAAGTGAGGAGAAGAATGTTTTGGTGGATTCTGATGAGGATGCAGGGGAAGTGGGAAAACCAAAAGGGTTTGTGAGTGAAATGTGCTCAAAGATTATTGGTAGTGGCAAAATGGGAAGTCGTGAAAAGATTGAATTCAGATGCATCTCTGATGTTGGGAGCAAGGTGACTAAAAAGAGATTTGATCGCCAATATTCTCTTTGGTTTTAAAGGATAGGAGACAAATGTGGTCATGTCTCCATTTTGTCTGATGTGAAGTACAAAATTTGATATATATCATTTTCTTCTTGAAGATGCATATAATTACTAGTTGAGTCGAGAGTGAAGTCACTTTTTTACTACTTCGATCGAAAATTATTACTACACATTTGCATGCAGACACAAAAATAAGTAAGAAAGAAATGGATGAGAGAAGTAATACATGTGTTATATGATAGATGCAATGAGAACTAAGAGATAGATAGAAAAATATATGTATTTCAATGTTTACATCAAATATATGATACTATTTTAAATTATATATGATATTGTTGTTGCGATATCAAGTATGAGTAAGTCACACATTGGAAGAAAATAAAAGTGTTGAACACTTTTCTAGTAATTAAAGAACTCATACATCTAATGCCTAAATTTTTTTTGATAAAAAATGATATTCAATCTGCTTGGTTTACTCCTTATCTCAATATGAAGATAATTTCTTTTGCACAACAATCATATCAAACGTTTACTAGCTTACCAAATAGGCCAGATTTGATTGTTCAAATAATAAAACTGTTCAAAACAAGAGCAATATTTATCTTATATAATATTTCAAATATCTTCCAGAATGAGTTTATTTTTATTTCCTCTTAAATGTCAGGAATTCAACAATAGAGAAGGCACATTATTCACCACAACTTCTATTTTCTCCCATCATATGGCAAAATGCAAGTTACAGGCAAAAAGGGAGAAATTAGATGCAAACATATTACAAAACATCAATTCTTTCTTCTTCTTTTTCTAGCAACTTGTTTTGTTGCCGTGATTCCCTCCACAGGTTTCTGTGAAAGGAGGATCATACTATCCGCTACCTCAAACTCATCGAGACGCTTTCTCACCATACCTCGTGCTTCCACATACAAATCATCCAATTCTTGACCCTCTTGGAGTTGTTTCAAGGTCTCATCAAGTTCCTTAGCCTTCTTTTCCTCCTTGTGAATTTGAGCCATCACATCAGCAAGTTGTAGATTCCGTTCCTCCACATCAACAACAACTTCAGTAGAAGAGTCATCATCACTAGTGCTACCATCTTGGGAATCATCATTTGGATTGCTCTCTTCATCAAGAAACTTGGCTGCAACAGCATCAACACTTGGGTGGCCAAAGGAGTAAGGTTTGTTCCCTGGAGAAAACACAACAATGGCAACTTCTGATCCACACAAAATGGACAACTCATGAGCTTTCTTGAATAAGCCTGATCTACGCTTGGAGAATGTGACCTGCCTTGTGTTGGGATCCTTCACAAGTGCAATCTCAATCTTCCTTCGACCCATGATTCCTTCACCTGCTTCACACTTCTAATTACTAAATAAAATAGAAAAGAAAAGTAAGGGATTTACATACACACTCAGCAAAAGAGATCCTCAGCATTTCTCTTATAACATTCCTATTGCTATATTTTGTGGACATTATATATTGACTGATATGAAAGGGGTGAAATTAAATGTAAATTAAAATTCATACTAAACTTTAAAAAGCAATATTAAAATCCAATTAAACCATGGAAAATGAATATCAAAATCATATTAGTTTCTCCTAAACATGACAATGTTTATCTTTTTGTATATGTAGAAACTAAATTGAACCGTAAATTACACTTTCAGAGACTTTTGATAAAAATCTTTTGAGAACTAAAACGAATAAACATCTTCCAACAAATTTTTTTTCTATAAGCACTACATCACCGCCCAGACACCAAACCATGTACTAGATGTTTAATTTTCTAATTTGAGCGTCACGCTCGATCATAAATCAAAACGAATAATGTGTGTTTATAAAATACAAGTGGATCGACATCTAAAAAGATTCACATATCAAATCTAAACAACAAATCATTGACTTTAAAAAAGACGGATCTACATCTAGTAGTGCCAGAATTGAAACCAAAAACTCCATAGTCACTTTCTAAATCACTGAAACTCTCTATTTTAGTCAAAATGTGAAATAGCACATGGATGGAGAATAAAAACATCATAGAAAATTGGTATTAATAGCAATAAGAACTCAGACAACACAGATACATACATACATATACAAATTGGTGCTCGTGTAACATCGAAAAATGTGTATCAAAAATTGATGGTGACTGAGATTGATTGAATAAAAAAAATACAAACCGGATTCCCTAAAAATCAGATTAGAAGCGGCAACCGGATGATATGATTGAACGGATGGTGAGTCGCAAAGGAGTGCCGGAGACAGCAATTGAAAAGCGAGCAGTACTGCTTCACATACTTGCCATTTCTATGAAAGGCAGCAGCAATTGGAATGAGGAATGGGGCAGTGTTGGTGCACTTTATAATTTAAGTGTTAGTGTTGGGGTTAGTATTTTTAGAAAATTAGAAAAGCTATTTTCTAAAAATAATAGCGCCTAAAACAAAGAGCCAAATTTTTTTTTCTAATTCTTAATTTTTTTATGGTTTTTGTAATTACAAAAATTATTTATTTGTGTGAATTAATTAGTCTTCTATTATTAGTTTCAATATTATATTATTGGAATAAATTATTATTAAATAAATTTAGTAAGAAATTGATGTTAATACCAGAATGGTATTTCCTACCTAAATAATTATAAGAGATGTTAGTAAAAATAATTATTGATAAAATAAATATTTGACTTTATTTGTTTTCATTTGTAAACTTAACTTTTGAAATACAAATCAAAAGTATATAAAAAATTATAATAATGTAAATTATATTAATTGTTAAGAATGTTTAAATTATGAATTAAATAATTTTCTCAAAATTTAAGTAATATGTAAAAGTATTTTTACTTTTCACATTAAAATTAATGTAAAAAAATTATAAGAATTAAATTATTTACTAAAATTAATGTAAAAACTATTTACTGAAAATTAATGTAAAATTATAAGAATTAAATTTTAAATACAATATGTTTACAATAAAATGAATCAATAAATTAAGGTAGCGTTTGACCCAACTTTTTTGTAACTTAAAAGTAAAATTTCAGTCAAACACATTTGAGGATAAGCTCTTTGAAAAATAAGTAACTTATTTTATTGGAGAAAGAGATTATAAGAATGTTTTTTGGAAAAAAAAAAGGTGTCAAAGAGTTTTTTTTTTTTAAGTAACCTATTTTTAATGGAGGTCAAAGTGTCATAATCTTATATAGGCAGTCTCTCTACCATCAACTTCAGAGTCGTGTAAAATGCAAGGAAAGTGATTGCACTAGAGAGAGAGTTAGAGAGAGGATAACTGAATTTTATGAGTGTATTGATCAAATGAGCAAAAGTCATTTACAAATGGTAACTGCTACCTATTTATAGGAATGAGGGTTGGGCCCTCGTGTGCTAATAGGCCGGTTGGGCCTCGCTGACCAAGGCCGAGCCTACTGGGCGGGCACCCATGGGCGTTGCCCTACTGGGGGTTCGCCCAGTCCACGAGTCCACAAGACATCGGACTCGAAGCATGAGAGCCGAGTGTGTCTTTAGAGAATGCAACAAACTTTCTAACTCTAACTTTAATAAGGCATGCGTGAAATATAAGTCGCCAACATGGCGTTTGGAATGCCTAGGGCGAACACCCTTTACAAGTCTACAAGTCCACAAGTGGCGATCACGGCAAGGAGCCCACTAGTCCACGAGTGGCGATCACGGCAAGGAGCCCACTAGTCCACAAGTGGTGATCACGGCAATGAGTCCACCAGTCCGAAAGTGGCGATCACGGTAAGGAGCCCCACTAGTCACAATGACACGTTGCAGAAAGCTAGAGAGTCAGCGTGCCCTTTCAAATCCCAACTGCTCCACTCAAACGTCACATCGCGTCATGCAGAAAACTGGATCATAAGGGTTTTGAGCCAATCACGCGCAATAACTTCCCCTTCAATGCGCCACCTGCTCTTCCCAAGGTAATCATTCACTCCTTCCATCATGGTTCACACTCTCCCACCAACTTCACGCGACCCCCGCGCGCCCCATGCCAACCACCAACCTTTGCCTATAAAAACCTTGTTTCTCCATCATTTACCACTTTCGAAACCACCAATTTTCTCTTCTCTAATCTCTTCCAACAAACCTCCGGCGAACTCCTGCTCCGTTGTCGTTGCAATCCATCCCTACCTTTACCCCTTGTTCACTTTCGTCCCCGGTGAGTCCTTTTCTCTCTATTTCATGTTGTTGCTTTCTTCTCATTTCAAGTTCCTCCCCTTCCCTTCGTCATGTCATCCAACGCCCAAGACACCCCTCGACAAGATTCACCACCAGAGGACTCGTTGGATTCTCATGCCATCGGTGGACTCCCTCTGGACACGACGGAAGTCGAAGCTTTCCGGCTTAGGACTTTCACAACCCTTCCGATCCCCGTCCAAGTGGTTCCCCCTCAATCGGCAATTGACCAACCCTCTGAGTATGTTGAGCGAGACGTTGTGACTGACTTTATTGAGGCGGTCGACGGGCTCTGCTATGAGGATGCCCTCAATGCAAAACTCCGTGTTGCCGCATGCAGAGTCAGCGAACGCCTCTGGCTTCACAAAGTAGACGGTGACGTAACCTATTATCATTTTTTCTACGTCTATGAGTACCTGTTCGCCGAGTTGGGAATTAAATTCCCAGTCTCGCCCTTCTTCATTTCAGTGTTGGCTGACATCAACGCGGTTCCCTGCCAATTGCACCCTAACGCTTGGGCGTTTATGCGGTGCTTGGAGATCCTGTGCGACGCTCTCCAAATCACCCCGTCGGTAGTCCACTTATTTTATCTATACGATGTGGACGCGAAGTCCCTAAAATCCAAGGGATGGGTTTCCCTAAAGGCTCGTCCAGGCCGCAAATGCCTTAACCCCTACAGAAGCAACGCCGAAAACACCTTCGCCTGCAAATACTTCAAAGTGGCGATTCACCATGTCTATCCTGAACTTTTCACCCGAAGAGACGGGACCGCCCTTTTCCCTATATTGGACTGAGAAGCCCAATGGAATCATGGAACCCCCAGAATATTCTTTGACTGCCAAAGACAGGAACATTATCAGCTTCTTCGCCCAACTCCCCGTCCTCGACTGCTCCAAAGTCATCGAGGGCGCCAAACGCTCCAGAACCCCCAAATACTTAGGTCACCATATGCCAACGCCAAATCATGCATTTTCCTTCGCCATCTTTCATTGCTTTATCATCAATTTTTTTCATAAAAGTCACTAATATTTTATTGATTCTCCATGCATAAGAAATGAAGTTCTCGAAGTCCAAACTTAGGGTCGTCGCTGAGAAGAGGTCCGTTCACTTCCCTCTAAACTTCAACACTCAGAGAAGTTATTAATACTAAAAGAAGTGTTTAGAAAAGAAATTAACAGTCTGATATAAGTCTTGAGTTATATTATAACTTTACATTATTTTCCAAATGTATATATTGCCAATAAAATTTTATTGGCAATCTCTGTAACGGTTGCTATGTTGTAATAAGTTTTTCAAAATTAAAATTGCTTAAATCATATCTAAGGTCGAAAATATTACAAGATAGATAAGTTGAGTTAGTTATCTTATCAATTAAAAGCGAAATATAAGAATTGTTTGATTATAAAACACTAGTAAATAATTTCGCAGCTCAAAAAAGATAAAAGATTAATAAAAAATCGATAATCTATATGATATATTAAATCTCTTTAGGGAACATTTGGTGGACAAGATAAACAGACAGGATAGGATAACAGTAATCATATCCTGCTGTAATATGTTGTTTGTTGCGCCAGCAGGATAGGATAACAATATCTTGCCCCTTATCTTATCCCCTCTATCATCTGTAAAAGTTATCCTGAGGGGGGAGTTAGGATAGAAATTATCTTGACGGGATAGGATGACACATTTTTCATTGTTTCTATCATATCCTATCAATATGTTGTCCACCTCAAACGCATGATAGGATAAGAGTCTATCATGCTCTTATCATATCTTGTCCTTATCCAATTATTTATCCTATCATATCCTGACCACCAAATGAGCCCTTAAGATTTTTGTCAAAAGAAAGACACTTTAATATTTTCATCATAGGACTCAAAATGTCTATACACAACCTCATATCACCACTACCGCAACCACCATCATCACCGTGACCGCAATCGTTGTTGTCACCATGTAACCACTAATGTCGCCATCACCACCGCCTCCTTCATCGCCACCTTCATCCTCCACCATCGCCACCATCAATAATAAGATTGTCGCCCTCCACCTTCAACATCGCTCTTGCAACCACCACAACCATCATCGCCACCAAGTAACACTCATCAACACCACCACCCTCCTCCATTATCGCTTCCACCTCCACATCCACTACCCCCATCACCACCTCCACCACACCACCCTCCACAATTGTCATTGTCGTCAGGACCACATCCACCACCACCATTGCCTCCTTCTTCCACCATCGTCACCTCTACCAGCACCACCCTCTACCACTGTCATTGTTATCATTACCGCCTCCACCCGCTTCCACCACCTCCACAACACCATTGTCGCTGCCGCCACCATTACCCTCCACTACCACCAACATTGTTGTCACTGCCACAACGAACATTGTCATAGGATAACAACCACCTCCACCACCGTCATCGTCGCGGCTACCGACATCCACAACCTCTGCAACTGCTACCTTACCTCTCTACCATCATATCATGTGATCACTCATTGCCGAGAGTTTACAAACTGAAAATAGCATTTAAATCAAAAGTAGTTTTTGAGCTATAAAAAAATAAAAATAAAAAATGAAAATTAACAAACAATTTATACTTTGTTCATAAAGCTCTTATTTTGAGCTTTAACATAAAAATAGGTTTTAAGACCGAAAGAAGTTGGGTCAAGCAATACCTAAACAACCAAATGGCTCGTTCTTATGTTTGTAATGTGTTTTTAGACCGCCTTGGACTTCATTTGTTTATTGGTGGATCAAACCCCCCACTCGGATGGAAACTTAAAAATACTTATTGAAATTTATTTAGTGTTTTTTTTCTTGTATTTGAATGGGCTCAAAGATGATTTGTCTTCCCTTATACAATTAGTATTGATCCTGCGCCATGCACGGATAGAATAAGAGTATTTTTTCGGCATACAACAGACTTTTTCATATTTTCTCTCTCGTTTTTCTTTTTTAAATACGTATATCACATATTTAAGTTTTTTTTTTTTTCTAATCCTAGTTACATTCTAATTTGTTATGCTTTGAATCAATATACCAAAATCATTTTAATCTTCAAGGTGTATATACGAAAACATAAAATACAAAAAAAATGAGTTAATTTCCAAATCAATCCTTTAAAACTGTTTGATATCAATTTTTTGATGATATATTTGATATCATTTTGAACGTAAGATATTACATTCAATTTTATTTTATTTAGTAATATAAAAATAATCATAATCATTTAAAAAACTGTCACCATACATCTTAATGGTAGAAAAGTCACAATTGACTTTTAACAATTATTAGAATTTCATTAAAAACCATTAAATTTCAAATTAATATAGTACGTATTTTTTGAAAAAAATCACAATTGACTTTTGTTAATTATTCTAATGTCACTAATAACTATTAAATGCAATATTAATTATTTTTGAAAATATGGAATTATTTAATATTTAAATTACTAAAAAAATTAGAAAATATAAATATGACATTATCTACCTATTAATTATAATATGAGAGATAAAACTTATGGAAAAAAAAAACATAGAATGAGGGGTGACACTTATCGGAGTTGTCACTTTTTAGTTTCAAAAATAGTATATGATATAAGATATAAGATAGGATTAATGGAGACAACCTCTGCTTGTTCTCTTATACAAAACTCCAAATGAAAACATTGAGTATAATCTGATATTAACAATAAGTGAAAGAAGGAAAGTAGATAAGAATAAAACTGGTAATGGCTATCACACCAATGAACAAGCAAAATCTGCTTAACTTGTCACTTCACATCGAATAACCAAAATCGTTGGCTTCAAGACTAAAAAGTAACGAATTGTTATAAGTTGATAAGAAGAGGATTAATCGAGAATGAATCCATGACAAATAGAAACTCTACATATTAAGAGTGAATTCAATTTTGAGACATTTCTTACGAACTTGAAATAATTTTGACCCTTCTTACCATTAGCAGATTCTTTCAATCACCCCTATAATTGTCAATCTTAAAATAGGACAGTATTTTCTCTTTTAAAATGGGAGAAATAATTCAACTACTGCCAAGGAGATTACAAGTGCCTTCAAATGTTATTAGTGCACCAATTTTAGTGCACTAATGGTAATTGCTACAAGTGATGATAATATTGAAACAAGTAACTAGTGCCTAAAAAGCAATTGCAAATAAGGCTGCATTCAACCAAGGAGAATCTAAAAACAAAACTACATAACATTAACTTCCATTTAAGTAACCCCCCTCCCAAGCCCCAGGGATAATCTCAAGGCCACTCTTGAAAGGGTTTATTAAGGATTGTTAGAAATACATGACAAGAGTTAATCACCATTAACCCCAAACATTCCCAACCCACAAGCAACAAAAAACAGGTGTAACATTGCATGAGTAAATCCACTTTTCATGGTTAACAGTTTGTGACAAACCCTTGGAAACCAAAGGAAGATCTGAAGCACAAAGAAACCCATTCTGAAGGAGCAAAATCAAAGCTTGCCTTTCTCTTTGTCTTCTTCCTTCATCTTCTTCAGCCACCTTCTCTTCTTGTGTTCCAGCAACATTTCCGGCATCTTCTCCATTAACCTTGCGGTGTTTGCCCTTTTCTCAGCAGCTATCCTATCACACTTGTGTCCTTTCCTCTTGGTCTTCATCTCCTTCCTTTCAGGATCATAGGGCCAATCTTCCCCGGCAAGAAGGACTTCCTTTCGAAGCATAGCTCGACGCCGAGCACTGATACTCAGTGGCTTCCATGCCCCCAACTCCCAGTATCCCCACACACCCTTGGCCAGTTCATCCTTATACTTTGCTAACTTCTCACGCCACGGATATTGGTACTCCGCTATTGCCTTTACAGCTGAACCAGCAGCTTTTCCTGCCATAACCCCCTTTTTTACCTCTTCGCAGCCAACTTACTTCTTCTCTGCACATGCAAAATAGATTAGAACAATTATTCAATCAGGCAAATTCACAAACAGCTCCTAGGTTGATATATATTCTTCGTTTACGCAATTACAAACTTCATTTTTTTCACAGTAATTATGCTTATAGTATGGTTATTAATAAAGCATCATCTAAACAGGTTCCATTGTCAAATAACTGAACTTAATTGTGAACAAAAAACACTGAGTTACAGACCAGATATAAAGAAATTGCAGATTGAAAAATGATAGGAGCCAAAAACACAGACATCATAGAAATGCATGTCAACAAACACCAATTGATCATCTCAGTCATGAAGCATGTGAAGTAGCAAGAAATGACAACAATTTACAACCCCAAAGGAATGAAAAAAGCATGTAAAATAGCAAAAAAGGACTACAATTCACACAGGGATGAAATAAACATGTTCGGGGTTGAAACACAAATTGAACAGAGAAGCACAGAGAGGGAAACGCATTCACCTTGCAAGCTGCGCGAAACAGGGACCAACGGAAGAGATAGCGGTGGCCGGCGGCGAAACGTGCGGCGACGGCAGGGAAGAAGCCGAGAAGGAACCAGTTGCTGAGAGTTCAGGCTTGAAACTGAAACCCCAGAATGGAAGACCTAGATCCCTTTCTCATTCATTTTGCAAAATGCTGCCTTCCAAAAAAATTTACTCCAATTTTTTTCCCTACCAAAACGACTTCGTTTTATACCTTTTTGTAAAAAAAAAAATTGCTGACTTAATGGTTCAACCAAGACTTGGCTGAGCCGAGACACCGGTTTTATGCTTGAGCCGTTTGAGTTGAACTGATTCATAGCGGTTTTGTTGCATGGTCGATTGAGTGACTGTCTTGGACTAGTTAGGTGCTTTCTTCCGAAAAGTTGGAGCGTAACTCATTTCATAAAAGTACATCATGATCTATAGATGAAGGGATCATAAAGACCTTCAACGACCTTACAAACTAAGGTTTTCTCTTCTTTCAAAACTTGAAGAAGATTAAACATACATTTGTAGAAAGAAAAAAAAGGAAAGAGAGGTCAATGGCCATTTATGACCGGAGTTATTAACAAAGACAATATGGGGTTATGAAACTACAAGTACTGTATTTGAGCAAATGAAGGATTTGCATAACTAGTATAGAAGGAATTTGTTCTGGATCTAAGAGAAGTCTCTATTTCCTGGCACTAACCGTTAGGAAGTTCGGATAAGAACTCCCACCACAGCTAAACTTAATACCAAGCTTGGATGGATCCCTACAAAACTTACCCGCCAAAGGAGAAGTTCATCGTCCTCAACCGGTAACCCAAGAATGGTAACTACGTCCCACAATGTGGGGAACATCATGAAGCCATTGATTGTCATACACTATAAACGCTTCTTTAGTCGAAGCTACACACGTTATCCAAACAGAGTACACAGAAGTGTCGAAGATTGTTGGGCATCACTTAAAGATTTTAGGGAATGCGACTAATGAATACCAATGCATGTGATTGGATGTTTGAATTCACTAGGCGCCAATGAACTCAGTCAACATCAGAAGGGACTTTAGGGTAGCTTTGAGCGTAAGGGTCTAAAAATTATTTATGGTTCGGAAGGTCAAAAGGAGATAGAACTTGTATGGGTGCAACGACAAAAGTACTTCCCTCGTCATTGTTCCTCTTGGATGATTTCATAGCGAAGGATGAATAATATTCGATGGCAGATCGAGAAGAAGGGATGACCCTAATGGTCGGAGGGGTGGTTGCGGTTTTCAGAGGTGTTGTTATGAGACATACGAAAGTAACCGACTAAGGAGCAAGTAAGGAGGTGAGGTTGCGAGTTTAAATGACAACAATAAGAACGATAAAGAGTCGACAGAGAAGCTAGCTTGGTCAAGGAAATATTGAAGTTTGGAAAATAAGAAGATATATAGGAGTCAAATGATAACTTTTTCCTCATAGGATGAAATGCATCATTGCATTCTTATTAGGGTGTTGTGGCTAAAATGAAAAATGCAAGGGGAAATTTGTTGGCACCAAAGTATTGGCCATTTTTATAATAGCTAAAAACATATATGTCGATCCTAGAATGAGCCGATATGCGAGGAAGCTAGCCATAGCCGAATCGATTATTTACCTGATGGGATACAACTTTGCACCCAGGCGAGATCTTGAACAAGTAATCAAACACATGTCATGAAGAGGACAATATTTCCAAGAAAATTATTCAAAACCTACGGGGTGTTTGGTGGAAGGGATCTTAAAACATTCTCGAGAAAATGAGGTGGGGAATGTTACATTCTCATTCTCATGTTTAGTACAATCTTTGAAAAATGTATTCCCGAATATATTGGATACCCAGGAAAGTTCAATACACGTTTTGCCATATTTCTATACCCAAGAAAAATGATAAAAATATTTACTCCCATATGAATGAAAGTTATTTTTTAAGATAACTTCTTATTTCTACCATATTTCATCACACATTTTCTATTTTTTATTAGTTTTATTTATTCATTAGATAAAATTTAAAAATATTCATGAGAATGTAACACATCTACCAAATAACGTACATTATACAATTTACCTGAAAATAAATTATGTTTGTAAATATAGCATTTTCGGGAATATATTTTCAAACCCTCTACCAAACGCCTCCTAGGGTTGGACATGTTGGAAATTGGATGTGGAGTCATTCCTTGATAATAGGAACAATCATTACAAGTGTGGGACTAGTTGATACTCAAAGAATACCGACTCTTCAAAGTTGATTAGGAGTGGAGGCTCAAAACACACTATGATCTTAAGTAGTAGCGTGAAGTTAGAACGCGAGTCAGTATTTAGAAAACCTAATAACCGTTGTAGTTAGTCGAGACTCTCCCTATAAATAAATATGGATAAAGTTATTTGAAACAAACACACAATACAATCATCAAATAAAATTACAAATTTACATACTTGAGTTCTTTTTCATTATTTTTACATATTTCCAACATTTATTTATCTTTCGACCATTTATTTTAAGTTTTTATCTTAATTACTTAGGCTATGTTTGCATGCCACTTCAAGTAGCTTATAACTTATTTGACTAGTTTAAAACTTATTTGATTAGCTTAAAAGCTCTATAAAAGTGTTTGATGAATGAGCTTATTTCAGTAGCTTAAAGCTTTAAGCTATAAGCTATCTCAGGTAGCTTAAAGCTTAAGCTTATAACTTACTAAATATATTCTCATTTTAATCCTTATTATTTTATTAAAATTCCACCTTTAGCCTTATATGTTTTTTACTAAACCTATTTACTTATCAATTATCACACTTGTCTCATATGCACACCGTTCCCGCACACAAATAATTACTACTTTGAAATAAAACAAATGATTTTATATTACAATATTTTTTTTCTTCATCGGAAAACTTATATTACAAATTAAAAAATTATTTATTTTATTCTATTTGATTTAATAAAAAAATAGAAAATTAAATAAGTAAAAATTAATATTATATTTTTAAGATAATAAATAACTGAAGAGTGAAATTAAAATATTTATAAAAAATTTGATATTAATATGATAATAAAGTAATGTTAAATATAAAAAAGAATTATACAAGTAAGTCTTTTTATGTTATTTTACAATTTCAACTTGTTCAACAACTAGTTGTACCAAACACTTTTGTTTTAAGTACGTAGCTTTTCAGCTTTCAGCTATCAGCTTTTAGCTGGCTTATCAGCTTTCAGCTTTTAACTAGCTTTTCAGCTATCAGCTAGCTTTTCAGCTTTCAGCTAGCTTATCAGCTAGGCGTGCCAAACATAGCCTTAGTCGTTTTAAGTCTCCTTCCTTAATAGTTGTTTTTTCTCTGTACCTTATGAATAAATAGGGATGGCAACAGGTCGGGTTAGGGCAGACTCGAGTTTTGTCTTTCCCAAACACAAACTTGTCAGGTTTCGGGTTTACCCAAACCCGTTATAGCCTCAAACCCACGTCTTAACCTAACTTGATGCATAGGCTGTTTTGCTAAACAAAACGCAACTTATATGATTTTGTTGTGAAAAGACCTTTTATATCTTCTTTGCAAACAAATATAGTATTTTTTTGTTCAAATATGATCAAATTGTTAACAAATCAAGTTGTTAACATGATATACATCAAAATAATTTTGTAATTTCATATATATTGTTCGGGTGCCGGTTTCACCAATACCAAACCCAAACTCAATCATATCGGATTTTGCCCTTAAAATCGGATCGAGTTCGGACGGGCCCCACGAGTTCGGATTATGTTGCCATATCCCTATGAATACAAAAACTCATTTTCAACACTCTACTGCTCAATGTAATTGTAAGTTAAAAAATTAGTCCCACAATTATCAATTATCATACATTTGCCTAAGAAAAAAATTCACAATCTTTACATAAATAATTAATGGCTGCCAACCCTCAATTAAAAAATCGCGTGTTTGCCACTAACCCCCTCAAAGAAGAACAATCACCCTAAACATGATCTTGTAATAACATCACGATCAACAATTTCTCGGTGGATACAATATAGTGTACTCAAAATCTAGGCAGAGACTATTTGAACCACCCCTCTTTACTATTCACACCATCCCCTTAAGTTCAAAAATACAGTTATACCCCCAAAAGCTTTTAAAAAATAACTGCTCCAATAAAAAAAAAAAACCTAATCCCACCATCTCCCTCTCTCAAGATCGGCCCTCATCTCCTCTGTCCATCTCCTCATCTCTTTCTCTCATTCTGACGGTTTCTCCTCTGCCCATCTCCTAATCTCACCATCTCCCTTTCTCCATCACGGTCCTGCACCTTTCCCCACCACCTCCATCACGGTTTCTCCATCACCATTGCGATTTCAGAAGCAGAAGAAAGAAAGAGGAAGAAGGAAAACTTTGAAGGAGTAAAAGCAACAACACCCGCAACCCTTGCTCTGGTAAGTCCCCCCTTTTCATACAAGTTTCTTGCCTCTGTTGTTCCCTCTGTTTAAAAACCCACACGGTTACCTTTTCCCTGTGCAATCACGGGTGGTTTTCCGCAACTCAAGTTGCGGTAGTATCCGCAACTATGATTGCGGTAGTATCCGCAACTAGGATTGCGGTAGTCTCCGCAACTTAGATTGCGGTAGTTTCCGCAACTTAGATTGCGGTAGTTGCCGCAACTATAATTGCGGGAGTTTCCGCAACTATAATTGCGGTAGTTGCCGCAACTATGATTGCGGTAGTTGTTTAAATGGGATTAGTACCAGTTATTGCTTCATATGTGATGCCTTAAATAAAAGTAAGTAGTACCCCTCTACAAAGGTTAAAACTTAAAAGAGCTAAGATACACATACCAAAATTTTATTAGCACATGTTTGACAGCAAAATAGTCATTCTGAACATAGGATTAAGTACATACCATGAACTGATTGCAGGTAAAATTTCTGGAAATTCCACAAGTTGACTGCAAATTTGAACTATTACAATCTCAAGTTCAGTTCAACTATGATTGCGGTAGTTTGCATATGTGATTAGGATTAAGAATCTAGAATGAGTATAAATAAGAGTTAGAGATGTCTTATCCAGTTGTGATGCCTTAAAATTTAGAGTTTTCATATGTGCTTTTGGGTTTTGTTTTGTCAATAAAGAACTAACATTGATTTTCTTTGTTAACACAGGCATGATGGCAAGGACAAAACATACACAGCGCGTTGTGGGAGAGGCTTCACGACCACCTCATCCTCCACGAGATCGTTCGAGAACTCATGCTTCCGCTCGCCGAGAGCGTGGGACTCAGGGTGTGGGAGAAGAGGAGGGTGTGCTGGTTAATGCACGACACTGGGGAGCTGAGGATGGTGATGGTCTGGAGAATGAGAATGAGAATGTGAATGAGGTTGAGATGGGTTCTGAGGAGGATGGTGATGGTGAGCAAAGTGGAGAGTCTGAGGATGGTGATGGAACAGAGGGTGTGTGGTACCCTGGAGGTCCATATGACTTGTCTCTGTTGCCTAAGTTTGGGTAGCACATAGCACATGACGTCTGGAAGTCATATGTGCGAAAGGACTTCAAATGTAGAGACCCATTGAAGATCCATCATCATGGAAAACACTTCTCTCCTGTGAGATTCTACTCCGATAATGTGAAGGCACTTGTGGCAAATGCAGGGTTGTTGCACCTTCCGTATACTTGTAATGGCGGCTCAGTTGACCTTAGCATTGTGACCGCCTTTGTTGAGCGATGGATGCCAGAGACGTCCTCATTTCATATGTCGTGGGGCAAGATGACGATCACTCTAGATGACGTCTCAGCTCTATTGCACATCCCTGTGGAGGGGTCTTTTTCTCATTGGGCAGGCCGACTAAGGAAGAGGCTACCCCTATGGTTGTTGATTTGTTGGGGGTGACAACTCAGGAGGTGGAGGATGAGTTTCGGAGGTGTAGAGGTCCTAGTCTTCATTATGCTTGGCTTCTAGAGCTTGTGAAGGACCGTGTGAAGAAAGGGAAATGGACAGAAGCTGTTTGAGAGAAAGAAGTTCCCTAAATACGAAGCTCATATGCCTGTGGCTAGGAGGTGGTTGGCAGAAGAGACTTAATCTTGATAACTTTCCTGCTGGTGGAGTGATTTGGAGGGGGACAAAGAAAGTGGAGCAGAAGAGACTTAATCTTGATAACTTTCCTGCTGGTGGAGTGATTTGGAGGCCTTATATGGACCATTATGTTCATCGTTCATTTGAACATGTCTCACTCTATAGTGGATTCATCAGGTTCAGCGGCTCAGTTTATCCATACCTACCTGAGCGTGTATCCAGGCAGTTTGGGATTCTGCAGTCCAAGCCTCGAGCCCCTCCATCAAAAGTTTCATGCGAGGATTGTGATGCTATGTGGACGGATTGGCGGAACCATACTATTAGAGGACGCTATGTTGATTACCCTCACGAGTTTGCTCCTGAGTACAATGACTGGTACAGACAACACTCACATCCTTTCCTGATTCCTGAGGAGCTGAGAGTTGACCGTTGGTCATTTCTTGAGGTTTGTTAAACTTAACCTTGTACATGGATATAATCACTTTCTTGTAATATTACCTGCATATATTGACACTTTCTTTGAATATTACAGGGTCAGTTTGCTTTGTTGTCGACATACTCTACTGTTGCTGTTGATCCAGAGACTGTTGGGGCACCTGCAGAGGGCACAACCATGTGGGATGTAGTTCATACTATGCATTCCATTATTCAGAATACATTGGAGGGACCGGAGGAGCCAAAGCGTAGTAAGAAGAGGAATGCTAGTGGGGTTGGGACTTCAGCTGATTATGAGTGATGCTAGTGTTTATGCTTATATTGTTGGACAAAACATTTATGTTGTGTATGTTGGTTGTTTATTTTGTTGGACATGGATGGGTTTATTTTGTTTATGATGTTCGTCTTTGTTTATGGACATGGACGTTGTTTATGTTGTTTATAGTTATGGACATGGATGTTGTTTATCTTTATGTTTCTGGTCATGAATGTGTTTAAGTTTATAAGAAATTGCAGCCAAGTTTAAGTTTTAAGCCAGCATAAAGCAAATCATTTTCTAACATTATGTTTTAAACATCCGCTATCAAGATAACGGTAACTTCCGCTATCAAGATAGTTGTAACTACCGCTATCAAGATAGTGGTAACTACCGCAGTCAAGATAGCGGATACAACAAGCGTGAGCTATAAACATAAGGCAACTACCGCTATCAAGATAGCTGTAACTACCGTCATCAAGATAGCGGTAACTACCGCATTCAAGATAGCGGTAACTACCGCAGTCAAGATAGCGGATACAATAAACGTGAGCTATAAACATAAGACAACTACAGCTATCAAGATAACGGTAACTTCCGCTATCAAGATAGCTGTAACTACCGCTATCAAGATAGCGGTAACTACCGCAGTCAAGATAGCGGATACAATAAACGTGAGCTATAAACATAAGGTAACTACCGCTATCAAGATAACGGTAACTACCGCTATCAAGATAGCGGTAACTACCGCAGTCAAGATAGCGGTAGTTGCCTGGGTTTAAATCATAAATTCACTACAAGCATCAATCACATAACATCATATTTTCACATAGGGGGGCTTATTTTAAAAAAAAATATGTTCACATAGGGTCTGTTACATAATTCAGAATTCTCATAAATTCACTAAGGTCTATAACATTACATAATTATTATTCCTCACTAAGGTCGACTACTGAGGGATCACCACCACCATGTTTAGCGGTAAGATATGCACTATAAGCGGCAATTCGAGCAGAATATGGATCAACCCATGTCTGGGCCTCAACCCTGCGGTTATATGTCCACATGTGAGCAGTGAGCGGCATTGGGTGCCCATCACGAAGAACAACCTGCATTTGGGAAATTAAGCATCTTAGAACACCATAAATATATATATACTTAAAGAGACAACAATACAGTAAGAGACACATACCCCAATAAAGTGATTTGTGTTAACAAATGCAACTGCCATGCGTTTGTGGAGTGCCGGTGGGTCAGGACTTCCTCTCAACGGGAAGAAAATGCTACATCCACTAATAGCAAGGGTCATGAACACCACTTTATAAGTTGTGGCTATAATGTATGCCATATTAGGAACGGTCATCCACTTATCGTCTCCTACTGGCCCATCTGAAGTGACATGTAAAGCACAACGTATCTCATTTGCCTCAGCTATCCCAAATATTGAACAATACATGCCAAACTCAGTGTCAAGTTCCTGGATCAAATTCTGACGAACAGTCGGCCATTCGTCTTCTCCCATATCCAACATTGCAGCAACACATCTAAATCCGCAGTGTCCGTCTCCCTCTACATGAACCAAGGAATCAATGAATGGATGAAACTCTTCGGGGATTTGTCTCAACATGCTTGGGCGGAGGCTTTGATTCTTCACTCGTTTTGGAGGAATG
Source organism: Lotus japonicus (assembly GCF_012489685.1). Taxonomy (NCBI): domain Eukaryota; kingdom Viridiplantae; phylum Streptophyta; class Magnoliopsida; order Fabales; family Fabaceae; genus Lotus; species Lotus japonicus. Next base: position 47,911,270 of record NC_080045.1, on the reverse strand, counting down.
ACAGTATTTGGTGTGGAGTTGCTACCTTCATAAGAGCCCGGATATTGCACATCAATACGCTCCCAACGAGATGCAAGACGTTTTGTAGAGCGCTGACTAGGTACTTTGATACTCTTTGCTGTGACCTTTTTCGAAGAGCCTTTTCGCCTACCCTTAGTTGAGACCTTATTTGGAGGAGCACGCATGGAAGTCCTTTCCGGGAAAGTAATCATTCTAATGCTATCAATGATGGACTTCCTCACTGTTCTGTACTAGGGCAAGCTTACGTAAAAGAGTGACAGAAAGTAAACCCTAGCAGAGCACTAAAATAGCAAAACTACCATAAAAGGAATATTCTCATTAATGCTGAAAAAGTTGGTTTCGTACAAGTGGATGACCTCCCCTTTTATAGAGGGGGTGGTCATGATATGGACCTTTCCTATATTTGGGCCTGACAATCAGGGCCCAAATCCCTGTACATATAAGACAAATCCAAAGGAATCTTCCAGCTGGCTTGTGGGTCCATCATCTAAGGGGGGCAATGAAGCTCGTTGTGTCGCACTTCCCGCCATGGCTATCTTCAATCATTTATTGTTCATTTTGGGCGGGACATAATCTTCTTTATGTCCCGCCCAGTCCACATGCCCCCAAGACATGAGACTCGAGTAAAGAGTCGAAATGTCTTCATCATGTTACCTAGTAGTTCGCCTCTATTGTTTATTCGTTCATCGCCATTTTACTTTCGTTGTTACATCGCCATTTTCACGCTTCGCCACCTTTGTTGCCGTTTCAAAGATATGTCGCCATTAATCATAACCGTCAACCACGTCTTTTCAACTGACGCACGTATCCTTATTTTCCGGGATTTCGTCATCATTTGTTATAAATGCAATCTTCAGTTGTGCGTCTCGAGGAGTAATGTCTTTTCGCTTCCTACCTTTTCGAATTTCAAATCCCACGATCCCACGATCTTCCCCCACTCATTCTCTCTCTTCCTTTCTCTCTATAAAATCCCCTTTTCACTTTTCATTTTTCACTTTCTTAAAACTTTTGTTCTGAAAACCCTTTTCACCGCAGCTTTCATTCTCTTCTTTGAACTCCGGTGAACCTTTTCTTCCTCCGGCCGTCGTCATTGCGCGGTGCTCCCCTATCGCCGACGTTCTCCTTTCTCAAATTCACAGTTCTCCCTCTGGTTAGTTTTTCTCTTTCTTGAGATTCTTCGTTTACTTCTTTTTTCTCTGACTCTGTTCATCTTCTTTCTTCTTTTGACTCTGTTCATCTTCTTTTTATTTTTAGTTTGTTCATCTTCTTTCTTCTTTTTATGAAACTGCCTCGCATGTCTTTACCAAACGCTAGCCTTTCTTCCCTAGAACTTTCTTCACCCTCCACGGAGGAGGAAGTTGTCGCCCCCTCTATAATTGAAATTCACTCCTCGCCTTCTACCCATGATGATTCCGGTCCCGCCGGCTCTGTAGACTCAATTCTCTCCTCTAATGGAGATTTGTCTTCACCCGAATGGCGCTCTGACGTGCATTTAGTTGAAGATAAATGTCTGTTGCATTCTATCTGGAGCAGCGTTGGGAGCATTAATTCGCTTCGAATATCTGCTCAAGGGTTCACGAAGATAAATCCCGCCACCTCGAATAATGAAGATCATCTGTTGAATGTCCTCCCATGTGGCGAAGATGACTGTGTCTTATTGCGTAAAGAACCAGCCGATGAATCGCCCGATTTCTTCTTTGTTTATGGCTATTTCTTCTTAGACTTGAACATCAAACTTCCTTTCTCGCCGTTTATATGTCACGTTCTTTCTTTTCTGAATGTGGCGCCTTGCCAACTCCAGCCCAACGCCTGGGGTTTTCTCCGCTGCTTTGAAATTCTTTGTGAACACCTGAGTTTCACTCCAACCTATCCTTTGTTCTTCCTTTTCTATAAATCAGTCACCACTAAACCTACTTCTGTGAAATGGGTTCCACTTTTAGCCCGTAAGAACATGAGTCGGTTCACCGCCCTTAAAAGCCATTACAAAGTATGGCAGAAAAAATACTTTAAAGTTGTGGAGTCGCCCGAAATAAAGAACTTGTTCCGAGATTCCGACAATAACCCTCTCTTCCCTTTTTACTGGACCAAGAACCCTCGCCGAAAAATATCCGTTTCATACGACGCCTTGGATGAATCTGAACAAGGCGTCGCCGATTACCTCCGCACACTACCGGTAATTTCCGGTCACGACTTGATTGAGGCGTCGAAATCCGGCACTTTAAATCAATTTTTTAGTAAGTTTATAATCTTTGCACATAACTTGTTTCTCTTTTTGTTCATGTATCTTGTCTAATTGGTGTTTTCCATACAGCTACGATGGGAAAAAGCAAGGTTGACGCGAACCCTATCAAGATGAAGGAATACCTCGCCCAATCTGCCGCGGCGGCGAAGAAGAGGGCCGCCGAAACTGAGCAGAAGAAGAAGAATGAAGGTACTTCGGGTTCTGACAACGTCAAGGACCCTAAACGTCAAAAAACTTCAGGTGCTGCTGGTGGTAAGCCTCTCCACCAATCGACTCTTGATCCAAAAAGTCATCCAGCTGAGAAAAAGAAGGGACATGATAATGTCCCGCCCCCTCCACAAGATTCAAGCGCACTGATCAACCGCCCACCAACTCCATTTGGCCAGGCTGGCCCTAGTTCATCCATTGGTGGCGAGGCTCCTCCCCCTTTGCTAAGTTTGAATGATCCTCACTTCAACGGGCTGGAATTCATGACCCGTACTTTTGACAACCGGATTCACAAGGACATTTCCGGTCAAGGCCCCCCCCAACATTGCTTCCTTGGCGATCCATCACGCGCTTTCTGCCGCCAGTACTGTGGCGGGAATGGCTCAGTGCGTGAAGGAGTTGATCTCAGCCAAGAACCGTTTTGAGAAGAAGGCAGCTGATTACAAGACAGCCTATGAGCGGGCTAAAACTGATGCTGAGACTGCCAACAAAAAGCTGAAATCTGCTGAGGAGAAGTGTGCTAAGTTAACTGAAGACTTGGCTGCTTCGGACCTGCTTCTTCAAAAGACCAAGTCTCTTAAAGAAGCCATAAATGACAAGCACACTGCCATTCAAGCCAAATATCAAAAGTTGGAAAAGAAATATGATCGCCTGAATGCTTCCATCATAGGGCGTGCTTCTCTCCAATATGCTCAAGGCTTTCTGGCGGCTAAAGAGCAGATCAGTGTAGTTGAGCCGGGCTTTGATCTTACCCGCATTGGGTGGCTGAAGGAGATCAAGGATGGTCAAGTGGTTGGTGATGATGACATTAGCCTCGACCTCCTTCCCCAATTCGATGATGAGAGTGAGCCCGAAGAAGATGGCGAGGATGGGAATGAGCAGCACAGGAATGAGGATCAAGAGAAGGAAGATCCTCAAGCTGGGACAAGCCAGGGCAACAACGCCAACAACGAGAACCTGGCTTGAATTTGTTTTTATTTTATGAAGTTGAAATTTTTCTTTGGGCATTGCCCTGTCTTTTATTTTCATTCCAAATCATGTATGGGCGTCGCCCCCTTTTCTCTACTTTAAATGAATCATTTTAAGTTCATTCGTTGTTTTAGTTGTTTCCCACTTTCGTTGTTACTTTGGTTTACGTACCTTAGCCGATTTTTCGACGAGGCTTGGTTTCTAGTGGCCACTAGAATTGCCAAGGCTTTTAACTTTTGAAGGCGATACTCTCTTATTCCGAAAGGTTTACTCGCGGTATTGCATACCTTGATACGATTTGCATTGCATGAACTCGTAATATAAATTAAAAAATATACACGGTTCTGTTGAAATGATCTTTTCATTAATTTTCTTTCGTATGGGAACAATTGTCCCTTCATTACAAATGTCGCCTCATTAAAAACCTTTCCAAAGAAAGGGAAAAAGAGTGCGACTTCATTTACATTTGTTGTTTTTATCAACTAAAATACTGCTTTAGATGAGAGGCGTTCCATGTTCGTGGAACCTTTTGGCCATTTAGTTGTTCCAACTTATAAGCTCCCCCTCCAACATCGCCGATAATCCTGTAAGGCCCGCCCCAGTTGGGTGAAAGTTTGTTGTGTTTATCGGGTATTGTATTTTTTCGGAGCACTAAGTCTCCTACCCTCATTTTTCTTGGCACGACTTTTGTTGAGAATTTTCTTGCAACCTTTACTTTCCCCGCCTCGTTTCGTATGTGTGCCTCCCGTTGTTCTTCTGGCAACATAATCAGATTTGCTATCAGATTTTCCCCGTTGTCATTCTCATTAAACCGAGCCACTCGCCAACTTTGGTTTTCTATTTCCACTGGGAGCATAGCGTCAGTTCCATAAGTTAAACGATACGGGGTTTCCTTTGTGCTTGACTGTTCCGTGGTGTTGTATGCCCAAAGAACGCCTGGTAGTTCCTCCGCCCAAAGCCATTTTGCTTCATCCAGTTTCTTTTTTAAACCTTTCAGGATAACCTTGTTAGCCGACTCAGCCTGCCCATTGGTTTGGGGATGTTCTACAGAGGCAAAACGCATCTCGATTCCCATTTCTGCACAGAATTCCCGGGTAACACTACTTGTGAATTGGGTCCCATTATCCATTACTAATGCCATGGGGACCCCAAATCTACAAACGATCCTTCGCCACAGGAAGTTCCTGACCTTGGCAGCTGTGATAGTCACCGCCGCCTCGGCTTCTATCCACTTAGTGAAGTAATCAACCGCCACGATGATGTACTTCATTTGTGCCTTCGCCACAGGGAATGGTCCTAAGATATCAGTCCCCCACATGGCGAACGGCCAAGGCGCCATCATGGTTGTTAATTCTTCTGGTGGAGCCTTGTGCAAATCAGAAAAGACTTGACATTTTTCACATTTCTTAACATACTCCAAACAATCCTTCTTCATGGTTGGCCAATAGAATCCTGCTCTTATCACTTTTACTGCCAAGGATCGCCCGCCGATATGACTAGAACACACACCTTCGTGGACTTCCGCCATTATTCCGAGGGCGTCCTTGGTATCGACACATTTGAGCATGGGAGACATGATTCCCCGCCGATACAACTCACCATCCACCAGTGTGTAGAAACTGGCTTCCCTGCGTTTTGTTCTCGTGTTCAAATCATCCTCCTTTGGTGGGTTCTCTAAGAAGGTCTTAATCGATTCCATCCAAGGTAGCTCGCCTTCATTGACTGACTTTACAGCTTTCAACTTTATTTCTACCAAATCAATGCTCGGGCGAGGCAGGGTTTCTTGAATGACTGTTTGGTAGTTGCCTAATCTCCCTGTGCTTGCCAACTTCGCCAACACATCAGCCCTCTCATTTTGTCCCCTCGGGACATGTTCTATTTTGATTTCTTTGACCTCCATCATCAATCTGCGCACCACTTCCAAATATTTGGACAGTTGCGGATCCTTCACCTGGTACTCGCCTTTCACTTGTTTAACCACTAACTGCGAATCTCCTTTGATAAATAACTTCTGGACTCCCAACTCAATGGCCAACCTTAAGCCGGCAATCAGAGCCTCGTACTCAGATTGATTATTGCTCGCCTTGAACTCGAACTTGAGAGACTGTTCAATGATCATTTTATCTGGACTTTCAATTGTTATTCCCGCCCCACTTCCAGCGTTATTAGAGGATCCATCCACAGACAGGACCCATTCTCCTTGAGTCTTCTCTCCTTCAGTGGGTGTTAATTCCGCCACGAAGTTAATTAAACTCTGGACTGTGACTTGGCCCCTTGGCTCATATTGTATGTCATATTCTGATAACTCCACTGACCAGCTAACCAATCACCCTGATAAATCAGGCTTCTGAAGTACTTGCCTTAAGGGAACATCAGTTTTAACTTTGACTTGGAAACTTTGGAAGTAAGGTCTGAGGCGCCTTGCAGTTTTCAGAATCGCCAAAGCCGCCTTTTCAATTTTTTGGTACCGCAATTCTGCCCCCTGTAAAGTATGGCTCACAAAATATATAACTTTCTGCTTTTTTCCTTCTTCCTGGAGCAACACCGTACTTACCGCCTTGTCAGTAACCGCTAAATAGAGCACTAAGGGAACGCCTGGTGTTGGCTTGGAGAGTACTGGTAATGTGGCCAATGTTTCTTTCAATTTGGTAAAAGCTTGTTCGCATTCCTCTGTCCACTGAAACTTTGAATTCTTTTTTAAACATGTGAAGAACGGGGCCGCTTTGTCACCCGCCATTGGCAAGAAACGTGACAAGGCGGCCATTCGCCCTGTCAAACGCTGAACCTCCTTTACACTTGTTGGGCTTTTCATCTCCAAGATCGCCCTTCCCTTATCAGGGTTCACTTCTATTCCTCTTGATGTTAACATAAATCCCAAGAACTTTCCTCCCTGGATCCCAAAAGAACACTTCTCAGGATTCAACTTCATTTGATATGTTCTTAACTGGGTAAACGCTTCTTTGAGATCGCCCCCATGATCACTAGCCCTGGCGGACTTTACGATCATGTCGTCCACATACACCTCCATATTCCTGCCTACTTGTTTTGAAAAAATTGTATCCATAAGCCGTTGGTACGTAGCTCCTGCATTCTTCAAACCAAAAGGCATTATCTTGTAACAATAGTTCGCCTGATTGGTCATAAATGCTGTACTTTCTTCATCCGAGGGGTGCATCATAATCTGATTATAGCCCGAATAAGCGTCCATGAGACTTAAAAGTTCATTCCCTGAAGCTCCATCCACAAGTTTGTCAACATTGGGAAGTGGGTACGAATCTTTGGGACACACTTTGTTCAGGTTTGTGTAATCCGTGCACATTCGCCATTTCCCATTGGCCTTCTTGACCATTACAACATTGGCGAGCCACGTTGGGTACTGTACCTCACGGATGAAGCGGGCCTTGATCAATTTTTCAGTCTCTAATTGTACAGCCTTGTTCTTTTCTTCACTCATTCTTCGCCTTGGTTGGATGACTGGGGTCGCCCCTGGTCGTATGGCTAGTTTGTGAGTGATCACCTTGGGATCGATCCCTGGTACATCATTGATGGTCCATGCGAAGAGATCTAGATTATCACCCAGAAGGGTGATTAGTCTTTCCTCTTGTTCTGCTGTCAAACTACTGCCAATCTTTAGAAGCTTGTCCTTGACTTGCACCTGCTTGGTTTCTTCCAGAGGTTGTGGGCGAAAATCATCAGCATCGTCTCTTGGGTCCAAGCTAAATCCTTCTTGTGGGAAGATTTCTGTAATTCGATGGCTCTCCTTGGCCGCCTTTCGCCCATAGAGCGCCACGCTTCTCAAATAGCACTCCCTTGCTGCATTCTGGTCTACACGCAATATCCCGACCTTCCCGTTGCAGGCGGGATATTTAACAGTTAAATGAGCAGTTGAGATGACCGCGCAGACCTTGTTGAGGGTGTCTCGCCCCAAGAGTACATTGTAATTGGCTCTACACTTTACTTGAAATTTCTTGACAAACTCTCCTTCTCCAAAGGCAGTCGGAATTTCGACGTATCCCCGCACACTGACACGGTCCCCTGTGAATCCCACCAAAGTTCCCTTGTATGGTTTCAAATCTGATTCCTTTAGTCCCAAGCGATCAAAGGCGTCTCCATAGATAATATCCGCCGAAGATCCCTGGTCTAAGAATACTTTCTTTGTCACATAATTGTTAACCCTGATTGTCACCACAATTGGATCGTTGTCATGAGGAATTACATGCGCGAAATCCTGAGGGGTAAATATAATAGGGGAATGATTCACCCAACACTCGCCTTCGTACGACTCCTGTACTGAGTGTACTGCCGCCACGTAGCGTTTTCTAGCCTTACTTGAAATTGCACCCCCGCCAAATCCTCCAGCAATAGATGAGCATTCCCCAACAGGATCGCCCAACTCTTCAACTATCTCTTTACCTTTGCCTTTGTCCCCATGAGTGATCTTAGCTACCTCCGGCGTTGCTGTGTCTTTAACAAAGTTTGCCAAATGGCCAGCTTTAATCAAACGATCAATTTCCCGCCTTAAATTCCAACAATTATCTGTCGTATGCCCCAACGCCCTGTGGTACTCGCACCACCTATTGGTGTCCACGTTAGCTAGCGGCCGCCGTGGTGGTGGAGGATACTGCACAACGTTGGTCTGCCCAACTGCCCTTAAAATGGTACTTAAGGGTGCATTCAACTTAGTAAGTGGGACTGGCGTTGGCGAAGCACCAGGCTGACCAGCTGTGGCAGCAGTGGGACCTTGTGAATTTCTGTGCCATGTATTTTGAAAACCAGGTTTAGAGTTTTGGTATGGTCCCGGTCTTGGTACACGGGGGGTTTGCGCTACCCTGGTTTCCTTCCCCGCCTTGGATTTTTCCTGTGAAACACCGCCAGTCTGAGACTGTTTGCGTCCTTCCTCTCTTTCTTGTTTCTTCTGATCATCTTGCTCGATTAATATGAACTCTTGAACACGAGCGCGAAGATCCATCATATCCTTTGCCGGTCGCCTTGTTAAGTCTCTATTCAAATCTCCCGCCCGAAGGCCATTTTTGAATGACGCCAAACAGACATCTGGATTTTCATCCTCCAACTGCACCGCCATCTTGCTGAAGCGTGCCATGTAGGTTTTTAATTTCTCACCTGGTTGCTGATGTATGCTGATAAGATCAAACATTGTTGCCTTTGTGGTTTTATTGGCGGAGAATTGAGTCAGAAATTTCGTGGACAGATCAGTGAAATTATCAATGGAGAAGGGCGGTTGTCGAATGAACCACTGCATCGCCATGCCTTTGAACGTGGAGGGCAATAATCGACATTTTACCGCATCCGTCGCCCCGCCGATCACCATTTTGGTATTGAAATATCTAAGGTGCTCCATAGGATCAGATTCGCCCGAGAAGGCGTCTAATGTCATGGTTTGCAGGTGCTTTGGAATGTCCACCCTAGTTATGGCTGGAACAAAAGGTTGAAATTCAACTACATCCTCCGCCTCCAGCCGTTGTTCTTGCTTAAAATCCTGCCGCTGAGTAAGATACTCAACTTGGGCTTGCAACTGCTCGTTTTGGGACTGCACCTTCTGCAAGGTATCTAACATTTGTTGCAAAGCCGCAGGCGTGATACCTGTCACTGCCTCTTGCGCTCTCCGTGGAGTAGTGGTTTTAAGATCTTCCAAGTTTACATATTCAGGCGGCGTTGAACGCCGCCGAACACCTGGATCTGATTTAGCGATCAGATCTGAAGGTCTTCCCGGAGCTGCATGCACCAATGACGCTGGCGACGGCGCCACTGAGTGGACCCCCTCCGAGGAAGCTTCCTGCTCTTGCTCGTCCAGTACGGGACGGTTGTTGTTTCGTCCGCCGCCGCGACCGCCGTGTCGACCACCACCGCGCCGGCGATGATCGCGTCGACCCCCGCCGCATGAACGAGTCTCCATGGCTCGCAATTCCTCCTTTTGTCACCGGAAGAGCTAAGTCAGAGCCACAGACGGCGCCAATGTTCTGTACTAGGGCAAGCTTACGTAAAAGAGTGACAGAAAGTAAACCCTAGCAGAGCACTAAAATAGCAAAACTACCATAAAAGGAATATTCTCATTAATGCTGAAAAAGTTGGTTTCGTACAAGTGGATGACCTCCCCTTTTATAGAGGGGGTGGTCATGATATGGACCTTTCCTATATTTGGGCCTGACAATCAGGGCCCAAATCCCTGTACATATAAGACAAATCCAAAGGAGTCTTCCAGCTGGCTTGTGGGTCCATCATCTAAGGGGGGCAATGAAGCTCGTTGTGTCGCACTTCCCGCCATGGCTATCTTCAATCATTTATTGTTCATTTTGGGCGGGACATAATCTTCTTTATGTCCCGCCCAGTCCACTCACTGTCGCAGAAGATCCGTTAAATTTAACTTTTAAAGTTTCAAGTTCAGACTCAAAACTGACGCCCAACTCAGGATCAATGGCAGGGTTTGAACAATCCCAATTCAATTTCCTCCAATGGCCATGTACCGCAGATAATGGGACATAAGTTAACTCTGAAAGCTCACAGGCACACGGTAGTCCATGGGTTCTTCTAATCGCACAACCGCAATATAAACCATCAACACGAGGCCTACCGATTTGTCTCCTCTCTTGATCAATCATGTGCAATGCTGCTCTAGAAACAAAGCCTCGCAAATCCTGATAAAACACATCATTGAAAGTATGCTCGGTGACAAAAATGCTGAGCTGGTAGGATTCTTTAATCTTGTCATGTTGCATGATAAGAAGCTTGTTGACAGCAGTCCAACTTGTAACCAAGTCACCTTTGCTATCTGAAAGAAGCTTCTTCAACTTTGAATGCGCACCTTCAACTCTATCAATTACATAACATAACAATTAGCACATCAATTCACCAAAAAACAAAGATTATTGATGAAGGAAGCTATAATTAGTAACTACCTGTTTGTTGTTGTGCACCCCATATGCATGCAGGTATCAATCTCGAACTTCACAAATTTATGTCTCAACGGCAACCAATTGGTTTCAAGGTATGGCCATAAGTTACATGCATTCACCTGCATCCCTGCAACCGCGTAATTGTAGTCAGCCTCACTTTTAGCATGCATCAACTGATTCCAGATATCAGTAATAAATTCACGGGTTTCTATCGATTGAACAAGTGTCTTCAACTTCCCGGTCACGCTCTTTGAAACGTGAAATTGACACAACAAATGGCGAGCTGCGGGGAACACGTCTTCAAGGACTTTCATTAAAACAGTGTCCTTGTCAGTGACAATTACCTTAGGAAGATTTTCTTCCTTCACGATCAACCCTTTCAACCTATTTAATGCCCATAACACCTCATCTGTGCGCTCGTTCGCCATGTAAGCAAAGGCAATAGAGTATGTCAAATTAGTTGATGTCACCTCAACCATTTCAAGTAAAGGAATTCTGTACCTGTTGTTCTTGTATGTACTATCCATAAGCACCACAGTAGGAAATTCATTAAAAAGATGAATAGAATCAGGGTGAGCAAAGAAGAATGATTTAATCACATTAGAACAACCACCCTCAACCCTAGACCAATATGCGTATTTGTGACCTTCTAACAAATTCATCAAGTGTTGAATCTCTGAGAAAGGTCCCCTCTGAGTCCTATTGTAGGCTTGCTTCTCATTGTAGATTTGTTTGATTCGAGTCAGGTTGTTGGGGTTTTTTTTTCCCTTAGTGCAATCAACATGTCGCTTGGCTTAACCCTTTTCTCAATCATACTTCCCACCATGGCCTTTTCATCAGGATTTAGACGACCAACAAAAGAGTGACCTTGTAATGTTTCAGTTGTATCATGGTTGTGAATCCCAGAATGAACTATCACCTTCCATCGCCCATCAACCTTACTAGGCCTTGCTCTTAGCCTGAAAGGGCAATCAGACTTTTTCGTTCCAGTTTGACTGCGTTTTAATACTTCAGCCGCTGGTCTATACTTCCCACCACGTTCACATCCCAATGTTATCAAAGGCTTCCTTTTTGCAGATCCGTAGTCAGACCTAATCACAATAACAACATAACCATTCTCTTTACCTACACCGCGAGCCCAATCAATAAGATCAGCGGGGGATGCAAAAGCCTGCACATACAAAATTTATAAATCATTATCTCATCACGTAAACGTAACCATGTAAGATAAACAATTTTAATACTTACTTGATCAGTAGTAAAAGCCTTTGTGAGATCCACCCTAACAACAATTGTGCCATCATGTTCATTATTAACCTCAGCAGTTCCAGCTGCCATAATGCTCCTAATAGACAACAAACTTCACCAAGTCAAACACTAAAACCAGAAACTGCAACAAAAATCGTAATTTAAACTACAGTAACTTCCGCTATCTTTAATAGCGGAAGTTACAGCTACCTTGATAGCGGACGTTACAGCTATTTTAGTAGCGGTAACTACCGCTATCTTAATAGCGGTAGTTACCGCTACTAAGATAGCGGTAGTTACCGCAACTAAAATTGTAACACCCCGATTTCGGTGGCGTCACTTTAGTAACCAAAATAAACTTAATGCGGAAAAACGTGAATATTTTTTTTTCCGATAATAACTAAGACAAGACTGAATTAAATAAAACCCAACAATAACAAAAAATCAGAACTAATATACAATATATAAACAGCCCCTGCTGTAGTAGCAACCTCGTCACGAGTAAACCTCCAGTGACGGTAATAGAAGAGTAGCGCCCGTAGGCAATATATACAAACCAAATGAAAAGGGTGAAGTGCCCGCAACACCATCCCTCAAAACTGAGAATCAGCTGACCCAATGGCCTGAAAATAAGACCTCCTAAGTCCAACCAACTCTCTGTGATTCCCGTAAGGAAACCACACAAAAAGCTATAGGCGGATCTACCCTGTCCCCTAAGTAACAAATGAAGCAAGACTGTCAGAGCTAAAACTCTACTCCTACACTAATCCTAACTCGAGGAGCTCATTCCAACACTCAAAACTATGTGCTAGCATGATCGTCGTCTGAATCAGAATCCAGAACGACCAAGTCTACTAACCCTATCCGTCCTCCCCTCGCAACCGCAGTGCGCTCCGATGCTGGACTCACGGGCTTAGGGCCCGAACCCTGATCATCGATGATCGCAACGGAGGGTGCACTAGACCCTGCCGAAGGCACTCCCACTGGAATCTCCTCTGAGGGATCCTCCTCCTCTGAAGATGACGGTGGCGGCGGTGCTCCTCCGAATCCTGGTTCGCAGTGAACGCCCGGTGGCAAGTTGAAGCTGATAGAGCATCGCCTCAACACTCCTGACCTCAAGAGTCCTCCACTGTCCACGTGGTCCTCCATGATGCGCCCCGAATACGTCGCTCGGTGGCTCGCGGGGTCAACCACCCACGACCCGGGGTCGTCCTGATCTATCATCTCGTACCTAATCCCCCCCCGAAGGGTGGACCATGGTGAACCAGTCCGCAATATTCATCTGACAAAAGGCGTTGTCCGCCAAAACACACACAGAAGACGCGAGGGTCAACTCTAAAGAACTATGTAGATAATAAACCCAATAGGTACAAATAATAAATAGCCACTTAGGCTTATAACTAGAGATGTCATTCCTAGGGTTGCATGTTCCATATCGAATGTAAATGACAACAATAACAAATAGCATGTTCCAAATAGGATTGACAAATAACAATCACACTCGACAACTAAATTAGTATGTATGTTGCATGATATGCAATGCAGGTTAACCCAGTCAACCAATATGCATTCCGGAACGGATGGACATCATCGGATCAGCCCTTCACCAGCCACGGTGGTGCCATTTCGGCCCGTGATGCCTCTTACTCCAACATCATCATGTAGTCAGATCAGCATAAAACCCGAAGGCCTGCCATTTCGGTCTGCTACTAAGAGTCACCTAGCAGCGCTCTTACGCGGAAATCCTGGTCTTATAACCAATTTTGGAATCCGCCGTGGTCCGGTATATCGCCGTGTTTAAACCACTTAATGAGTGCATGCAATGCAGTGATTAGCCAAACAACGTCTCCGACCTCACTCGACACGTCGCCACGTGTTCTAGCTACATTAATGTCTCTAAAAGCTTACCCTAAGGTAAAGTCGATTCTGCGACAAAATACAATAATCATAAAACGAGTGCAACCACTCACGATGACTCTTCGGGTCATCAATACTCTCACGAAGTCTCTCGCTTCAGTGAAGTTTCATGCTCTCACAAGGTCTCACGCCTCAGTGGAGTTCCATGCTTTCCACAAGGTCTCACGCCTCAGTGGAGTATCCCGCATTCACAAGGTCTCACGCCTCAGTGAAGCTCCTCGGCTCATCCCTTGGATGGCTAACAAATTGCTCAACGAGCGAAGAAGTACCAACATACTCAGAACTTACCAAACTCCTCAACACTTGGATCCGACGACACTCCTCGCTTTTCCAAAACCATGATTTGACTTCCAATGCCTTCCTTCGAGGTTATTATCATTACTTAAAGATTTTGAGGTTATTTAAGGTCTTATGAATTTTCTTTATAAAATAGATTCCATTTTGTCTTATCGCAAGTCTTATACATTCGCAGGGTCTCCCAATCCCAAGTCGCTTCCAGAGGATGTCTCGATCCACTAAACAAAATTAAGGCCCGAACCTCGTTCGTCCTATCAAACTTTCTCAAAACTCTCAAAATAAAATCGGCATGACCTGCCCGCTATTCTCACCATTCAGAATCTCAGATTCCAGTACAGAGCATATTTAAATCATCACAATCAACAACATGTCATATATCAATAAATCGCATCATAAACACTTAGCACTTAGCATATAAAGCATGCACCACACATCCTAGATTACCCACATAGCACATAGCATGCAAGACAATCTCAAAAACATTCAGTAGATGAACCATCTACATTGTCAGCCGAAGCCTCAGAAAACATTTTCCAATCACACACAATCCAGTGCATAAACAGTAAACAATGTCGAAACATCGACCCTAAGCATTAACTAGAGATTCAGTGAGAAGCCCTCACCTGAAGGTTCTCCAGTATGATCGTCAAGCGCTTCCTCGCACTCAAAGTGTTGTTCCTCAGAGAAATCCTCAAAAGCACCTTTACAATGAAACCACAGAATACTATCAGAATCTATCGGAAACTAAGCTATCGATACTTACTAAGGTTACTCGAAGTAATCTATACTCTAAGGTACGATAAACTAGCGCGAAAGGACAAGTTTTCGGAAAAGGAAATTTCCTCCTCCCCCCTAAGTAGGTTCGGCCACTTTGGTTAATTGTGGGGTTCGATTTTTCTTCGATCAAACTTGGTTCCTATGCTATCATAAGCCGTAACTAAGGGTATTCTGAACTCGGAAAAATTATCGGATCAAAAACTGTCGCAGGGGTATTTTGGTCATGATTTTTAACTTAGGATTTTCAAAACTGAAATCCCAAAAATAAAATTTTGCAGGGACGTCACCAACGACGTTTATGACAACTAATCCTACTAGCACTAAGCTAAGGCGATAGTTTTCAGCCTAAAGGTTGAAGCTTTACACAAAAAACTCCAAAAATGGGTATTTTAGGTTCAAATTGATTCCGGCGGAATTCCGGCGACATAACGGAAAATCTAATCCGGTAGAAGTGATCTTGGGCACATATAGAAGAGGTTTAGAATCAGAAATGAAAGATTCAGGATAGTTTTGCAAAAACCCATAAACTATCCACTCAGAAAACTCTACAGAAAAGCTATGGAAAAAGCGATCAGAGGTAAGGATTAGCGACTATACCTCGAAACCTTGAAGCAGCAACTGATTAATCAACGATCAAGCAAGGATTGAACAAAATCTCTTCTCCTCCTCTCCTTAGCAAACTCGCGGCCTCCTTGGGAAGAAATGGGTAAGATATTTGTTTTTTTTTTCTCATTTCTTGGCTATATATAGAAAATGGTAATTCGCGGGAAAATGAAAGTTTCGCGAATCTGATTTTTCCGGCATCATTCTCCATGAATTCTAAGATAGGTTTTGGCAAAGGAATTCCTAAGCTAAGAAGATGTCTCCTTGTATTTTTGGCAACTAATGCATAGTCGGTATAAAACTATTTTACCCGATAAGTTGCTTTTTGCATCGAATGTCGGAATAGAAAACTTCCTTCGGAAGAAAGATTGAAATCATCAAGAGAAATGGGTGTACGCGTGTAGAATATTCATTTGAAGCTCTGAATAGATAAAGTCCCCATAGTCGGGTGATTCTAGGGTTTTGAAATACCAGGGATTCGGTTTCGGTAAACTTCCGATGATTGGAATCGGACGTTCGTAGATCCTAGAGTTTCGGCTCGAAACGATTGTGATATATGGAAAAAGAGAAGTTCTAACATTTCTCTGAAGATTTTTGGAATTAACTGCCATCGTGCCTAAAAGTGAAAATTAGCTATATACTAGGGTTTCTGACCTAGGTTTAAGCGTAAAACGTTCGTGCTATAACTTTTATCGATCATAATGCAATCCTTGAACTTTTCCTGAACTTTCTCCTTCATAAATATATTTCATTTAATAAACTTTCGTTCAGGTTTCCCTTCACATTACATCAACCCTAATCGTGAATAAGAAGTTTATTCACTTAGCATGAACTTAAAAACTCGGGCCTTACAAAAATAGCGGTAGCAATTAAACGTCCGCATTTTAAGCTGCGGAACGAACCAGAACCCACATATTCAACCCTGATTTACGCGAAAAACCCGTAAAAATCCCAAAATCTCACCTATTTTGAGCTTCTAATATTCTCTTGATCTCACCCACTTATCTTCTACACTAATTTGGAGCTTCAAAGTGTGTGATATATTGATTGGGAAGATGAAATAGGGATGGGGGAAGGTGAGAGTGGAAGAGGAAGAAGGAAGAAGGTGAGATAGTGAGAGTATTTTTTTTTTACTGTTTTGTATGTTTTCTATTTGGGGGGTATTTTTGGAATTATAAAAAAAGGGGATGGTGTGAATAGTAAAGAGGGGTAATAGTCTCTGCCCAAAATCTAAATGGAATTCAAATTTTTTGGTACGTTTTTTTTTTCAAGTCAAAGAAAACGTTTCTGGGTCCCTCATAATACATGCCACTACTGCAGAACTTGATAACTAATTAATCATTAAGCAGCTGATAAATAAACTGAGATCCAAACACACAAACAACTCAAATTATGATTGTATCCCAAAGAACTTCTTCTAGGATACATGAACCAAAAGCGATTTTAATCCATTCCATTTATCTTCGAGAATTCAAGAATGAATGAATTTAACTGTATAATGTGTAGTGTAATGATTAGCTCACTTCATCTTTTAATCATGATAAAATTTGATCGTAGCCCATGAAATAAAGCACATATTGTGGTCAGTTTATTAGTGCTAGCACACACAACGGATAAAATGTGAAGAATGATTACACATATTGTTGACGGTTAATACCCTGGAATCATCTAACAATGAAATAAATGATTACACGGTCAAACAGCTAACCAACTTGCCACTTACCAAAACCAAACAGAGCGTTATGGAGACAAAAAACAACCAACCCTCTCTGGGAATATGAAGAATAAAAAAAGGCACAAAGACAGCATCGTAATTTCACAGACAACCTTGAACCCCCAATAAGAGATCTATCTCGCTGACACTGTCACTGTCCAACTTCGGCGCCTCGATAGATAATGTCGTTTCTCAACGAAATCCCCATTATACCCTCAACCATTTCCCTTAATTCCACTCCATTGAAAAAAACCAAACAATCTTTGGATCCTTTTTCTCTGTCACACACTTCACCTCTCTCCCCTTCCCAATGTCCCTCTGCAACTTTTTGTTCTGTGAGTCGTCAAGTTGAAGCCTCGTTTTTTTTTTACATTGAAAAGCTTGTCTTTTTTCATCTTTTTCCAGTGATTGAATTTTTTGACACCCTTTTGTGAATGTTCATCTGATTTTCTAGAGAGAACCCTGTTGGTTGATTATTGAGTATCAAGTTGCTATCTTTGCTATTTCGTGATAAACTATGAACTCCTCAACAAGGTTGGATTCAGCTGTGTTTCAGCTCACACCCACTAGAACAAGGTAGGAGTTGAATCCCATTCATCAATGAGTTGAATGTTTTGTTGGGTTTCTTTGACTTTTTGCCATTTGGGATTAAAGTTTGAGCTATACTGTGGTGTATTTTTCTTCTGTGCTTCAGTTATTACTTGGTGTATTTGCACCTGAAGTGCATGATTTCATTTAAGGATGCTACTTGCTTTCTTTTATTAGACTGGCAAGTGGGTTGGTTTAGTTCAGTTTTGTTCTGATTCTGAAGTTTGATGATTTAATGGGAACCATCATGAAACCTTGTGTTTTTGCAACATGGGTTTTTATCTGCCAGTTTAATCATGAATCCTGTGGCTGATTTTGGAGCTTTCACCTGTTTAAATTTGGTGGAGGGTTTCTATAAGTGATAAAGTTTGAACTTTTAAGGTTATTTCAGTGCTGTTGGACCCCCGTTTGGGTAGGTGCTTATTGGAGCTTAACTACTAGAAAATGCACCGAATGAGCTCCAATAAGTGCTCTTTTGTTTGCATCCAAATGGGTACTTAGGCATTGCTTTTTTTTATTTGTATGTCACTAATTGGTCCATGTGAAAGGTCATTTAGCAGTTACATATATTTGAAGCCTGAGTTGTGGTTTTGATACTTCACTGCCCCTTTGCACTTCTGTAAATCAGGTTTGACTTGGTTATAACTGTGAAAGGAAAGAAGGAGAAACTTGCCTCAGGCTTGCTCAACCCATTTCTGTCCCACTTGAAGGCTGCTCAGGATCAAATGGACAAGGGTGGTTATTCAATTGTTCTTGAGCCTGAGGGTGTCAATGATGCCTCATGGTTTACAAAAGGAATTGTTGAAAGGTTTGACTTTTTATGTTTTGGTTTGTTGTTGTGTTTAGCATAGCTTCTTAAGCTTTCAATTGGTGTTGTTGCATCCAGTACTCAGCATGGATATGGAATGCCATTTATAAAATCCCTCTTTTCATTGTCGTTGTCTGTAATCTCTGTCAAATCTCTTTTGTTTTACTCTTTCCAGAGCTAAAGGATATAAAATGAAACATAATTTGTTGACTTAATGACTTTAACTGGATGGTTTGAGACAAAAAATTTCCCCTCTTATTATTGTTAGGTGATATTTTATTTTCAAAAATACTTTAGCCTGCTGCACTAATTTTACCTTATTATGTAGGTTTGTTCGTTTTGTGAGCACTCCTGAGATATTGGAACGTGTGTATACTTTAGAATCAGAAATCTTACAAATTGAAGAGGCTATTGCAATTCAAGGAAACAATTCTTTAGGGATTAGCACTGTAAGAAAAAGGCCTAGCATTATTATATGATTATTGACTGCTCTTAAAGGATTGTTTCAGTAATCATGTATTTCTACAGGTGGAAGAAAACCAAGTAAAGCATGTGGAAAGCACTGAAGGTACTTTCTAAAGAACAATTCTATTACACATTATCATTGTGTACAAATAACTTCTTTTGAATGAATATGGGCATAAAGCTCTGCTAAGATTTATAATTTTTTATGACTAACAAAACTTGCTCCTTTGTACAGGCAGAAAGAATCACCAGGATACTAATGAGGAGAAAGCAATTGTACTTTACAAGGTTAGCAGCTCCTTAATACTTAATTCAATACACTATTCATATAATTAATATTTTTATTTTCTTACTAATCTGTTTGACTATATGCCAGCCTGATGCACAGCCACTTGAAGCAAATGGAAGCACCACATCAGAAGGAAATTCAAAGTAAGTTCCATGTCTCCTCCCCTTATCTATGAATGAACATCATTCAGAGTAGAAAATTTTAACTTCTACTTACAGGCCATGTCTAAATGATAAAATACATTGACTGATCATTCCTCACCTTGCATGTCTAGAATATGCATTTAGCAAATAAAGCAAAGGTCTTAAAACCTGGATGGTTGCCTTTGTAATTACTTCAAAATTTCAATTAAAAATTCTGATAAACTTGCTTCCGATTTGGACACCATTTTTTACCTATCCCAGAGAATGAGAGAACTTCCCTGTCAAACAAGCTTTCCTGTTACTGGATATGTATTGACTATTGATGATAATCGGATACCCACCACTCTAATAAAAGCATCATGTTGGAAGGGCTATGGCATTTTTTTATTAAGGAGGATTGAACAAGTATGCAAGCGGAGATGGTTATTTAATGCACCAAGCTTTTTGGGACAAGTTTTTCTACATTGTATTAAATAAATTCTTAATTAAACCTCTGTTGGACTGTACTACTTGTTCCCCCCAATTGTACATAAACATGATAAATAAGCTGCTCATTTCATAATTAGTTATTAGTTTAAGCTTCTTTGCACAATGTGTAACAGCTTGTCAAAATATGTTTTATGTTCACTTCTGCTACATGTTTTTTTAGAGTTCATCTTCTGAAGGTCCTAGAGACGCGTAAATCAGTACTGCAGAAAGAGCAAGGCATGGCATTTGCACGTGCTGTTGCTGCTGGTTTTGACATTGACTACATACCAGCTTTGATGTCATTTGCTGAATGCTTTGGGGCATCTCGCTTGATGTAAGAGAACTTTCTTTCATTGAGCATTTTGACCTTAAATATTGATCGGTGAAATCTTAGAGTGCGTCACCCATTGACATGTAACACCCTTATGAGTTATGGACAATCTTGCTGATGCTTATGTCATTCATCAGGGATGCATCCACAAAATTTAGGGATCTTTGGAAAAGAAAACATGAAACGGGACAATGGCTTGAAATTGATACTGCTGAAATGATGTCCAATCGCTCAGACTTCATTGCATTAAATGGATCTGGCATTATACTTCCCAATATGGCCGCTACTTCCCACACTGAATTGGACTCAGAGAACAATATGAAAGCAAGTTCAGGTACCTGACAATTCCAGAACATTGTGACTTGTGAATTTATTGTCTGTTCACAACCTAATGTGCATTTATTATAATTTGGTATTCTTTTTAATATGCGCATAAACTGTCTTCTTTCTTACTTGGAAATATGTCTTGAGATTCTTGTTTACACATTTCCAGATGTGCCTCCAATGGACCGCCAACCATTTGTCGGCCAACAAGATAATGTTCAAGGTCAGTTTCCACATCATATGTTCCCTCCTTGGCCTGTTCATTCTCCCCCAGGTGCTGTACCAGTCTTTCAGCCATATCCAGTGCAAGGAATACCCTACTATCCCACATATCCAGGAAACAGCCCATTTATGCAGCCAAATTTTCCTCCTATGGAAGACCCAAGACTAATTGCTGGTCAAAATATGGGGCTCAGAAGGCATTCCATGGATAGTGGACACAGCAATGCTGAATCAAGGTTGCAGGATGAAGTGGATATGGAGAGAGGAGGTTCACAGACAGGAGATCGACGGAAGAAGGGTAGCCGATCAGGTAGACAGAAATCTGGCAAGGTGGTCATTCGGAATATCAATTACATAACGAAGACAGAGAACTCTTCTGGAAGTGGATCAGATTCATATTCTGCCTCAGAAATTGACGAAGATGAAGATAATCAGGAATCTGTGAAGGCATCAAAAAGAAGGGGACCCAGAAAAGAATCTTCGAAGAAGTTGAATTCATCTTGCGAGGAAGAAGCTTACCATGGGAAGGATGCAGATGGAGGAGCCTGGCAAGCATTTCAAACTTGTTTACTCAGAGATGTTGATGAAAACAGACATGCCATTGACCAAGACCAATTTAACACGGAAAAGGTAGATGGAACCAGAAGAAAAAAGCATGTTGTCGATGATCCTTTGGTTTTTAATGAGCGGGAAATGCATCAAGTTCAAGGCAGTCGTACTATCGATATGCATAGCATTAGCAATGGACTGATCCGCATGCCGAAGACATCCGATGATAATTTATTATTATCTGTAAGGGAAGGGCAGTCTGGTGGCGGTTGGTCTGCAGATAATGCACAATCTTTAGAAGTGAATGCAAAAGTTGGTGGTTATAAGAGGGCTGCCGGTGATGATTTCATCATTCCCAAACAAGAAAGTCAGTCTGGCAATTCACATCCTTTCTCAGATATAGAATCTACCAGTGGACTAGGTTATTCGAACAATAGTTTGCAAAGGAAGTTGTTTCATGAGATGAATGACGATTCCTACATTTTGGAGTATAGATCAGTCCATGTCAACGATGCTGGAAATATTGAGAGAAATGCTATTGACATAGACTCTGAGTTCCCAATGGTGCATCAGAAGGAAGAAAAACCTTCTAATGACATAAACAGTATCAATTATCAGCCAGATGTATTAAGCATGATGCCTGAACGAGGAGCTGAAAGCGGATCAATGAGTTATGACCCTGCTTTAGACTATGAAATGCAGGCGCAGGGTACTGGTGCTTTACAAAGTAAGAACAACGAGTTATCAGCTGACACTAAACCAGGATCTAAGAGGTTAGATAAGGAGCCAAAATCAAAACCTACTCCAAGTAGTTCTGATAAAAGAAAGACCACCGGACCAGTAAGGAGAGGGAAGAATTCTAAACCTAGTCCTTTGGATGAAGCACGGGCACGTGCTGAGAGATTACGGAACTACAAAGCTGATCTTCAGAAAATTAAGAAAGAGAAGGTACTCACATATATTCCCACAACTCCCTCCCACTTTCATTTCATACAATTATCTTAAATTGGTTTTGAATCATGGAGTCGATATCATTGACCTTAACTTAGTTTCATTTACATTGAGATTAAGTGCAAATTCTTGTCTTCAAGGTTATTCATCTGTTACTCAACACTGTTTATTTGCTTGTATTTATAATAATAACTAGGAAGAGGAAGACATAAAACGCCTAGAAGCTCTAAAGATGGAGAGGCAAAGGAGGATTGCTGCCAGGAATAGCTCAAGCACTACACAGTCGCCAGTCTCATCACAGCTAAACAAGAAACAATTTCCGTCAAAGCTTTCACCAAGCTCTTATAAAGGATCAAAATTTAGTGATTCACAGCCAGGACCATCCTCACCGCTTCAAAGATTCCCCACCAGAACTACTTCTGTTGGATCGAGTGATTCTTTAAAGGGCTCAAAAACCAGCAGACTCAATACCAGAAGAAGTGACTTGGACGAAAACAAATTAACCCGATCAGTGTCTTCTTTGCCTGAATCTAAGCCAGAGAAGGGTGATAACTCAACTGATACTAAGGCATCAATGGCACGGATTAGAAGATTGTCAGAACCCAAAGTGAGTACAACTCGTCAGACTTCCTCAGCTAAACCGACAATATCAAAGATTAAAGCAACTGATGTACCTGAGAGAAAAAAGATTTCTGCTATTGTGAGTCATGATAAAAGCAAGACAGCAGCCTTCCCAGAACTGAAAACCAGAACACCTAAAGCAAGTGACATTGTCCAAAACGTATCGTCAGTCAAAGAGAAGATTGAGAAGATGGATGATAACAAATCTTCTGTGAACTCAGAAGGCACTCTGCTCAAGACAAATGAAATGGGATTTTCATCCAATAATGATGGAGATGACAATCCTGTAGTTGAGAAGACTGTTGTGATGCTTGAGTTTGAGAAACCTTATGACCCTGCTATTCATAAGTCAGCAGAAAAAACTGAGATTCCGAAGGTACATTGTGATAATGGTAAATTTACAGAGAAAACTGACTCAGCATCCTATTATGTTGTTACTGCTCCCGATTCACCACCAAGCATGAATGTAATAGATAAAGAAACCTTGGAAAGCCAATCACACCTGCAACCCATATCTTCTGAGGTATGCATTCACAACTTACAGTAGCTTTGATGACATTTAATGACTTCTTAGCTCGTGCGCTTATCAAAATCTTTTTAGAGTATGTATGAGAACAAATATTCTGCTACCTGACATCCATAAATTACAGTATATATGGGTGCCACAATTGCCTTAGCCAGCCTAATGTTTTCATTGTTATTATATGTGACACTTTAAAACTATACAGGGTTAGATGTATGCAACCTTACTCGCACCAAGGTTCATCATGCAGTCCTACCGTTAACTTTCTACCATTTTATTTCTACATATTATATGTGGAAGATAAGTCTGTTCAATTCCCTGATAATTGAAAAGTTGCCAACATTTTGATTTATAAATTTCAGCAATGATGTGCTGAACCTTTAACCAATGTTAGCAAAATCTATAGCAAAATCGCAAAATCCTAAGATTTTGCGATTTTGCAGCACTGTTCCGATTCAAAACGCATGCAAAATATTTTTTTGGTGGAATCTCGTAGAATCTTAGATTTTAATCGTAAAATTGTAAAATCCTATTGAATCTTACGATTCTAGTATTTTTTTAATTTTTGAAGCTGATTCCTAAAATTGGGGAAACTAGAGAGTTTTTTTACTTTGTGGAAAAAACAACCCACCACCCAGCATTTAGGGGATTTCGAAATTGAAGCTCTAATTGGTTGTAGTTGCCAAATTTGAATGGTTAATTGACAAGAATTAATAACTGATTGTATATTTCGAAAAATCAACCTATGTGACCCAACCTTCATGCCTCTAATTGCCTATTTAATTCACTCATAGTAGAGTTAATTGAATCACGCATTCATGCTCTGTTTTCTGTAGTCTCTATCTAGGTCTCTTCCTCTTATGTTTTCTCTTCATTCTTCAACATCTTTGTTTTCCTTCATTCTTCAACGTCTCTGTTTCATCTTTTAATTTCATGTTCTAGTACTCTTATGATTTTGGATTGAGATTATGACTTGTATGGATGTTAATCTGATGAATTTTTATTCCAATTTTTGTTAAATGATGTGACTTACAAGATATCAATGCTATTTTTTTGTTTTTCTATTTATGGTAGAATCTTACGATTCAATTTACGATTATACGATTTTGAACCCCCTCTCCGATTCTACGTAGAATCTAGTTTTTCACAACATTGCCTTTAACTGTACAGACAAGATTTTGATTTTGATTTTAGATGTTCTTGTATTGTTTATACAAAATTTCCATGGGTTTGATAACTTATTAATGCACCAGCTGATTTGGAGTGTAATATCTTCCAAAATCAGGTCAAAATGGATAATACTGAAAATGAACTTTCAAAAGCATCCAATATTTGTACTGTTGAGGAGACATATCATGCCCCTTATGCTCGAGTTTCTTCTATGGAAGATCCTAGTACAAGAAACAGTGAGTATGGTAGAGCTGCCCCTGCAGGTTTAGAGACTGCAGCAGTTGATGTTGAGACTGTTAAAGCACATGTGTCCGACATTAGGAACTCAACACTTGAGAAGATTCCTGAAGCAGTTGAGAAGCCTCAGGTGAAGGAATCACCGAAAGGGTTCAGACGACTGTTGAAGTTTGGAAAAAAGAGTCATGGCTCGGCTACTGCTGGACACAACACCGAGTCAGATAATGTTAGCATCGATGGTTCTGAGGCAGATGAGATTGGAGTTAATGGTTCCAGTAACGAAGGTAATGTGCTCCTCATGGGCTTCAGCATATTAATTATTAATTATTAATTTAGTATCGTCAGAACACTGTCTGAAACATATTTTCGATCTCATCTTCAGTTCATACCTTGAAGAATTTGATCTCTCAAGATGAAATTCCTACTGCCAGCTCAACTCAACAAAAGTGTAAGCACTCTATGCATGCTCAATTTACTTTAACTGAACATTGAGTCAATTTTCATTTATCCCTACCCTCTTTGCTACATTATCATCTAGATTCCTATTCTGAATATGGACATGGTTATGCAGCTTCTCGCTCTTTCTCCTTGTTATCGCCATTTCGAAGCAAGAATAGTGAGAAAAAGATTATGATGGCTTGATAGAGTGGATGCTGTTATTGGTAAGGTTGATGCAGTGACAAGTTTGGGCACTTTATTTGATTCTTCTCATTCTCCCCTGGTGTCATGAGTTATTGTCAAGTTGGAAAAGATAATTGAGCAATGTATTGCTATGTAATTGGTCTTTTTGTATATTCTGTTTTCTTGTTGATCTGCCCAAGTGTTAAAGGATGATGGTTCAATTATTATATCCGATAAGATTTGAGCTTTGTTTTAATCTGACAATAAGTAGTTGTAAAACATAATTCCTCTCCCCCCCCCCCTCCCCACAATCTGATTGACTTAACACTTGTATGCTTTCATATCTTTAACAAACTTAATGAACTGAATTTTTTATGGGATTGGATCAGATTCCAGATTTTACTTTTGCAAATCAATACAATTCAATCAAAACTGAACATGTGTGAATATCAATAACTTCACTTATAAATATTGCATATTATTCATATTTACATATTTTTTTAAATGTATTATCCAATTTGGTTTATTTAATAAAAGTATATTTGAACAAAGAGTTTCAAGTAATCATTTGAATAAAAGTATATCTAAGTGAAAAATACTTTTACTAGTATTAATTATGTCATGATTTATGAATTACATATTTGATACTTTAAATTATCTTCCATAGTATTTTAAGACTTGGATACTATCTACCCATCATTGAAAATTAAAAAGTTAATCTAAAGATTAAATTGAGTTGGATTTGAATTTAGAAATAATTTGATTGGATGATAATATAAGAAAATTGAAGAGATTTGATTGTTAGTTTTCTTCAAAAACAATCCAATTCAATCTGTGAAATTTTTTGGATGAAGCTGGATCATGAAATCTCTGCAGATAGCTAGATTATGATCGGCAGTAATGTAATAAAGGGTCAATGCTGTAAGTAGCTTTGGTATACATTTTAGTCAAAACGAATGATTAAGCATGAAATGTTGCTTCTGCTCATTCTAATTAAAGCTTCCTTTGCTAAACAATCAGCTGCTTCTTGTGGATCCTCTATGTGACTGATCAGATTCACAGCCTCTTGGTTCTTCATTACCTGCCCAAATATGGAGATTCATTTGCTATTAGTTTTTTTATTAGAAATGACTATGGTTGAGCACTCCTTAAGCAAAAAATCTCACTAATAAGAAGCAAAACGATATTTACTTTTGTTTATATATATCTACATGTTTGAGAGGGTGATGACAACAAAAAGACAGGGTTTGTGAATATAACATGCAATAGTTTATATTACAGCTTACCTCCCATATGCCACTGCTTGCTAATATTAAAAACTCAGTATCTGAATCAATGCTTTCACCTCTGATAACAAGCTCTGGGCCTCTAAAATGCCTTGTATATGCTGTATTACCTGATTCACATACTAGTATGAGTTAAGTGAATAAAATTTATGAGCCCATTTATATGAACAGATTATGGGGTAACATGTTCATGAGTTAAGTGAAACAACTGGGGTAACATATTCTGATTTCTTTTCTTTATCAGTTAATAACATTCTCTAGTTAACATCATTTGAATAGGAATTTTTTTGGGTTCTTAGTTGGGTTTACAAACATGCTTGGTGAAGTTTTGGTGTGTTTGGGTAAAAGCTTATTTAAACGCTTATTGTCATAGACTCATAAGCGCTTTTCACTTAAGTGCTTATTCATAAGCTAATTTAAAAAAACTTATTGAAATAAGCTGAAGCTAAGTTATAGATAAGCATAAGCTCTTATTTATAAGCTAATTTGAATAGCTTGTGAAAATAAGCTGAAAACAACTTATAGATAGCCATAAGTTATTTGCATAAGCTCTCGCAAACACTTGCATAAGCGCTTATGCTATAAGATAAACTCAAATAAGTTCTTCCAAATTGGGCAAGTGCTAAGAAGTAAGAACTTCAACTTTGTGGTTTCAAAATCATTCCCATTAGCATTGCCTTACAAACTGAACATCTCATTCTAGTGATTCTACATAAATCTTTAGCATTAAATACCTGCAAAGAGCCTGCGAGACCAATGTGTTTTGGCTGATTGGTTGTATGTGCTGGTTGTCTCATAAGCTATGCCATCTCTACACACTACAGTTCTGTAATCTCCCATGGTGGCTATCACAAGTTTTTCTCCATTGATTACCATAGCAGATGCTGAACCCATTCTGGATGTCTCTTCTGATTTCTGTTCCTGTTTGATCTTTGCCCTTACACCCAGGTAAGCTCTCTTCAGAGTTTCTTTACCTTTTCTCCTTATATGAGCCTAACATATTAAATAGAACATTAGAAAGACAGAGATGCTAAAAAATACAAGAGACTAAAGGAAAATTCATGAATAAAGCAGCTCAATTTCAACCTCTCTTTGACAACACATTAAGCAAAATTAACAGTCACTTGAATTGATGCAGTATAAAAATTTAATTGGAGCGAATAAATGAATAACTCATCAACAACCTCTTGAAGCTTCTTGCCAAATAAATGGGATTGCATGTACTTGGTAACCCTGTCTCCAATCAGTGCATCAAATATTCCAAAATACCACAGTTCTGTGTGATCAATTTGCTCTCTTTGGACCACCACTGAATCAAGGTCTGAGTCATCAGAGCCATCTCTGATCACATGATGCTGCACCACACGATAACCATGTGTTACCGGCGTCATCCATGAAGGCTTCTTTGCTGGCAATAGCTTTCTCTTCCTGCCTGCAAGTCGTAGCAGAATCCGTTTTAGCCGGAAAACCTGTTCAAGTTCATCCATAGATTAGCTCTTGCTTTAAATCACCAATTCTTGCTAGGATATATAACATTTATACAGATGAAGGGAAAACAAAATAAAAATATTGAAAAGGATCAAGACAATTTTTTTGTCTTGAAGTTACTTTGTTTTGGCAATTAGTCTATCATGCAGAAAGCAAAACTATAACAGAACTCACATTCATTAATCTGTTTCTCATGGATTCATAGAACAATCTCAATGTAACAGGGAAATGGAAAAACAATACTGGCTTACCTTGAGCTTGAGACGAAGATATCTGAATCCCATGTTTTTCTCTATTGTTTGATCAGACTTTCAAGGGGAAAAATCTTATACTTGCAGGATGTGATGACAAGAAAAGATAGCAAATCAAGTTTTTTAGATAGAAAATAAGAAGGGCCTCATTCTTTTGGCTTGTGTCAATATATACTCAATATTGGTGTTGAGTAACAAATGGATTGGCCTTTTTTTCTCTTCTTTGGCACTGACCACAAAGTGATCCCTATGTGTTGGGAAACCGTGCTCAATACTCACATGGAGAAAGATTGTCCAAAAGAAAAACCTAGACCCAAAGATACTGCCTCTAGAGCATAGTGAAACTATAGCTTTTTGGTTCAGGAATTCTGAAGCTGCTCAATTGAGAAAACTAATTAGCTTTAATTGTCAATTAAAGACTTTGACTAACAATTAAAGGTTTATTAAATCTACTCTTTGGGAGCATGTAACTGACCACTTAGAGACGCTCTTTATTTTGCCTTTATTCTTAAATTGGTAACTGTAGTATCAACTATCAGTAAATGACATAGTTGACTTGCTTCTTAAAGACAATAGAGCATTCATTATTGTGATTTATATTGAACATAGTTGTTCCAAACAATACAAAACGTTCAACAAGGAGAAGAAGAATAATATCAATAAATATTTGAGAACGGCAATGGAGGAGAAAACTTTCATGGAGAAATGACACATGGCACATAGATATTCAATGATTCATGGTCGTTTGGTTGCTTGTGAAGGTGCTTCAAATTCAAAGTCTTATATGTGACGGATCTGATTTACATTATTTAAATCTAAATATGAGTTCGATGTCATCACAACTATTTACTACTTCTTAAGCATGATTATTTTTTGGTTTCAGGGGGAAGAGCTTAAGCGTAATTAATTGTTTGCATATTTCATACCAATAGGCCGTTTTATTTGAGACAACTTGATTATTTAAATGGGTACAACAAAAGCTACTAGTACTAGTACCAACAAGGTTGGTTAAGTGGTAAGTAAACTTCATTCTTGTAAGGATGAAAGTATAAGTTCGAATTTTAAAATATACATTTGTTAGAATGATTGTGAGTGTATATAAATTAAATATTATAAGTAAAGTGAATTAATTTAGGATAGTTTTTAATGTTCTTTTTTTTTTATTTCAATACATGACTATTTGTAGTTCAAAAAAATACATGACTATTTCAGCCGAAATAAATTTTGAGCATAAGCTTATTCTATTTTTACAAAAAAAATAATTTAAATCGGAATAGAAAATCCCATGATTTTGGTTTAGATGAGTGCGTTTGTTTCAGCTTTTTTTAAGAAAAAATCAATTGTTAAATTTTTAAGATCTTTGTTTCATTTTTTTAAAAAAATATTATATTTAAAAAAACTAAGTACAAGTTATTTTAAAAAAAATTACTTTTTTTTTACAGGAGGAAAAGAGAAAAAATTACTTTGATTAGCTTATTAGAAAAATCTATTATAATAGATGAAAAAGAAGATATTGTGATTTTTATGAGGGTAGACAAACATGAATCAGATTATGGTTTCTTAAACTCTCTAAACAATAATCTCTTCTTTGTTCCCGAGGGTTAGCTCAAGTGGTAAGAGTTAGGGGACATAAGGGTTGGGGAGGGGAAGGTCCAGGGTTCGAATCCTGGAAAAGAAATTTAAAGGGATTTTGTAACTTACTAACAACTAACCATTAACATTTGCCTATTAAAAAAAATAATATCTTCTTTTTAGATAGTTTTTTTTGGTATGTGGATTGGCTGGGGACGGGCAAGCTATGTGATCGCGTGCCCTTTGTTCATATCTCGGACACACAACTATCAGTGGCGAATCTATGGCACGGAGGGACATGGAGTTTTGAGGGTCTTAATACTGTTTTACCTCCTGATATTATTGATGAAATTACTGCTATTCCAATGCCACACAACAGCCCTCATATAGACTCTTTACGTTGGAAGCATAGCTCGGATGGACATTACTCACAATCTCTTTGGAGTAAATTTCGTCATGTTCTTCCCTCCCCTATAGTGACAACAGATTTCAATACCTGGTTTACCAACTTGCTAGCTCATCGTAACAGCATCCTTGGAGTGACGATTATGTGGTGGGCGTGGCGCTGGCGCAATTCCAAAATCTTCGAGCCACAAGCTCCCAGCTTGAATCAAATTATGCGCCGCGTTCTCAGGGATGAAATCTTGTGGCGGAAATCATGGCAGCAACCATTGCATGACACTGCAACCTCTGATCATGTGATGGTGAGCCACACGCAGCCAACACCATGCATCTCCGTCGACGGTAGCTGGAACCCACAATTTGGACGGATGGGGTGTGTAGCTGTAGTTTGAGATGGACATGGCAGATGGGTTGCTGGAATCTCTCAGAGCTTTCATCAGGGAGGGCCATTTCTTGCAGAGATCTTAGCGTTGGAACTAGGCCTTTTGCACACGAAAGACAGCAGAGATCTTAGCGTTGGAATTAGTTAGTTTTCCTCTCTTGTTAATTTTCCTCTTATAACAAAAAAAATAGTTTTTTTTGAAATAGTTTTTTTTTTGAAATGTTCTTTTTGGATAGTTTTTTTGAAAGGCTTTTTAGATAGTTAAAACCATTGTTTTTTAATTTAAAACAAACTCAACTCTCTAGATGTTTTAAATTCTTCTATGACTTTAATGGAAAATGCATGAATCTTTAATGGAAAATGCATAAATATTTAAGGGTTTTGACTCAATTTATTTTAATAAAATGGAGAGTGCCCTTTACGAAAACGGCTATTTGACTAGGGGCTATAAATGCAATCTTCAGATTTTATTCTTTTTGACAGTGCAATCTTCAGAAAAATTGATTCCATCATATTTG
Source organism: Lotus japonicus (assembly GCF_012489685.1). Taxonomy (NCBI): domain Eukaryota; kingdom Viridiplantae; phylum Streptophyta; class Magnoliopsida; order Fabales; family Fabaceae; genus Lotus; species Lotus japonicus. The sequence goes on along the minus strand of NC_080045.1, from coordinate 47,880,155 downwards.
TCAAAGTTCTCAAACCAATGACCATATTTTACATTGATCGAACAAAAACAAAAGTAATTGAAGTTCATATATATTCAAGCTATTCAATTTTGACAAAAAAAAAAAGCTATTCAATCACCATAAATAATATCCTAAAAAAAACAGGACTGATTATGAAAAAAATTGGCCGATTCAATGAAAAATAAGAAAGTTTTCTAGTTCTCAAAAGTCAAAACACCCTACTTTTGTTTATTGTTTTGAACTATCTTTTTAAACGGTGCATTCAACTTATGAAAATGAATAAGTTCAGCAGATTTGCCAAAGAATTATCACGTTTTAAACTCTTAGAAAAGAAAAATAGACTAGAAAAGGTAGTCATACCTAGGAGAAAATTACAATTAAACGTGGTTTCTATCATGGTCCTAGACCACCATGGTCCCTAGTAGTAATACCTAACCTAGGAGAAAATTACAAATAAACATGGTTTTTATTATGGTCCTTAACCACCATGGTCCCTAGTGGTTCAAGACTGCGCCACAATGTAAGAAAAAATTAAGACAACTTTTCAAGATCTAAAAAAATACCAAAATACCTTCCAAACTGACTCCTTCATGATCTCATCTGAAAACCACCGCACCATGCGGCCATTACCAGAGTCACAGGCTTAAAATTAAAACAAAAAACACTAGAATTCATAATTTGAAGAGCAAAACTAAAATGAAAGAAACCCTAGCACACAAGTAGAGATTGGCCAGGAGAGTATGTATTGAATTATACTAGTAGCATTACTAGAACAAGAATCCACTGAAATAGGGGAAGATTCAGCATCCAACCTAGACGAGAAGAGCTACCCAACACAAGTAGTGAAACAAGTGGGGGCGATAATGAATTACAACAGCTAGGGGGGAGAAATAGTGGATGAAGCAAGGGAAGGTTCAGACTGTTTGACAGCACAATGGAGAACCAAATATAGAAGAAGTAATGGAATGGGCATGTTGTGGATGCGAAGTACAGGGTCAGAAAAGGTCTCAGCACCTAAGCTAATTAGCATTAGGGGTATGGTGAAAATGCTTAAATAAAATTCATATATTTTTCACAGGTACTTCTATCCTCATTTAATTTATAAATATCAATGGCTTAGTTGTGCCTTGGCGTCTAGGACTAATTGCAAAGTTCTCCACACAACACTAAATTAGGATGGGCAGACCAATCACAAGCTAAACCTAAGCTAAAGGCACACATGTTAAAGAGCAACTTGCATATAAGCAACCTAATAGAGGCACTAGACCAATTTGAAAGCTGAGCAAACTCATAGAACATCAAATAACAAGAGTCTATCATCCAAATTATATTACGTTAGGAATGAAGTTATCAATTGAAACAATCACACAGTAACTCAGAAGATAGACCCCAATAATCAAGCAAGTTATCAATTGAGAGAATTACTTTTATCTCAAGAACCAACACTCACAAATCTGCATGCAAACGCAAAAATGGGAGAACTGAGTACTGACACAAACCCCCTACATAATCTGAAGATGAAACATTCAAGTATCTCAAATGATAAAGAAAAGCTCGTAACAAACAAGGAGTGCTAGGTGGAAGATAATTCATTACAAAATTTGAACACTATAACAGAAAATATTGCCTAAGCTGCGGTCTTTTTCAGCTTTGCAAGCTCTGTCCTAACAGCACCGGCCCTCTGCACAAATCAAAACAATTAAAACTAATTAAATCATTTTCCCCACATTCAACAGGGGGCCAAGAACTATAATCAGATGAGAAAAAGATTACCTTGATCTTTGCCAACATGATCTTGAACCTATCAAAATCATTGAGGGAAGCCCTTCTCTTCCTGACAATGAGTTTCCTACCCCAGGAGCTTTTCTCCCACTTGTTCTTAACATCTATCCATCAACAAGCAAACAAAACTAATCATTACATCTAACAAATTGATTGGTGAAGTTACTTATTTCATCTTGTCACTCAGTTGATTGCATGGCTAAATACATCAAATTGTGTATCAGTCAAGAGTAAGAACTTAAATTTCAATTTTCTCTCTTTGAACTTATTCAACTAAATACTAATATACATGAGGAACTATTAAACATGATTAAGAATAACATAAGAAATCAAAATCACAATACCTGCAGCTTCCATGGCAGCAATCAGATCCTTCTTCTTGGGAACCCTTTTGATGTCAATCTTGATGTCAGTGAGGGAAAGCCTCTTGAGATTCATTTGAGACCTCTCCATGTCAGGGGCATCAATAAGAGCCTGCAAAAACCAAAACAGCAACCATTCCATAAAAAACCAAACAAATGGGCACCCATAAACCTAGAAAAAGTTGCAAACTTTGAAAATGGGTTACCCTGTTCTGGTCAATGATATCCACAATCACGACAAGCCTGCCATAATCCTTGCCATAGTTGACGAGAGCCACCCTCCCTACCTCAACGAACCTCTTGAACGGCTGAAAATAGAGCTCAATTACATCAGAATGCAACAGAGAAAGATAACAACAACAACAAGCATAGAAAACACAGAATGAAGAAAACACGATTCACCATTTTCAGCTATGGAGTGCAGAGATGCAGAGAAGGTGAGTGTAGCTAAAAATTAGGGTTTTGTCAAAACTCAATCTTCATTTTTAACCATGAATATTACAAATACTAGATGAACAGTGTGTAATTTTCGAAGGAATCAAACATCTCAAGCATAGAAAATACAGAATGAAGAAAACACGATTCCCAATTTTTTCAGCTATGGTGAGTGTAGTTAACAATTAGGGTTTTGTACAGATCAAAACTCAATCTTCATTGTTAACTATCAATATTACAATTACTACATGAACAGTGTGAAATTTTTGAAGGAATCAAGCATCTAAATCGATCAAAACACAATCAAACAGCATAATCAGATTTGAATCGAAGGGTGATTTTTTCAAATAGGAATCAGAATAGTGACTAGAAATGCATAGAAAAATGGGTTTATGCAGAAATTGAAGATGAAGCGATGAGCAAAATGGGATGAGAGACGCACCATTGTGGATTCTGAATGAGAGACTCAAGCAGCGGCTGAGGGAAGCAGAGGGAGAGCAAGGAAGAAATACCTGGTTGCCTTGTGTTGAAGGAGGGGTTTTTAGGGTTTCGTATGGGCTTGGACGATGGGCTTTGTCTTTGTTTCTATCGGTTTTGGTTTGGCCCAACAAAATAAAACACCTTTTTTGTTAATTTTTTGTTAAGTAAATAAAACACCTCCAAAAAAAAATGTCACGAATTGTCAACCAAGTATACACACGTCCCCAAGCGTTAGCTCAAGTGTTAAGAGTTATGAGACATAAGGATTTGGTGAGATGAAGGGCGAAGGGTCCATGAGTTAAACTTGAGAAGAGACTAATTTACACATTACTAACGATTAGCATTTGCCTAAAAAAACGAAGTATGCATACACATTCCATTGTTTGGTATCTTACCCCTTAATTTATTGACAGTGGAGCGATGAATTAGTCTAACCACTACTGGCTCATATCTTAGTTAACATTTGAAAATATAGTACATCACATTGTTAGTAACTTACATTAAAAATTAATATCTTTTATATAGGCTTAATTGAAATTTTGCTCCCTGATCTATGACCCTTGTGTGATTTGATTATTTTAGGTTTAAAATAAGCGATTTTGGTCTCCTCTCATTTGTGAAAATTGAGTCTCTCTGTTGAGTTGTCATCCAATTTCTAACGGAGTTGCTTATGTGGATTTAATTAATAATGTGATTCTAACAAATTTGCTATTAGGACGACAAGTCATTAAAAAACTAAAAGAATTTTTTTTTGTTTCATTTGCAAGATATGTTCAATGAATTAGATAAGCAAAGTAGAAAGGAGCTTCTGAATGCAAGAGGTGTGTTGGCTTACTTACGTAGTCTTAAAACTACTGATCCCGACATGTATTGGAGGCACATTCCTAATGAAAATGGTAGGCTTGCACATTTATTTTGGGCAGATGGGCATAGACAGAGGGATTATATATTATTTGGAGACGTCATAGCTTTTGTTGCAACTTATAAAAGGAACAAATATTGTTGTCCATTGGTGGTCTTCTGTGGCGTCAACCATCACAACATAACAATTATATTTGGTGCTGCCATAGTTTCTAATGAGAAGGAAGAATCATGCGTGTGGGTGCTTAATCAGTTTCTAGATGCAATGAAAGGTAAAATGTCATTGTCTTTGTGATCACTGATGGTGACAAAGCTATGAAGAATGCTATTAGAATAGTTTTTCCTAAGGCTCAACATAGGTTGTGTGGGTGGCATTTGATACAAAATGCAACTAGAAATGTTTCCAACCCTACGGTTTTGTTTAATAATTGCATGCTGGGTGACCATGAAATTGCAGAATTTGAGACACTGTGAGAGAAGATGGTTTCTGAGTGTCATGTTCAAGATAAGGAGTGGGTCAAAGAAACTTATGAGAAAAGGAAGATGTGGGCAGGCACACATGCGTGGGCTATTCTTTGCTGGTTTTAAGACAACTTCATGTGCTGAAGGCTTACATGTGCAAGTTGGAGATATGTGAATTTCAGGAATAATTTAAGGGATTTCTTAGAAAACTTTACCTGATGTTGCATCTACTTTAGATTCAAGGAGATTGAAGATGACCTCAAATCCATAAATGGCAAACAAATCTTGCTCAATTCATTAAGAAGACTTGAGAGCTCAGCATCAAAGATCTACATGAGGCATATATTTTTCATGTTTCACAAATTACTTGAAAGGGTGTCAACATTTAAGGTGCTGATGAAAGATTTTTTTTACCACTCTACGTTTGAATCTCTCAAGACTCAATTGTAGTATAGTAAAGGGTTTTGTCGTATCCACAAGGAGGTGTAATATTTATGCCGTTCAATAGCTAACAAACTCAAATGATGGTTAACAGAGATATTAGAGGTTTGTTTAAGAACATGAAAATATAAAGAAAGCAGATAAAGTAGTTGGATTCACCAAGGTAGATAGTTTTGCTGGGATTAGAGTTTCGTTGTTTGACCTCTATGTATTCTATTGATTCACATACAAATATTTTTCTATGCAATTGATTCCTCCCACAATTTCTTATCTTACTACCCAGTCCCCCGGTGTAAAAGATTATCAACTCCCTATATTAACTTTCAATCCCTTGATCGATTAACAATAGTGAGTAGCATTAAGCATAGATGTTTGAATAGACTAATGATCTAATCCTATCCCTAGACCTTAGAATCATTAGATGATTTTACCTAATTCAGATTTAAATAGTTAGTTCCCACCATCCTATTAAATCTAAATTCATGTTCTAGGTGATCAATCCAAAACAAGCATGAAGCATAAGGTAAAAATCATTGAATCATGGAAAAGAAACATATGGTTAACTCTAGTTCAGACTCAAGATCATGTGAGTTCCCTACACAAGTTTGAATCAATCAAAATACCCAAGGGGATCAACCTAAGATATAGCTTGAAGCATAAGAGAAAATCATTGATTCTTTAACATAGAAACATGAAATTTGCATGAAAGAAAATCAAATAGATTACATGAACATCAAAACAACTAGTTCCAATCCCAACAAATGAGAAATTAGCTATCCATTTCCATGGATAGCTTTACAATCATAAAAGAGAAGAAGAACAATGAAAGACCGAATCCATGACGGTTCCCCGGCGATGAAATCAGCTCCAAAGCCTTCTCCCAAGTCTCCTATACCTCCCTTGATGCTCTCCTTCGAGTTCTATCTTTCCCTAAGTGGTGGGTTTTAGTTCTGGTCCAAGAAGTTTCGTTTCTGATGGGATTTTGGCCTTTTTATATAAAATTCTGACACAGGGCGCTCAGCTCTTTTTCCCGCGTGCTGAGCTGAATTTGTTTACCTTCACTGATGGGTTTTGTCTCCAAACCGCCTCAGACCAGCTGAGCACTCTTAAAATCAGCTCAGCTCTTTTAAGTCAGAATCATTCCACCATAAATCAGCTGAGCACCTTTTGGAATAAGCTGAGCTCTTTTGGCACAAAATCTTCAAAATCCTTGGTTTCTTGCATTTGTTCCTTAAATCATCATTCCTACAACAAAAGTTGAGATTGGAATTAAATTTTAAACACTTTCTAGCTAGAATTCACTAATCTATAAATTCTTAGCAAAGGAGAGTAACATTGATAGAAATTTTCCATAAATCACATAGATAAGTGCCTTAATAACAATGGAAAACTACGTAAAATTGGCACTTATCAGGTGCGTGGGTTTAAGATGACAACAACTTGCTACATTTATTTTGTGTTCATGTATCTTAGGAGAAAAAAGGAATGACATGTCACCTTTTGCCCGTCTACTGAGGAAGTTAGATGCTCATGCCTAAGGATGGAGTCTGTAGGTATCCCATGTTGAAATAGATATGTCTGAAATTCCAGGAAGCTTGGTTTTGGGTAGATGGACCAAAAATATTAAGGATCTTGTTTCGAACCATGGTTAACCTCATGGTTAGGATTCAATGACAGTTTGTAGACTTGCGACCTTGAGTGTAAGTTGGAGACAAATGATGAAATTAGTATGTAGGAATGAAAAAGATTATGAAGAGACCAACACTATTGTGCTAGACTAGAAAAAAAAACTTGAAGAAAGAGGAGCAATTTAGGTTTGTAAAGGTGTTTGTGTGGAGGAAGACCAAGAGCGACATCTTCAAAATCCACTTGTTGTGAGAAGTAAAGGGTGTGAAGGCAAAAATTATTAAAATGGAAAAAAAAAACAGAAATGAAGTCTTCGCTGTAGTATTTGTGGCGTGCAGGGGCACAATCGCAAAACATGTACCAACCGCACACAACAGAACAATTTGACGCAACACATTGATGTTGGACTAAGTCAAGTGTTTATGGAAGATGACAACACAAAGCATGAATGATAAGGTAAAAGGCAGTGTTATTGGTTGTGAAATTAAGTGTAATTATGGCCTTTGTCATGATCTATGTTGATATACACTTTTGTGTTGATACAGGTTGCAGTGAGAACAAATGGGGGGTAGTATTGAAACACAAAACTGGACTTGGTCACTATGGAGTGTTCACCCTAATGACTAATTAATGTATTACTAGATGTTTTTAATTTAATGGTAGTTTAACCCTTAATTGCAATGTAGTTTATGACCATTGTATTTGTGATTGTCTTTGTAATATTTGAACCTATCAGTTATGTTTGGAGTTTTATGCAATATGACATTAAATCTAATGTCTGAAACTATTAGTGGAACACAAGAAAGTTTTGCATCTTCAACTTGCATAATTACTAGTGTGTTACTGAAATACAATAATGCAGTGTCAAACTAATGAACCTGAATCTTGGAAGAGCTGGGCTCTCTATGGGAAGCCACTAGAATTGGTTATAGATGTGTTCCCCATATTTTCTCTGCATTCCTCTCTGTATTTATGTGTTGGGGTTGTTTGAAGGCGACTTTAGTCCACTGAACCCTATTATTGCTTTAATGGCTTTGGGGTTGTTACTGTATGTTTTTTAGTATTGACGTTTCTTCCTTCATTCTTTGTTAGTGGCTGTTTCATTGATATTTATTTTTGTTTTTCTTCTTCTTTGTATTTGGGCATAGCGCTCGTTGTGCTATTTTGAATACAACTATTACAATTATTTGTCTTACCCAAAAATAAAACGAACATGAATCCCAATAGCTAAATATCTAAATCCATGTGCATTAATAGAGCTATTGGAAGAGAATGTTTTGCATAAATGAGCATTGTGTGAATGAATATAATGTTTTGCTAAATTCATATGCATTAAAAAGGGGAATAAAGAAGTCATGACACAATATTCAACTAGAAATACAAATAGTCAACCCCAAACAACCTTAACATAAATGACTTAAAGGCATGTGCAGTACGCGGTCTCTGTACACAACACCTACTAAAGTGAGATAAACACATCGTCTTACAAACATAATAAATACGGTCAGTTTGTTTAGAATTCCATCATAGACCTTATAAAAAAAAAACATTCAAAAGTCAAATTGCATCATTCATTCATTGCATGCCAATTGTACGCAAGTGCCAAAAGGCTTCAGACTTTTCCTCCATTTCTCCCCTCTCCTCATTGTAGGCTCCTGTTATTAAAGTGAGCATTGTGTGCATCCTCATGTCCTTCTTTATCTGCGTAAATTAAAGAGATGGCACATTGAGCACATTGTCTTGAGGATAACATATGACACAATTGATTATGAGTGATGTGTGTTGGTTTATGTATATTATAGCTATACAACATCATACATATTCTTGTGAAAACCATCCTCATGCATAAGTAAATCCAGCACCCACACCTCAGAGTCCTCACTAGAGAACGAGAAAAAAATAGTACTAATTGTAAAAATAAATTGCATATGAGCTATGTTATGTGAGTGTCAAGCATGAGTTTCACTCACCTTGTTCCACAATTAGGAATACTCATTGTCTCAACTATGGGCCGTGTTTTGAATTGTTCAACATTCTTAGACAACAATATGAGATAGGTTGCATCGGTCAACACCATATCTGATATTGTAGCACACTAAGAAAAAAAGAAAATGTTATAAAGCAAGACACATTAGTTGATACAATCTAATTGCAACTACAAAGAATGAGTCTATGTACCATAATGATGATGATTTCAGTCTTTTTTATAATATCCTCAGTATGCTCAAGGTAAGAGTCTAGCGGTACACCGCTTTATCAGTAAGTGAAATAACCATGAGAAACAAATGACCACGCTCATCACGTATTGGAACAAACACCTAGTGATAAATATTCCTGAAAATGTTTATGAGTTAGGGATAAGTATGAAATACAAATCAGGGATAAGATAAGTATAAACAGTGACGGATCCATGATTTTTAGGTCGTGGGGGCAAATAATACAAATAATATATTTTTTGGTCCCTCACTTATATACTTGAATCTAAAATGGTTCCTAATAATTTTTATTTCTTCCCCAACAAATTTTGTTTGATTTAAAATAGTGCACCTGATGTCATAATGTTTGTTTGACATTTTTATTTATTAATAACCGGTCTATATAAGCGCAAACGTGGACTTTTTACATCAAATTTAGTCCTTGATAAATTTCTTTCAGCAAATTTAGTCCTTCTCTCTTTCATAATCATCTTAAAATTCAGAAATTCATCACAAATCCCCCTTCAACCTTTTCCTTCTCCTTTTCCCACTCTCAACCAACAAAACTCCACACCCAACACCACCAAATCCCGCACCCAACAAAAAAACTGAGTGTTAAAAATTAAGGAGTTTTGAGTAGGAGAGAAAATTCTTTTTCTATAATAGAAAGAATAGTAAAGTTGGATAAATGTGTTCCAATCTATTATCTTTTGGATATTTGACTTGTTGAAAAAGTAAAGAAGTACAAAGAAGTGAGAGAAAACTTTGTTCAAGACTTCAAGAACGTGGGGTCAAATGCAAGAAGTACAAAGAAGTCAGATAAAAAAGTTGAAGAGATTTAATTTTTAGTGGCATTGGAAGTAAAATAGTGCAGCTATGAGGGCATTTAGTTTTTGGTGGGGGCAATTAAATATTTTATATTAAAATAGAGGGGTATTGGGAAGGATTTTGCTCAAGGACGTGGGGTCAAATGCCCCACACACTTAACACGTGGGTCAGTCACTGAGTATAAAGTACAAATTAAACAATTTATGAGTTCAGAATAAGTAAGAAGTACAAATTCCAGGTATTCATATGGTGACTGTCGCAACCGGGGTTGCGGCGGGACGACGCATTAAAACTAATCATGTATCAGAAGAGTCGCCACTAATGTTTTTAGGGAGAACATTAGAGAACCCAAATAATGAATGAAAACCAAATTTAGATTCGGGAGTCGGTTACGTATAGGGAATGTTAGCGCCCTACAACGTCCGTTCAAAACGGTTACCTATGGTCAATTATGCAAGATTTCTTAGCTTTCTAAATCATTTATTTTACCATTAAAAATGTCTTGTATTTTATTTTAAAGAAAAATAGTTACAAGTTGCTAGTGTAATGAGAAGATTATTCTACAAAGAAGAACAAAATTTAGATCTTTGTTTGGAGTGCCTGGTGGGAGTGACCTCGGGCCTACGCATTCTCTATTAACAGAGAAATCAAGGCTGTGTAATTCTTGGTAGAAAAACATGAGTTGGTTGTGATATTTTTTAGTTTTCTAAAAGATTAATCCTTTTTGAGAAAAGATTATTATTTTTTTTAAATTTTATTTGCAAAGAGGGTTTAACCTTAACATTTCATTATGAATTCTTGACATCATTGAAGAAAACATATTTTGGGATTTTTCTTAAGGAAATAATTAATTCGGAAATACAAAAAGCAAATACAGCCCCTAAGTATTCACATTTAAAAAGTTAATAGCAATCTGATCCATATATGGTACCAAAAGCCATGATTCAAACAAAATGAATCCATCAGATATAAGAAAATAATAATGCAATGCAGGGCTTAACTAAAAAAACGGTAGGCCCATAAAAGGGACTCAGGAAGGACAAGAAACAAAAAGAAAGAGAAGGAATTAGGAACAAAACAAAAAAACCCTGTAACAACAATCAGATAAGTTTAATATAAAAATTAAAAGAAAGGAAACATAAAAAGAAACAAACTCTACTTTCATTCCCAACCAGTTCATTTTCTTTCTCTTTCTGCGTTCTCTCTTTCTCGCTCAGGTTCTGTCTGTTTCTTTCTCTCTTTCTTTTCTTCTAGCCTCTGAAACCCTAGCGCCTCCGACCTCCTCTCAGTGTGCGGCTTTGACAGCCAGCATCAGAATGGACGATACCACAACACCCGTGGCTGCAGTCGTGGCGGGGGCTCGTCGGGATCGTGGGGAGCAGCCACAACGCCAAAAAAACGTTGCCTTTCGATGACGGTCTGATGGGGGCGACTCGGATCTACAGGGGAGGGACCACCATGCTTGAGTTTGTTACATGTTAAAGGCGATTCCGGCAGAGGCAGAGGAGATTCGGTGAGAAAGAGAGGGGTCAGAGTAGTAACACAACCACGACACCGAAACCGCCACCTTTCAACGATGTTCCGACGAGGGTTAGTGTGAGTGGCCCGAAAACACACCGCCACGATACTAAGCCACCATTCCGGCGGTGACCCAGTGAGGGCGTGGAGGATATGACCTCCACTCTTTCTGTGTATTTTGTGAATGTTACCCTGTTGTTATTTTCTTGTTGATTTAAATATTTAGTCTTTCCTTCTTTCAGTATTGGGTTTCCATGGGATATTCAAGAGATTCTAAGTTCTTCTCTGTACATGTGATTAATTCCATTTTTTTTTCCTTTTTTATTATTCTAGAATGGAAAAGGACAATAGATAAGAAATGAAAAGGAAAGAGTGCCAAAGAAACGACAAATGAGTTCCATAGTTATTCAGGTTTCATGAGAGAACATTGCATAGTATAGGGATGAGAAAAGAAATACCTCTAAGAAGGTCACAAGAAAATGAAACTAGCAAGACTCTGTTTTGTTCCCTTTTTCCAGACAAAGCTCAGTTTTCTTTTATGATTTTTGGTGTATTCAATTCTAGGTAGCTGGAGAAAAAGTTATGACTTTATATTTATAGGAGGACCACCTACCCCAAAAGGGAAGGTTCCATGGTCTCCATTTCTGACCTTATTTTTCCTATCCTCTTTCAAGTCTTTTTTTTGTTGAAAATGGGCTCAAAACCCACTAATGAAGCACACCTCTTCTTCTTTTTTTAAAGCTTTCGCAAAGCCTTTCTTTTATTGTTGTTACATGGTCAAATAATAACCCACGTGATCATCAACACTAAAGGTTTCATCTTAATTTTATATCCCTAATTAAGCTATTAACATCCTTCTTAATTCAAAAGATTAAGCCCGGACAAAAAGGGGTATCCACAGTAACATCCAAACTTTGGCATAGTTGTTTTTGAGTTCATTTATTTTTAATCCATGGAACACATCAGCCTGGAGAGATGATGGTGTAAAACGGTAATACAAATCAGCTACATTCAACGATAAGATAGGTTACGAAAAGGAAATCTAACATAGGGATAAGGGTTACATACAATGAAACTTGGAGGTAAAGACCATACTGTCAGAGTGCTAGCATCTCATTGAAGTTAAGTTGTCTTCATTTTCATCAACGTAATGATCTAGACAGTATTAACGTTAGTGTTCACCCAAGTTGTAAACTACTCTTAACAAGTAGAGTATAACATCCACACAAAATTTGTACTACCTCTTTGGATACTTGGTATTCGGGGCAAAGACATTTGAAATCTTTTATGATCACATTTGAAATCTTAATAAAGTTTTCTTTTTTAAATGTGTTATAGAGCCATTGATTACTACTCACTTGTTATCCATGTGTGGATTGTACACATATGCAGCTAGTTTCAGTTCAGACTTCAGTAGTAACATTTTTTTAGTTTGATCAAAGAGGTTTTCCACTGCCTATGTATAACAAGATAGAAAAGTTACCATATGTAGGAAAACATGAAATAAAAATTAATTCTTAGATATCCGCACCTCTAGTAGCACCAAACTCGCAAGGACGATTGACTTTTTCGTCGTTGGTGTTTCAGCCATTGTCTCTTTTCCAGTGCTAGTACATGTACGTTTTCCCTTGTAGGAAGAATTTCCAGCTTTTGAAGGAGTATTCCTTGGGTCTACGTCGGGCATCTTTGGAGTGATTTTAATTGTAGCTAGAGTATGGAACAAATTTCTGCCTTCACAAGTGTCGGCCTCACGAAACACACTGACAAGGCACTGTAGTGATAAATAAGATCCTCTAAGTCATTCATGGAACAAAGCACTGATAACAACAAACATTAAGAGTCAACTGACCAACTACCTGAATCCATAGACTTGAGCAACGGTTTAGGATAAATTGCACGAATTTTTTAGCGTGTGATGGGTGCTCTAGTACATATAATCTTTACCAAAGGTGACTATGCTGTTGTTACGTCACTGACAAATTGGAAGTCTACTTGAACTTAGTACCTGGTCCATGCGGAGTAGGCTTTTTCCCACGTGTCGTAAGAATCATGCAAATTGCTAGGACATCTGTTAACCTGATTGTAGCATTCCCCATAAATAGAGTATATCCCAAGCACACGGCCAATGTATACAACGTAACTCCTGCCTTTGGCTTTTCCTTTCCCTTTGCTTTTGTGTTGACGCTACATGATGAACAATGAAAATAAGTTTGTATGGTAGCAGAAAATGTGACATTCACATATGGCCTATAATGGTTTTATAACATGAAAAAGTCATTTAATAGATTAGGTGATTAATAAATATTGACATGACAAGTTGGTGTACCAAATTGAAGCGATGCCAGTTGGAGTGCATAGGGATGTTAAGATACCTTGGATATAGTTGATATTGTAAAGTAAATGAACAGCTGGTTCAGTACGAGGGACCCTCAGTTCAATCCGTATTTAATACATCACAAGTTCCAAGTTTGTAAATCATGGTGCGTATCAAATCTCATCCACTAGTCCCAAATGCATAGACTTGAGCAACGGTTAAGGATAAACTACACGAATTTTATAGTGTGTGATGGGTGCTCTAGTACATACAGTCTTTACCGAAGGTGACTGTGCTGCTGTTACGTTAGCACTTTTCTGTACCTACATTGGGGGTACTCTCACACGAAAGATTTTTGATTGTTAGGCGGAAAATTGTCCAGAAATTGTTTCCAATGAAAGGCTTCTTAGAGGAAAATGGACCATTGTATACCAATTAAAAAAAAGGTTAGCTGCCAACACATGTGAATTACTAGAATGATAATATATTTTACATATTAATTCCACTTACACCTCACCCCACCTCAGCTAGTTATCAAGTAAAGAGATAATGAGTGAAATGCTAGGAAGAAAAAAAAACTTAAAATTATATAGAAATTCACTTAGGTCCAAGAAATAGTCATCTCCTCTTATTCGAGTTATTGAGTCAAAGTGAGCGTAACTCCCCTTATTTAGGTTAACATGAGAGTCAACAACTCAATTTGAGAAAAAAGTCATATATAGCTAACACCTCTAAGTTAGCAGTTCTAAGCAAGCGCTAACTCGTGTCAACAATCAAGGTAGATAAGAGTCGCTCGACTTAATTAAGTCAAAGAAAAAGTCATCTTCTCTTATTATAATCAAAGTAAGTCAAATCCCCTTAATTGATAAGAATCTTGCCTCTCCCGTCACTAAACTTTATAGGGCAACATATAACGTGATAAACTGGAACGTCACCTCCTATTTTTTTACAATTTATCTCTCTTATGTTTCTATCATATCACTAATTTATCTTTCTTCTATTCCTATATTTATCTAAACGTGTAACGTGGAGAGGTGTGATCAAAACATAATTCATTACTTAACATTCACTTATTCATGAGTCACTAATTAAAGCTACCTACCCCTTAATTAGTGATCAATATTTAAGTGATCACGCTTTTTTGAATTCATTATATAAAAAATGTATGGGTAGTAGGTTTAGTGCCTCGGAGACGAAAATACACTAATCCATCATTATTGGAGCCCAATGGGTCCGGGTTTGTCCACTATTCTTATTCATATTCATCACCTGAAAAACATAGACTTGTTCATCTTCATCGTTCTTGGCTACTGGGTGCGTGCGACGCTACCGCTTTTCCTTTAACCGACATTGTCGCCCGCCACGAACACAAATTTCGCAGTTCAGATCGAAGACCTACATACCCTAATATACTGGAATTCATTGTTCGGGTTTCACTACCATCTTTCAAGATCCAAAAAAGCCCATTTACACACTCTCCATCTTGAACACCGTTGATTCCTTTACTGCAGGTGCATTTTCTTCATTGCTCAGATGTATATACTATAAGACTCTCACTGTAGTCACAAATGGAACAACCGAATTTCTGACGGTGGTGACCGGAACTGCCAACAACCGTCACAATACAGCCTTCACTCGCACAAGAAAAATTAACCACCGTCATAGTACAAACTTAAAATTATATTAAAATTCTTTACCCCTAGTAACTACTATATTACAATGTCAAATCAACATTATTTTGCACCCTACTGCGACCCACCTAATGTAGTATACTTAACTTAATCAAATCACTAATTTTAAACGATTAACCAGGAATAGCCGGTCAACAACCCCAAAACCCACTGGTGCAACCCTTCACATTCCCACCATTTCGCTACCGCCATGGTTGAGTTTGTGAACACCGCTTCTTCAACCTATGCTATTTCCTCCATCTTTTTATTCTCATTGAACCTAAATGGCCTCAAGGCTCACACCTTTCCTCTTTCATCTTGGCTCTTGATCTGGTTTTGTGGTTTTCTCTCGATTTAGACATGCGAAATATTAGCAGAGTCTCACTTCTAGGAGATTTTCCCAAGGAGGGTTTCCCACTAATTGAGATTTTATTGAACCTAAGAGGATTCAAACGCTCAACCCATCAGACACTGAGAGTTGAACCTGAAAATCTGTAATTAGTTGTGTTAATCCAAGTTGGCAAGAGACTTTGCCACAAACTTGCATGTCTAGAAATCCATCATACTCAGAGTTGATATTTAAAACTTGTACTAAACTTATCAGAAATATTTTGAGATTCTTGTATAAGTATAACAAACGCTCGACTTTGCCCCTCCCTCTAATTATTATTTTTAATGTAATAGGAGTATTAGATTAGATTAGATAACACCAAATTAAGATCAGTTTCAAAAAATAAAATTAAGATCACTTTTGCACGAGTGCACGTTACTAACTCAGATCGTGAAACCGAGTGAGAGAATGATTTTAAAAAACAGCTAGAATAATTATTTTTATTTATTGTACCTATTGAAATTAAATTTCCAACTCCCACGTCAGCTGGAATCTTATTATTTCCGAGTGGTCTCCATTCATATCCCAAATTGATCAGACCAGGAACAAAACATATACCTTTTCCGACGTTGTTGCCAGTCTCAGATCACCGTGGTCTTCCTCATTCATGTATGTCTTTCTTAATTATAATTCTTTCTCCCTGATCATGGATCCATGTTTATTTTCTTTGCTTCCCCAGAAAACTTCTCAGATTTTTGCAAAATCAGTTTCTGGTCATGCTTCTGAACTATATACAGTTGATGGGTTGCCTCTACTTTTGCATTTACTGGCTTGATTGATTCTCACCACTATTGAAAGAGATCTGATAGTAAAGTTTTGTTTTTTTAAAATTAACTCAGCAGTTTGGATTTTCCTTCATCTGTGTTCTGTGATCTGATCCCTGAACTTTCCCCCTCCAATTATCTAATCCCAGATGTTACTATTGGCTTTCATTTGCATTTGTTTGATGTGTTGCTATTGCTGTTTAAGTTAAATTTGTTTCATTTCTATCCCTTCCTAGAAAAAAAAGGAATATACTTTTATCCTTCAACAGTGATCTCTTGAATGTAGATTTCATCTTTTTTGTTAAACTTATACTTGCATATTTATTGGATTATGGTAATCCTATGTGCAGCAATACTAGAAAATGGAAGGGACCGTTTTCGCTCCTGCGCTGGAAGGAATTAAGCATGTAAAGTCTGAACAAGGAGAAATTCTATCCCAGCCTTTCTTGGATGTGTGCAAGCATATACTTCCTGTTATAGGTACATGCTTTTGACCCCTTGCTTTCATCATGGTATGGAATTTTATATGCATGATCACTTCATTTGCGATGACTGATGAGTGCCCCCTTTATATCCCATTTGTAGTAGAATGTGGAAATTTTCTAGGCTGCTTTTGACATGCCTCTTATAAGGAAATATTTCACTAATAGGAAAAGGAGTAGAAAACAGGAAGATCATGAACCCTTCTGGATCAAAAACACATATACATCTTTGAATACAATGGCCAAAACACAATTATAACTGTCTCATAAATCGTAACACTACTATACCAATAAAAATAAAATACATAACATCAAAATTATTGAAAATTTAATACTAAGTTCTATGTTTCTTAGAATAGACTTTCCAGATAATGAGTCTTTGTTCTGGGCCTGAATCTGAAGCCTTATCATAATTTGGGGATTTAATCCTATTTTCTACTGGTGTTCTATCAGAACCATTTTGATGTGGTTTAATCCACAAATGCACAATAACATTAACACCTTACTGTGGTTAAATGACCTAATGCTTTCTTGTGGCAGATAAGTTTGGAGCTGCTATGGCCCTTGTTAAAGCTGACATAGGTGGTAACATATCGGTATGTTTTTCTCACCTTTTCTTTACCTCATGTGCACTATTTATGGTGTATATTGTGCATATTTAGATGTAATATGTTTTCTTAAGGTGACATACTATGGTTATATGGCTTTACCATTCCTTGAAGTGTAAGTTGGGTTTTGATTCTTTCTCCAAATTCATGTGTGCTTGTATACATATGATTACGCTTCACTTTTCATACAACTTTTGGTACATAATATTTACCTAAACATATATAATATGGGACTCAATACTTCAGATTATGTTCTTACTCAATGTTGATTTTCAAAGCAGAGATTGGAATCTAAATATACCTCCAATTCAACCAGATTCAACTACCTCTACAGTTTGGTACAAGTAGAGGTTGAAACTAAAACTGCCAAGTCATCATCCAGTTGTACCAATGGACTTCTTTGGCTTACAAGGTAAGGAACGCCAAGCAATTACTGTTTAACTTGTAATTGATACCAGTATGGCATTCTCAAATCCGCTACTATGGATAACTTTTCCTTTTATAAGCAATTAATGGACATGTGCTACTGCTTTCCAAATTTTAGGACTCTACTTTGGTCATGTCTTTATAAGAAATTAGACTTTATAAGCTCTACTTTGGGCATGTCTCTCGTCAATGTGAGATCTCAACATCTAGTAACTCTAATTGTGGACCAGGAAAATCCAAACCCAGTTCATTCTTCTAAACAAACAAAAGCCTGCATTGCTGAACTTATTTTCGTCTGTTTTTGTTGAGTCAGTTTTTCAAGGTGATGTGGATTGTGGAGGATTCATATTGTATTTATTATCTTTCAGCTCAATGGTAGATCCTTTCACTAGCTTCAATTATAAAACTTCTTGTTTTCCTTTAATTTTGAGCTTTTGAAGCTATTGCTAGTGCCTAGTTGAGCTAACCTTTATCAAGATGTCAGCAAATATGTTATGATAATTTTAGTAGTAGTTTACTACTGTATTATCTAGTTAGAAACCTCAGAAAAATGCAAATGTTTACTAGTTGCCATTTATATACTTCCTTTCATGTATTTTACTTTACGACACATTTATTTCTGACTTGTAAAATCTTCAGAGCAATGGATTTCTTGGTGGCTTTGTTCCAAAACTTACTTGACCATGAGGATTGGTCAATGTCACAAGCCTGTACAGATGCTTATACCAAGACTCTAAAGAAGTGGCATGGCTGGCTTGCTAGTTCTAGCTTCACTGTAATGTTCTTCTGATGCTTCTCCCCTTCTTATAATCTCTAAATTTCTTGATCGAAACAGAACCTTTTGATTGGAAAATCTGTCTTCATATAGACCTAAGCTGTTTTAGGAAATGCATTTTTGCATCATTATGTTGTTCATTTGCTACAATCTTTGCTCTCTATCCTATGAATATATTGGAGTATAGTGCTGATAGAAATCTGAATGAAGAGGTGGGCTTAGTGGTAAATGCTTCAGTGGGCCAAGAAGAGAACAGGCCCAAGGTTTGGCAAGTCTATAGGAGGAAACGGGGCAAGGCTGCTGAGGTGGCATTGGCTCAACAGAATTAGGTGTTAGTATAAAGTAACCAAGGAAAAGGGAATAAGATTATGCTGGATTGATAATTCTGTTATAGAGAGAGAGTAGCATCTCCCTCGGAGAGAACGCTCTAGAGCTTCTCTGGGTTGTTAGAGTTTTTCTAACAGCACACCTTATCACAATATCTTCTGTAATTGTCCACTTCAATCAATACAATTGCATTTCTATTCCTTCATTTCATCTTCATTACTTGTTAGCTTCCAAATATCCATCAAATTGGTCCGACCTGCCGGATCAACACCGTGGAAGGAGTCTCAACAAGCTGGTAGATGCCACCGAAAATGACCGATCGAATGGAAGCTCTGGAAAACCAGATGGGAAGCGTTACGACGGCGCTGCAAGAGCTCGCTCTCCAACTGCAGCAGCAGAGCTTGACTCTCACTGAACTGAGCAAGCAAATGGGTCGAAAGGAAACGGGTCACGAAGGAGATACCCCGATAGCGGATTCACACCCCGGTGAGTCTCGCTTGGCCGGAAAGAAGGTGAAGTTGCCGGTGTTCGAAGGAGAGGATCCTGTGGCTTGGATCACGAGAGCGGAGATCTACTTCGACGTGCAGAATACGCCGGATGAGATGCGGGTGAAGTTAACGCGATTAAGTATGGAAGGATCGACGATCCATTGGTTCAATCTGTTGATGGAGACTGAGGATAATCTATCCTGGGAGAAGCTGAAACGTGCGTTGATTGCACGCTACGGAGGAAGAAGATTGGAGAACCCTTTCGAAGAGCTATCGACATTACGACAGAAAGGAAGTGTAGACGAATTCGTCGAATCCTTTGAGTTGTTGTCATCGCAGGTAGGGAGGCTACCGGAGGACCAATACCTAGGATACTTCATGAGTGGGCTGAAGCCTGCGATCAGACGCCGAGTGCGCACACTTAATCCAGGAACTCGAATGGAGATGATGCGAATCGCGAAAGACGTGGAAGAGGAACTAAAGGAAGAAGACGAAGACGATGGCAAGAAAATGGTAAAGAGGAGCGGGTTCGATCGCTCGGGTCAAAGCAATTGGGCCGGGTCATCCGCCAATCGGGTTGGGCTTTTTAGTAGGGATGTGACCCGGTTCTCTAAACCAGGCGGGTCAATTCCAAGTCGCTCCATGAGTTCAGTAGGATCGACGACGAATTCAGCCGCGTCTCTGGGTTCCTCAACTCGAAAAGGAGAAAATGATCTCCGTACAGGATCATCGGAGAAGTGGAAAGGGGTCCGCAGCTTCCAGGTGGATGAAATCGCTGAGCGGAGAGCCAAGGGCTTGTGCTTCAAGTGTGGGGGAAAGTATCATCCTACCCTGCACAAGTGCCCCGAGAGATCCCTGCGTGTTCTAATCCTTGGAGACGGGGAAACCGTTGATGAAGAAGGTGAGATTGTGATGTTGGAGGGAGAACCGGAAGTGAGTGAAGAGGACGAGGCAGTGGTTGAGTACAAATTAATGGGGGTTCTGGGTCGTATGGAGGAGCATCATACGATGAAGATTGAAGGGCAGGTTGACAATGTGAACTTACTGGTGCTTATTGACAGTGGAGCTAGCCACAACTTCATCTCCCCAGCAGTCACCAATGCTCTGGGTTTGGTTATCACCCCTATAGCTTCCCGACACATCAGGTTAGGGGATGGACACAGGGTGGTTACACAGGGAGTGTGTAAGGGAATTAAGGCCAGGCTGGGGAAGATTGAGGTGGTGATTGATGCCTTGGTGTTGGAACTAGGAGGTTTGGACATGGTATTGGGGGTGTCCTGGCTGAGCACACTTGGAAAAGTGGTAATGGACTGGAAACTACTCACTATGCAATTTGTCCATGGAAATCAGGTAGTCAAGTTGCAAGGGCTAGGAGGAAAAGGGAGTAATCACAGTTTTCTACACTCATTCCTCATGGACAAGCAGTACAGAGGTGGTATGGAGTGGTGGTGGTCTCATCTGAATTCCGCAGAAGTCACCAATACTGAGGTAGAAACACCAAGAGAGCTTATGGAGACACTGGAAGAGTTTCAAGAGGTATTTAGGAGCAAGATTCAACTGCCACCAGAGAGGTCTAAGGTGCATCAGATAAAGCTTTTCCCTGAGCATGAGACCATCAATGTGAGGCCTTATAGGTATCCTCACCATCAAAAAGAAGAGATTGAGAGGCAAGTGGCAGAGTTAATGGAGGCAGGAATCATCAGACCTAGCATGAGTGCTTATTCAAGTCCTGTGATCTTGGTAAAGAAGAAAGACAAGAGCTGGAGGATGTGTGTTGACTACAGAGCTTTAAATAAGGCCACCATTCCAGATAAGTATCCAATTCCGATAGTTGATGAGCTGCTGGATGAATTAAATGGAGCTTCAATTTTCTCTAAAATAGACCTGAAATCTGGCTATCATCAAATCAGGGTGCATGAGGATGACATAGAAAAAACTGCATTTAGAACCCATAATGGACATTATGAATACTTAGTGATGCCATTTGGGCTGATGAATGCTCCAGCTACATTTCAAGCGGTAATGAATGATATTTTCAGACCTTACTTACGGAAATTCGTGTTGGTCTTTTTTGATGATATACTAATTTATAGTAAAGACTTACCTGAACACCTCACTCATTTGAAGTTGGTACTATCTGTCTTGTTAGCTAATTGTTTTGTGGCTAATCAGACCAAATGCAAATTTGGATGTGCTTCAATTGATTATTTGGGTCATATCATCTCGGGAGCTGGCGTGGCAGTAGATCCAGAGAAAGTAAAATGCATTATGGATTGGCCTGTGCCCAAGAATGTTAAGGGAGTGAGGGGATTCTTGGGGCTGACCGGATACTATAGGAAATTCATCAAAGATTATGGGAAAATGGCTAATCCTCTCACTGAGTTGACTAAGAAGGACAGTTTTTCTTGGGGACCAGAGGCAGATAGGGCTTTTCTTCAATTAAAGAGGGTAATGACATCTCCTCCTGTCTTGATACTACCCAATTTCACTCTTCCCTTTGAAGTAGAGTGTGATGCTGCAGGGAGAGGGATTGGAGCTGTCTTAATGCAACAAAGACAACCTCTAGCTTTCTTTAGTAAAGCTTTATCAGCTGGAAACTTGGCTAAGTCAGTGTATGAAAAAGAATTAATGGCCTTGGTTTTAAGCATTCAACATTGGAGGCACTACCTATTGGGGAAAGAGTTCATAGTCTATACTGATCACAAAAGCCTTAAGCATTTCCTGCAGCAGAAAGTTTCTTCACCAGACCAACAGTGTTGGTTAGCAAAATTACTGGGTTACCAATTTCAAGTCAAATACAAACCCGGCTTGGAAAATAAGGCTGCTGATGCCTTGTCCAGGCGCTATGATGAGGTGGAGCTGCATTCTATGATCTCATTTCCTCTCTGGAATGACCGAAAGAGACTCTTGGAGGAGATTACCCAAGATCCCTACATCCAGGACTTGCAATCTGCAGTACAGAAAGATCCTGCAAGCAAACCTGGATTTGCAGTACAACATGGAGTTTTACTATATCATGGAAGGCTAGTCTTATCTCCTACCTCTCCTTCCATCCCATGGCTACTTGAGGAGTTTCATGGCTCACCTTCTGGGGGTCACTCTGGCTTCCTGAGGACCTATAGACGCTTGGCAACAACATTGTATTGGGTAGGAATGCAAAAGAGGGTCAGAGACTATGTCAGAGCTTGTGATGTTTGTCAAAGACACAAATACAGCGCCTTAAGCCCTGGAGGCTTGTTACAACCTCTTCCAATCCCTAATGCTGTGTGGGAAGACTTGTCTCTTGACTTCATTACAGGTCTACCCAAATCCAAGGGCTTTGAAGCAGTACTGGTGGTTGTGGACAGGCTGTCAAAATACAGTCATTTTATTCTGCTCAAGCATCCCTATACAGCCAAGTCTATTGCAGAAGTGTTTGTAAGAGAGGTGGTGCGCCTCCATGGGATTCCTAATTCAGTCATAAGTGATAGGGATCCTATTTTTGTTAGCCATTTCTGGTCTGAACTCTTTAAGCTGCAGGGGACCAAACTGAAAATGAGCTCGGCTTACCATCCGAAAACTGATGGACAAACAGAGGTCATAAACAGGTGTTTGGAAAGCTACCTGAGGTGTTTTGCTTCTGATCATCCCAAGTCTTGGTCACATTGGATTTCCTGGGCAGAATTTTGGTACAATACTACTTTTCATAGCTCAATTGGACAGACACCCTTTGAGGTAGTCTATGGAAGACAAGCACCCCCTATTGTCAAGTTCTTATCCAATGAGACTAAGGTAGCCGCTGTGGCCCTAGAGCTAAGTGAAAGAGATGAAGCCCTGCGACAGCTAAGGGGTCATTTACAGAAGGCTCAAGAACAAATGGCTATTTATGCAAATAAGAAGCGGAGGGATTTGTCCTTTGCAGTAGGAGAGTGAGTATTTCTCAAACTGAGACCCCACAGGCAGCATTCTGTGGTGAAGAGGATCAATCAGAAGCTTGCTGCCAGGTTTTATGGACCTTTTCAGATAGAGGCCAAGGTAGGAGCAGTTGCTTATAGGCTGAAGTTGCCTGCAGAGTCCAAAATCCACCCAGTTTTTCACATTTCTCTGTTAAAGAAGGCTGTGGGAAACTATCAAGTGCAGGGTCAGTTGCCAGCGGATTTGGGGGTTGATGACACCACTGATATTTACCCTGAAGTCATAGTGGGCACTAGGACTGTCAGGCTCGGGGACAGTGAAGTGCATCAGAGCTTAGTCAAGTGGAAGCATAAGTCAATGGAGGAAGTCACCTGGGAAGACAATGTCGTTCTAGCTGGTCAGTTTCCTGAATTCTGCCTTGAGGACAAGGCTGTTCCAATGGAGGGAGGAATTGATAGAAATCTGAATGAAGAGGTGGGCTTAGTGGTAAATGCTTCAGTGGGCCAAGAAGAGAACAGGCCCAAGGTTTGGCAAGTCTATAGGAGGAAACGGGGCAAGGCTGCTGAGGTGGCATTGGCTCAACAGAATTAGGTGTTAGTATAAAGTAACCAAGGAAAAGGGAATAAGATTATGCTGGATTGATAATTCTGTTATAGAGAGAGAGTAGCATCTCCCTCGGAGAGAACGCTCTAGAGCTTCTCTGGGTTGTTAGAGTTTTTCTAACAGCACACCTTATCACAATATCTTCTGTAATTGTCCACTTCAATCAATACAATTGCATTTCTATTCCTTCATTTCATCTTCATTACTTGTTAGCTTCCAAATATCCATCAAGTGCAGTCAGAAATGCATTCATTTATTGAAGTTACTATTTTACTATCCAAATTTCTGTAATTTAGTGATGTAGCATATAAAGGTGCAAGGTTACTATCCAATCTTTGCCTTTTTCCCTGTTTGGGCAATTGAACTTTATCTACGTTACTTAGTGGATTATAATTATATGGTAACGAGCTCGTGACATATTAATTACTGAACTTATAGGTAGCGATGAAGCTTGCTCCTGACAGGAAAAAGTTCATGGAGGTGTTGCAAGGCGGTGGTGATATCAAAACTGACATTCAGCAATTTTGTACCACCTTTTCTCCTCTCCTTGAAGAGAATCACAAGTTTCTGGTAAAATGTCTTGGATAATTTTTTAGCTTATTGATGATCGTTACTGGCATTGATCTAAATGACCTGAAAATGGAAACTGAACTATCTGCATCATCATGTTCTTGGTTAAGCCATATTCTGCTAGCAGTGTATATTTTATAAAATTAAAAACAAATCCCATATATATAGAGTGCATTTGGATAAACAACTTAGTTAAATGGTTATGACTATTAGTGTTAATGTGAGAAGCATTTATTCATAAACTAATTTGAGAAGCTTATTGAAATAAGCTCGAAATAGCTTATATGTATGTATAAGCGTTTACTCATAAGCTAATCTGAGCAGCTTATGAAAATAAGCTCAAAACAACATATAGGTAGGTCATAAACTATTTTCATAAGCTCAGCAGAACACTTGTATAAGCACTTATTGTATAAGAATACTTAAATAAGCTCTTCAGTCTAATTACCGTAGCATTCCATTAATAGACATTAGCAGTTACATATAAAGATATTACTTCATTACAGTTTTAAAAAGATGTCGGAACTTAAAGGCTTACACTTTTGGCACAGGCTCGTTTTGGCTTGGATGATATGAAGGCATCATGAAGCATGGATTTTGATCAGAAGTCTCCTGATGAATGGCTCTTGCATTCTCACTCTAATTTAGTGTGGAGTCTTTAAACTCCTCCACCTTTCTCTTCTGGCATCCAGACTAATTGACATCATAAAAAAATCATTGACTTTAGTCATGTACCTCAAATTACTTGTTTTTCTGCTTGGTGGTATAGATTCTTGGGATAAATAAACTTTGGTTTGGTTAGAACAAATATTTATTGAACTCTGGTTTTGCTTGTGGTTATAAAAAGTGATTGTTCAGTTTTATAGAAGTATATTACTGTTCTTGGCAACAGAGAGGTAATAAACTAACATAATACTAGTGTTTTTGCCCGTGCGCTGCACGGCGAAGTTTATTATTATATTTGACACATCAATAAATTTTTTATTTTGATTATAAACAATTTAAGATATAAAAAATGAAAGAACAATTATAATAAAGATGTAAATATTTAAAAAACATAAATTCGGACACATATAATATTTATACTCATATACCGATTTAAATAATATAAAAATTTTGGAAAAAAAAAAGAAATTAGTCAAAATCACCAATTCTGCACATGTGACATATAAATATAAATGAATTTTGCCTTGAAGATTAAAATACATATATTTCAATTTATTAGATTCTGGACTTACAAAGTGAATCCAAAATACATAGATATATATAATTACTCCTAAATTTCTCTTAGAATTATTAACAGTGCACTTAAATTATTTAAAAATAAATTTTCCATGCAGCAAAAAAATTATTCGAAAATGAACCTTTAACATGAAAGTGATTTCAAGTAGAATGTTCTTACCCGTGCACGGTAGATTTTACTCTTATTATTAGGCATGTACCAATACAACGATTCAAAACAAAATAGATATACTAAAATCAATATTTGTAAATGTTTTAGCTGCTATAATAAGAGACTAAAAAAAATGAGCATTCAACAAACCAAAACCACAACGAATATCATTCAACCCGCAAAATTTCGCACAACTTTTATATATATTTACTCCTAAAACTATTTAAAAAATTATGAAAATTATATATATTAATTTTTATGTCAAAGTATTTTCTTTCAAAATGTGTGACATAATTTTACATTCACATTAGTTAAAATTGTATATACTTATTCATAAAATTATTTAATTTATTTTTATATTTTATTTAACATTAGTTATAATCTTATATTTTTATTAATGTCAGTTTACCAATTTTAAACAATCAATAAAAAAATATTATTACTGAAATTTATTAGAAAATTAATTCTAATATTAGGAAATTTTCTATTATTAAAAAATAATAGCTTTGAAGTGTGAATTTATCCTAAGAATAAAAAATTTAATGTAGTTGATTGTAAAATGTTCATTCCCGTGCGCTGCACGACGAAGTTTGATATTGTATTAGACACATCAACTAACGGAGTCCTTATAAAGGGAAAAATGAATTTGATAGAAAGTCATGAGATTGAGATAAATTATAAAGCGACATAATGAAGCTCAAAGGATAATTTACATATATTCGTTTAAAGTAGTCATTGTACAATGGATTTAGCTCTTATTATTTAGGCATGTATCAATACAATGATCCATAACAAAATTGATATACTAAAACCAATATTTGTTAATTTTTTAACTGATAAAATAAAAATACTAAATAAAGATGAGCATTCAACAAAATAAAACCAAAATGAATTTCATATAA
Organism: Lotus japonicus; assembly: GCF_012489685.1. Classification (NCBI taxonomy): domain Eukaryota; kingdom Viridiplantae; phylum Streptophyta; class Magnoliopsida; order Fabales; family Fabaceae; genus Lotus; species Lotus japonicus. The sequence goes on along the minus strand of NC_080045.1, from coordinate 47,853,558 downwards.
CCTGCAAAGTTTCGCACAACTTCTATAGAAAATCATTTAAAAATTATGAAAAATATACTTAAATCAAGTGAAAATTTATTCTTTTATATGATTTAAAATATTTTATTTTTGTCAACAAAAAAATTAATTTCTTCTTAAAAAGTTTTCATTATCTGCTAAAACCAAATATTTTCAAGTTTGCATTATCTGCTCAAATTATAGGCAGAGGAAACGATAGACAGGTTTAGTTATTTTAAAATATTAAATTAAATTAAATTTTTTAATCAACTCATTTTATAAAATAATTTTCAGGAACAATAAAAATAAGTCTTTTTTTTTCCGAAAGAAATCTAACTCTAATATAAAATTTAAATAACGAATCAACCTTTAATTGAGAACTACTTAAGCTAAATCAATTAAATTAAACCATGTGGGAATTCCAAACGTATACTAATGGATAACCACCCCCATTGAAATACATTTATGTAGTCGAAGATTAAAGGGTAGTGAAAAATTCAATGGAAAAATTCAATAGAGAAGTTATTGGAAACCCAAAAGATATGAGTAAAGATTCAATAGAAAAATTAAATTGTTTGTAAAGAAAGATACATAGTGGGACAGTTCGAAATTTTATAATAGCAACAGAATCATATTGTTATGATTTGCTTCTATTTTTCGAAAAAAATAACACAATGTCATATCAAATAGATATGATAAGCTTTGGAAAGAAGTTATAATTTTTTTTTTGAAAGTGAAAGAAGTTATAAATTGAAAATAAAGAAACATAAATATTTTAATTAACGAATAAATAGAAGCAGGAAAAAAAAGAACAATTACTACTCATTTATATTAAAAAAAAAACAATATCTAATCAAATAACAAAAAACTTAAATTTCATAAACAAAACTTCTTTAGAAACAAAAAAAATTGTTATGATTTTCTCCAATTATTAGGGAACTTAAAAAAACATGTCATTGCAAATCATATAATAAATAATAATTTTGTTTTATAAAACATGGCAAAGAGAAATTGAAAATACACAAAAAGAACTTTTTGTTTATTAATTTCAAAAAAAAAAAAGATAACCTACATGTTACCGTAAAAATAGGAAAAAATTGAAAGATAGAACGGAGGAAAAATATCAAATAAACAACATTTTGTAAAAAGTTTATTCAAGAACAGATTTGGAAATATAACTCTAAAACATATCTAATGAATTAAAAAAAAAACATATCTAATGAATTAAAAAAAAACATATCTAATGAATTTAAAGAAAAAATATATCTAATGAAAATAATACTGATTGACAACTGTAACCATTGCATCAAACAAAAGGATGAACATAATATCAGTTGAAACATTCATTACATCCAGGTACACAGCTCATAGAGCAACTTGAAATAGAAAAAAAAGAAAAGAAGAAAAACTAAATCAAGGATCTTAAAAGGGTAACCACGACTCAAAGAACCAACAAAATACATCAAAAAATAAAAGCAATATCAATAACAATACATTTTCTGCTTGACAATCTTCAATGACTTCTTGCTTGCTAAATCAGTTGCAATGGCTTCAGCGTCAATAGGGATGGGAAATTTAGAAGGTGGAGAATCATAATCCTCGGCTTGAAGGGAGTCCTGAGAGTTGCCATTGACTGGGACAACAACTTTCATATTTCCATCAACTTCAACTTCCTTTTCCTGAGTCTGAAAACATTAGGGAAAAAATTTAATAAGTATATAATGTCTAGCAAAAATTAAGTAATTTGAAAACAAAAGTAATCATAGGACCTGCTCATTTTCGGATTTTGAGATGAACATCCCTGCTATTTTAATCTGATTAAAAGCAAGAGGGTAAAACACAAAATCTAATTAGTAAAAATAGAACACACATGAACAACACTTTCAAAAAAAAACTCATCTTTTGTGACATTGTTTCCCAACAAAACAAATATGAAACTAATATACATCAATCCTTATAAGAGATGGAATGAAGGAACTTCTGCAGTAAAAAAAAAAAAAACACTACAGTAAAGAAATGAGAATAGAAAATAAGAAACGTCAAAATTGAATACCTATAAGAAATCACTCACGCGTATTCCGTTGGAAGGATAGGATGTGTCAATTGTTGAGTCATCATCCACTTTGAAAGCCATTGCAAAATTTCAAACAACAGAGATTAGGAAAAGGAAGACGGGGTGGCAAGAAGACAGATGAGCAGATGAGAACTAATAAGGGTCTTATATAGAATTATCCAACCAGTGCAACATTTGGACTTCTTCAGGGTTTAAGAAAATGTAAATATAATTTGGGGTTTTTAATAATTGGGCAGTAGGGTCTGTTAGTGGGAATGAACATCGTTTATTGGATAATAAGGGGGGCAGATCCAATTGAAAGAAAAGGAATACAAACAGTCTAGGAAAAAAATTGAAACATGGGAATAAAGGGAAATCCATTATGTATTTTAGGAATTTGGCAACAGGAACTGGTAGTGGGAATGAACAAATGTTACTGGACAGTGAGGGCGACAAATTAAATTAAATTGAAAAAATAAGAACACAAACCGTATGGGAGTATTATTGAAACAATGGGGTAGAGGGAAATAAATAGATTGGGGATGAGAGCCGCATGTTTAAATCAAATGGAGGAAAAAGGTTGTTTAAATCGATTGGAAATTGGGAGAAATTAAATGGGAAGGTTGATGGGAGAGAGAAAACAGAGAAATAGAAATTGTGCAGTTAGAGAATGAAAAAGGAGAAGCAACGAATTTAATGGGAAGGATCATGAGAGAGAGAAACCCGAGGAGGAGAAATTGAATTCAGTTGCTACATAAAGGGATCTATTTGATTTTTTTTTATGAAAAATCTAAATGAATTCGGTTGCTACATAAAGAGTTATATTTTGTAACAAAAAAAAAGAGTTATATTTGATTTTTTTTGTGAAAAAATGAATTCGGTTGCTACCTATTATTATTTTATTTGAAAAAAGTTATATTAAAAAGAGATCACATATGATGAAAGTTAAATTTTTTGAATTCGGTTGTTATTATATCTCCGTAAGATTTGATTGAAAAAAATGATTTAAAAATTGGGTAATTGAGATGTCTATTTGAAGGGAGAAGAGAAAGGAATTAATGAGGGGAGATAGTGGGAAAAAAAATTGAATTGGGGAAAGGGATGATGGGAATGGAGCTACGTTTAATGCTGAGTGTGTTGTTAGCCTTGGAGATAGAGAAACGTACTGAATGAGGGAGTGGTTTATTTATCATGTGAAAATATAAAGAATACTGAAAGGTTTGGAGAGAAAGAGAAAATCACTTCTTGATTTTTTTTTTAATTTGAAAAAGTATTTGTTTATCTGAATTTCAATTACTAATTCAAAGTTTCCAAGAAATCTATAACAAACTATTAAGTGTATGATATCTGGAAAGATGATGGAAATTTATTAATAAAAAATAACCTAAATTTATTTAAACCCATAATTTTTAAAGGAAAAAAGATCCAAATATATTATTATAGGAAACTATATAATATGAATTTATTTATTATCATTTTTTTTTGGTACAAACTTATTATCATTCATTATAATTAAAGTACAGATAAATATTTATTAGTAAAAAATAGCCATATGAAAGGCTTCATCGTGAATGGGGGAGCAATTAAGAAAAAACAAATAGTGGGATTAAATGTGAAGATAATCACACGCATAAAATAATAGAGGAGGGATAGTGGGAGAGAGAAATGGATAAATGAATGAATAAAAACTAACAAAATAATAGGGGAGAGATAGTGGGAGGTTGGGAGGAGAAAAATTTAATGATGATAGAGGGGATGAGAGAGGTTGTATGGAATAAAATATAATAAAATAATGAGTGAGTGAATAAAATATTACAGTTTATTCAGGTGGGGGGAATAAAATATTGCCAAAAATTTGTGGAGCTGACACATCAGCTAACAACTTCTTACAATGATTCTGTTTTAATATATGTATTGATGCGTGTAGATTAGGCGGAATAAAATTTTGTGTAGAATTTTACATAGCTGAAATTATTTGCCACAAGTTTGACTGAACTTTGTGAATGTGAAGTCATTGGTAGGTATTTGGTTTGTCAAACTATTGTATTTGTACTTAACTACTTTGTAATTATAGTAACTGTTTAATCCCTAACCTATTCTAAGCAATTGGTCTTTTCATCCAACCTTCATTAGCTTGTTAACAAAACAATAACTTACACCTTTTATCTGTTCCCAACCCTAGTTTTAATGTCCTCCACCACCACCACAACCATCATAGCACTAGTGAAATTCCTGAACTTGATTAAGCCTTTATGTTACAATTTAATACTGTGTTTGGAATTTTGTCTAGGCGTAGACTATCAATTACTATCAAGACTCGGTTGATGGCTAAGATAAGATGATGTGTTTGTTAAGTCAATACGATATGTTAATCTTATTTCGTTGGTTTATGTAAATTTTATTCTGAGGGGAATATAAGTTAAAAATAAATATGATAGTATGTACATTTTTGTTCTTTTTCAACCTCACCCTTTATCATCAGTCATTGCGTGACACCTTCCTTCATTGCCCAACCATTCTCGACACCATTTACTGTTGCCCTTGTTTTTCATCCTCCAACATTGATTGAAACTTGTTGCCACCACCTAACACCTTTTATCATTGTCACAACCACTTAATATCCTCCACCACTGCCTCCTGACACCGCCGCTATAGCCATAGTAGTCGAGTACCATCCACTCTTATTGCCATCAAGCACCCTCCATGATCACCGCATTGCTAAGCCACCACTATTGTCGCTGCTTGGCTTCCTCCACTAATGTTGGGAATCTCCAATAGCTCTTAACATTGTTTACTACAATTGCTCAACATCCTTCACTACCACTACCACTTGACAACCATACCACTATCACCGCTATTGAACACCCTTCATCGTCATTGCTACTTGCTACCCTCCACCTCCACCATCACTACTACCATTAGGCACCATCCACCACAGCCAAAAGTTCTCCATCACCATTGCCCAACATTATTTGTTTCATTGTCACCTTACATCCTTCACCTTTATCATCACTGTCACCTGACATCCTTCACCTCCACCATTTTACTGCTTGAGAGTTTCCACCACCATACAACATCCCCCATAATTGTTCGACAACCTCATTTTTTTTTCTTCTGATTCGGCACACACCGTCACCGCAACTTGATGCCCTCCATGGCAGACACCACTTGACACTCACCACTTCTTTTGCCACATATAGTCCACCACCACTGTCTTTTCAGTCCTCTACCACTATCACATAACACCCTTTACTTCCACCCGCAATCTCACTTCTCTCTCAAATTTTCTTTCACTACCACCAAAGATAGGGGTAATTTTGTCATTTATATTTTATTTATATCATATAAATCAAGCGCTGATGAAATGTTTGACAAATAAGAGCTAATCATGTTCGTATATATCATACTCGTATCTAGGTTTAAAAAAATATCATACTCGTAGACGAATAGTCTCATTGTTGTCAACACTTGGGGTAGACTTGGGGGGAGTCGCTCCTACCTGACTTCTATTGTTGAAGACTGTTTATTGTTTTTTCGTTATTTTGATGCTTTTAAGTTATTACATGTTTGTCGTACGACGAATTTAGGAATACCCATTGGGTTTGGATGATATTCTATGTTTTTTTTAACGAACTTGTATCTAATGTTGGTGCTTTACACCATGAATAAAAACAAGGATTTTAGCTTAAAAAAAAGTTGACACATACTCCTACTCCATGTACCAAAAGAAAATTATGACACATACTCTTAACATGCATATAAAAATATAGGCCGCTGCTATCATTTTAATTAAAAAAAGTTGTAAATTTCTAATGATTTTCTCTTTTTGTATATTATAAGTTGTTATTTTTTTTTCTTTTTAATTTATTATTCCCAAAATTTACAAATGCCATGAAATTATACTTTCCAAACCGTTTTTCTCGCATGTTTACTAAAAATAGGTTCATAATTATCATTCATCCCAAATTTAGCCTATGCAAATGAAAATTACATTGCAACATCTCTGGATTTCCAAAAAAGAAAAGAATTTGTTGAGTTACTAGTTTTGATTTGCCTGCCACCGATAGGGGGCGGTGGATCAAAATTCAGTGCTTTGAACGTTGAAATTTTGAGTATTTCCAACCTGAACTCTCTCTCTTTTTCTCCCATCTTGTCATCAACATTTTTTCTTCATTGGTATATGCTTGAGGAGGGCTTGTGATTTCAACCCTAATTGGAAAGCCAACAAAGTCATCATCATCACATGGTTGATTCAAACATTTCCTAGCGCTAGAGATAGCTAGGTATTCTTTTCATCACATGGTTGTTTTTCTGTTTTGTTCTTATTTCTTTTTTGTGAAAAGGCCACAATTTTATATGTTTTTCACCAAATGGTATAAATTTTTAGATAGTTGATTCATGACATTTGCAAAGAACATCATGTAGCATTTGGTTATTTTGAGAAATGCCTCAAATGAAATGTTTTAAGATGAGATGATTTGGCTTGTGACGAAAATGATGCCAAATGATTAATTGATATAATGAAGATTATATTGTATGATCCCTTCTTTTCTTTTTGAAGTACCAACACTTCTGAAGTGAAAGGTTAGAGGGTGCCAAAATTCAGAGGGTTTCATCTACAAAATGACGTCAGCTGCGGTGAAAGGCCAGATGAAAGGCCTCCTTAAAGGCCTTAGATACATATCTCAAATATTTGGTGAGTGCAATCTTCTATCAGCACAAAGAAATTGAACAAGAAACAGATTTTCTTAACCTTGTACGAGTGAATTTTCATTAGATATCATTGCATTTCTTTTCCATTGATTAAGAAAAAAACATGCACAAGGTCGTGAAGAGATAGGAGAAAAGCATCATTCCTTTAGGATTTTGATGGCGGAATCTACTATGAACCCTGGACCATGATAGTCCTAGGTGGTTCATGGGTGAGTCTCATAAAAATGTTCTCTTTCAAGTAAGAGAAAGTGAAGGAAATTTAGTTGGTGGCGGAATGGCCTGTGGTGCTGGTAGCGGCATGATACGGTGATTCCTGATGAGAGATTGATGGATGTAATTTGAGTTGAAGAAAGGGATAATATAGTAAAGTAGAGTTATTTAAATGGTCCATCATGAATTCATGATTCTAAATTTTACAAAACTATTAAGTTTACATAAGGCGTCCATGATAAACCTTTATTTGATCCACCATAGATGCGACCGGTTTTGATTAGTTAAGAGTTTAGGCATCCTCTAGGCTTCAATGAAACATAAACTAATTAGTTGTTATGCATACATTTCTAAAGTTCTTATAAATTTGTAAATAAAAAAAAAAACTTAAATGATTGGTTGTGTACTTGTGTTGAACAATCTTTCAAAATTACTATGGTTCTGTAAGAGCTATAACTTGTCTTTGGTGGTTTTGAGGATCCAAATGCAAAATCAAAACATGTACATAAATTGCTAATTTATGCAAAATAATCTATGATAACAATTTTGCAGATGAGGAGGAAGAACACCAGGAGATAGAAATTGGGTTCCCAACTGATGTAAAGCATGTGGCACATATAGGATGTGAAAATTCATCAACAACTGCACCAAGCTGGGTACAATTTTGATATTCTCCTTTCATTCCTTCAATTCATCGGTCAACAACACTCTCACATGATCTGAGTATTTTTTTTCTCTTCTTCTGGGTCCAAATTTGATCACATGTTTTAAATGTGCAATTGGTGAAATGGTGCAGATGACTGAGTTCAAAGAACCATCGGAACTTCAACCTGGAGCAACAGAAGAAAACTCCAATAAGATGCCTGAAGGTATGATTTAATTATATATCCTTTTCAAAGGCTTAAATATATTTTTGGTACCTGCAAAAATAACACATGTTTGTTTTAGTCCCTCAAAAACATTTTATTAGTTTTTAATCCCTGATAATATACATTGTTAGTCATTGCCTTTAAGTTTTACCTTTCAGTAACCCTTCCTACTTGATGTTATTATTTCATTTGGCACCATGAGACCCATCAATTTAGACAACTCAATGTCACCTAGACTCTACACATAACAAACATTTGCGAGTCACGTAAGTAAAACTAAACGATAATGATTGAGCTGTGTAAATGAGTGGGTCCCACAATATCAAACCAAATAACAATGTATATTTACGGGACTTAACATTAAAAACAAAAATTCAAGGATTAAAACAAACATTTGCTATATTTTCAAAATAAAAAACATATTTAAGTCATTTTCAAATTATCATTCTCATCTTAAAATCTATACAAATCAAATTCATGAACCCTGGTTTTTTTTGTTGTTGCAGAGAATAGTGATACCAACAATAATAGTAGCAAAGGTGAAGGGAAGCGAAGCCACCACCTTCGAAAGCCGAGGCAACGTTCTGCATCAACAGACCAATCCTCTTCAACCAACTCTCCACCAAGAGAGGGTTCTTCCTCCGTCGAAGGATCGTCGTTGAATCCCAACAAGCCCTCTCGACGACACCATTCCTCCGAATCTGCTAGAAGGCACCACCGTCACTCGACGGAGGAGGAAGAAAACAACAACAAGCCCAAACACTCTCATCGGAGAAAGTCCAAAACATCCTCTGACGACAAGGAAGGTTCCGCTAGGCCCAGAAGCCGAAGGTCCTCCAAGAATGATTCCTTGTCTGATATCTCTTGTACAGATCTTGGGCCTGGGCCTGGGCCTGGGTCTGCGGCCCAGTAGATTTTCTATCTTGAGGAATAATAGTATATTTTATTCAGTTTCAGACAAAAACAAAAACATTTTTTTATTATATTTTAATTTTTTTTGGGTACTATGGAGGGCCAAAGCTCAGGGATTACACTAAAGTCCTTCTAGGAAAGGATTACAAAAAGCATATCGACCATTAGAGAGAGATTTCAGGGGCATGGATTTAATCTTGCTTTGTTAATTATTTATACAACATGATCTTGTTGCTTGATGTTTTGACATCAACTCTTTAAATGCCACTGTTCTTTTATGTTTCTTTTTTACATTGATTTGATCTTAGTTTCATTTATATACCCCCATGAAACCAAGAAGATTAAGTTGCAGTGTGAATGGAAAAAAATTATTGATTATTCCCTTACCGCATAGTGGGTTGACTGAGAGTCGATGAATGAGTCTAACGACTACTAGTTATGGAGATATATTGGTCAAGACCAAAATATATGCATCAACAACATAAAAGACTTTAATACTATCAACAGTAATATGAGTAAAACATTTTTTTAACTAAACTTAAATTAAATTATTTTATACATTCAAATTGGTAAAATTTTGAATAATAGTTTGTTGAGAGGGTAAAAGTCATGTACATCACCAGTGCATATGTATTATTCTCATTCAGCATAATATTATTTTTAGTATATTATCATTTTTTGTATTATTTTCTGTTAATGCGGTTGTGCTAAATACATTAAAGGAAGTGCTCATAGAGATACTATCCGACTCGAATATGATTGTCTCAGTGAAGGATACGCATTTTTTTTTAAAAATTGTTGTCTTTATAGTGGACTTCTAAAGGTTGGTTACAAGAATATAAAAATTAAAAAGTGAAATTAGTTTTATTACTCTCTCCTGTTTCTCATTATAAAACCCCTTAAAGAAATTTTGGTGTCTCTTTATGTATAAGACTCCCTACTATACTCTTCCATATATTAAACTTTTTGTAATTTTAAAGTTGTGATTATCACAAGTAATTAACTCTCTTCAACAATACTACCTAATACATTAATTAAGAGTAGATGTGGAAGATTGTATAGACTTTTTGAAACCGATACATTAATTACCTTTATTACATGTTTTCTTAGTATATGTGATTGTCAAAGGATATAGTTAAGAATGGAGGGAGTAATTTACTATATTGGAAATATAAAGTGCAATAAATTTTTAAAATGATTGATTGATATAATAGGCAAGTTTAGAAGTGTAAAAACAACTTGATAGTCCTTTTTGGTTTTGCATTCTTGCAAGTGGATCCCTCCAAATTGTAAAAGTTAACTGGCACTGAATCAATGTATAGTACTGCTTTGCTTATTTTGTTTTAATTGGTATGAATCCTATTGATAAAAGTGAAGTGCAGATATACACAGTTAAATACGAACGGAGGTAGTAAGCAATAAGGGCACACAAACAATTAATCTGATGTCTTTATACACATCCATAAGGTAAACCTCAAAAAGACATAGTATCAATATTGAGGTTTGAGATAGTGTACTCAATAAAACATATTTCCAGAAGGAAACTCAACACATTTCCAGAAGGAAACACATGCTCATCACATATTGTACAACTTTTTTCAAATTTCAATACAAACAGTTGTGACTAATTTCCCACAACATTATGAGGTCCCATGTTCTCCTTGTTGGAGACTTTCAAAACAGAATCCTTCACAGGAGAAAACTTGAGATCAAGAGTTTCATCAGACCTCTTTTTTGAAGGTACTGGGGTTCCAATGTGCTGGGACAGCTCTCTTTGGTTCCCACAAAGAGTGAATATATTTTGAATTCTCAGTAGTCTAGATCCATTTTCCTTGTCATCCACTGAATTTCCCTTGAAACTATGATCCTCTCTCTTTGGACTTCTGCTATGAATTGCAAAAGGGCTAGCAGCACTAGGCTTGTCAACAGAACATACCCTCTTTTCCTCTATGACTTCTTTCTCCACTTCCTCATCTTCTTCTCCTTTGTCTTCTTGATCCTGTTCTTCTTCTACTTCCTCCTCTTCTTCATACACTGTACTGAGACCTGCTCTTTGACCAAAGTTTGGTGCAGAAGCATAAGTATCTTCTTGTGCACCATTCAGAATGTTTGGACAAAGTTGATTTGAGAAGTCTTGCACAACATTGTAACCACTCCTGCACATAACTCCACCCACAATGTTCACCTCACGCGCAACAGGTTCTTGATCATCCATGTCCAAATCCATTGATTTCACCATTCCAGGATCCTCCTCACTTTTGTAAATACGCATCAGCCTTCTTGCGAACCCACTTGACTCCACATCTTTTGGTTCGTTTTCCTCGGTACGCCTTGAAGAACTACATAGCTGCAACTCGATTTCTTCCAGCCTCTTCCTCAGAATTTCAACTTCCTCCTGCTGCTGCAATATCCTTTCTTCCATTCTCTTCCTCTCATATTCAACAAACTCATTAGTCATTCTTTGGCACTCTTCCAACTTCTTTTCCAACTCTTGTCTCAGAAGCCGGGTTCGTTCATTTACCTTGAGGTTAATCTCCTCCTCACTTGGAGGAATTCCTTTGCCTACAGTCACTTCCAGTTTAGCTCTTAGCGCAGCAACTTCTTCCTCTTTCTTCATAAGCTTTTTGTGCGCTTCATTCCGCTCTTTCTCTCTTAGCTTGTTTTCCATTTGAAGCTTCATGATAAATTCATCCATTGCAGCAATTCTTGACCCCATGATAACAGCAGAAGAAGAATCCTCATCCTTGACTGGGGGTGTATGAGGGCCACGAACTATACATTTTGCTTTGGCTCCATATTCAAGTGTAGAGATTGTCTTATGTATCTCCTTAGGATCGGGACTTGCACACAATATCATTAGAATTTTTGACTTGTCATCTTCAAAGGAATCCTAAAAGGGGAAAATAACAAAAGCATGGTAAGTAAGCTTACACATCAATAAAACTTGCAATTACATGGAACAGGAATCCAAGAATTCACTCAATTATGAAACTGTAATTACCTGCAGAAGCATGGTAAGTTTGCTGTCCCTAAAAGGTACATGTGAATCACCATTTGCAATGGACTCGACCACTCTCTTCAGTGCTGTATTTCCTTGATTGATTTTTGCAGTCTGTAATTTTATTAACAGTAAAATATCAGCATAGAGAGCCCTGCATGATTCAAGAATTAAAATCAACCATGACAAACAAGTTACCTGCATTTTGGCCTCAAATCCACTTTGACCAGCTTGTTCAATATTTTCTGAACCTGCCATGTCTACAAGCATTAGCCTCCCTCCCACAGTTGGAACATCAAGGATAACCTGATCACAACAGAAGACATGTCATCAGATACCAATCAAAGAATAAATTTTATCAGAACCACCTTCCAGAGTAACCATACCATGCAGTGACTTCTAGAACTCCTGTCATTACAAAGCGTGCTTTTAACAATCCTTCGTTTCTCCACTTTCTGAATTTCTTTTGAGATCTTCCCGGCTTCATTTCCAGATATATAGGTTGCATTCTTTGCCTTTTTCCCCATCACTTCAAGTTTCACCTAAAAGTAAAAAGCAATTGCTCAATTTTTTTACTTCTGAACAAGCATCTGTATGTACTTTTTCAATAATTGATTTGTAAAACTAGTACGCATAAACATCTGAAAAAATCTATATGTTTCAAGATGCTGATTGCTGATGGTAATAAGAGAAACATGGCCAATCTATACTTATGGTCTTCGAAAAGTATCTTGCAAAATGAACTCCAAAAAATATTCCTATAAAAGTTTAAAGCAGCATTTACTAAAATTATATTTTTCCTGTAAAGACTCGCCTTATTGTTGTGAATAAAAGCATACCAACAGGGGGGATTATTTTCTGAAGTAAGAAATATCATATTAGGACTAGTCCTCCTTCAGAAAGTACATAAATATAATCATACAGCCCAGCAAAAATGTAAAGCAAAGTGAGCAACAAATTAAATAAAATTTGGCAGCTAAATTTGTACAAGTTATGAAAATAAGTAACTACTAACAAGTACAAATTTCATGAGCATGGACAATCAGTACTAAGCCAAATGAAAAATAATAATCATAATGCAAAACCTAAGGTCAAATCCGAAACACAAGATCCTACAAAATACAGACACAAAACAATTGATGGAAAAATGAAAACACAGATAAAATTGCCAACCAACATGTATGTATGATTCAATTACCTTTGAACCACTGCCTTTAGGCCACCCGAATCCAAATCCTCCACCGCCACCACCTCCATTGGTAGACAAAAGATCATAAATCTCCTCATTATAAATCTCCAAAACAGTAACCTGAACAAAAGTCCCCACACCAAGACTAAACCCTTTAGACTCACCATCTCCATCACCATCCGAATCCCCGTCTCCAAGAATATCCCTCAACGACCGATACACAATCCCCGCCTGCTTCGAACACCCGAACATAGTATGACTCTTCCCAGACCCAGTTGGCCCATACATCATGATAGTACATTTCTCCCCCAGCTTAACCCCACTGATCCTTGACTCCACAAATTTCTTATAAAACGAATCTAAATCCTCTTCCTCCGACACTGAAACCCCATCAAGAGTAAAATCCCGATACCCAAAATCCGCACGAACCCTAATCGACCTCGATTGGGAATTCGTCTGAAGAACCGGTAATGGCTTATCTTTCCGATCTGGGTAGTCACGGATTCTCGCAATAACCTCAATGGGGTGTTCATGAGGACCAGAATTAGGGTTAGGGTTGTGATTGGGAGATGGGTGTGAAAGTGGAGCTTTGACGCCATTGAAGTTCAACCGATGCTTGGACTGTGGAGTCTTCAACATGGTGAAATGGTTTGATTTGGAAGATGGTGTTGGAGCCATGGATTTGTGACGAGACCCAGAATCAAGAGACGGTGGAGGTTGAATCTTTGTGAGTTGAATCGGTGACTCGGTTGAGAAAATTGAGAGAGAAAATGCAAGAAAATGAAGAGAGAGTGAGAGTGGAACTTGGGTTTTGTCGTTTTGAAATTCCAAGAGAAAAAGTAGCCGTTACAGATTCTAACGTCTATAAGTCCATTTATCTTTTCCGGTCTTTATTCCAAAAGTGAGGAATGCATGCCTAGTGCGGTGTGGAGTTATTATTAGATGAAAATCAGTGTATAAATTTTGTAACTTGATAAATTTATTTAAACATTTATAATTATAATTCTGTATTCTACTTTTTGAAATTCATTTAGGTGAGTGAATGTCCCGAAGGTTAGCTCAAGTGGTAAGAGTTATGAACATAAGAGGTTGGGAGGGTGAATGGTCGAAGGTTCAAACTCTGAAGATGACTAATTTTCTAACATTACTAACAACTACTCCCTCCGTTCCAAAATATAGGTTGTTTTAGGTTGTGCACATTGTTTAAGAGCTTATTAATTGATAATTTTTTTTTATTAAAATACCCTTATTTAAAGTTGTGTTATATTAAGGAGAGAGAAATGTTATTATTGGTTAAGTGGATAGTGAGAGTTGTGATAGGTGAAAATTGAAGTTGGTAATTAAGATATATAATATTAAATGAGGGTATATAAGGAAGAAAGAGAGAAAAAGTGCATTAGTTTTGCAAAACAACTTATCTATATATATTAGAAAAGAACAACTTCTAGCATGACGTGTCGCTTTCACAGGCCAAGTTAGTGACGTGTCGCTCCGAGATTAATTCTCACTTAATTATTTACACGTCAGCTTTTCCACCTATTTAATTATTTACACGTCAGCTTTTCCACCTATTAATTTTCGGATTTTTAATTAATTCAGGATTTTATGAGTTTTTATTGTGATTTGCTAGATTTTGATAGTTTTTATCTATATTTATTCAGTACCTTTTTAAAATTTAGATTTGATTAGGATTTAGGTTGTTTATTTCTTGATTTTATCTTAATTTATCTTATTATTTATTTTTAGAGTATTAATTAATTTTTATGGTATTTTTGTTGAATTGTTGGATTTTTAATTAACTCAGGATTTTATTACATATTTAATTTAAAAAAAAACAAGTGATTATGTTAAATATTAAAATAAATAAAATCCAACATGATCATGTTCCATTTATAAGAGATTCATGTGAAGGAAAAAACAAAAAGATATTCAATGGGTAAATATTTTATATCTTCTTTTATTTTAACCTTAAAATTTCCTAAAAAAACTGTCATTTTAAACAAAAATAAAATCTTATAAGTGATTTAAATCAATAATACATCCCATTAGCAAAAACCCTCTTAAAACCCTGTCTACCTCCACCATCTCCTCCATGGAATTCTCATCCCACAACCTCTCCTACCTCGCCCAGCTCCACCACTTCCGGTTCACAATCTCTAAAAAAAAGAGGAGGACTCCATTTACTCCATGAGTAACTTAAAAAACTTACTCCAAATCTTAGCCATTGATTTTATTAAAAATCAAAGGTTGGGATTAATACTTATGCTACATCACGTGAGACTCTCCCTGTTTCTTCTTCCTTCTTTTCGTGAAATAGTAGCAGCAAATATCAAACCCTATTTCCTAATTCTTCTCAACCTGTAGGCCGTAAAAACCTAACCAATTCCTACCTTTTCACCCTCACCCAACCTAACAAACACAGATTGCATCTGATGCCTCACCAAGTCACATATCTCACCACCCACAAGCCATTGAATTCTTGATATAGTATTGCAACACACTTAATTATATTGGCCAGCCAAAGTGAAACTTGAATCGTGACAATTGTTTATTGTGGTCCAATGCAATTGCTATTTTAAAACTTAACAATTATTAAGTCATGGTGCAGAAAAATTTCAATACAGCTACATAGCAATGGCGGTGGCAAACAACTTTTTCCTATTTCAATTCCTTCATTCAATTTAGTGAGAGATCTTATTAATAATATATTGTATTACATAGTGGCGTCGTTATCTTATTGCTGCTCCTTGAGGTGTGGTTGTTGGTCACTTGCTGCTGCCCGACGAGTAGCCATGGAGGCAAAGAAAGAAGAATAGATGGAGGAGGGGAAAGAGTACTATGTGATGGAGGAAGAAATGGGGGAAGGTATCATGTGATGTATTATGAGTGTTAATCCTAGCCTTTGCAAATTTGGATTATTCTTTTTGCCTAGAGTATTTAGCTTTTATCTCTTTAATGTGATGATTAATGAACATTTGCAAGAAATTGTATTTTCTTTTTCCAAAAAAAATGTTTTGAAACGTATGGATTCCCCAATTTTCTGCAATCATAATGTTTATGACTGTATTTTTTTTAATCATGACGCTCAGAAGAACTCTCTTCTTTAGAGCAAAGGAAAATGAAGAGCATTTGCACCTTGAACGAATCAAGGATAAGTCAAAGTTTTTTCTTTTGGAGGATGGTGCTAGAAAAGATAGAAAACACAATGTAATGTTAAAAGCTATTGAAGCTATTGCTGGAGTCAGAGAAGAGGTGGCAAACTGTTTGAGATGGTGAAACATTCTTCCCATTTTATTGTTGGTAAAAAGATTGGAGAACATGTAAGGTTTTCTGCCCCTTTCATACTTTCTGATATACTTTGCACCTAAATTTTTGGTTTCAAGTGTGAAAATGAAGAGCATTCTAATGTTTCTCTCTTTTCAGAATCCTAAGTTTTGTTGTTAATCCTATTTAGAAATCCATTTACTCCATCTTGGTCTAATGCCCATGGCTGCCGTAGCCAAGCCTCAGTATTAAGATACCTTTGGTGGATGTATGAGTATTTAATTGTTGCAAATTTGAACATTGACCTACTTATCTTACCTCTTTCATACAACTCTTTACATATCTATTTGCTACTTTAATTGTTAGGAGAGATTTTTAACATCCGAACAATTTTGACAATTGGTATCTAAAGAAAGCTCTATTAGTATGACCTTTTTATCTTCTTTTTGTCTTCTTCACAAGTTAACCAGATAGAGAGGATGATGCAGAAACAATATTACACAAACGAAAATCAGTGACTTAGATAGATAAGTGGCTTAGTTAGTTTAACTTTAGTCCCTCTGTAATTAAGTGATTAGGTTAGTTATCATTTATGCTCACTATCTATCTGATTCATTTATGAGGTAGTTAGTATTATAAAAACCTGTAGCATTTCAGCAATTGAGAACCTGTGTTTTGGTTTTCTTTCATTTTTTAATCTTATTGTTTTGAAGAGTGAAACACCGAAATGGTATGGCAGTGATACTGTTAATGTGCTTAGGGGACGACATTGAGAAAAAGTTTTATGATTCTGACTTCCATAAGCTTAGGGGATGGCAGTGGTCACTATAGATTAAATTAGCTATTGGTTATTAGCCATCATTGATTTTATTCCCTGATTATGTCTCTGATAGTAATTGAAAAGTCAAATTACTATAAATGTTTTATGACCTACATTACTCCATACTTACACCACCCCCTGATTTCTCCTTTTGGTCCTTCTCATGATCTATCCCCCTGATTTCTCCTTCTCATAATTGCACATAACCTTAGTTAACTCCTTAATACAATTTAAAAATGGCAAGGTAGATGTCCAGATAGGTTTCTCTTGGTGAACTTCTATGCCACAAGATGATGGTTTCAAGGAACTGTGATAATCTTGCTTCTGTTTTTTATAAATACTTATCTACATGTATTTGGTCAAGTCATTGGACAATGCAGAGTGTGTAAAATTGCAGCATGGTTTGTTTTTTTTTATTAGGGCAAGTGCATAATGGTTGGTGAAAGTCATGTAGAGATTACCATTTCTGTTCCAAAAACCCAAAGCTGTCGGAGCAACTTTTTATGGTTGGAGGAGCTTACTAAGGTGACTTATACTGAACAAACATGGGAGGAGAAGGATGTTTATGGTATTCCTTGAGAGAGCTTGAACATAAAAGAGATATGAGAAGCAAGCCATTGAGAGCATGGTCCCTGCAAATTCCCACTTTTTTTTGTATTTATTTGTCTGCAGACTGCTATTAATGCAAGGCAGGCCTTCCTCTTTTTACTAACCTGAATGATCTCAGTCATAGATGCTTGCAGATACTCCACCATTCCTTCTGTTTCATTCTCATTTATTTTGATCTCTAATTTGTTGTGTTTGGTCATTGAAAAGAAGTAAGAATTTTTAATTTCTTTAGTTTGTCTTTCATGAAACTACTATACATCATATCAATGACTATATTAGTTAAATTTTCTCTTTTAGAATGTTAACTCCATATGCCTTATTGCTTGATTAGTTTATATAGTTAAAGGAGCTATATAATAAAATAGGTTAAAGAAATTATAAGGTTATTTAATTTCTTAAACTTATGCTCCTCTGTTATTGATACTATGCCTTTTTACTTAATTTATTGATTGATAATTATAAGGTTAAAGGTAACATCTACATGTTGTGGTATGATTTTTTCTTCTAAATAATGCTAATTATGTACACTGGAGTTTAGTTTCTCTTTGTTTTGCCATTTAGACTGCATTTTTGTTTATTTTTTGCTGTTGTTTTTTGTTAATTTTTTAATTTGCTTTTCTCTTTCTCTAACAATGTGGTTTAAGGCAACAGAGCTTCATTTTTTACTTCTTTTATGTCCTTTGTTTATGTAGCTATGTGTCAAGATTTTCACTTTGAGGCCAACCTTTTAACTGCAACAGTGAAGCATTCACTTTGAGGCTAACCTTTTAGCTGCTGTTTATGTCCTGTAATAACTTTTAGAAGAATAAAATCAAATCATTGAAGCATATATTTTACGCCAATAAAATACACAGATGATTTAAACTGATTGATTATTTCTATTCCCTTTGGACTTGGGAGCAAAGCTCCAACTATATAAGTAGGGTTCAAGAATTTGACTATTGAAGTTGCGGCAAAGCTTTACCAACCCTACCAAGTTCTTCATTGAACATTGTAGAATCAGTCCTTGGTGCATGTGGGATTAGTACTTTAAAGAGAACAAATCTCATAATTGTGAATAATGTCTCTGACATTGTTAAAGCAGGATGGTACTACAAACAGGTTATCCATAGACTGGATGGAATGGAACAACATTTAGCAATAGTTTTTTATAGGTATTTGACTATTCTATGCAGCTTTTCATTTTATAGCCCTTTTGGTTTTGGGCAGGATGACCCTTTAGGGTGGTACATAAACTTCAACTAGATATCGTGTAAATTAATGTCAATGGATGCTACAGGGGTGCTGCTCATGTTGGATGGAATGGAACAACATTTAGCAATAGTTTTTTATAGGTTATTTGAGTATTCTATGCAGCTTTTCATTTTATAGCCCTTTTGGTTTTGTGCAGGATGGCTCTTTAGGGTGGTACATATTTTTATATAGGACGAATAACATAAAGTTCAGCTAGATATCGTGTAAATTAATGTCAATGGATGCTACAGGGGTGCTGCTCATGTGTTTCATGTTCACAACAATTACTGCTTTGGAGCTTGCTTAAAATATGATTGGCCTAAAATAATCATTTTATGTTTCCCTTCCTCTTCATTTTTGCTAAGAAAAGTCCCTCTCAAGTCACAATAAAAGAAAGTGAAATTCATCAATTTTAGACTGCCTTTTATTTGCTCTTTTTGTTTCAGGGGATTTGACAGCTTATGGTAATTGATTGGAATAATTGCTCTCTCGGACTATTACTAAAAGAGAAATGTACCATGCTCTAACTCTTTCTGTCTGGCATCTTTTACTATATATTAATCACTCACTATCTTACCTGATATATAATGTTAACAGCGCGTCCTCTTTCAATTCTTAATTTGTTTAATAACTTCTTTTGTTCAATCCATGGAGTATGTAGACGTGTTCCCTTGCTATGTTGAATATGTATTTATATAGTGACATGCCAATCTATTGATTTATTTCAAAAACTGTCCATAGAGGTGGATGCTGAGTTAGTTTCTTTATTGCAAGAAATCAGGATTAGAATGTGCTAGCAGCAGGTTACCTATTTAATCAGGATTTAGAGATCCTATATTTTCTGTTTTCTTCAAAATATCTGAATTTTTTACATATGCCTAAGTTTTGGCTTCTTTACACTATTCGTTGATATTATGTGGTGATTTTTCAGCAAAAGTATATTCTGATTGGTTTTAAATAATCATTTTATGTTTCCCTTTCTATGATTCTGGGAATGTCTTCCTCTTATTGAATAAAGAGATTTCAGAGCATGAATATTTGAAAATAGTATAGAGTTCATCGCTGAGACTTTTCTATTGGTAACTTTGGTAACTCTTGCTTTTAAATTTTGGTAAATTTGCCCACACTTCATATTTTCAAAATTGGATTTGTGTGTCACTTATTACAGATTTCAAATTTATTTATAAATCCCGATAAATGCAGTATTTTATATGCTTTGTGTTATACCCTTTTAAGTTTTTGTGTAAATGATGGGTTGCTTGATCCAAATCTGGTGCCAAAAGATGTCAAACTAGAAATTCAATCGAATTATATTTTTATGTCTTTAAAACCTTTTGTTTGTGCTACATCTTTTTATGCTATATGTTTTTGGTTTTTCTTGCACTGATAAAACTAAGGTTATAAAAATAGTAATTACTAATCTGGTGTGAATATTTGATTCAAGCTTTGATTGAGATTTAAGGCTTTGTTTTATAACAGCTTTTGATAAATGATTTAATTGAGGCCATGCCCTGTGAAATGTGATATTTTACTTTTTTCAAATATCAAACTCTAGGTTTGCTTTTGGGTGATATTTAAGCTTAACTAACCACCTTATTTCAAACTCTAGGAGGTATGGCTCAATCTTTGTAGCATTGGGGAAAATTGGTCTGACAATAAGTGTTTGGTGGATTTTTCACCCAAGAGGAAGCTTTGCCAGTCTTCAAGATTGACCAAGGGAGCTTCTTTAAACGGTCTTGAAGGTCTCCTCCTTGAGCCACCAAGAGAGGCTCTTAACAATTCAAACAAGAACTTGAAGATCAAGTACCTGCAGGTACTACTGAGCGCGACATGCATATGTTGGCTTAAAAGGGCTCTTACCATAAGAGTAGTTGAGATAAACATGACTCATTTCTTTTAGATATGGCAAAGAACTTAGGATTGAGCAATCATATATGAATATTATAATTTGAGATTTGTAGGACGAGATGTTTGAAGGTTCTATATTTTATTATATTGTTACCTGAAATCACATTAGAAGGTTTGACTTGCGTTGGGTTTCACTCGAAGTAAAGCATAGAAAAAAGAATGTCAGGTAAGCATACAGAGTAAAATGCTAGATACGAAGAGCATACTCTATGTTGTTGAATTTCGTAGTTCTTGGACATGGTGTTGGAAGGAGTAAACGTCTTCCACGAAGGGATATTTTATATGAAAATGATTGTGTTAAAATTAATAGAAAAAAATTAATATAATTAATTTTAGTATTTTTAAAAAAATTTAAGAGGGTATATTTATATATGTATATAACTATAATAGTTTGATAGTTAAAATAGTATGAGGAATAAAAAATATGAATACATATGTACTATAGATTTATGACCTAAATTTATTAGTGCTAACATATTCGAGTTATGAGATCTCTCGGGAAGGAACATTTTACATGATAAATGAAAAATGTGTACTCATAGTTAAAAAAAACATTTTTATATAACTTAAGTGTATTTTTAATAATGTAAACAATAATTATATATTTATGTATTGTTACATATCTAAAACACAAAAGCAATACCCTTTATGCAACACAAGTATACATCTTCGCAACCAAAATTCAGTTTTTTATTTATTGTAAATCATGTCAAACAAAGCATCAAAGGTTGTTGGCATCACTTCCTTGCGGATAAACTGGGGATCATGGCTTACATGAGCACAGAGCACATCAAAGTAGATTGGACACCACATTTGTCACTCAAAACCTTAAGGCAAACAAAATTCAGTTATACCTCATATATGCAAAACTTAAATATTTTGGCCTAATAACTTTTGTGTTTTTCAAAATCTTTATATTAGTCTATTCAGTGTATGCTTACAAAATACTAGAATTGAGTGTCTAAATTTGTGCTCTTTAAATATCTACATCTTTATTATGATTGTTCTTACATTCTTAGCATTTTAAATATTTTATAATTTAAAATATTAATCGATGTATCAAATACAATAGACAAATTTCCCGTGCAACGCGCGGGTAAAAAACACTAGTATTTTGGAATATAGTAAAAACTCTAAAACAACTTACATTTTGGAACGGAGGGAGTAACATTTACCTATAAAAATAATAATTAAAAAATTTATTTAACTCCTTACAAATTAGTGCACTGACTCTGAGGTAAATGATTAATCTCATAGCCATTAGATGTGAAAAAACCTTAAAAGAACATTATTTATGTTTCAATTAATAATTTTTCAGCGACAATAACTTAAAAAAATATAAACAAAAGATAAAGAATTTTTTTAAGGAAAAGATAAAGAAATTTGCATAACATCGTCATATAGTCTTTAATTTTTTTTTTTGCTATATTTTGATTATTTCAATATACTATAAAATCATTTTATTATTAGTCCAAATTTAATTTTGGTTCAAGTGGTACATATTTGGTTTCCTTGGGTAAAGTCTCATATTAGAATTTTATGTATGGAAAGAAACTTCGAATTACCTCATCAAAGTAGTCTTGAATCTTGCAAATGTCTAGAACATATTTTCTTAGAGACAAGAAAATATCTTTTTTGGAATTAGAGGGCATTAAAAAAATTTCAAATCTCCAAGGTCTTTTTTTTTTTGAGTAAAAATCTCCAAGGTCTTTGAACAAAAGCAATTGAGAAGAAACTCTTTGAGAGTTAAGACACTTCATTTATTCAAGACCATTTTTTTGTAAGAAGAATGTCACATTATAAGTAAGGACAATAGTAAGCGATGTATCTTGAGATTTAATGAAAAGAGAGTAGTCAATTTATGCTTGTTTGAGTTCATAAAGTGACTTTGTTGAGTCGATATACAATGTTCTCCCCCAGTCAATGAAGGTCAGGTGGAGGCTCCATGTACACTAACCTTGTGCAAGTCACTATGAAAAAATGTATTTTGCAGATCTAGTAGAAAATGTTTCTTGATAATCAATGCCTTCAACTATGTTGTATCTCTTAGCAAAAAGACATGCCTTATAACACTCAATTGGTGCCATCAAATTTATATTTTATACTATATGGAGTACTCATTTACAACGAATGAGCTTATGACCAACAGATACAGGAGCCAAACTCCATGTTTGATTCTGGTGCAATGCTTCTCCTGAATGTGTGGGGACTTTGAGAGG
Organism: Lotus japonicus; assembly: GCF_012489685.1. Classification (NCBI taxonomy): domain Eukaryota; kingdom Viridiplantae; phylum Streptophyta; class Magnoliopsida; order Fabales; family Fabaceae; genus Lotus; species Lotus japonicus. Next base: position 47,830,564 of record NC_080045.1, on the reverse strand, counting down.
TCCCATACACGACAATGAAACACATCAAAAGAATCGTGAGTTAATATAAAATTTGGAGAGTAAGGAAGCCTAGTTTGTTTAGCCATGGGATAAATCTTACAATTATCAGCAAAAGGTTAATTATTGAAAGGCAATAGTGGAGAAACTAATTTAAGATGAGCTGGTCAAAGATGTCCTAGATGCATATATCATAAATTTGAGGGTTGAGAAAGCATATGTTGTTTGTAAGGGAGACATGTAATAGAGACCTTCATGTTGTTTACCTAAGCCAATCATCTACCAAGTGGTCAAGTCTTACAAGACATAGAAAGTAGGGAATAAAATGACACAACAACTAAGAGCATTGTTGATTTTACTCATCAAGTTCAAATTAAAAGAAGGAACACATAAAACATTATTCCAAGTGATATCTGAGTTGAATGGTATAGCCCCAATAGATGTGAATGGAGCAGAAGACCATGTGGGTACCTATGAGGATTCTGATTGGGTAAATAATCTGAAATCAGCAGTGATATGATCAGTCGCTCTGCTATCCAAAATCCAAGGTTCAGTGAACACAAAGTTAATTGAAACATTAAAAATAAATGTCAGACCTTTTGTATTAGAATTGTAATTACCAAAAGTATCGTTTGAGGACATCATAGGTAATGCTTGAGTAAGTTGCTAAAGCCGCTCTACAGAAAATCCATGTATAGATTGGAAAGATTAGCGGCAGGAAAGATTTGGGTGCAGAACCTCAAGACCCATGTTGTCATTTTGAGAGGTACAGAAATATTTGTGCCATGGAAAACATCAGAGGAAAAACAACTTATATCAAAGAAAACCGTTTCTAAAACTGAAAAGCAGTTCTCTCAACACCCGTATCGAATGATCAGTAAGAATTTATTCTTTAAAGTTGAAGTATATATGTTACATTTAAACAAAAAGTATCATGTTCACTTGGAGCTACAAAGTGTGGTTTTACATAGTATACATGTTACAACAGAGAAAAGAAAAGAAAATAAACAAACAGAAAGATGATAGACACTGGTGTTGGGAGATTTTTAAGTCCAATAGAGAACTCATGCAATTACAAAGACCCTTAGCTCGCCTTTGTCTCCCCTCGTGATGCGTGTATCCGAGTCAAGAAATGTAACTTCAAATTCACCACTTCCTCTGTTAGATGAAGGCCTTAATGCGTCTGGGATTCGAGGTAACTCTAAGGGTGGCAACTGTGAGAAATTCCCCAATGTCTTCACAGTGGTTTTCTCAAATTTTATCTTGATCTTGGAGGATCCTGAAACATTACACACCCACATACAGATAAAAAAGCAGCCACAAGACAGTACTATACTACAATTCTAATTTCTGTCAAATAGAAGCAATCTGCAATCATGCAAAGTTACTATGCATATACAGATAATAGAAAAGCACAAAACATAAAACCAACCTATTAGCTCAAATTTGTGAGCTAATGTGGCAGTTGCTTCGAGGGGCGGTAGAGGCCATGGAGCACCCAATTGAAGCTCCACTATATTATCAAAATCTTTGCTTAAGACGTCAATTCGTTGAAAAACCTATCAGCAAAACAAAGCATAAACTCAATGAAGACTAAACATTTGGGTCAAATTATTATTCAGACAAATGCACATGCATAGGACCCAAATCAAAATCTATTGTAAGTTGTACTAATATTCTAACATGTAGCTCAGCCCAGATACCAGTCAAAATTGATATATTTCTTCCAATTCCAGGTAAAAGAAAGTAAAAGAGATCATTAAATGGCAGATGACAATAAAAATCGGAGGGTCACAGGCTTGTAGCATGTATGAATCAACTTTTTCCTCAGAACCAATTGTGGCACCCAGAAGCTACTCACAGAAGCTTCTCCCAGAACTTATTTTACCTTAAAATCAATTGTAAAAGGATTTTTAAACATGCACAAAGTGAGAATACACTGCTATATGAGAATCCTCAACTTGCTAAACCAATATGCATCATTTTTAACTTGAAGTTTTCCTACTAGAAAACATACAATCAAACAAAAATAAATTACCATAATATCATTACATGTAGTCAGTACCAGACCTGTCCAAGAGTTATAGGAAGAAGCCTTCCTGTGGGAGGGCCAGGACGGCTCCCACCTAGTGTACGGGACGAGAATGCGCTGCTATATATCAGTTTCCATCTTCCTTGCAATTTATCAATATTTTCAACTGAGAGGTCTACTACTCCTCCAGCAGCTTCAAGTGCCTTAGCCGCAGTATCTGCCTTTTGTAAATCATCTTCATTTGCAGCAAGACCTCTATTTAGCCCGGAAACAGCACTCTGCATTAATAACTCAAACATAAGAAACAAGTTTTGCAATCCCCCCAAAAATATCAACAATAAAAATTTATCAAAAATTACAAGTTCATGGGCATTCTAAACCAACATGTGGCTATTGTCATAGGTATAGCATGTTTGGATCGACTTCTCTTTCATCAGAATCAATTCTAAAACCTAGAAGCTAATCACAGACACTTCACCCTAGAATTGATTCTGCTTTAGAATCAACTGCAGAATGATTTCAAACATAAACCTAGTTGTGTACAATATTTTTACAGACAATCTTTTATAAAGGTTAGATACCGTCCACAAACCTGAAACAAGAGATATCATGATGCTCTCTACTCTATAGGGGAGAAACAATTGTGTACATCAACTAACTTTTTGCTAAGCCTACAACTATCTATAACCGAATATATAGACCACAAGTGATTGTCCTAAAAAAACTCAACCTTTTAGGCATTTGACCATCTGTCGAATCAAGAATAAATATTTTAGCATGGAAATCAAATAGATAAAATTCAAACTATAATCACTTGCCCCATCACTTTCCCTTTTCTAAGTTTTGAATAATCAAACACTCAGCATGAAAACATTTCCAGCCACTCATAAAATTCATCATTTTATTTGTCAAAAAACAATCAAGAAGGCAGTTTCAGACAACTCACAACCCCATCAGCAAACAAGATATATATTGTCAATCACTGCAAAATTGCAAAGAAAAGCAAAAACCCACCAGAAGATTGAACTTCAAAGTCGATTTAGAAGGGGCGTCCCATGGGAAGTCAGGTGTAGATGGAGGAGGGTCAACAACAGAGGCCTCACGGCCCTCACCCACAGCAGATTTCACAACAAGGAGAGAACGCCTGCTTTGAGAGGTTTGAAGGTGACCCTTTAGCTTGAGAGCATGGATGTTGTAGCATGGAACAAAACCCTTTGGAATGGAACAAGAAGTAGAAGAAGAGTGAGTGAGAGAAGGTGGAGGGTGAAGAGGAAAATTGAGAGAAGCCATGGACATGCAGTAATTTTCAAAGGGGTGAGTTTGGGAATTGAAAAGGATGAAACTATGAAGAGAGATTAGAGGAGAAAGAATCAAATTGCGTTTTGTGATTGAGATTTGTGTGTAAATAAACACTGTGAATGAGAGAAGAAGACAAGTAGAACAAGAACAGTGAGTTCGTGTGGAACCTTGTATTGGTTACCACTTACTTATTTGCCACGTAATGCTTTCTGCACCTTACCTATCTCTCCGACTAGGATTTTTTGGTTTTCAGCATATTTTCATGTCGACAGTACTTCAAGACTAATTCTTAAGTGAATAATATGTATCTCCAAATAAATTTTTGAATTAATGATGAAATTAGTCCATAAATTTCTTAGTGAATTTAATTTTAGTCCATCCGACAAGAAGCGGCACTCAGCACTCACTGAGGTGACAATCTCATAAAGGAAGGTATGCATGTGTTAAGCACCGTGCATTTAAGAGAAGCTAGCGTATGATTTCATGCTTCCCCATGCTTGTGGAAGATCTCTTACTATTGCAATTAGTAAACGTCATTTTTCTCCAGAGGATTAAAATCAAACTCGCTAATAAATTTAGGGACTAATTTAATCATTAGCTCTAAATTTTTCTTTGTGCTCTGGACTAAATGTCAGTTACCTACTAGGTGTACTACAAGTGAACAACTTGTTTTTTTTCTTGCTTACATAAAGAGGTATAAAATGAAGGATCTTATTTGTAACTGGTATATCCTGAATGCAAATTTATTACATAAAAATGTGAATTTAATTAGTATGTATTATGATACTTTCATTATATCTAGTTTTTTATGTTTTGATTTTTAATTTAATTTTATTATTATGTAATAAGATGGTGAAACGTAAATTGATATATCTGTAAAACTTACTTACATAGTTCAAAATATTTAATCCATATTTATATTTATCAGAATAGAAATTCATGGCTTATAAATATTCATCATTTAAAATGATGAAACATTTTACATGGATATGATGGTTTACGCATTATTTTAGTATTTCAGAAAAAATACCAGCCATAAGATTTAATTAGGCCCAAAACCATTTTCACTTTTTTTTTTGAAGCATGGTACTGATCGAGATTATATTGTTTTGTTTTCTTGGCAAAGCCCAAAGGGGCTAGACGCCCAAAACAACATAACCTAGGCACTCTTGACAAAAATAACATAACCTAGGCACTTAAAAAGAGGGTATTACATTGAACAAAAAAAGAGAGAGGGTATTACGTTGACAAAAAGAGAGAGGTTATTACAAGAGACAAACATAAAAGACACTCTACAAAAAGAAGGGATTCACTCATAAATCTTCAAAGGCATGAGGAGGGATATCTCATTCTTGAAGAAAGCATCAATAACCGAGTTTCCCTATAGATATATTTAGCATGAATTTGAGAGAAGCAACAAAAATGCTTTTAATCTAGCTCATTAATCAATTGAGTTAGACCTCATCACCCCTTTATCAAGTAAATTCACTGTTAGATGAGAGCCAATTTTCACAATGATCTTGGAAAACCCTCTAACCAGGGCTATACTTATTCCATGGAGGATCCCCAAACATCTGCATGAATAACATATCAATGACCTAATTGGCTGAATAAACCAAACATGAATTTCCTTCATGATCTCTAAGAACCCCACAATGCAACATGCTTTGTCGTAGAAGATAATGACCCATCTAAGTTCAATTTTACCCGGTTCGGATGGCTCCATCTAAGAAAAATGAGACCTTTAGCTCTAACAACTAAAGATGACTGAACGTCTGAACTGGATTCAAGGCAACAAACTTCATGTCCTCCACCAGCCCTTTTGCAAACAATAGTGGGGGAGAGACCCACCCTATCTAATACAAGTTTGTTTTGAGATCTCCGCAAAACATCCAGAACAACCCCAGACGTCACACTCCACAATATTCCTTGATCAAATTGTTTCTTGTTTCTGGTTATATAGGGAAAACCCGGCACAAACCTATAACTCATAAAATTATATGGGAAGATATATGATGAAGGAGTTATCATATTGGTCTAGGAGAGTGAAATAATTTTTGGAACTCGGTATGACTGGATTTGGTCGGAGAGAAAAAAAGTATGAATTTTGAATTAAATAAAAATGAAGTTACACAAATGCCCCTAACTTAAATCATTTTAAAGAAGAGAAAGTTGGAGCTTTTTATTCAAACAAAAATGTATTGTATACTATAATACCCCTTCATAAAGAGTGAGGTTGAACATGTTAAACTCGATCCGTTTTATTTAAAGCTATATTTGTGATATATGTTATGGAGTACGGGCCGCACTTTTAGCTTCAGTGAAGCCAACACAACATTACTACAACCTATATATACTCATGATTCTCTAAAATGTGCCTTTTTTTTTGAAAAACAAGGATTTATTATTATAAAAGAGCTTGAGACCATCCCACTACTAAAAAAACGTGATTTAGCGAGGGATTTTAGCGAGGGACAAAAATCCCTCGCTGTTAGCGACGGAATGCAATGGATTTAGCGACCGATTCACGGTTTTGAATTCAAAATGATGTTTTAAAGTTTAGCGACGAAATTAGCGACAGATTAGTAACCTCGCTGTCGTTTCGTCGCTGATTCCCTCGCTAATATTATTTAAATACTTTATCTTGGAATTTAGCGAAGGATAATAACTGTCGTCGATGCCCTCCCGTCGGTAATTCCGTCGGTAATTTAGCGACGGGTATTAAATGTTTTAATTCCGTCGCTAATTCAAGGAGGAAAAAGAGCTGCTATAGAAAGATAGAGAACTACAGTTAGATAGGTACAAGTAAGTTCCACAAAGAGTGTGCTCTACCACAACCCTCCTTTGCTAAGTGATCAGCTATGGCATTTTCTTCTCTAAATACATGAACAACACCCGCACAAGATATCTCTATAAGAAGCACATCAATCAGTCTTAACTCGGGTAGAAGCTTTAAAGGTCTGTTGGTTTTGCACCCAACACATCCTATCGCTAGGGTGGAATCACTTTCGATAATTACAGAGCTCAAGGAGTACTAGTTATTTTCAGAATTTCAGCTTTGATAGAGTAGCTCTGACTTCCGCTTCGTAAGCCCAGGCAAAGCCAACATGTAGAGAAAAAAGCACAAATTCCTTGCCGTGATTTTGAACCACACCACCAACACCGCTGGGCCCTGAATTTTCTTTGGATGATCCATCGACGTTAAACTTGAGAAAACCCGCTGGTGGCGGTTCCCAAACACTGAGACACACCTTTGATGAGCGAGGTTTGATCCGAATTTCCCCAAAATGCTGCCCGAAATCATGGGCCGAGAAGGGCAATCCTTCCACCAACCTCCTATGAAATGTGCTTAACTGATGCTAATTAATGTTGGTCTATAACTAAATTATATGAATAATTATTTTTAGTCTTATGCATCCGCTATGGCGGCCGATGTTATTGGACCATAGCAATTAAGTTGTTTCTTGTTGTGAGACCCTTTATCTTGAAACTGTAAACAGACATCGTCTCTAGCTATATATCACTACAAATAATCACATATTTATATTTAGTAGCCTCCTTTGATGAGCAATATAATTAGTGTTGGGGCTGAAGTAATCAAACTTTAGTTTTTTCATTCAGTTAATAATTCCTATTATTTAGGACACGTTAGGCATTTATCATGTAAACGTGGGTTGTTCTGTTTCAGTTTTTATCTCCTTGTTAGTTTTCAATTTCTATCTGATGTAAGGCTTATATAAGCCAATTGCTCTTTTCCATAAAATAACTTTCATTCCATATACTCTTGTTCACAACAATCTGGTATCAAGAGCTTGATGATAATGAAGAAATGTTATTGATGTCATATGTGGAGCTTAATAATTTAAGGAGAGAAGATGTATGGTTTCTAGACTCAGGGTGTAGCAATCATATGTGTGCAGATAAACAATGGTTCTCGGTTCTTAACGAGGATTTCCGACAATCTGTGAAGCTCGGGAACAATTCCAAGATGGCTGTGTTGGGAAAGGGTGAAATTAGGCTGCAAATTGATGGAGTTACTCAGGTAATCACTGATGTTTTCTTTGTACCTGAGTTGAAAAATAACTTATTAAGTATTGGGCAGTTGCAAGAAAAGGGTGCAGCTATTTTGATACAGCATGGAGAATGTAGAGTCTATCATCCCAAGAAAGGGCTTATTTTGCAAACAGCAATGTCAGCAAATAGAATGTTTACATTGCTTGCACGAGTTTTATCGAAAGCTCCCACTTGCTTCCAAACAACTCTTGAAGACAACACTCATCTTTGGCACTGTAGATATGGGCATCTAAGTTTCAAGGGACTTAGAACATTGCAATATAGGCAAATGGTGAGAGGTTTACCACAATTGAAGCCACCATCCAAAATATGCACTGACTGCATGGTGGGAAAGCAACACAGGGATCCAATTCCAAAGAGAAGTTTATGGAGAGCATCACAAAGATTGCAACTGGTACATTTTGACATTTGTGGACCCATCAAACCAATTACCAACAGTAATAAAAGCTATCTCATAAGCTTCATTGATGATTACAGTCGTAAGGTGTGAATATACTTTCTTGCTGAAAAATCTGAAGCTTTTACCATCTTCAAGAATTATAAAAACCTTGTTGAGAAAGAGACAGGAGGTTCCATCCGCTGTTTGCGGACAGATAGAGGTGGAGAGTTCAAGTCTCTTGAGTTCAATGCCTTTTGCAAAGCTAGTGGTATTAGTCGGCAACTCACTGCAGCCTATACTCCACAACAAAATGGTGTGGCCGAACGTAAAAACAGGACAATCATGAACATGGTTAGAAGTATGTTATCGGAGAAGCAAGTTCCAAAGAATTTCTGGCCGGAAACAGTAAATTGGACAGCGCATGTGCTCAATAGAAGTCCTACATTGGCAGTAAAAAATATGACTCCGGAAGAGGCTTGGAGTGGTGTCAAACCCAATGTTGATTATTTTCGGGTTTTTGGATGCATTGGCCATGTTCATGTGTCAGACAATAAGAGAAAGAAGTTGGATGATAAGAGTTTTCAATGTGTGCTGCTAGGGATGAGCGAAGAGTCCAAAGCATACAGACTTTATGATCCAATGTCCAAGAAGATAGTCATAAGCAGAGATGTGGTTTTTGAAGAAGAGAAGTGCTGGAATTGGGGGAAAAGCAATGAAGAAACAAGGGTTGATATCCTTGAGTGGGAAGATTATAACGAAGAAAGTGTACATGACCAAAATGAAGAAGAATTAGAAGAAGAAGAAGAAGCGGTGGCAGCAGAAGAAGAAATCAGAGAGGCTAGTTTATCTTCTAGTGGGTCTTTTGGAGAAGATTCTTCAAGCTCTTCAAACAGCCCACCAGAAAAGAGGAACAAAAGAGCACCCTTTTGGATGGAAGATTATGTGAGTGGGGGAGAATTTTCAGAAGAAGATCTGCACAACAATTTGGTTCTGTTTTCTCTAACTGCAGATCCTACTACGTTTGAAGAAGCTGTTCAGAGTTCCAAGTGGAGAGCTGCAATGGACTTAGAGATAGAAGCTATCAAAAGAAATGACACTTGGGAGTTGACAAATTTGCCTAAAGGAATGAAAAAGATTGGATTAAAATGGGTTTTCAAAACCAAACTCAATGAAAATGGTGAGGTTGACAAGCATAAGGCGCGATTGGTGGCAAAAGGGTATGCACAACAACATGGCATCGATTACACTGAGGTTTTTGCGCCTGTGGCTAGATGGGATACTATCAGAATAGTAATTGCTTTAGCAGCTCGAAATGGCTGGAGTGTGTACCAGTTTGATGTTAAAAGCGCCTTTTTGCATGGAGAGCTGAATGAAGCAGTGTTCGTTGAACAGCCACAAGGTTATGAGAAAAAAGGTGAAGAGTACAAGGTGTATAAATTGAAGAAGGCATTGTATGGTCTCAAGCAAGCCCCCCGTGCATGGTATAGCCGGATTGAAGCATACTTTGTAAAAGAAGGATTTGAGAGGTGCAGCTGTGAACACACCTTATTCATAAAGGCTGGAGATGGAGGTAAAATTTTGATTGTCAGCTTATATGTTGATGATTTAATTTTCACTGGTAATGATGAGAGCATGTTTGTTAAGTTCAAAAGTTCTATGAAACTTGAGTTTGATATGACTGATTTGGGAAAGATGAAGTATTTTCTTGGTGTGGAGGTTTTACAAAATCCTGAAGGCATTTATATTAGTCAAAGAAAGTATGCACAAGAAGTTTTGAAGAGGTTTAACATGGAGAACAGTAATAGTGTGAAGAATCCCATCGTTCCTGGTGTTAGATTAATGAAGGATGGAGGAGCCAAAGTGAATGCTACCATGTACAAACAACTGATTGGAAGTCTTATGTATCTAACTGCAACAAGGCCAGATTTGATGTATGTGGTGTGTCTCCTTAGCAGATTTATGGCAAGTCCCACTGAGTTGCATTTGCAAGCAGCAAAAAGGGTGTTAAGATACTTGAAAGGCACTTTGAATTTGGGAGTCTTTTATCAAAAGAAGGGTAATGGAGAGTTGCTGGCATATACAGACAGTGATTATGCAGGGGATACAGATGACAGAAAAAGCACTTCTAGCTATGTCTTTCTACTTAGTGAAGGAGCTGTGTCATGGTCTTCAAAAAAACAGCCTGTAGTCGCTCTGTCTACTACTGAAGCAGAGTTTGTCGCGGCTGCCTCTTGTGCTTGCCAAGGAGTGTGGATGAGGAGAGTTTTGGAGAAGCTTGGCCATTCTCAAGGCAACTGTACCACTGTTATGTGTGATAACAGTTCTACCATTAAATTATCCAAGAATCCAGTTATGCATGGACGCAGCAAACATATTGATGTAAGGTTTCATTTCTTGCGTGAATTGACCAGAGATGGAGTTGTTGAGCTGAAGCATTGTGTCTCACAAGAACAAGTTGCTGACATTATGACAAAACCACTTAAGCTGGATGTGTTCTCAAAGCTGCGTGAGTTAATGGGTGTATGTGAGGTTCCAAGAGTAAACTGATTGCAGTAGTGCTTTCAGTTTATGGGAGAAATTGTTGGGGCTGAAGTAGTCAAACTTTAGTTTTTTCATTCAGTTAATAATTCCTATTATTTAGGACACGTTAGGCATTTATCATGTAAACGTGGGTTGTTCTGTTTCAGTTTTTATCTCCTTGTTAGTTTTCAATTTCTATTTGATGTAAGGCTTATATAAGCCAATTGCTCTTTTCAATAAAATAACTTTCAGTCCATATACTCTTGTTCACAACAATTAGCATGAAAGTGGAACAAATGAATATAATTAATAATGTCTATGTTCTTTAAACAAATGATGGTAGGACATTTTTCAACTTGTCCAATGTCCACTATATAGCTAGACTTACATGTTGACCATCTACCTTGCAAGAAAATACGGTGTCCAAATGTTAAACGGTGATTGACAAATCATGTTATAATGGTTACTTTTAATATATCACTTTTGTGGCAGTTTTTTTTACAAAATGGAAAGTAGTGAAAAAAAAAATTAACTTTTCAATTTGTGTCTGTAAAAAACGACTACTAATTAGACGTCAAAAGAGTATGGGTTGGTACTTGGTATTGTAGCGTGGTTGTGGTGTTAGAGCCACTCATTCACAAATGACAACCATGCAAGCAGGGGCGGACCCACATTAGGTTGACGGGGTTCAGATGCACCCCCTGAAAAAAGAGAAAACTCCACATACCCCCCTGTATTATTATTTTTTTGAACCCCTTGAAAATTTCAATTTGCACCAAAGACCCTTTCTCTCTCACTAACACACACACTTCTTACTCGGGCCCTCATCCTCTTGCTCTCGCTAGGTCAAGCGCGCACACACACCAGCCACCACCACGGCACCACGTCGCTCAGCCACCAGTGCACCACCGACCACCACCACAGCACCACCAGTGGGTTACCAGTCCAGTGAGTCCACCACGCACCCTTGATTTTTGGTGAGTACCTATTTACCATTTTCCCCAAATTTGGAATCCGTTGTTTGATTCTCATAGCACAATTAGTTTCATCAAGCTTTTCTCATGTCATGATCTGTACCTCTATCTGAATTCCTCCCCCTGCTTTGGACATGGTTCATGGACGTTGTTGTGTTGTTTGCTTTGGCTTTGGGGTAGCGCTACAGTAGCATTTCAGCCCAGCCGTGAATTGGGGTTTGTTTCTTTTCCTCTGGTAGCAAGGATCCTGGCTCGTTAATACTCTCCTGTTGTAGCTACAAGTGTCTGCTTTTGCTCCTTGCCCGCAACTGCTATGTTTCTTTTCTTATTCTTTTTTTTGAGTTTGTAGTAGTTGTAGTTGTCTGTAGTAGCTTTTTTCTCTTTTCTCTATTGTTCTGTGTTTGCTTTTCTATGCAAGGGGCCTCTTGAAATTTAGTGGCCTTTTGCTTTGATTGTATCTTTCTCTTTTGTTGAAATAAACTCAGCTTTCTAAAAAAAACTAGTGAATTAGAAGTTTCATCAATTTGTTTGATTTTGATTTGGTGTTAAGATCGGAGGGAAATTGCAATTTCTGTTTTGTGCTTGGTGTTCACTTTCAATGGGAAATTGTTAAATAACTTGTGCTTAGTGTTCACTTTCAATTTCATAATTGGGGCTCTAAAAGCTAAAGTTCTCTCTGAAACTTTGGCTCTCCTACTCTTGATATTGGCCTTGTTTCGCTGCTGATGTACCTCAGAGGATTGCTAGAGACATGATTTTGATAGCAGCTAGTTGGATCAATTCTGATTACAAGGTTATTGGGTTTTGTAGTGACATAGGAAGTTAAAGGCTATAGGAAGTTAAAGGCTGGTAGGCTCATAAGTAGGCGTTCCTAAGCCTTGCATTTTCTTGTCTGTTCTTGCCTTTGTCTTTGTACTGTGTCCCATGGACCTCTCTTTTCTTTTTCTTGTTCATGTTCCTTGTAATTACCATAGGTTGAGGTATCCGTAGTACCTCTATAGTACCAATTTACTTACCAAAAAAAAACTTTCAATTTCATTTGAAAAATGTGAATCCCCTGACCTCGGGGTCCAGGATCCGCCACTGCATGCAAGTGGTCCTTCTTCATTGATATTCAATACAAATATATATACATGAAGACCTAATTCATCAGTGTAGTAAAATTCTCGCGACGTGTCTTAAGAATCATCCTCACGAACTGATCAAGATGTTAAATGTTAAATGCATATCTTTTTACCTAACCCACATTAAGTTATTACACTAGCTAGCTATAGCTCTCGTGTTAGTTTTACAATAAGTTAAAGAGTGTGGACAAATTGTAAAGGCAACAATATTTGTTGGAAGAGAAAGGTACCTGATCAATCTTAATTAGTTGAGGCCCATGAGGGATCCCCACATGGTATATTGGCATGGGCGAAATTTTTTGGGGCAAGCAATTTGTGGGCTGTAGATATAGTTCGGTTTGGCCGGTGTTTCATTAATGAATGCTTTATAAAGAAGAGTTTTGTCAAGGCCAAACACAAGTCATCACAGTTAACTTATTAATTAGAGTAAAATACACCCAACCCCTCAAGGTTTGTTAGAATTACACTCCACCCCATTCTTATCTAAAATCTATACCCCACCCCATTTTATATAGAGGCAAATTTAGTGACGAAAAATATTCTTCATTAATAATTAGTTATTATTTAAATTGTTAATCAATAATTTCAAAAAATATTTTCAATATAATCCAATAAATTTAAAAATGAAAACATCACAGTCCTCTCATTCTCTCAATCGCATTCTTCATCTGTAAATTCACAATGCAAATTTTGCAATAGCACACCTGACCGGTTGACAAACCATATCTCGAACATAGTGAAACATGCTTGTATTTTCATATTTGGTAATAATTTAATTTTAATCAAAATAATCTCTTTATACCTCAAATTTTCAAAATTGGATTGTAGACCCAAAAAGCAACACAAATGTGTGAAGAAAATAGAGAAACAAAATTAAGAAATATGAAGTGGATTGGAGGTTATTAGAACCCAACGATGCGGTGGAACACTGTTTTTAACAAAATCCAACAACATCTTAAACCAACAGAGCGTTCGCTCACAACTTAAAGGGGTAAAGTTCACAAGAAGTAGTTGAACAAGTAGCTTTGGGGAAGTGCGATTCACGTTCTGGGGTTCAGGTCGCAACAAAACTTTGAGGCATGGTGGTGCCATGGGGTTTCACATTCTGGGAAGGTGGCCGCCGTGTTAAAGGGAGCAAAGGCTTGGTGGTAACCGTTTGTCGTGAGAAATATGATTTGGAGATAGATGGGACTTAACAGACAAAGTCGATGGTTTTTTTAAATTTAATTCAGTAAAGTTATTTTCATAAATTAATGTATGATATTGTATATGCATTACATTTATTTAAATTTTAACTAATTAGTAATTATTTTTTATTAGTGACGAATTTGTTTTCGTCACTAAAGTTTGCCTTTATAAAAATGGGGTGGAGTGTAGATTTTAAAAAAGAATGGGGTGAAGTGTCATTCTTACAAACCTTGAGGGGGGTGAGTGCATTTTACTCTATTAATTAAGAAGCATAATTGAAATAAAACTAGTATTTGTTGTAATGCACATTTAATTTAATCTTATGAGTAAATTTAAGAAAAATGCTAGCAGTACTCTCTCTAGTACTCTCAATTTTATTAGTTAAAAATCGTACGAGGTGGGCCACTAAAATGTAAGTATCACTGCTTCCAATTTAAAAATGTGCTTTTAAATTTGGAAAATTCTAAAACTTGCCGGTGGGAAGTGTAGTGGGAGGTGGGAAGGGGAGGTAAGATGAGGGAGGGTGGATATGGTGTTTAGAGGAAGGTGAAGAGTTCAGCCATTCAGGGTGGTGGGATGAGTGGGAGAAGAAGGAAGAGGAAGAGACATGTGGTGGTTATGGGGAAACTGATTTGGTGATCATGGAGGGGTTTGGTGTGGTGGCCGAGATGAGTTTGTCGTGGTTGAAATGAGTTAGTGGTCGGAATCTATCATGTGGTCGTTATGAAGGGAGTAGATAGAGGAAGGGGAAGAGTAAAAAGACTAGCTTAAAAAAATTAGAGGAATCCATGATGCGAAAAATACACGTGGTCAACCCTCAATTGACTAGACTCACTACATGAATTGATGACGGTAAAATTGATGACACGTAGGCAGAAAAATATCAATTAGCTAGATCTATTGCAAATATTTTTTTTCCAATGAATCTATTGCAAATGTTTTTTTTTATTATAAGCTATCCCACGTAGTTTAAAAAAAGAAGAAGTTAAGGTACATAAATAATTAGTTAATTTGTCAAACACATTTGAAGAACTTATTAAACTAATTAATTTTTTAACTAATCAAATAAATTTTAAACTGGCTTAAAAGTATTAGCAAACACTGAAACACATTCCTTAAAAAAAAAACACTGAAAAATAATTATAAATTTATAATACCGAACATTGATATTACTCCAAGCTATTTGAAATAAAATAACTAATCATGTTTTGAGTTAAATCCAAGTAGCTTTTTCTTAACTTTTAGACAGCTTCTATTGGCTTCTATTTTCCGCATTTATTAGTTGCAATACAATTATTATCCTAAATTTTTAAAATAAACTATTGAGAGATTGTGATCGAGCTTGTGTTTATATTTACATGTATTCTTCATCAAAGATAATATTATTCGACATGAGCTAGAATATCCCTGCATCATATAGTAGAGTTGACTCTCTTATATTGTAGAGTCTTTTTAATTTACAAAATACAACCCTCGAATCCGAAATCTTATTTTAAAAAAACAATAATACCATCATATGTGATTGTGATGAGCTTGTTTGATTGTTTAATTTCAAATTGAATAAAAGATATGCTTACACTGTAAATTAATAAATTAGTTACCTGCATGTGCTTATTTCATAGAACTGAAAATCAATGTAAGTAAACAATGCAGTCACCATTATAGAAAAGGTTGTTGATATTTAGGTGACATAACATCATATATCCATATAACTTTTCTGGAATAAAGTGGAGCGAGAGGTTTGTTGGCATGTAGGTGTAGATATTAGAAGCGTATAAAAACTTTTCATTAGCTTTTAATAAAAATATAAAAAATAAGGTGTAGATATTAGAAGCGTATAAAAACTTTTCATTAGCTTTTAATAAAAATATAAAAAATAATAATTAAGTTTAAATCTTAACACTACATGCTCATTTTTTTTTGAAAGACATGCACTACATGCTCATTTTATTATAATATAATATAAAATTATTCATGCAATAAATGTACATATCCACTTATCATGCGCTTAAGCGAAATCTAGATCGCTAAGTCATAGAGGCTATGATACTTTGTCAATCAACCAATTACCCAAAAAATTTAAGTTGTTGGGTAAGAACTACATGAATGATTTTATATTATATTCTAATACATTTTACTAGCGTCAAATATTAGCATTGGTCCCAACGTCAACGTAAATTAGCAAAATCGTTGCAAAACCAACGTAAAATGTACAAAAAACTGAACTGCACATATATAATGGTAGCGTCGGAACGACCGCTATGTTGTTGCGTAAGCTAAACCGCTGAAGCGTCGGTTGTAAGACACACTAAAACCACTGACCACTTAGCGTATGCCCAACGTCAATTAGTGAAGATTCAGAGTCAATACTAATTTCCCCGATCAACTTAGTGTCAGAATTGACCGACGCTAAGTTGAACTCTGATGGACCCATCTAAAAACTTGTCGTCCTTGGCTTCTCTGCCTCATTGACCTTATAAGCCCCCTCTTCCCTCAAACCCCATCCACACACTTCTCCCTAACCCTCATCACCGACCGGGCCCCTACTTCCCGTCATGCTGCCTTGCCGCACCCCTCCTTTGCACGCCTCCTCTCCCCCTCACCTCACCTCTCTGTTACAGCCCACAGTTTCATATATTCATAATTGATGTAGACATATATATTCATAATTGATGTATACATATCTTAATTGAAACCATGTGGTAATCGTTGGACAACTTCGAGTTCCAAATATTTTGTTTGTAGAAATATACTCACGCGATATGGAAATTGTTCACCTCTATCATATGTTTAATATATAATGAGGTCGGCAGATGAAAAACCAATAATGATGAGATTCTATGAAATGTGACGATGTTGAAATAGAGAACTCTCATGTTTTGATTTCGAACACTTATAAATTGTATAAAAAAGTGAGACGTACAATATACGAATTATAAGAAAGATATGATTATGCATTATTTTGTCCTACAAATTCATCTTTTTGTATGAAAGTGTGATATAAAATACAGTTAAAATGTTTTAAGCTTATTGTTGATTATAAGATGATTATTAATCTATGGTGTGCTTGAACTAATATGACTTCTAAAAAAGTCAAATAACTGTATCATGTAATGTGAAACTAATGAATTGAAAAATTGACCGAAGTGATCTATATATATGTATGACAATAGAGAAAAGACTAGTTAAAATTGTCTCAAATGCATTTGTATAGAACACAAAGCTTAACGACCATTGCTTGTACATAATCATTATTTAACTATATTTTTTAATTCAATAATGGGATCTCTTAAATTCATAAATCCTAAAGGCTATTATAGTTAGGTTTTACTTCTAGTTGTTGATAATACTGAGAGTTTGAAAAAACATTTCAGAGACACGAATATAGCCCTTATTTTTTATTTTTGTTTGGAAAATGTAATGTTTTAAAGAAAAAGAAAAGTAATACAATTTAATAACCTACCTAGAATTGAAAACATGCAAAAGAGTTTACATACACTCTCACGGTTTGCACACCTGTCTTTGATTATCCATACAAGAAAAACATGCAAGTCTCTATAAGTACACCCCCATTGTCAAGTCAAGTAATTAACTACTATAGGACAAAGACCTTCCAAAACCAATTTTGTATCTTCTGGCGAGAGAGAGAAAGAGAGATGGGGAGAGAGTACTGTCATCCTTTGCTAAGAGGTGGAAGAAGAGGAAGCAAGTACACACATGCATTTTCTTCAGCTCAGATGGAATCACTTGCAAGCATTTGCGAGACAGTGTTGCCTCCTCTGCAGTTAGAATGTTTGAAAAGTGAACCAAAAAGCAAGGCAGTGCAGTTCTTCTGGAAAGCTTCTGGCTCTGAATTCTCTGTCCCTGATGAGGTACTAATACCACTCTGTTTTTCTCTGTATCACAAACTGTATAGCTTCATTTTTGGAAACCTTTCTATAATTGATTTTTAACCAATATCAATTATTTATTGGAAAAAAAACTTCTGTGAATGGTTATTTAGTGTCAAAACTGGTTCTGAGGAAAGGGAATATGATCAAAACATGCTATATGTTTTTTTTAATTGCTTCTAATTTGCTTGATGCTT
This sequence comes from Lotus japonicus, assembly GCF_012489685.1. Taxonomy (NCBI): domain Eukaryota; kingdom Viridiplantae; phylum Streptophyta; class Magnoliopsida; order Fabales; family Fabaceae; genus Lotus; species Lotus japonicus. Next base: position 47,812,890 of record NC_080045.1, on the reverse strand, counting down.
AAAATTAGTCACAGGAAGATATACAATCCACTGAAGATTATTAGTACAAGATAGGGATAAGGAGGGGTTTCCTGCAAATTAATGATTGGGATTTAATATTCAGAAAAAAAAGTGTCATTGGATTAAAGAGCACAATATTACCAACAAAATGTCAGTCTAGTAGTAAAAAAGCTATATCATCTTATGAATGAGAACACAAATTTGAATATAAAAAAAGACATTTGTTAAAGGACATACGACCGCTTTCGGAATGAGTAGTAACATACGTCAAATTAACAAAAGGATATATGGTCTGGACATGGAGGAAGAGATCCTCTGCAAGTTTGAGGTAATGTCCTTAGGATAAAATTTGGGACATATTCGTGTGGGGAAAGAGAACAGAAGAGAAGCGATCGGAAATGTTTGTCACCATGTGCACTTGTTTATGCTTTTCGGTGGAGTCATCATTAGAAATAATATGAAACTAATAAATAAGGTAGAAAATTGTATTAACTTTGATTCAACATTCCTGACACATCCTTTTTGTAAAAAAAAAAAACGATTATTTTCGGAAATTTGAAGTTGTTACTAATCTGCATTCTTGATTGATATAATCATATAATCACTAGTGTTTTTTACCCGCGCGTTGCATGAGAAATATTTCTATTGTATTTAATACATTAATTAATACTTTGATTATTAAAAATATATTAAACAACGAATGAAATAGAAAAGTCAGAATTGATGAGTAAAGTGGAGATAAAGACTTCTCTTCTAAGCCCGATTGAGACCAAGAGGAACTCGTTTCACATTCTTCGTAAATATGAAGACGATAACACAAATCATAGATATAAGGAATTATCAACATATTAATCTTAAAAAAAATTAATGTGATAGTAGCACAAATCAGGATTGTGTAAGATATATCATAAAGTATAACATTATTGTGTTTATTCCAACTAAGTAGGGATGACAATGGGTAGGTACTATAGTACCATCTTCATACCCGCGTTTTTAAAAATTACATGTACTCGTCTCCATACTCACGTGTGTAGCAACTCGAAGCTCCCCACCTTTAGACAATTCAATGTCATTACAGGAAGCTATCCATCTTTGCCAAAATCTAAATCTATGGATGACAATGGGTCTCAAAATCATAGGGTACCCGCAAAAAATACCCACTATGGGTATGATAAAAAACCGTTAAATGGGTATGAGGTTGAGTATAGATAATTACCCGCAAAAAATAGTGGGTATGGGTGCGGGTATGGGCACTATAGTACCCAACCGGCCCATATCCGCACACATATATTATTATTATTATTATTATTATTATTATTATTATTATAATTATTATTTGGGAATATATTAAAAAATTAACTTAAGCTATAGCTTTCAAACTCACTCTTTTTAAAAAAAGTTTGGGATATATTAATTAATACTCTAAAAATAAATAATAAATAAATTAAGATAAAATTAAGAAATAAACCACCTAAATCCTAATCAAATCTAAAATTTAAAATTGTATTTGTTTTACTCTAAAAATAAATAAAAAATAAATTAAGATAAAATCAAGAAATATACAATATAAATCCTAATCAAATCTAAAATTTTAAAATGTATTTTTTTATGAGAATTAATCTGAGAATGACACGCGTTATTTTTTTTCCAATTAGTGAATATTCTGCACCCTAGAAGATTTTCTTTTCCTCAATCCTTTTGCTTTTGATTAAGAAGAGAAAAGCAGGAATCCTTGAAGCATATGACATCTTACAATTAGTTGAAGAACAAAATCAATTCATGAAGAAGATTGAAACAGAAACCCAAAATGAAGTCTTGAAGAATAAAATACCCTCCTTCACCAATTTGAAAGGACTGTGGTGAAAGAATTGTATTTAGTGTATTTGTGAATCTTGGGGTGGAACCCTTGTGAAACAAAAAATCAAAGGCACATTTCAGTCAAGAGAAACAAAAAATAGTGTATTGCCCCATATGTGCGCACCCCAACAAATTATTTATATGTGAGAAAAAAACAAAATAATTCTCCCACCCAAAATAATTGTGGTTACTTCACCAATAAACTTATACTAACAATCAATTTAAATTTAAATATATAGATCAAAGTAAGATAAGTCACCCAATTGACATACTAAAACTTGAGTATATGCAAAACTAATGAGTTTGAGGAAAACATGAACCAACCTTAAGAATGGGCTAAACATACTCATGAAGATTAAATGTGAGCTCTTCATATGCTTTCATCAATTTGACTGACATGTGCATCATTAAAAAAAATAATAGTAAGTTGTGCATCATTCACATACAGTGCAAATAGTATGCTTATACACACAACTCAAACATGAAGAATAAAAACGGGCAAAATTTGAGAAATGAATATAAATTCAGGCTATCGTAAGTTTCGTAAATTTCTATAAATTATACCAAAATCTGGTTTAGAATGGTTTCACACGCATGAATTTCTACAAACTATACTAAAATCTGGTTTAAAAAAATACAAAAGCGGAAGAAGAACAATAGAAAAAACATTACATCAGAATCAAAACATTACGTCTTCAACAATGATTCGTCAAAGGGTCTATGCAAAAATTTGTAAACTTTTGGATCAAAACACACAAAATATGTGAAATTTAAGAATCCAGGATTGAATTACGAATAAAGGATAAACTGAAATGGCACAAACCATCAATCACAACATGATAAACTCTTCTTCACGTAACATCATCTTACGGCATATCTCTGTCCTGATCACGACATGTGGCAGAGGTAGAAATAGCAGCTATCAAAACTCTGCGTGTCCATGGTAGCTTTGTGGACCCTCAGCACCAAATTAACTCACTTTTCTTAGAATTAACATTAAATAAATAATAAGATTAATTAAGATAAAATCAAGAAATAAACAACCTAAATCCTAATCAAATCTAAACTTTAAAAATGTACTAAATAAAGATAGATAAAAACTACCAAAATTTAGCAAATCACAATAAAAAACTCATAAAATCCTGAATTAAATAAAAATATGAAAAATCAATAAAAATACCATAAAAATTCATTTATACTCTAAAAGTAACTCAAAAATAAAATAAAATATTTATTGAAATTAAAATTAAAAATAAACAATAAATAAGAATAGATAAAAACTATCAAAATCTAGCAAATCACAATAAAAACTCATAAAATCCGAAAATTAAATAAAAATTAATTATTATACTCTATAAATAAATTAAAATAAAATAAAATATTTCCTGAAAGTAAAATTAAATAAATAATAAGATAAAATTAAAAAATAAACAACCTAAATCCTAATCAAATCTAAAATTTAAAAAAGGTACTAAATAAAGATAGATAAAAACTACCAAGTCTAGCAAATCACAATAAAAACTCATAAAATCATGAATTAATTAAAAATCCGAAAATTTAAGAAAATTTAATTAATATACTCTAAAAGTAAATCTAAAATAAAATAAAGTATTTCCTGGATTTAAAATAAAATAAATAATAAGATAAATTAAAATAAAATTAAGAAATAAACAACCTAAATCCCAATCAAATCTAATATTAAAAAAAGTATTAAATAAAGATACATAAAAACTAATAAAATCTAGCAAATGACAATAAAAACTCATAAAATCCCGAATTAATAAAAAATTCGAAAATTCAATAAAAATTAATCATTATATACTAAAATTAAATTTAAAATAAATTAAAAGACCAAATCTTATCTTTTAAAATAATATCAATCAATTATTTTAGAATATATAAAATTAAAACATATATCAATTGAAAATTATATCTTCTAAAATAATATCAATTAATTAGGTTAGAATATATAAAATTAAAACATATATCAATTGAAAATTATATCCTTTAACAAATTGACACGTGGAATAGTTTTTATGAGAATTAATCTGGTGCTGACACGTCACTAAGAATTAATCTGGTGCTGACACGTCACTATGAAAGTTCTTCTTTTCTAATATATATTGATATTGATATTGATATTGATATTGATTGATTGCTATAATCTCACTTTTCTGGATGAATGGTATTTTTATCCATCTATTACTAATAAAATTGTGCTATATAAATATGAATATACATCACTGCTTTTAAATGATATGGCAAAATTTAATCATAAAGGAGAACAATCACACTTTCCCAACTCAATTCTATGTGAATAAAATTTTATCATCATTACAGTTCTCTAAAATGGTTTTCAAACTTTTAAAGTTGATAACTTTGATTTTGTGTGTGTTAAATAATAAAAATAATAAAAATTAATGGTTAGCTGGTGATTAATTTAAGAGGATTGATTCCCATTCAACTGAGCTTCAAAACTAAATTTATGAATATACGAATAATTAATATTACTCTTTCAGAGTTAAATTAGATAAATAATTTCTGATCAAAAAGTTTATAACGTATAATTTCTATATATTTTTGAGCAAAAATGATTTATTCAAATTCAAAGGAGAAGTACTATTTCACATAGGGAGGAAAGAAAAAAGAAAAACGCAAAACCAACCCAAAAGAACAACGAAAACCCAACAGAGAGAAAACAAGATAAAATCAAGCCAAAAACCTAAACCACCCCAAGCACCCACAAGAGCCCCAAAAGCAAAACAAAACCCAAGAGACTGGCACGAAACACCTACATGCCAACCGACCAATTCTCTCTAAGATCCTCCGCCAAACCACAAATAGCCTCCGAAACACCATACCCCCAGATTTTTCCAAATATTAGGCATTCGTAGCACGAGTGAAAAAGCCGCCAGAAGAAGGAGCAAGATCGACAGGAGGAGGGATGCATGAAATTTCCAAGTTGTCTGATTTTCTAGGACGCCCTCAAGGCCTACGAGGAGGTCCATTAGAACACTTTTCACATAATGTTTTTTCCTAGGACGACCTCTACGTCGCGGCTTCAGAGGAAAGAACTCGAGAACTAGATCATCCTCCTCCAAAATGATACCCTCTTCAGCCAAAGAAGAAGAAGCCTGAACTAGAGCCTCACCCTCATCTCTTAGCAGACCTGCCAATTCGTGGTTCATAGAGTCAACCCCAGAAAGAAGAACATGGCCACCCAAATCCCAATCCTCCTTCGGCAAGGCCACATCAAAACCGCAGAAAGAACCAGTGGGAGCACGACCCAAAATAAAACCCGACGATGTCGAAGAACCCAAAAAAAGTGCGTTGGAAGAACATACTCCTGAGGTAGACAAAGGAATACTTGAAAGAGAACCAGCTTGGGTTCTGGTCAAGATATACTAATATTTTAAAAATTGGACTAATAATTAAATCAATCAACGCATTGGTTCATGATTCACTAGTTCAACTGTGGTCAATCATAATTGAACTGATGATAATTAAATATTTAATATTATATAATATATTAAATAATTTATTAACATAAAATGTTAAGAATTAAGTCAATTTAAATTTTATATTGATATAAATCAGTATAATGCATAACTTGTAAGATAAAAATGAATAATATAATAGAAAATGAGAGGTGCACTGATAGTGTAAACTTGTTTTACACATGCTTCCAATTGATTTCCGCCACATCAACGATTTATTAATGTACTTTTTTTTGATAAGCCAAAATTAAAAAAATTTATAACCACTTAGTCCTATGTGGCATAATGTGATTGAATGTCAGTGCAAAACTTTTTTACACTGACGGTGTATATCCATTAATCTCATAATATAAAGATAAAATACAAAAAGCCATGTATGTGAGATGTTAAACTAAACACGAGACATTTTTTTGGGGTACAATTTAGCTTAAAGAAAAACAAAAGACAACACACTAGCGCCTCATAAACAAGGTGCCACGATAGTCATCCGCAATAAGAGGAACAACAACCAACGGAGGAGCATCCAAGCACTGCATCCCGCAATCCCCACGAGCACCCTCCTTAGCTAAAAGATCCGCAACCGAGTTGCCCTCACGGAGAATGTGCTCAAACTTAACCACCCAACTCTGATCAATCAACCAAGCAAACCACCGCAGCATAGACATGAAATACGAGACATTTAGTGAAATAAAATATATTTTGATTGAATTTAAAATAAAACAAATTGTTTTGTGAAAATTCTTAGGATATTTTAGATTTTTTAAAATATTATAGGTTTAAATTTGCTCGGGCCGATTTAATAGCACCAGTTTTGATCTGTTCGACTATTTATTGATCGCTTTTCACCGTTTGTGAGGTTTGCTTGTTTTTCCCTTCAAATGGATTAGTAACTTGACCAATTTCCGGTTTAACTAGTCAGACCGGCCGATTCGGTCTTGTTTCTTAACAATGGATAAGATAATACATGATAGGACAAGATAATTGGATAATGACATTATAGGATAAGAGCATGATAGACTCTTATCATATCTTATGCTTGAGGTGGATAAAATAATAATAGAATATAATATAAACAATGAGAAATGTATGAAATTTCCCATCGAATAGAAAGTACAATATGTTTTTTAAAATTTAATTTTTCTAAATTAATTTTTTAAAAACTTAATTATTCAATTAAAATTAGTTTTATAAATTTACAAATGAGATTATTTTTTAAGGTAAATGCTATTTTAAAATTAACAAAAATTAAAATTTTAATTAACTAGCAATCTAAATTAAAATTAGATAGGTAACCAATTGGTTTTAACTTAGTAGTACGGAGTTCCAAATAATAAAATCTAATTAAAATAAAAAATATTATTAAAAGTATTAATTTTCAAATAAGTCTGTATTTAAAACTATAAAATATTCTATAAGTACCAAAAAAGGATTATGTTGGGATCGATTCCTGACGGGTGTAGTTTATGTTTTCGATGTACTAAAAAAGGATTGTGTTGTCTACATATTAGGTTTTAAATTTTGATAGTGTGTTTTTAAAAAGCATATTTTTTACCTGCCAATTTTAAAATTGGATGTAGTGTATTTTGAATTAGCACAAAACTAGTTGGAACTTAGGGTGAGAAGGAAAAAGATGAAGGTGATAGGTGAGATTGAGGGAAGAAGAAGATGGAATGGGGTATTTTAGGATTTTGGAAGAAAAATGTGTGGTTTGAGGTGCTGAAATAACTTTCCATAACTTTAACTTAGCGAGCCCAGTTGATGCTGCCCTCGATGATGACGCAGGCTATAGTGGTTGCTCCCACGTCTTTTCTTCCTAGCACTTGGTCTCTCCCGGATGGGGACTTTGTGAAGGTCAGTTTTGATGCTCCACTCTCTTCTTTAGGGATGATAGGTCTAGCTTATGTTGCTCGTGACAAATATGGTTTGGTGTTGGTTTCAGCAACCTCTTCCCCAATGAAGGCTTTCTCTCTAGTGGTGGCGGGGGCTTTGGGTTTGCCAGGGGCTTTGGGTTTGCCATGGGCTTTTGTCCACAAAGTTAGGTTTTTGTCTATGCATTTGTTTTGGAGGTGGAAGCAAGCAACTATGGGAGCATCCTACCTTGACTATATTATTAGCGATTACCGCAATTTAGTGTCTTATTTTAATGTTGTTGTTTTTTTTTTGTTTGTGCGTCGTACTGATAATGTTGTTGTCTTGTTGTCGATAGTTTGGAAAAACTATCTTTTACCACTGGTTTTAGGGTCTAGATTGAAGAGGTCCCATATGAGATCTTTCGTTAATTCATTATGATGTAATAGTTTTGTGCCATATTTCCTATTCTTCTTAATATATGGAGCTTGTTTTTTTTTTTTAAATATATAGCGGTTCCAACTATTATTTAATTGATATATTTTCAAGGGTCTCTCTAATATGCACCACTTTTAGAGTGGTGCAATTTTACACCACTTACTTTGATCAGTTATACCAGGTCAACACATTATTTTTTTTTTTAAAAAAGTATCATTAAAAATTTGTTATATATTAAATTTCTTTAAAAAAATATGTTTTGACCTATTATAGCAGGTTAAAAAAAGAGGTGTAAAATTGTACCACTCTAAAAAGTGGTGCATTAGAGGTCACCTATTTTCAAAACTAATATTTTTACATTTATAAATTAATATTCTTTATGCAAGGGAAAGTTTGTAAGAATGTTTCAAAGTTTGTTGGAGAGTAAACCTGTAAAAGCACCATTACTTTATGCCTTTATCCCAAGTGAGTAATTACAATCTATTGATCTGAAATGTGCTCAGGTTGCAGAGATACTAGTGAAAAGAGCTCTATCAGAAGCATTGATACTACTGAGAGTGATTCTGTGGTTGTTGTCAACAAGGTTGGGCACTTTGCTGCTATGTGGGTCTCTCTGTCTGAGCAAAAGTTGGCCCTTCATCACCAACTTCTCAAACATTCCTTTGGACAAAAGACAAAAAGTTGTTCAGAAATGGCACAAGCATCGGTTCCTCACACCCATCAGACTTGCATTTGTTTACATCAAAACCCTTTGTCTCTTTGTTTTCTTCTCTCAGGCAAAACAACTTCCTTTATTCACAAATTCCATAGAGCACTGTTTTATTATTCTGCCTCCTAGTCCTATGTGTTTATGATAATGTGTGTGTGATGGAATATTCACTTTACTTGTGTGCAGTGTAATGACAAAGGTGAGAATCCAGCATGGGAAGCTATTGGATATCAGGTTGACACTGCTGATGAGATAACAAGCAATGTGAACAAAGAGAGGCCTCTTGAGAAGGGAATTGTAGAAGCTATGACTGAGAATAACTCGAGTTTGCCTCGGTCGCTTGCGCAGAAAGGTCTTGAAATCGATATAGATGCTGAAAACAACATCCTCAAAGTCAAATGTGATGTGGTAATTGTTGGGTCTGGTTGTGGTGGAGGAGTTGCAGCTGCTGTTCTTGCAAGCTTAGGCCTGAAAGTGCTGGTTCTTGAGAAGGGAAACTACTTTACTCCCAGTGATTACTCTTCTCTAGAAGGTCCTTCTTTTAATGAGCTTTACGAATTAGGAGGAACTTTAGCATCATCTGATGGTAAAGTGGCAATTCTGGCTGGTTCAATTGTGGGTGGAGGCTCTGCTGTTAATTGGGCAGCATGTATTAGAACACCAGATCATGTGCTTAAGGAATGGGCAGAGGATCACAAGTTATCACTCTTTTCAAGCCATGAGTACCTTTCTGCCATGGACATGGTGTGTAAAAGGATCGGCGTAACGGATCAATGTGCTGAGGAAGGGCTCCAGAATCAAGTTCTCCGAAAAGGTTGTAAGAAACTCGGTCTTCAAGTTGATTACGTGCCGAGAAATTCATCAGAGCATCATTACTGCGGGTCTTGCAACTTTGGTTGTAGAAGAGGAGATAAACAAGGGACTGAGGTTACATGGCTTGTGGATGCTGTGGATCATGGTGCAGTGATACTAACAAGATGCAAAGCTGAAAAGTTCATATTGGGAGATAACAAGGAAGGACGCGTGAGACGAAAGAAATGCTTAGGAGTGATGGCAAATGTCTTAACAGATAACATCACATGGAGACTGCAAATTGAGGCCAAAGTAACAATCTCGGCATGCGGGGCTCTTTCAACACCCCCTTTGATGATCTCAAGTGCATTGAAGAATAAGAACATTGGTAAAAACCTTCACCTGCATCCAGTGCTAATGACATGGGGATATTTCCCAGACTCAATTCCTGATCTCAAGGGTAAAAACTATGAGGGAGGAATAATTACTTCTATCCACAAGGTGCTATCTGAGGACTACTCCAAAGTAAAAGCTATAACTGAAACTTCAGCAGTGGGACCGGGATCTCTTTCCGTGCTGATTCCTTGGGTGTCTGGACTTGACTTCAAAGAAAGAATGCTCAGATATTCTAGGACTGTTCATTTCATCACAATTATAAGGGACAAGGGTTCCGGAGAAGTTAAGACTGAGGGTCGGATAAAGTACGAGTTAGACGAATCTGACAAAGAGAACATCAACGAAGGAGTGCAGCAGGCACTGAGAATTCTAGCAGCAGCCGGAGCAGTTGAAATAGGTACTCACAGAAGTGATGGCCAGAGAATTGAGTGTAGTGGGAATAATGAGAAGGAATTGAAGAAATTTTTGGAATCAGTGTCTGCAAAAGGAGGGCCAATGTCTCATGAAGAAATTTGGAGTTTGTATGCCTCTGCACACCAGATGGGGAGCTGCAGGATGGGCGTGACCGAAAAGGAAGGTGCAGTCGATAAGAACGGGCAGAGTTGGGAAGCAGAAGGCCTGTTTGTGTGTGATGCCAGTCTGTTTCCAACTGCAATTGGTGTTAATCCCATGATCACAATCCAGTCTACTGCATATTGTATCGCGAAGAGAATCCCAGAACTTTTGAGAATGGAAAAGAAGTAGCAGGTATTTTGTTCTTTCTTTCTTTCAAGCAAGTATACCATGCCAGTGTAGATCAATAAATTATGGCTCCCCAGCATCCTTTTATAGTTCCTATGGTCTCTCAATTCCTGCAAAGCTTTGTATAATGCCCTCAAAGAACTAGTTTGATACTATTATTCTCATTATGCAGTAAAACACTATTCTGTATTCATTGCAACCAGTTAAATTGATACTACTTCTATTCTTGATTACAGTTTAAATTAGATTAAACAGAAACAAGCCTCTAATTGCTTAAACCAAGGAGAAATTGATGATAAACAAAAGGAAAGAAATCAGAAGTTTTTTCTCCTTATGTTGATATAGAATGGGAAATCATAATTTTGAGAGCCAATTTACAGGATAAATGTCATTTGAGATGCACATTTTGCATTGCATAGGGAGTGATCTCACAAGTTTTAGGGATGACTCCCTTTCTGTTGCTCACAAACTCTCTGCCTCTTGTTGGTTACCACCCCTGTTGGACTTCTTTACTTGTATGAAAATTTGACCTCAGTAGTCAGAGTCATTCTCTCGAAATGGTAACGGAACTGTCTTCACTGCCCGGTAATGACCAACGTTATTTAGATGCTCATTTTCCAACCTGTTCAGAGAAGTTATGAAGTTCATCAGTGATTCTATGAATCTGTTCACTATTGACAACTGTTAATTCTGTCATTTCCACCCTATTTTTTTAATAACATCATTGTTCTAGCACAAAGTAGGTCTAAATACCTAACAGGTTGTGGTTTTAAGAGGACTTGTTTATTGACAAGCATTAATAGGATGTGTTACTTTAGCTGAAATAGGAAATTTAAAGTCTGCTTAAATCAATTTAATGGGATAAAATGTGAGAAATTGCACCTGTAGAAATTCCAATGCCCTCTTCGAATAACCTCAAGTGCAGCTAACAAAAACTCTAGCAATCTTGATTGAACATGCCCCACTTTGAAATGCATGAAAGTCTGAATCCATGTCACTCTTAGGACAACATTTAAGGCCTGCAATCCAATATCATTTTCTGACATTAAAAAACTTATGATTGTGATATTCAGATCAGAAAATGGTAGATAACTTACAATAGACATGTAGTATATGTTTTTGTTCTTTAGAACTAGATCATCTCTGAGCCATGGATTTCTGGATTTGGGATTCAGAAATCCCCAGTCCTTGATAAAATCCCAGTACAATTGATAAGCTGTGGCCACCACAGAACTGATTAAAAACATAGCTAACCACAGATTGTCATGCTGCCTGCTGTATGTTACTCTAGCCACTGCTGCCACCATTGCGGAAACATATTTACCCATGTTAGCCAAATGGTTCACATCACTGTCATCAAACCACCGTCTCGCGCACTGGTAAGAGCATGTACAATGGCAAAGAAAAAGTTCAATTAGAAATGTAACAAGTTCCAAATTCCTGAAGTAGTTGTTAGTTTTCTAGGTTACAATGTCAAACAGAAATATACAACTACTAATTGAATCCAAGTCTTACCTGCATAGCACGCCAATAATACGGCAAAAATGAGATGATATAAGTGATTTCCATGTATAGCCTTCCAGAATGGCAGGCCTCAGAATGGTGTGTTTTGAGAACTCTAGCAAAAAGATGACAACCTGTAGTTTGCAGATGCCTTAGCAATGGAATCTGTATCCAAAACAATAACATGCAAAATTTAATGTTAACTAGGATGCATAATAGGAAGATGTGAACTTAGGAAAAAAAATATTAAAAACTTGCTTGCTACAATAAGATCACCTGGCTAGTTAGTTGGTCAGCCATAAAAAAGTCTACTAGCAAAACCTGAAAAAATGATAAATCAGAATGAAATAATGTCATGTTCAGTTTTCTACATGTATGATATTACAAATGTATATTCCAATTGAGGGAAGCTTACCTTATAAATTGGAGAGCAGACTATGTTGCGAATAACACGGATGAAGCAGTACCGGGTCGGGCGATAGAAAATGTCCAACGGGCAAATGAGCAGCGCTATGTAAAACTGAAAATTGAAGTTCACAGTCAGCACAAAAGTTTAACTGAGTTAAATACCAGACATGACAATGACATTATAAATCACTTTTTTTCTGGTTTTCAAGCTAACTAAGCTAGTTGGTTTTCAAAAATAAGGAAAAGCAACAATGCTCGTTAGACGAACCAGAAGAAGAATTCCAGGAAGAGCATCAATTTGGCCTGGAGAAAAGCCTGCAGCTCTTAAAAGCAGGTGTAGGACCATTGCCCCAACCACAGTTGTCATCAAGGAAGCGCTTATCAGAAATGCATCTCTGTGCTTGAGTGCTGTGCTGGGTGAGAATTCAAATATGAAATTGTAGTTGATTCTTGTACTCCTCCACATGTACAAGTTGCATCCATACATAAACATGTGCAGGCTTAACAATGCAAACACACTGCACAATATCATTCTAACCATTAGTGCACTTATAATGTAGGCACTTTTGTGTAAATTCAGCAAATTAAATATTCAAGGCAAGTTTTTACAAACTGCTTGGCTTAAGTATGCTCAATTTCATTGTTTATATTTATAAAGATGAGTTGGATTAGACAGGATTTTATAATCTGCTTAGGAAAAGTTTTTCTCTCATTTTTACCATTATCAAGAACTTGGCACATTGGCAATCATTTCAGGGCATTTAACAAATATTATCTGATAGTTAAATGAGAGTTTATTTGAAGCTGGTTTCTCTACTTAGTGCATGTTTGAAAACCCTTTTACAGTCAATTCTAAAGCTAGAATCAGTTCTGGGGAGAATATTTTGTGAGTAGCTTCGGAGTTTCAAAATTTATTCTGATGAATCAAAAGCTGATCCAAGTATGACATATAGTACCTGAAAACAGGATAGACACTATCCATATAAGCAGGTTCATTACTGGCGGAGAAAATACCGCACAAATGGGCCAAGATTGCATATACACAAAACAAGGATACAAAACAACCTGTGGACAACCCTGCAGAGATAGTAAATAGGAAATTAAGGATCATAAGTAAGGTGTTAAGATGAATAGCACATGTAACTTGTGTCTATTTTCTATGAGAACTTTTTCCCACAACAATTTAGCACTTATGTAATATTCACTTGGTTTGAGTACGTATACTCCACTTGAGGAAATCATAATCAAGCTGGAAACATCGACATTCTAGTGGGGCTAGCTCTCCAAGGGTTTTTTTTAGGACACAAGACTTTGAACTCAAAATCTTGTTTAAATAAAATTAAACATGTACAACTTGAACTAACCATTCATTGCTAGCATTTATGTTGTATTCAAATTAAATTATCTAAGTACAACTGTTTTTGTACAAAATTTGCAAAATAGTGGGAGAGAAGTGTATTATTGTTGATGTGATAGAGAGATAGGTAGTAAAATGATTTTCTAAATAATGTTGTACAAAATCAATGTATGAATAGTATAACTCATTCAAATTTGACCCATCAACTAAGTGCATCCACACAATGCACAAATTAGTGGCTACAGGGCCATTGGTTAGTAGCATTGCATCATTATATTATTTGGCTTGTGTCTTAGTGCACTAAGTGTTAACCTCAGATATTGCACTGCAATTTGAAGTGGCAGTGTTGCCATTATGCAAAAAATATGTTACTAGTGTTACTGAATGTATGGTGCAGAAATGGACAGACAGAGAAAGAAACATTATATTACCGACAAGGAAGGTGACCATATGTGAATCTTTATGTTGTTGTGGTCTTAAAAACTTCATTGCCTTTTTCCTATCATTGTTGGCGAAGTGCTTTGTGAATATGGTTTCCACTTCGTCCATTAGTCTAACAACCTTAAAAACCAAATATTTTAATCATAATAACTTTGATTAGAATACCATATAACCCAATCTCCACACCAAGATCAAAAGGTACTTAATTAAAAGGAGTGGCTTTCCTCAACATGTACCTGATCAGAACTAACAAAATGTGATCTCTTCACTTCTTTTAAATAGTTTCCAGAAGCTTTTTGACAAGACACCTGCTAGATCATAGGAATGTTGTTAGATTTGAACTTCAAAGATCTTAGAGATTAGAGAAGCTAAGTTAATTGAAGTTATTAGTTGCAGAAATAAATTATCAATGCCAAGGAAGTTCATTTCAATATAATATATATGGCTTATCAAAATAAATCAATGCCAAGGAAGTGAATTAAGTCACAATCGTGTATTGCAATTCGACATTATTGTTAAGATGTCCCACACAATTAACTAAAGATATAGCTACATATGTCCACAGTCTCTTAGATAGGTAAATGTTTAAGTACACATTAAAAGTTGAAGTGGTTATGTAATGGTCCTAAATACTTTTATTTAAATACATACTTTTCTTATGCACTCAGACTTGCACAAAGAAAATTAAATTATTTTAAGCTAATCACATACTTTGTCAAACAACTTTAATCTCCACTATCAATTAAAGTTCAATAGATGCACTATGAAGCTTATTTATTTATTTTTTGACGGTAAACTATGAAGCTTAATTTAAATTCAAAGAAATATGACTCCATCACTCAAAAGGGGACATTGAAAAGAGAAAATTGTGGTTCTGCCACTATCTTTATCCCACGTGTAGTGTCAGTCAAATATAGTGGGGTCGAAAATCAGGTATTCAGGTTGATTTTCTCAATCATGGAGATGGTTGGTCTGGTTGCTAAAACTCTCACAAGCTTTATGTGAGAAGTGTAGTCTTCAAGGGCAAGTTAGGTTGAAGTATGAAGAATAATATGACAACAAATGACTAATTAATTATTGATCAGAAAATTGGCTAAAATTCCTCTTCATTTTTGTCTTTACTTTAGCAAAATATGTGATATGAATGTGACCCAAGAGAACTTTATTCCTACATATATAGCAAATTTGTAAGTAACTAGCTAATGAACAAAAAGAATAATATCTCATCGAATCCCTCTGTATATACTAGGGTGACAAAAGAAAAGATGAGAATAATTTTAAACCTTACCTTGTCAAACTTCTTAAGGATTTTTGAAAATGCTACCATATTCAGTGAGCTGCCAAAATAAAGATTATTTGATTTAGAAAAATTGCACAATAATGAAAGATGCTTATAGTAAGAGCATAAAACTTACTCAATTTGATCTCATCACTCATCAGGCACCATTTGAAAATTAGGTAGGTTTCTCACGTAACGCAACAAAAAATAATGTTACTTAGATACACATTTTTGGAATGAAAATACTTCGATGAAATGTGTTTAAAATTGGTTCGCCGATGAACTATATTCTTACCTCTAATATTTAGTGACTTCCAAGTTAGAACTCTAATTGTTAACTCTAGTATTCAAATTATTTTAATCCGGTTCCAATTTCTTTAAATAAATTGACTGTAACTTTATACTCATACCATATTATTTATTTATGTACCAAAAAAAATTTATTTATTTAGATTTTCTTGCCATTCTGACATCAGTTGCGATGGATGGCTCAAATTACCTGTATGTTTTGAGCAGGCCAAGGCCTCTATAGAGCTCCACAAAGGCACTTCTAATCATTTTCTCAGCACATTGAATCTTCCTCTTGTGAATGAAGTCACCGGTTGGATTGTTCACTAAATCCTCCCAAAGCATGCTTGTGATAGCCGTAATCGCCCGAGTTGGGTCAATTCTCATTGCCATTTTAGGCTTCAATCCTTTCTTCGCTTTTGACATCGTTGTTGAATTCACAAAACTCACTCCATTTCTCTCTAGTGTTGATATTACCTCATCCGTTTGTGAAATTTCTGAGTTTGTTTCGTCTGAGTCTCCAAAATTTTCTGCACCAACTAATATAATCATGCAACTTATTAATGATATCTATGTGGAGAATATAGAAATAAGAGCTCACAACTTTACTCTCTCTCCGTTCCTAAATAACTGACACTATTTTTACCTAAATTTTGTTCCTAATTATCTGTCATTTTACAAAGTTCAAGAGAGCATTAATTATACTTTACCAATTGTACCCTTCATTTATTGGTGGTAGGAAAAATGAAAAGTTAGAATTAATAAGAGAAATAAAGGGTATAGTAGGAAGTTAGATTGCAATTTTAATAAAACAAAAACATTAATTGCTATTTCTTAATACTTGTGCAACAACCTTAAAGTGTAAGTTATATAGTAACGGAGGGCGTATTGCATATGAATGAAAGTAAGAAAATGCTTACAAATGTTCTCAAATAAAAATTATAGTTTATATAATAAACAAAGTCTAATTTTCCTATGTAGCAAAAAAAAAAAAACAAAGTTTAGTCGGAGATGTAAAAACGTTTTCCACATAGATATATAATATATTCAATGTTAATTCATTAATTTACATTGTCATAATTCAATTGTTATTTAAAATGGATAATTGAGAGTTTTAATTGAATGTATTAGTAAAACTCTACGCTTTCGGTGTATATAAGTTAAATCCAAAAAACTCATTAAAAACTTTAAAATGTTTAAATAATTATTTAACTGTTTAAAGAAAAGTATTTATCTTACTAAAAATAAATAATTATTTAATATTTTATCATAAAATGTAAATGATTAAAGTCTTTGGAGCACTTTTAAAAATAATTTAAATTTTCAATATTAAAATAAACATAGTTATTTTAGTTCTTAATATATTAATACTATATTTTTATTATGTGAAAAATACTATATTTCTATTTTTTTATAAACATTCTTCGATATTCATCAATAAACATTTTTTTGTGTGATTGTTTCTTCTTCCAATAAATGACTTTCTAATGGTTTAAAAAATGATTTTCTTTCCAAGAAAAATAAAAATAAAAATGTCTTATATCAAATATTTATAATTAATGTCATTAAGACACTCCTGGACAAAACATTGAAGTTGACTTCTTGTTGGGACTACGTTCCACATAGTCATCCAAGTTCCATATGTTGCATGGTGTCAGCAAGCACTAATAGGAAAAAAAAAAAAAGGAATTGACAGCAGGAATTTCTTGAGTACAAATCTAGCTAACCGGGATGTTTGATTGATTTTATTACTGAAAAATTCAACAATATTAACAAAACCAACTTTTATACGTTCACGCCTAATTTCCCTCTTACATTTTATTTTCATCTCATTTTTCTTTTGAGATCTATTTTTTATATTCAAATCACTCGATTCATCATATCAATCACTTGTTTATCTACTGTCGATCTCTCTCTATTAAATTTTTAAATTCATGACGTGAAAATGTTAGCTGAAATATTGTGTTTATTCATTTTCATAAATATTTAAAGAACTAATCACACCTATTTATACAATATAAAGAGAAATTCCCACAGAGATAACTCACCCGATGAGTAATCAGAATCCCGGGTTGGGGAAGGGAAACTCCCTGTATTACTGTGATTACTTCCCTTTGACGACGGAGAATTTTTCCGCCGCCGATCACTGATAATTTGCTTGAGCTCAAGCAGAATCTGAAGCTGCTTGTTCAGTGTTTCTCCTTTCTCCACAAACTCACCCTCTTGTCTCGTGTAGAATTGGTTCACTTTGTTTAGCTCTTCATCCAGCCTCGCAAAAAACACACGCACCTGAAACAACAACAATTACTCTCTCATAAACAAACACCACCTAGCTGGCTAGCTCATTTAATTTAATAACTACACAATAAAAGAAAAAACAAAAGTACAATATTTCACAAGTTTATTGACGCAATTAAGTCCAAGAATAGAAAACAATGACATACTATACCTCATCCTCTTCTGAGAATAGCTGTGCAAGCTCGGTTTCGTAGATTTCTTCCCCGCTACCCTTTATGGTTTTCTTCCTCACCTGCACGCATTACATCACAATAATATTAATGTTACTTTTAATTATCTTTCTATATTTTATATATCGCATTGGTTTAACTATACATGGCTTTATATATGGGTGATCATTGACTATTGATACTAGCGGTGTATAAGATCCGGCCATGTTCATGGACTCATCTTGACCATGTGTCTTAACCCCACATTCCATTAGATTTCTTCGAGTTTAGAATGAGTTCAGGTTAAAAAATGGTCCGATCAATATTTTAAACCTAGTAAAAATTAAGTTAAACTCGTTCCAACTCCTCCCACAAACACCTAATTATAACCTTCCGTTCATGTCACATGGTCAAAGTTTAATTTTATCTTTTATCTCACATATATGGAAAATAATTTAATTTTGATGCACAAATTTTGTCAACCAATCAATTTTCAAATATTATCACATCAATCAATTATTTTTTTAAAGAATCAATTAAATTAAACAAAAAATATTTTAACCACATTTTAGAAATATGATTAATAAAAAAAAATCCTTACTTTAGTGCAATACATATTTACCTTTTTCTCTATGAAGATTGAAGAATGGTAGAAGTACAAATTTCGATATATTAATATTATGTGAATATTATTTTTTGGTTTTTCAAGGTATGCTCATCGTCGACGGTTATAATATTAATTTTATTGAGACTCAAAGATGTCATTAAGTGGATATGATCTCTTCCAATAATATTAAGTGAATATGATCTCTTCTAACAAGTACCTCTTGCTTTCGTGAGAGAATGAGAAACTCCAAAAAGAAAGTAGAAAAAGGTTCTCTAATAAAAGAGGCCACTAATACCCCCTTTAATTTGAGTCCTATATTTATATATATCCCCACACCATCATCTCGCTACAATAGTTCTGAGATACACTACTGTCGCTTTCCTCTCAACTTTTCAAAAATCTTGTTTTTTTCCTTTCTCACAACCATTCATTGTATTTACTCTATTATCACCAACCTCTTTAAAAAGAAAAAAACAAAGAAAATCAATTCCATTAATGTCTAGATATTAAAGAAGGAAATTAGCATTCACACAATCATTAAACTATTTAAATCTTTAAGGATTATTGACTGTGGTATAAAAAAAACTAGATGATTCTAGGATTATGTATCTGGACATCCATTTAAAAAAAAAGGATTATGTATCTGGACATATATATCATTGGAATTACAAAATTGTTACTTTAATTTTAACCATTTCCAAAACTGTTAAAACTTCTAATTAACCACAATGCCACTGTAAAGTCAGCCATATTTACACAAGTCCTTAATTTGTAACTTAAAAGGAACTCATTTCCTAAATTATTGAAAGCAATTAGTTGTCAGAAAATGATGTCACCTTTTTTATTTTTGTGCTTATCTTTTATTAAAGTTAAATGCATGCACTAATAGTCATTAAATGATGAAACACTACTAGACAAAGAGACATGCGCAAAACTCGCACCGAGTTTCTATAATTTTGGACATGCCATAATCTCACACTTCATCACCGGAAAACACCAGAACATACTGAAAATTAAATCTCTTGAAAGATTCATATGATTACCAGAACTTAGTAGAGGCGAAGCTCTGATACCATGTAGAAACTGTATCAGATTTTCACTAATTTGAATCATAATTATGCAATGCTATTTTAATGACGGATTACGGTCTTAATATAGATTATAATTTGAAATTCAAATACTCAATAAGTATAATGATACAGAATATTAATGACGAAGATCATTTACCTTAATGATATTGGTGATGTTATCTTCACTGCAGGCGAATTTCTTGAGAAAAAAGCCAAGAGAATCGAAAATGGAGAAACCAAAGTCCCCTCCAGCTGCTTGATGGGTTTGCTTTGGGACTTTGGAGAGCTTGATCCTCTTTATCTGCTTCTTGAGGTCCCAGTAATTAACAAAAGCCTCCTTCCATTCTGGTATGAGTTTAGCTTCTAGCTCCTTTGAGAACTTCACCATTTTATTTCCCCCTTTTTGTGTGTGGTGAAGAGAGGAAATAAACTAAAGGAGGAGGTGAAGAGGGTTGGGTAATTGTGTTGAAGAAAGGTGCATGGGAAAGAGGCTAATCTGAAGTGGGTGTGTGATGGTAGAAGCTGGACAGAGAGATTCTATGTATATATATAGGGAGAAGAGCCGTATGGAGAACATTCAGTTGAGTTTTTTTATTATTTTTTAAACCATTTAGTTGAGTATTATAGACACATGGTCTAAAGTTTTTTTTTTCAATTTATTAATACTAACTTGGAGTTATTTTGATAACTTGAATTATTAAATTTTAGAAAAGAAAATAATAAAAGATAATTTTAGCCAAAAATTAAATTATAAATTTTTTTCTAAAGGCATATGTAGCAACTTGTGCACTGAAATGATGTTTGTTGATGAATATGATGAGGGTATATTCATGCCTGTAAATCTTATCTACTCATTTGCATGGGAAGTTTGTTAAAAGATATTAACTCTAATTTTATTTTAATTATATTATATATTATAATTACCAATTTCTGAATGTATTCATTGTATAAAAGTAAAAATAATCATTTTTAAAAAATTAATAAAAAAAGCATTACTTACAAAATTATAAAAAAAAAAGCTTTTTGTTTGTTGCACAAGGAAAGTTGAGTAACATTTTTTACTTTTTACTAATTGCATAACATTTTTTTTTGTAGCGTGGGCTAGCCCGTCAACCCGCTTGTCTACCAAAATGTGGATTGAGTTGAGACTTTCAACCTAAATATGAAAAGTGGGTTAGCCCAACTCAGCCCGTATTTAGGCGAACTGATGGCGGGTCAGGCTTAGCCCGCCCTGCCAACCTTTATTGCCACCCGTAGTAGAGTATATGATCCTTAATACATGTGACTCTAGATGGGGCTCCTTGTCCTTCAATGATGAATGTCATTCTAGATATCTTTTTTCTCTGTGTAATGCGGTGATGGTGGACGTCAAAAGTAGATATCTATAAGACATAATGATACTCAAGTCAGTAAGTAAGGCTAAGAGGAGGAGAGTGTTATGCAAATTAACATGGTGGAATTAGGGTAGAGATATGAGTAGGCGGATGAAAAAACCAATTGATAGGAACCAAATTACTACCAAGATTAGAGTGTTAATTGTGGAAAGAGGAAAAAATGATGTACTAAGAGTATCTCCAATGCTAGGTTCTTAGTTCTTAGTTCTTTGCACTATTCATGTGGACCCGTGCCGCCACATGTGTTTAATCAACTCTTTGCACTATTCTTAGGGTCTGTTTGGTGGACAGGATAAGGAAGGACATGATATGATAGTAGGATATGATAGTAATCATTTCCTGTTGTTATCTGGTGTTTGTTGCGTCAGCAGGATATGATAACACTATCATGTCTCTTATCATATCATGTCCATCATATGTAAAAGTTATCCTGAGGGGGAGCTATGATAGAACTTATCCTGACAGGATATGATAATAGTTATATACTCTCTTTCGGTATCAGAACCTCAAATTAATTTATTTCAATATATAATGATATTAAATAATAAATAAATAAATACTATTTTTAATCAAATTAAAAATAAATAAATAAATAATTATTCATTAATAGTAAAATAGACTACTCACTTAAAAACATTAATTTATTAATAGTAATAGACGAATTTTCCATTATCATCAATTATTAAAATCATTTGTCTACTTATATAATAATTTAAACATATAGTACTTTGGAGAAATTAATATTTTAATAATATTTATTTAATTTAGTTAACCTCTATTTTTTTATCACTTATCACAACTAAGTTAAAAATAATTGATTAACTACATAATTTTAATCAAAATAGGCTCCCTTAAAAAATAAGCTATTCAATAAAATTAATTTACTAATAGTTATTGTAAAACATATATATGCTCATTTACGAAAATATTAAAAAATTAAATTAATAGAATAATCACTTTTTAAAATGATAATTTAAAGAATCAATTTTTAAATATATTTTTTATTCAAAGGAAAATTTGATACATTTTTCCAATTATATATATCATTTCTTGTTATTATCTTGTGCACCCCAAACACATGATATTATAAGAGTCTATTATGCTTTTATCATATCTTGTCCTTATCCAACTCTCTATCATATCCTGATCACCAAACAGATCCTTAGTTCTTAGCATTTTTCATCTGGTCCCACAATAACACTATAATAGTAATATTTTTTATTTTCATATAATTTTGATTTAAATTTAAATGTTAATTCAATACTTAAATTTAAATCAATTGTTGGATGAGAGGAAAAAATTAATTTTTTATGTTGAGAACTCAAAAAGTAAAACTCCTTATATAAGAACTAGTTTTTATTTTTAAGAACAAAGAACTCCACGTCAGCCTCCTCCAACGGTTAAGAACTCAATTCTTAGCTTAGAAATAAGAACTAAGAACCTTGCATTGGAGATGCCCTAACAGTGTGAAGTTTTTTTTACACCATCAACCAACCAAGCAGATTGTTAAATTGAGTTATGTTAATTAATGAAATTAAATAAAAAACTTTACACCGTTAGTGCATAGTAACAAATCAAATTAAATGAGAGCATATTCAATTTTCTGAGTGTCAGTATCAATATCGGAAAATGCTGTGGGGCACGAGGTGGGGTCTCGTGCACCACGCACGAGGCAGTTTCTGGCGGTTTTAAACTGCCAGAAATGTGTAACGCATGCGGTTATTAAAGCACCGCATTTTAGTGGCGGTTTTAAACCGCCAGAAATGCATGAAATTTTGATTTTTTCCTGCACTACAAGTTAATGGCGGTTTAAAACCGCCACTAATTGCTCCTCGTGCACTCTCGTGCCTTAGACCTTCGTACCAAATAGCACTGCTCATATATATTAGAAAAGAAGAACTTCTATCAGATTGATGACGTGTCATTTTTAGGTTAATTCTCATAAAAAAATTCTACGTGTCATTCTCAGGTTAATTCTCATAAAAAAATTTCACGTGTCATTGCATTAGATAACTTCTCTTCTGTTGTGCTATTTTATCTTGAAACCGAATTTTAAATGATTTGCCATAATTATATAAGATTTACCTAGATTACTCCTTACTAAATTTATTTCCAAAACAATCTTGAAACAATTTTCATTATCTCTTTAAATTAGGAAAAGTCTCAAGCCTAATTTACAGGAATCCCTTCATGATTTATCATTTTATTCTTTCTCATGATCTATAATATAAAAATAAAATATGTAGTGCCGAGATTGTAATTCATTAAAATTTTAATAGGTTTTCCCTAATTAGTTTGTTGACACGTGTTCCCTGAACACATATTGAGAACAACTTAAAAAAAGTTAAAACATAAATAACTTAAATTTTAAAAATAATAACTGAAAACAAACTTGCATAATCACGTTCATGATATTAATGTATCAAATACAGTAGATACATTCCTCGTGCATCGCACGGGAAAAAAAACAATAGTGTCTCACGAATAAAAAGGAAATACAAAAAAGAGTTGTATTACTAGAAGAGATTGAGAAGTGCTACACAGGCCGAAACGAATTTCACGAGCTAGTGTTACATATGACAATTAATCACCCTTCAAATGGTTATTATTTTGGTACTTCGGAAAGTTTCAAATGGTTATTATTAATAAATAGAGATTTTATGTACTTCGTTTTACATTTGGTTTCGTACTGAACATCATTTCTCTTACTAGAATTAAAGTGGGCCCAACATAAAGTAAATATTGTGCATCTATATTTTCTTTTTCGTTGTTTTTCCCTTGGGCCCTTTTGCAATTAGGAGAACTGGCCCAGTAGTCTATCAGAAGCATTTATTTTTCATTCTCTTAACTTTATTTTACCATTTGGATAAATAAATCTATATCTATATACTTTAGAAAAGAGGAAGGTTGTGAGCCCCACTTTCATGATTTGGTACTCCAAGAATGACTCTCACCCACCCCCCTTCTTTGCATGACAAGTGTCACCTTCTGATTATTTTGGACCAAAATAGTATAAGCCCATTTTAATTTCAATTTTTTTATGGAGGCCCATTATTCAAATGATGATTTTGTTTTTATTGTTTTATAACTCCTAATTAATTGTTAACATAAAAGTTGTATACATATACCATTATACCATTGATTATCATTTTTCAAAAAAATTTTGAATTTTTGGTAGGCATGAAAAAGGTAATTTAGTAAGGCTAAAACATTCTCAAATTCAACGTTTAGTCTGCGGAAACTTTTTTGTTTTTGAATCTGAATCTTCAAACTATTTTTAAAACGGATATTCACAGCCTTGAATTTGAGATTCAGCACCTACACTGAATGAAGAATTAATGGTGTTAATTCTATTAAGGAAAAGAAGCCAAGAATTAAAATGGTGTTAATTCCGCTGCATGTTAATTCAAGCATTCACACCATGTTAATGCTGCTTTACCAATCAAACCTTAAAAACTTAATTTTGAGAACCATATTAATGACCCGTTCTTGAAAGAAATACTCACTGTTTGTTTTTTGTGCGAAAATAAAGAAATCTATATATATTAGAAAAGAACAACTTCTAGCATGACGTGTCGCTCTCACAGGCCAAGTTAGTGACGTGTCGCTCCGAGATTAATTCTCACTTAATTATTTACACGTCAGCTTTTCCACCTATTTAATTATTTACACGTCAGCTTTTCCACCTATTAATTTTCGGATTTTTAATTAATTCAGGATTTTATGAGTTTTTATTGTGATTTGCTAGATTTTGATAGTTTTTATCTATATTTATTTAGTACATTTTTAAAATTTAGATTTGATTAAAATTTAGGTTGTTTATTTCTTGATTTTATCTTAATTTATCTTATTATTTATTTTTAGAATATTAATTAATTTTTATGGTATTTTTGTTGAATTTTTGGATTTTTAATTAACTCAGGATTTTATTACATATTTAACTTAAAAAAACAAGTGATTATGTTAAATATTAAAATAAATAAAATCCAACATGATCATGTTCCATTTATAAGAGATTCATGTGAAGGAAAAAAAAAAGATATTCAATGGGTAAATATTTTATATTTTCTTTTATTTTAACCTTAAAATTTCCTAAAAAACTGTCATTTTAAACAAAAATAAAATCTTATAAGTGATTTAAATCAATAATACATCCCATTAGCAAAAACCCTCTTAAAACCCTGTCTACCTCCACCGTCTCCTCCATGGAATTCTCATCCCACAACCTCTCCTACCTCGCCCAGCTCCACCACTTCCGGTTCACAATCTTTCTTTAACACATTCCATTCCACACACACAATGTCTCTTGACTCCGTACATTAGTCTTATTTCATACCATAAGAAACCTTTTCTCAACTTCCTCTGTCGACTCACCATGTCCACCACGGCGCCACCGCACTCCCTTAGACCTCCGTCGTTACCCCAGGTGCACCAACTCCTCCATGCAATTCTCATCCCATCTTTCCACCGACCGGAACCACCCCACAGAATCGTCTCATCTCTCCAGGGAACCACTTTGCCATCGACTTGCAATCCCCATTCCTCTGCCACATCTTTGCCATCGACTTGCAATCCCCATCCATCCGATTCGCTGTCGCGTCGCCACTCAAGCCACCCATTGGATACATGAGTGCAATAACATCATAAGGAGGAGGTAATCGAAGACGATTAAGGGCGATTTTTTGTGCTTTTGTTTTTTGGTTGGCTTTTGTCTTGCTGCCTTGGACTGATTGTGAATGTTGCAGATGGAGGTAATTTCAAATTATTTTCTTCCATTGCTTGAATAGCTAATTGTACTCTGTTTGGCTACGGTTCGCTGATGTGCTTCTAAGCATATTATGTTATGGTTTTTTCATTTTGTGGTGTTTCAGGGTCATACCAAGGATTCAGGAGCCAAGGGTGGAGATTCATCTGCCAAGAAAGATGTTAGCCGAGTCCTAATGCTCAGGTGAAACACGTGAAGGTATGAAAAACGGTAGAAAGGGGGGGTTTGAATAACGTTTTCAGAACAAAACTTCCACCTTAAAGATTTTGACAAATCTTTCGAGAACTTAAGTGCTAAAGATAAGAGATAGAAAAGCACACAAGGATTTTATCCTGGTTCACTTGATAAATCACTCAAGCTACTCCAGTCCACCCGTTAAGGTGATTTCTTCCTTCTTAGAATGAAGGCAATCCACTAATCAGGTAAGAGTTACAACTGCACTTGAAACCTACAAGTGACTAACAATTACACTGACTTAGCTCACACTAAGATTCACTCTCTTAGTCTTCTCTAGGATCCGATCAACCTTGATCTCCTAAAGGAACTAAACAAACTGTTTATCAAAGAATTGTTTACAAGAGATTTGCTTCTAAAAAGCTAATAGTAAACACAATGAATTTCAGATGAAAGAAAGCTTAGAATATTTTGAATATGTCTTGCGCGTGTGTATTGCTTCTAGCCGCTTCTTTCAATCTTCAGCCTCTATATATACTCCAAGGATTAGGGTTGAGCGTTGCATGGGAAATGCTACCGTTGGAGGGCAGTTCTGGAAAATCCAGCTTCTGCTGTGGATGAGAACGTTAGGTAGGTCGTCAGGAAGGTACACTTGCTTTTGTACTTGGATAGCGACTTGACCTTTTAACCTAGGAGACTTCTGATCAGGGGAATACTTCATATTGGAACTTGTGAAGCCGGTTGATCAGAGTCAGAGGGAAAGCACAGATCCTCTGACCATTGTATCTTCTGATTCTGAACTCAGAGGGAAGAACATGGCCTTCAGAGTTTCTTGCTTCTGGACTTCAGAGTTTCCACTATTCAGATTCTGGATCTTCAGAGTCTTCTACACCATCAGAACATCTGAACCTTCAGTGTTTCTTGGTTATCAGAACTTCTGGATCTTCAGAGCTTCTAGCGACTGAGTCCACATCAGAGTTTGTATAGCTTCAGAACTTCTGAAGCTTTTCCACTGTTCATACTGAACATGGTGAATGCGAAAGCGTTGCTTGGGTTACCCTTTATACACAGTGCTTCTGATTTGTGTGAGATTGAGTTGAGGTCAGAGCCTGTAAATAGCACACTCAGAAAAACACGTTAGAGTACCACAATTGTTCATATCAAAAGGTTAACTTGTAATCATCAAAACATAGAGTTGTACTACTAGATCAAAACTTGATCTTACAATCTCCCCCTTTTTGATGATGACAAAACTAAGATTTTTGATGAACAATTCTTAAACATTAAACTGAATTCACTCAGAGTTTAGAGATATAGAATAATACTTATCCTGATGTGAATAGTTTATCTTGCTCATTCTGAATTCAAGTCACTGCTTGATTCTGAGCTTAGCTCCCCCTGAATCTAATACTTGATGAAAACGTTAGTAAAGTCTAGATTCTGAGCTAAATGATGTAAGAGTTCAGAGTGAAAAACTTATGACATAGATGAAAAACGAATAATCAGAGCGCATAAGTGATCAGAGTCATGGACAAGGTATCAGAGTCTTGGGTATCAGAGTCAACTTATAATCACTTCAGAAGAAGTGAAATGTATTCCTTGTATTTGCCCAGTGACACATCTATGGTCATGAAGGTGGAACTCTTAAATTCTCCAAAAGAAAAATAAATCACACTAACACATCAAAAACTGGGTTTACTCCCCCTTTTTGTCATAAGCAAAAAGCTTGGGGTGTGAAAAACTTAGCTTGAAGTACAAGGTACTCCCCCTTAGAGAAGGTCTAAGTTTAAAGAAAATGAAAATGATGTAAGAATCAGAGTCAGGTGAGATAAAAAAAAGAGTTAATGCAAGGGATGAACGTTTACCACCGGTCAAGTGAGTAAATAGAAGGGTCAGTTACCAAGAACGTAACCTCGAGAAACCGTAAGAGCATTAACTTTCAGAGAGAAAGTGAAGCCTATATAAAGCGTTGGAGAGAAAGGTAAGCTTCACACCTCGAACAAGTTTCATTAAAAAAGAATGGCATCATACAACGTAGCACTAGAAGAGCTGAGGAAGAAGGCCTTTGAAGAGGACTTGTTCCTGAACATCAGGCATCCAGAGGGTGAAACTACCATCGCGGAGCTGACACGGACACTGCTGGAAGAGGACCTGCGTCCAGAGTTGGAGAGAGACCTAAAGGAATTTCTTGCCTTCGTGGAGGAGGTGCAAGAACTCAGCCGGCTTGAACTCAAGCTGCTGGAAGAAAAAGAAATCTTGGAAGAGAAGCTCAGGACTTCAGAAGAGATTCTGGAGAAAGATGAGCTAAAGGTCAGACTCAACAACATCCAGCATGTACTGGAGCGTCTGGAGAAGAATAGGTCAGAGCAGCGCCAGGAGTGCAGAAGAATGAGGAGGGATCCTCCATTCTAGATTATATGATGTAAAGAAATATGATGTAAACATAGAATTATGAATAAAAAAGACTTTTGCAAACATATGTGACATAAGTATATAGATATATATGCATATATAATCACAAACGAACAAAAGAGAATAAATAAATAAAAAGAAACAGAGTTTAAATGAAACAACGTTAGATAAAAAGAAAGAAAAAGAAGAGATCCTAAAAACTAAGGTTTGTCAGTGCGTCTCAGAAGTTCCATCATCATTTGCTTCATCTCAATCAGCATGGATTCATGAGTGTCAAGACGTTGTTCCATGATGTCGAGTCTGGATGAGCTAGTCTGAGTAGAACTGGAAGGAACATTCTGAGCAGCTTGAGGATCTGGAATGGAAGCAGAAGCAGCAGGAGTAAACACAACTGGTGCAAGTCGCTCTGCCTCAGCCTCAGCTTCAAGACGCTCTGCCTCAAGTCTGGCTTGTTCAGCCTGAGCTGCTGCTTGACGTGCAGCTTCTTCTGCTTGTTCTTTCTTTCTCTTGGCTTCTTCAATAGCTTCAAGAAGCTTATTTCTCTGTTCTAGTTCGTGAAGAGCCACCCTCCTAGCAAGCCTTTGCTTTGCAGCCTCAATGCTCTGACTGCCCTCTGCATGCAGGAGCTGCATCATAATTGGAACTTGAGCCACTAGCCAAGTGCTCAGATTGTTCCACTCATCAGCCACATTTTCAGCATTCTCACTGAGATCAGTCTGACCGTGCACATTGCGGAGCCTCAAAGAGGCTTCATGATAGAAGATATTGATGCACTCAGAGAGAGATGTTGGTTGAAGGTGAGTATAGGGAATTATGGAGAGGTTGGGTTCAGGAGAGGCTGGGTGATTGCTGCTATGAGCTTCAGAGGCACCTTGTGGAGAACCAATGTTAATCATGGGAGCATTGGGTTCAGAGGTTCCAAGGTGAGGGTCTGAAGTTTCAACCAGAGGGTGAGGTGATCTAACCGAGGATTGGTTAGACACTGATTGGTTAACAGCGCGTCCTCTTTCAATTCTTAATTTGTTTAATAACTTCTTTTGTTCAATCCATGGAGTATGTAGACGTGTTCCCTTGCTATGTTGAATATGTATTTATATAGTGACATGTCAATCTATTGATTTATTTCAAAAACTGTCCATAGAGGTGGATGCTGAGTTAGTTTCTTTATTGCAAGAAATCAGGATTAGAATGTACTAGCAGCAGGTTACCTATTTAATCAGGATTTAGAGATCCTATATTTTCTGTTTTCTTCAAAATATCTGAATTTTTTACATATGCCTAAGTTTTGGCTTCTTTACACTATTCGTTGATATTCTGTGGTGATTTTTCAGCAAAAGTATATTCTGATTGGTTTTAAATAATCATTTTATGTTTCCCTTTCTCTTCATTTTAGATCAAATATGTAAGCGGCTCATATGATTCTGGGAATGTCTTTCTCTTATTGAATAAAGAGATTTCAGAGCATGAATATTTGAAAATACTATAGAGTTCATCGCTGAGACTTTTCTATTGGTAACTTTGGTAACTCTTGCTTTTAAGTTTTGGTAAATTTGCCCACACTTCATATTTTCAAAATTGGATTAGTGAATATTGTTGGATTTGTCACTTATTACAGATTTCAAATTTATTTATAAATCCCGATAAATGCAGTATTTTATATGCTTTGTGTTGTACCCTTTTAAGTTTTTGTGTAAATGATGGGTTGCTTGATCCAAATCTGGTGCCAAAAGATGTCAAACTAGAAATTCTATCGAATTATATTTTTATGTCTTTAAAACCTTTTGTTTGTGCTACATCTTTTTATGCTATATGTTTTTGGTTTTTCTTGCACCGATAAAACTAAGGTTATAAAAATAGTAATTACTAATCTGGTGTGAATATTTGATTCAAGCTTTGATTGAGATTTAAGGCTTTGTTTTATAACAGCTTTTGAGAAATGATTTAATTGAGGCCATGCCCTGTGAAATGTGATATTTTACTTTTTTCAAATATCAAACTCTAGGTTTGCTTTTGGGTGATATTTAAGCTTAACTAACCACCTTATTTCAAACTCTAGGAGGTATGGCTCAATCTTTGTAGCATTGGGGAAAATTGGTCTGACAATAAGTGTTTGGTGGATTTTTCACCCAAGAGGAAGCTTTGCCAGTTTTCAAGATTGACCAAGGGAGCTTCTTTAAACGGTCTTGAAGGTCTCCTCCTTGAGCCACCAAGAGAGGCTCTTAACAATTCAAACAAGAACTTAAAGATCAAGTACCTGCAGGTACTACTGAGCGCGACATGCATATGTTGGCTTAAAAGGGCTCTTACCATAAGAGTAGTTGAGATAAACATGACTCATTTCTTTTAGATATGGCCAAGAACTTAGGATTGAGCAAGCATATATGAATATTACAATTTGAGATTTGTAGGACGAGATGTTTGAAGGTTCTATATTTTATTATATTGTTACCTGAAATCACATTAGAAGGTTTGACTTGCGTTGGGTTTCACTCGAAGTAAAGCATAGAAAAAAGAATGTCAGGTAAGCATACAGAGTAAAATGCTAGATACGAAGAGCATACTCTATGTTGTTGAATTTCGTAGTTCTTGGACATGGTGTTGGAAGGAGTAAACGTCTTCCACGAAGGGATATTTTATATGAAAATGATTGTGTTAAAATTAATAGAAAAAAATTAATATAATTAATTTTAGTATTTTAAAAAAAATTTAAGAGGGTGTATTTATATATGTATATAACTATAATAGTTTGATAGTTAAAATAGTATGAGGAATAAAAAATATGAATACATATGTACTATAGATTTATGACCTAAATTTATTAGTGCTAACATATTCGAGTTATGAGATCTCACGGGAAGGAACATTTTACATGATAAATGAAAAATGTGTACACATAGTTAAAAAAAACATTTTTATATAACTTAAGTGTATTTTTAATAATGTAAACAATAATTATATATTTATGTATTGT
This sequence comes from Lotus japonicus, assembly GCF_012489685.1. Lineage (NCBI taxonomy): Eukaryota > Viridiplantae > Streptophyta > Magnoliopsida > Fabales > Fabaceae > Lotus > Lotus japonicus. Next base: position 47,781,496 of record NC_080045.1, on the reverse strand, counting down.
TACATATCTAAAACACATAAGCAATACCCTTTATGCAACACAAGTATACATCTTCGCAACCAAAATTCAGTTTTATTTTATTTTTTGTAAATCATGTCAAACAAAGCATCAAAGGTTGTTGGCATCACTTCCTTGCGGATAAACTGGGGATCATGGCTTACATGAGCACAGAGCACACCAAAGTGGATTGAACACCACATTTGTCATTCAAAACCTTAAGGCAAACAAAATTCAGTTATACCTCATATATGCAAAACTTAAATATTTTGGCCTAATAACTTTTGTGTTTTTCAAAATCTTTATATTAGTCTATTCAGTGTATGCTTACAAAATACTAGAATTGAGTGTCTAAATTTGTGCTCTTTAAATATCTACATCTTTATTATGATTGTTCTTACATTCTTAGCTTTTTAAATATTTTATAATTTAAAATATTAATCGATGTATCAAATACAATAGACAAATTTCCCGTGCAATGCGCGGGTAAAAAACACTAGTTAATTCTTGAAAGAAATTATATGATTTGCCATAAAAGTCATTATAAATCATTTTTAAAATAAAAAAAATACAAAATTATGGTAAAATTGGTTGCTTTAAATTGATTATTACAAAATAGTTGTATAGTCTGTTTAGTAAATTGGGTTGCTTTAAATTGATTATGGTAAAATTGGTTGCTTTAAATTGATTATTACAAAATAGTTGTATAGTCTGTTTAGTAAATTGGGCTGTTTTTTTACTGTACTATTTTTCAGTACAACCAAACAAAAATTAAGAAAACCATATTAATTTGATGATTAATGTGCAGCCAAATTTAAGGAGTCAATTATTAAGGAGTCAATTTATTTTCACTTTATTATCATAAAATCATTCCATTTATTGTATTTTCACTACATGCGTGTTTTATTAACTAGGCAAAAAGGTTGTGACAGTTTTAAAAGCATAAGAACTGTAAAGGGTGTTGTTTATCCCACATTCTGCGATGCATGCGAAGCGATGGGATTAATGGAGGATGACCGAGAGTATGTTGATGGAATTTCAATTGCAAGTGAACTTGGTTCCGGATCTCAGCTAAGGAAATTATTTACCAGAATGCTGATAACAAACTTGATTTCCAGGCCACAATAAATTTGGAGAAAGTCTTGGACTCTTTTAAGTGATGGAATTTTATATGATAGAAGAAAAGCACTCAACATTTCAGGTATTTCATCAATTTTAATTTTTTGACCACAATTAGTAAGATTTTCTTTTTTATCCCTTAAGAATTAGTATGCGTTTATTTTTTCACATATATAATTGTCCATGGCTATTATTATTTCTTTCCATATGTTAATTGAACCAAACAGTATTTACCGTATTTTAAAAATTATGCAGCAACCTAAGCGATGTACTATCATAATTTTTTGGACAACTACTATATCATAATTACATACCATATCTATTTTCTAATTTTTTATGGAGATATTTTTTTCTTATACTCAAATTAACCTATAATTAGTTTTCCCAATAAAAAAAACAAAGATTCACCTACCAAACTCACTATTATTTGTTGCATGTTAAAAAAATATCAAAAAAAATCTATACCAGAGCTTCTATTGTCTAAATAAATGTGTCAAGTTTTTTTAAAAAATATTTTTATACATGAGTATCACGTTAAAACTACTACCATTTTTTTAAAATATTCCTAATTTGACATTATCAAAATACGGTGAGTCTGATTAGAAGGAAAAATTTAAGTTGTGTAAATGCATTTTCTTTCTCAACATGAAAAAATAAAAATTCAATATTTCTCATTTAATTTAATTTTCTTATTTAATTTATTTGCCTTATTTCATTTAATTTCCTTCAGATCTTCGTATAGAGGATGAAGAATTACATAACTTATGTATGATTGAGATTGAAAAAATATTGCAAGGCAATGGAAGGTCACTCAAGGAATTTCCATGTTTACCATACCCTAAATTTTCAGAAATTCATAATTTTGAAAATAGATTCGTTGTAGATGAGTTGAATTATAATAGGGATGAAATGATAAATTTCCATGATGAATTGGTCAGTTCTCTTACTTCAGAGCAAGAGATTGTTTATAAGAATGTTTTGGATGTTGTTTTGTCTGATAATGGTGTATTCTTTTTTCTATATGGTTTTGGAGGAACTAGAAAAACATTTGTTTGGAATACATTATCTGTTGCTTTGCGTTCAAGGGGCCTTATCGTCTTAAATGTCGCATTTAGCGGAATTACATCGCTATTGTTACCTGGAGGTAGAACTCCTCATTCAAGATTTTCTATTCCTATTTCAATAAATGAGATATCAACCAGCAATCTTCGTCACGGTTCCCCAAAAGCTGATTTATTGAAAAAAAGCAAGCCTAATTATTTGGGATGAGACACCTATGTTAAACAAACATTGCTTTGAAGCTTTAGACAGATCTCTTAATGACATTATAAAGACTCAGTCTACTCATGGTTATGACATTCCATTCGGAGGTAAAGTTGTGGTACTAGGAGGCGACTTTAGACAAATACTTCCAGTTATTTCCAAAGGAAGTCGTTCTGAAATTGTCGGTTCAGCTATCATTTCTTCATATTTGTGGAAGCATTGCAAGGTAATGAAGTTGACTGTTAATATGATATTGCAAAATGCTACATCGACTTCTTCACCAGCAGAAATAAAAGAATTTGCAGATTGGTTGCTTCAAGTGGGAGATGGTACAGTTAAAACGATTGATGAGGAAGAAACACTTATTGAGATTCCTCCAAATCTTCTTATTGAACAGTGTAAGGAACCGTTGCTTGAATTAGTTAATTTTGCATATCGAAACTTGCGCATAATTTGCAAAAAAATTCATTCTTTCAAGAAAGAGCGATTCTTGCACCAACACTTGAAAGTGTAGAGGAAATCAACAACTTTATGTTAGCAATGATTCCTAGTGATGAAACAGAATATTTGAGTTATGATACTCTGTGCAAGTCAGACGAAGATTCGGGTGTCAATGTAGAATGGTTTACATCTGAATTCTTAAATGATTTCAAATGCTCTGAAATTCCAAACCATGCAATTAAACTGAAAGTTGGTGTCCCTATCATGCTCATTCGAAACATAGACCAAGCTGCAGGGCTGTGTAATGACACTCGAATGATAGTCAATGCTTTGACTAAATATATAACTGTTGCTACTATTTTAAATGGAAACAAGATGGGTGAAACAACATTTATTCCAAGGATGAGCTTAACTCCATCTAATTCTGACATTCCATTCAAATTTCAGCGCAGACAATTCCCTGTTACTTTATGTTTTGCAATGACTATAAATAAAAGTCAGGGACAATCTTTATCTCATGTTAGACTGTATTTGCCAAGACCTGTCTTTACTCACGGGCAGCTATATGTAGCACTTTCTAGAGTTAAATCTAGAAAAGGGTTGAAGATGCTCATCATAGATGACGAAGGAGTTGTATCTAACACTACACGCAACGTAATGTATCAAGAAGTCTTCGATAATATTTGACATGTAAGTGTTTATTTATCTTACAAGTAATTTCAATTTCAATTTTAAAAATAGGAAAATTGATATGGTTATTCTCTTTATTATTGACAACATAAAAAGATATCAAGCATTTTATTGATCATCTTTTTTTTTGATACGCAAATGTTAGTGGTTAGAAATGTTAGTAAATTAGTCTCTCCTCCGGGTTCGAACCCGGGACCCTTCGCCCTTCACCCCTCCCAACCCTTATGTCCCTAACTCTTACCACTTGAGCTATCATTCAGGGACATTTTATTGATCATCTAATTTGAAGGTGTATTGACGTTTCTATAAGGTTAGTTTAACACTTTCAAATTATACACAGTTTATATTTGTATTGGTTACTGATTATTACACTGATAATTTTTTTTCCTTTCTAGGTTATATAACTCAAATGTGCTTGATTGACAACAAGCTCGATTATGAAGTCTTTATCATTAATCATAGACTACAATTTCGAATAAGTGTTCATTTGCTGTCATTGTTATGTTTATCTTATTTCAATTTCAATGTAATGTATTACTTAAAAACTTGGTTTTTATTACTATTCAAGTGTTGACACTGTATGATATCTACAACCTCATCAAATTAATATATTTATTGTGGTTTATTCATCTACATGTTTGTAACATATGTTCGGTTCCATATTTTTTATACTTACTGAAAAGAGCCTAAACTAAGTTAAAACACATTACTACTGATTCATCTTTACAATAAATTTAATCGTCGTGCAACGCACGGGTAAAGAACACTAGTAAAAACTTATTTTACCATGTTTATGTGTAGCATGAAATTAAAATTCTTTTTTTTTTTGAAATTCTGTATGAAATTAAGATTCGTTCCCACATGTGCTGGAGATTCATTTAATCCGTTAGTATCCAGGAGATTCATTTATTCTTGCCCCTAGTATCAGTTACATTCAGAAAAATTCCATTGTCAATCTTCTTCATTTTAAAATGTCCAATATTAGTAGGGTTCTGCAAGTTGCTGTCATAATGTATGCACTGCAGAAGAAAAAATAATGAAATAATTTGGAACATTGCACAACACCCATGATTCCTCTGCAAGTTGCAGATTTAAATGATTCATTAAACAGAAGCAAGCACAATAGCTTCGACTTCGACATAGGTCCAAATGTGGAAGCTTAACAAATACTACTAAAAGTTAATTTCTGGTTCGAATCCAGCATCTTTTTTCCTTACATTATTTTCCTCATGGTGTGGGGGCTAAATGGGGTTATGCTTTTGGCACTTCTATGGTGCACCATGTTAAAAAATATAAACTGATCTACAAAAGAACAATATTTTTACAATTAACATTTATTACATATTGTTTACGTTATACTCTTTTTGCGCTAATATTAATTTATAAAGAAGTTATTTTAACTTGTCAAATCAGTAAGACATGTCTGGTCTAATTTTTTTTAAGATTGGTAACAATAGTGATGTGGCATGGGATCTTCGAAAATGTTACCGGGTCAATTAAACACTACTCGTCATCGTCTTCTCTTGTGTCATAAGCCGCTATAGCACCACTTACTACCACCTCAACCCTTGTCATCCTCAGTTTGAGATCCTCGCCTCCAATACTGTTAACGGTATAGTTTGAGATTCGTGGTGAAAGTCAGCGGTTCTGCCAATTTTTTTGTTTATTTTTTTATTTTTTTAGGTATATGTGTAATTTGCCTTACCACCACATGAAATTTGGGTCATTCAATTTTTTTACTAATATATATCCATGGTTGAAAATGACATCTCATGGTGGACAACATGTTTCACTGACCTACCCTAGCACACCCTCTCATCCCACATCTTCATTTTTTTTTCTCTTCCTATTTTCCCTTTATTAAATTTCCATACAACTATTTTGTGAGATACCAAACTCATGGCCTTAAGCGAACATTTCCAACTTTCAAGAGTGCCTATATAAACTTTGGTGTGCAAAACCAGACATCAGAATATTGCACCATTGATCTAACATAGTCCAACTACTTTATGCAGTGATTCATCAATGACACAACCATAAATCCTTACATCTATTTACTATTCTTTCTAGCACGTCCTTGCACATGAGAGCAGGTAATTCCAATTTCTTTTGCATATGGGTAGGGACTAGTAGTGAAAGAGATCATGAACCTAAGGCATTATACATTTGGGGGGCAAATATTTACTATTGTTATATTAACAAATGAATATACATATAAACCTATCATGGTAAGCCAAGCCACTAGTAGTGGTGGCTCTCCACGTGTAAAGATTCGTTGCCAGAGTATGCACCCAGGTAAGTTGATGATGCAACTATGGAATTTAGGTACTTCTCTAGAAGTAGAAGAGGATCTTGAACTATTGGAGAGTTGTTTTGTACAGTGCAAAGGGAGGAGAAAGGAACTGGATTTAGTAGTGGGATTGTAATCGTGGGGGCAATTAGTCCAATAATAGATTAGTTTTTCAGTGTGGGTGACGTTGGAATTAGGATACAAAATTATGTTGCTCCCACTAAGACAGTATCTCACTGATCGATGCTGCATTATTTCTATAGGTTAATGGGGATATGGTGCTATGTGACTTTTGATGAATGCCAAATTTGAAGACCAAAATTTGCAAAAATCATACCTGGGGGCTGAATAGCACTATAGTGGGTGGGTGGGATACTGCTGGCTAGTGATCCTTTTAGTTTTGGATGAAGGACATTCGTTGTACTACTACGGCGTTTTACTTTTTTGGGCAGACCTAAAAACTACAGGGACACATGCATGATCGGTGGCGTGCTGGGAGGATGTTGTCTGGAATATTATTATACATGGTATTTGACTTCTTTAATTTATCTTAATCAAACGAATCTAACCAAATCACCTAGAAGGGTGTTGATTGAGGAGGAAGGGCGAAACACCGGTGTGAAGGGGTGGCGAGATGAAGATCTTCACGGTGCTTCATTGTCCGTCATGTCCAGGAAGGGTCCTTATGATGATACTCCGACGCTCAGGTTAGATTGTGGGTATAAGGGACTAAGAAATGAGATAGATTATGGTGTACCTAATGTTCTCTAAACCTTAGATTTTATAGATTTTGGGATTTGCACGGTTCGAGGCGGTTATGAGTGCTTAGTACTTTCTCGATCTTCGTGCCTTTGTCTTGTTCCCTGGTCCATAGCTTCGGTTGGGCGGGGTTGACTGTCCTTATACACTACAAGAAAACAGGACATTTGCGGCGGACATCTTGCGGCGGTTATAAGCCAACCTCCGTTAAATATAATTTTGCGGCGGTTATTGTGGCGGTTTATGAAGCCGACGCTGTTTCTCAATGTTTGCGGCGGTTGATGAACAGGCAGCGGCGGTTTCTAGCTTATTATTTCAGTTTTTTATATTGTGTGTATTTTGCGGCGATTGTATCAAGCAACCGCCGCAGCTGTCCCTTACGTTGCGGCGGTTGATTTGCTTTTAGTGGCGGTTTGGGGCTTTATTTTTATTTTAAAATCAATCCTAATTTTATCTCCGGCGGTTTCTCTTACCAACCGCCGCTGAATGCCCTAATTTTGGCTTCCCCCCTCTCGCTTTTCACTTTCCCTCTCGCTCATTCTCTTTCCCTCTCACTTGTTTTCTCAATTGAATCCCAAAAACCATCAAAGCCCTAATTTCTAACTTCTGGACTCACTGCGTTTCATCTCTGCTCAGGTTCGTTCCTCTCTTCTCTTCTCTTCTCTTCTCTTCTCTCCTCTTCTCTGATTTAGGTTTTGCTTTTCAGAGTCGGTGGCCGTCTCGCACTCCAAGCTCCGATTCGTTCTTCCAGGCTCTGGTTCGTCCCTCTCTTTCTCTTCTGTTCTCTTTTCTTCCCTTCCCTTCCCCTCCCTTCCCTTCCCTTCTTTGATTTGCGTTTTCTCTTTCAGATTTGGTGTGTTGGTGGTGGTTGTCTCGCACTCAACATCATTGTTCCTCTTCCAGGCTCTGGTTCGTGTCTCTCTTTCTCTTCTTTTTTCTTCCCTTCCCCTCCCTTCCCTTCCCTTCTTTGATTTTCGTTTTTTCTTTCAGATTTGGTGTTGGTGGTGGCCCTCTCGCACTCAACATCATTGTTTGGACGCCAGGTACAACCCTCCCTCCTATTCTCTTCTTTGATTTCATTAATATAGTGCTTTCTTTCAAGTTATGTTCTTGGATAAACTACAATCAGCTTCTTTTTTTCATATGATTATCTTGATTTGTACATTAGGTTTTGGCAAGAACTGAATTGAAAAACTGGTTCGCCGAACTGAACTGAACTGGAAAATTGGTTCTCAATTTATAAAATTCACAAGACAAACCTACCTCAATAAATAAAAATTAATTCTATATATCTTTGCCATTATACATGGATTGGACATAATGGTAGTCTAACAGGATCACAAATTATGGGGAGGAGGGAGATGAGATAAACACGTCAAGAAGTGGTTTGAAGTTACTTCCTCCAAACTTCTAGACCAAAGTGATTTTTTCTTTAAATGTTTAATTCGGTGAATTGTTTTGCAGTTCGGTGAACCAGTTCTAATTTTGCAATTTAATTTAAAGATATGCTTGCTTATAAGTTATGTATCATATAGCTCTAATTTTTGCATCTGCAATGCATGTGATGGTTGCTGGTTATGGCGTGGATTGTGGGATTTTGTTTCCTAATTTTAAGGGGATGCTGGTGGATTTTAAGGCCTCGAAACTAATTTGGTTTTGGCTTATTACGATGTGGTTTTTGGCTAGTAAATAAGTTGTGCGTCCTTGGGCTTGGTTGAAGGACGTAAATTTGGTTTAAGCTAGCTGATGTTGAATTTGGTTGCAGATGAGAGGGCGCATGGTGTGGTGTTTTGGTTGGTATAAGATAGGGAAGCAAGGGAAATTTGGAGTGCTTTGGTTATTTATTTGGGCTTAGTGTGTTTATTTATTATCTTTATAAGTGTTGTGCTTGTATTGGTTGGTGGAAAGATAAAGCACAAATAATCTGAATTATATCCTTTGCTTTTTCAGTGTTAAGTTTCTCATTGTGTTTGTGACCTGTGTTCGTGACACTCTCTATTGTGGTTCAGGTACCTCACTTCTCCTTTTGATTCCTCTCTTCTTTAATTTGCTCTGATTATGGTATGTTTGTGTCTTATAATGTCCTTTTGCTAGTTGCCTTGTTCTGAGTTGAGTTGAATAGGGCATTTGTATTATTGATGTCAGAACTTCTGTACTGCCAAATTGCTTTCTAGTGTTGCATGTTTGGATTTGGTAATTTAACAAAGTGAAACTGAATGCTTTTGATTTAGTGAATAATTTAATTGGCGGTTAATACTTATTAGGAAGCCCAAATGGTTTTTTATGTTGATGATGAGAAAGAAAAGGGCTGGAGTATACCCATACATTTGAATCCAAGGGACTTATATGACATGGGTGAAGTTATTGAAGAGGTAACTGTATCTGATGAGGCATTTCCATCACAAAACTTGGAGGAAATTTTTCCGGATACTACCGAACATGTACAATTGGCAAGAGTTGCTACAGATGATGATCCTCTAGATTATGTCTGTTCTTGGAATGAACATTGAAGAGAGGTATAGTACCTAGAGGTAGAGGATTGTGCTAAGAGAGAATGTGAATGAGAGAGAGAGTGCTAAATTTCATGTGTCAGTTTCTCAAATGAGCCAAAAGTCTCTTACACTTGATAACTACCTCCTATATATAGAGCTTGGGTACTACCTATTGGGCCAATTGGGCCTCCGAGGTCAAGGCCCATCTGAAGGCCAGGGCCCCGCCTCAGGGCGGGATACATGCTGGGCGTTTCCCCTCTAGGGGCTCGCCCAGTCCACTAGTCCACAAGACACCGAGCTCGAGGTACGAGAGCTAAGTGTGTCTTTTAAATGCTTTTACATATGTCTTACAGTACACCGGAATCTGCACTGCCAACATGGCTTGAGAAAAGAGAAGTAAACTATATCGCCAACATGGCGTGAGCAAAAGGAAACTAGCATTTTCTGTTACCCAGTCCACTGACTTGACGAGCAACCCGAGCTGGCAAGTCCACAAGTCCACAAGCGGCGAGAACGATTACTTCGTATTGGCGATAAGTTGGAGCAGGTGTATGATCGTTCGCCGGCGGGAAAGGTGGCAGGCATGGGTCATGTGCTGATCATTCAATCATTGACTGGCGGTAACCCCGGCGAGCGACTGAACTTTGTTGTTGGTGTCACCTGTCAGGCGATGGTGTTTGATCTTTTATAGTGGCGAGGCTTTTCGCGCTTTCCCTTATTTTAAAACCCTTTCAAATCCCTATCTGCCCCACGTGACTGCCCCACGTGACGCGTCGGTTACATCAATTTCCCTCTTTCTCCGGAACCGTCACCTCACCTTTCATAACCGTCCCATCGTGCGCAGTAACTCCCCATTGCACGCGACCCACCTCCCCAAAACCATCATGACTTCCAACCTTCCACACGCGTCCAACACGCGTCACCCTTCCAGCTTCCCCCCTTCTCCTATAAAAACCCTTCTTCCCCACAGTCATCCCTTTCCGAGACCCCTCTTTACTTCCCTAATCGCTTACCAAACTCCCTCTGCCCACTTCCGCTCCGGAGCCGTCGCTTATCACCCTTTCCGTTACCCACTCTTCACATCCTACTCCGGTGAGTCCCACTGTCCTTATCTTTGCATCATACACATACTCATCTTTTCCTTTCTTTCACTTTACTGTCTTCTAAAAATGGCTTCAAGCCCTACCTCCCCTAACCACTCCTCTTCTTCTTCCGGAAGCGACCCTGATGCCACCGCCGCCGGCGGCCTCCGTTTAGAGGTCCCGGAGATCCCACCTTACCGACTAAAAACCTATGCCACTCTGCCCCTTCTAGTCCAAATAGCCCCCACTCACGAGGCTATAGACCAACCTTCTATTTTCCAGAATAGCGATCTCATCGTGCAGTTCGTGAACTCCCTGGGTGGTTTGTCTAATGACGATGAGTTTAACGCCAAACTCAGGATCTGGATCTGCAGTCCTGAGGACCGCCCCTGGCTTCATAAGCCAGACGGCGACGTAAAGAGATCCCATTTTTTCTTTGCGTATGAATACATGTTTAGCGAGCTTGGAATCAGGCTTCCTTTCTCGCCCTTTGTCCAAACCGTCCTCCGCGACATCAACGCGGCTCCCTGTCAACTCCACCCTAACGCCTGGGCCTTCATTCGGTGTTTTGAAATCTTAAGCGCCGCTGTCGGCATCGCCCCATCCCCCACCAGTTTCTTCTACCTCTACGACGTCGACCCCAAGTCCATCAAAAACAAAGGATGGATTTCCTTGAAGGCCCGAGCCGGTCGGAAGTGCTTGCATCCTCACAAAAGTAACGCGAAGTCCTCCTTCGCACGGAAGTACTTCCGTGTGGCGGTTCATCCCGCCTACCCAGAGGCATTCACCCTCAGAGACGGGACCGCCCTTTTTCCTCTTTACTGGACGGAGAAGCCCAATGGGATCACCGATCCTTCAGAGGAATCTTTGTCCGCCAACGACAAAGCCTTTCTTAATCTCCTTGCCCCACTTCCCATCCTTGACTGCACAACAGTCCTTGAGGGCGCTGACCTCTCAAGAACTCCCAAATACTTAGGTTGCCCATAGCTCACTTTTATTATTGACATTTCCTTTCTCGACCCCTATGTTGTCACTGATCGTATTTTTTTATTGTTACAGAAGATATGAATTTCACGAACGCCGAGCTCCTGAAGGCCCGCGAGAGGAGAATGGCTCGCTTTTCCCCAAAATTCAACACTGAGGGCGACGTGAAAAAACGGGGCGGTGCTGAGAACCAAGCCGAGAGCACCAAAGCTCCCAAGAGGAGAAGATTGGTCAAAGCCTCCTCCGGCGCCGGCACATCCAACCCTGGCGCTCAGCCCACCACTGCTGCTGCGCCTAAAGGAAAAAATGTCCCTGAAGCCTCCGTCGCCGCGGCTATCGAGCCAACCACCGTACCAGCTTCTACTCCTGCCACCGCCGGTGCGACCGCTGCTGTTGCCGCTGAGTCCTCTGCTGGCGCCACAGCCGCCTCCGTCGGTGCCACAACCACCAACATTTCTCAATCCTCAGCTGCCGAGAAACTCGCCGGCGTCAACGCCACAAAAGCTGCTGCGTCTTCCGACACTCCTGTTGGAGAGAAGGAAAAAGAAAATGAAACCCCGAAGTCTCCCTCTCGCCAAGATGCGCCTCCTAGCCCGCCCTCAACACATGATGCGGGCTCCATGCCTTCCCCGCCTCATCAAGGGGAAAAATCCTGTCCTGGCGCTGCCACTACCTCTGAAGCGGCTCAAATTGAACAAGCCCCTGCTCCCGAGGTCGGTTCTTCAAGCTATTATAATATGCTCCCCCACGCCATTGAACCCTCAGAATTCTTACTTGCTGGTCTTAACCGTGACGCCATAGAAAAAGAAGTTTTGAGTCGGGGCCTTAATGACACCAAGGAGGAGACTCTTGCTTGCCTCCTACGCGCTGGGTGCATCTTTGCCCACGCGTTTGAGAAGTTCAATGCCGCCACCGTTGAAGCCGAGCGGTTGAAGGCCGAAAGTGCTAAGCATCAAGAAGCCGCCGCTGCTTGGGAAAAGCGTTTCGACAAACTGGCGACGCAGGCAGGAAAAGACAAAGTCTATGCCGACAAGATGATTGGCACGGCGGGGATTAAAATCGGCGAGCTGGAGGATCAGCTGGCGCTGATGAAGGAAGAAGCAGATGAGCTTGATGCAAGCCTTCAAGCTTGCAAAAAGGAAAAAGAGCAAGCTGAGAAGGACTTGATCGCCCGAGGCGAGGCGCTGATTGCTAAGGAGTTGGAGCTTGCCATACTGTGCGCTGAGCTGGAGTTAGTGAAGAAGGCGTTGGGGGAGCAAGAGAAAAAGTCTGCGGAGTCCTTGGCCTTGGTGAGGTCTGACATGGAGGCGGTGATGCAGGCTACGTCCGAGGAGATCAAGAAAGCGACCGAAACTCATGCCGAGGCCCTCGCCACGAAAGATGCTGAGACTGCTTCCCAACTGGCAAAGATCAAAAGACTAGAGGACGAGCTGGCGATGGAGAAAGCCAAATCCACTGAGGCGAGGGAACAAGCCGCTGACATCGCCCTTGACAACCGCGAGCGCGGTTTCTACCTCGCCAAAGATCAGGCCCAACATTTGTACCCGAACTTTGACTTTAGCGCCATGGGAGTAATGAAAGAGATAACCGCCGCAGGACTGGTTGGTCCCGACGATCCTCCCCTGATTGACCAACACCTCTGGACAGCGACTGAAGAAGAAGAGGAAGAAGAAGAACAGGAGAAAGAAAACAATGAATAATGTAATTTTAACATTACTTTATCTTTTACTGTCACCTTGTAGTGTACTTTTCCGCCATTCGTCTATGTTTAAGCAACCCTTCGCCATAGCTTTTTATATCGCCGTTGGATATTTTGTAAATCATGTTGGAATGCTTCCGCCGTACACTTTTTAGTCGTCGCCTTCTTATGGCTTAAAAAATTTAAGAATAAGTTTCATAGTTCAACCCCTCAACACGCCAGAGTAGTAAAATACTCAACATCCTGAGTGACCAAGCACTCGCATTCCACCTTATTCCTTCGCCGACCTTATATCTTGCGCTATTTTTCACGCGTCATATGATTGAATTACGCCTAACGATTTCGTGCCTTAATTTTAACTAGGACTTGTTGCTTGGTATTCCACCACCAAGACTTTAGACGTTTTCCCCAATAGGAAGAAACGACCTCCATTTTCAAGGACTTCGCCCGGGGCTTTGCCCGCTCGGGGCTTACAATGCTTGGATCCCAATGGCCATTTGGGGGTCCCAAGACTTTTGCCTAGCTAACGGCGCTCGTCGTATTCTGGCGAGACTTACCCAGCACATCGTTTACGGGACCGGCGATCACGTCAGACTTTCAGGAGGGTGATTCCCAGGCGTCAAAGGCCATTTGTGGAATCGCCACAACCTTCAGGGTTCCAGCAAGCCCTTTTGGGGATCAAGCTTGTCCCACCTAGTGATCGCCGTAATTCTTTATGTCGATCGCCAATTCCAATCGTCAGGGAATCCCTGGAATTTTTGGACACGAATTTCGTGAATTTTCGTTTTATTTTATTGATGGAGCGCCTCATAAAAAACTCCTTTCGGAGAAAAAGAGCACGCCTTGTTATTGCAATACATTGGAGAATTTGAAAACACTTCGGAAAATCTTAAAGATATCTGACTCCGGCGATTCCGCCTTGTTCACTTTCTCGCCTGCGATCAACTATAAAAGTAGCGCAAGCTCAAACCATTGAACGATCGAGGTAACCGCCTTCCATCAAGCTCTTCTAAGTGATAGGCCCCATTACGAAGAACTTTAATAATGCGGTAGGGCCCTTCCTAGTTAGGAGTAAGCTTGTTCCCCGGGGCTCCCGATCGCCACTTGAGGACCAGGTCGCCGACCTGCATATCTCGGACGCGAACCCTGCTGTTGAACTTTGCCGCCGCGCGCTGCTTCATCGCTGTTTCCCGAATGTGCGCCTCGTCGCGCGTTTCCGACAAAAGGTCCAGCTCCATCGCCATGTTGGCCTGATTTTCCCCTTCAAAACCTGGTCGAGTCCGCCATGTAAAGTTGTCAATCTCCACCGGCAACATGGCATCTACCCCATAGGTCATTCTAAAGGGGGTTTCCCTTGTAGTAGATTGCTCGGTGGTGTTGTACGACCACAGCACCGCCGGAAGTTCATCCAACCAAGCTCCCTTAGCCTCCGCAAGCCGTCGTCTTAGTCCTCGTAGGATTACCCTGTTTGCAGATTCCACCTGCCCGTTCGTCTGCGGATGCTCAACAGAGGCAAACCTCATCTGTATGCCCATTTCCCTGCAGAACTCCCTTGTTTGGCTGCTTGAAAACTGGGTCCCGTTGTCAGATACGATCGCCCTTGGGATCCCGAACCTGCAAACAATACGCTTCCAGTAGAAATTGACTATCTTTGCAGAAGTAATCTTGGCCAGGGGTTCAGCCTCAATCCACTTAGTGAAGTAGTCCACCGCCACCAATATAAACTTCATTTGTGCCCTGGCGATCGGAAAAGGTCCGACTAAGTCCACACCCCACATGGCGAAAGGCCACGGGGCGCTCATCGTTACCAACTCTTTTGGCGGTGCCTTAGACAAATCCGCGAACACTTGACATTTCTTGCACTGCTTCACGAAGTCCATACAATCTTTCCTGAGGGTGGGCCAGTAAAAACCCGCCCTCAACACCTTGCAAGCCAAAGACCTTCCCCCGATGTGGCTCGCGCACACTCCTTCATGTACCTCAGACATTATCGCTTCGTACTTCTCTGGCGGTACGCATTTCAACAATGGCGTTGAGAAACCACGACGATACAAGTGTCCGTCAATGAGAGTATAGTGACTCGCCTCCCGCCGTTGTTCCTTCGTGCATTGCTCCACTTCTGCCGGGTCTCCCGCCAAGATAGATATTATGGGACCCATCCATGTTCCCCCTCTGTTCACGCAAGCCATGAGCTCGCCTTCGATGCTTGGGTACGCCAGCGTTTCTTGAATCACACTTTTGTTATTGCCGGGCTTCCGCGTGCTCGCCAATTTGGCCAGCGCGTCCGCCCGCTGATTTTCTGCCCGAGGAACGTACTCCACCACGACCTCTTGAAAAAGTGTCATCAAATACCGTACCCGCTCAAGGTACTTGATCAGATTAGGATCTTTGACCTGGAAAGTTCCCTTCACTTGATTCTCCACCAATTGTGAGTCCGTTCTTATCAACAAACTCCCGATCTTCACTTCCCGCGCCAACTTCAATCCGGCGATGAGAGCTTCATATTCTGCTTGGTTGTTCGTTGCTTTGAACTCGAATTTCACCAACACTAGTTCCCCCGGCCCTTCTAACGTTACTCCCGCGCCGCTGCCACTACTATTGGAGGATCCATCCACGAAGAGAGTCCACTGAGTGTCCACTCTTTCAAACCGATCTGGAGTCAACTCGACCACAAAGTCAGCTAGTGACTGCGCACCAACCGCGCCCCGCTTATCGTATTGCAAACCATACTCTGACAATTCAACCGACCAGGCGACCAATCTACCTGATAAATCCGGTTTTTGTAATACTTGTCTCAAGGGCAAATCCGTCCGCACCTTCACGGGAAAACTCTGAAAATAAGGTCTCAACCGCCGGGCGGTGACGAGGACCGCCAGCGCCGCCTTCTCAATTTTCTGATATCTGACCTCCGCGCCCTGGAGTGTGTGACTAACAAAATAAACGATTCGATGCTCGCCATCTATCTCCTGCAACATCACAGAACTCAGAGCACTATCGCTCATAGCAAAATACAAATGCAGCGGGTGTCCCTGTATTGGTTTCGACAAGATTGGCGGTGACGATAGGAGTTCCTTGAGGCGAACAAAAGCTTCCTCACACTCCGCCGTCCACTCAAATGCGACATTCTTGCGAAGACACTTGAAAAAAGGGAAAGATCTGTCACCAGACTTGGGAAGAAACCGAGATAAAGCTGCTATTCGCCCCGTCAAACGTTGGACCTCTTTCACATTAGAAGGGCTTTTCATCTGCTGAATCGCCTTGCATTTTTCTGGGTTTATCTCGATTCCTCTAGATGTGATCATGAATCCCAAAAACTTGCCCCCCTGAACACCAAAAGAGCATTTCTCCGGGTTGAGGCGCATATTGTGCTTCCTTATTTCGCCAAATGCTTCCTCCAGATCTTGATGATGGTCTAAACCACGTACTGATTTAACAATCATGTCATCAACGTAAACCTCCATGTTTCTTCCCACCTGCCCAGCAAAAACCCTATCCATCAATCTTTGGTAGGTCGCCCCAGCGTTCTTTAGTCCAAACGGCATGGTGCGATAGCAATAATTGACTCTGGCGGTCATAAAAGCCGTTTTGTCCTCGTCCGCCGGGTGCATGCGGATTTGATGATAGCCAGAATAAGCATCCATCAAGCTAAGCAGTTCGTTGCCCGAGGCACCATCAACAAGGCTATCGATGCTGGGAAGGGGATACGAATCTTTTGGACATGCTTTGTTTAAGTCTGTGTAATCTACACACATTCGCCATTTCCCGTTCACCATTGTTGAAAATATTGATGGTGACGATATTCAAGATTATATAGTTACATGACAAACATGGGTAAAATTCTCCTTTTTTTAACATTTTATCATAATTTTTCTATACATTAGCTTAATTTGTGTTGTTCTTTTGATTTTATGCATCCTCGTATATACTTCTATTGTCTATTATTTACTTTCTGGTTAAATAGTGCTAACATTTTGTTTTTAAAAGTATGGTTAGATCAAAGAGAAGTTGTCTAAACTTTGTATTGTATCTTTGGAGTTTGGTTTTGACCTACGATGATTGTTGCTTGTGAATTTGTTGGAGGTACCTTACGGATGACTTTGGTACTTGTAGGTTAGCGATGTAGGCTCCCCGAATGAAGTAAGGCGATCTTCATCCGCCAGTCATCAACCTGTAAACAATGGACCATCTACTTAGTTTTATGTAAGGTTTGTGAAATGATTTAAAATGTTGAAACTTAATTGGTTCATTGTATTGAATATGTCACTTTATCATTTTGGTGGAAAGTGATGAACTATGTTCCTTACAGTTTTGATTAATGTCATTGTACCTATGTTTTGATTTAAGTTAATTTAGTTTGTTTTCAATGAATGAATTTTCACCAGGTGAACATGTTCTAATGGGAGGGAGCAGCTTGTGTTTTGATGTTGTCTTGATTTTTTGGTACCTGATTGAGTCTCAAGGCTTGGTGCGTGGTTTGTTGCATCTGGTACTGTCCTTGGAGGCCATGCTTCTTGGAGTCTCAAGTCATGCTTTGTTTTGTTATTTTTGTTCAGTCATGGATTTTGTGTTAGGATCGCATTATGTTACTTCCAGACTTTGACGGGTTGTTGTTGCTTTTGTTATAAAACTTGTATTGACTAGTACTGATGTTTAGCATTGTATGTGTTGGCTGTTTAGCCTTGGACCCTCAATTGGGAGAGTTTGTTCCCATTAGCAATATTATTTTGATATGGTTATCTATTTTGTTGTCATGAAAAATCAATGATTGAAATTTATTTAGAAAGCAGGGTTATTTTAAAATATAATTACAGCAAAAAAAAATTAAAAAGAAAATAAAATAAAACTTATTGCGGCGGTTCAAACCGCCGCTAATGGCTAAAATCCTAATTCCCATACGTTCAATGTGCGGCGGTTCAAACCGCCGCTGAATACAAAATCATAGAATCCTAGGTGTATGTATCTGAGGCGGTTGCAACCGCCGCTAAAGTCAAAATGGTAACTTGCAGCAGTTGTTCCAGCGGTTTGGAAAACCGCCGCAAGAAGCGCTACGACGCCTGTAAAGGAGGCGCTTTGACAACCGCCGCAAGATGCTTTTAGCGGCGGTTAGAACCGCCGCAAAATGGCCATTACAACCGCCGCAATTTGCACAGTTTGGTGTAGTGATAATTGATCAGGTGAGGAGATAGCGTGATCGGTCGGGGGGGGGGGGGTGATTGGCTGGAGCGTCTCCTGGAATAATAGTCCCCTAACTCTGGTCCACAAGAATTGTGGAGCTTGAGTTTTTTTATTTTTTTGGAAAGCCAAAATGGTAATAGAGTTTGAGTTGTAAGTTGGAAGTTGTGTTTGACCGGGCGAGAAGATAGCGCGATCGGCTCGGCGGGTGATTGACTACAGCGTCTCTTGGAACAATAGTCCCCTAACTCTAATCCACAAGAATTGTGAAGCTTGAGGTAATAGAGTTTGGGTTGTAAGTCGGAAGTTGTGTTTGATCGGGTAAGGGGACAACACGATCGACCGAGGGGATGATCAGCTAGAGCGTCTCTTAGAACAATCTCCTTTTTAAGAAAAAAGTAAGATATTTAATTATTAGATTGATGGAAAAAATTAACTTATCTAAACTATTTGGACAAAAGTTCAGTTTGTTCTCTCGTGGCAGTAGTAATTTTGGTGGCAGGGCACGACAGAGGTGTACATGTAACTTGACGCTTAATTCGATTTCTAGATTAGAGAGTCTCAAAGTAAGCAAAACACAAAACACATGTAGTTAAGTAAATATTATGTTCGGTATAGATTCTATCTCAACTATGGTTCTAATTCTTAATTTTAAGCTAGAAGGATGTAGAAGAGAGGTAAGAAGTTCCTAATCAAGGAAAATATAAACATGTGAAGGAATCTATTTTGTAGGAGTGGAGCTCACTTGGAGTGCAGTGGTTCGTCGGAAAAAGTGGTGGGAGGAAGAAAATGAAGAGGAAGAAGTGGAAATTGAAGGACTAAATTTGATAAGAGAGAAAATTGAAGGACTAAATTTTATAAAAGAGAATTTTTTGATAAAAGAAAATTTTGAAAAGACAAAAGCTAATGTGAAAATTACACGTGAACACCTATATGTGATTATGATTGCCACGTGGGATGGTGATTGAGTAAAAATATATCAAAAATATTTTTTGACGTCATAATGACTATTTCTAATAAAAAAAAATTTAGAGACTAAAAACTGCGATTTTTTTATTGGGATCATTTTTAATTATGGTGTAGAAGTCAAGAATCAAAAACATATTTGAACCTAAAATCTATTATTCACAACATAAATCTTGTTGGGGTGACAAGGAGAGCCATGTCAAGGAAACAAGCCACCAAGAGATATCGACACAACATCTTTACCTAAAACTTTAAGACATTAAGTTTATGGGTCTCATCTCTTATAAATCTTCAGCTCACTCATTCTTAATCAATGTGGGGCTCCAACTCACACTTGAATTCTCAACATTCTACCTCTCAAGTGTGAGTCACCCGCCACATTACCATACTCCCCCTTCGCAGAAGCTTTCCACACTTGCACCACCGTTCACTTCACCGCGTCAATGAGATACACCGTCTGACCTCACCCCAAAAAGTCTTTTAACACAAGGAGCCGTCACCATGAGTACACAAACCATTGGCTCTTATACCACTTATTGGGGAGAAAGGGAGAGCCCATGGGCCAAGGAAACAAGACACCAAGAGACATAGACGATACATCTTTACTAGAAACCTTAAGGCATTGAGCTTATAGGTAACATCTCTTGTAAAATCTTCTCCATTATGTAATATTCCATTATCTACATATATGGGCATTGACTAGTACTCCCTCCATTCTTGATCTTTTGTTGTTTAAGATTATGCACATTGTTTAAGAATGCAATCATTGATATATTTGTTGACATATACACCTTTATTTAATGTTGAGTTAGAGTAAAGAGAGAGAATGATAATTATTGGTTTAGAAACTTGTTATGATTTTGATTGGTGAAAATAATAAGTGGTAGGTGAGAGATATAATATTAAATGAGGGTATACATGAAATAAAATAATGCATTGGGTTTGTAAATAACCAAAAGTTTTGGAATTTATACCAAAAGTTAAAACAACAAAAGATTAAGAACAGAGGTAGTACATTTTAAGGCTTAAATATGTTTTTGGTCCCTCTAATATTAGGGTCTTTTAGTTTAGGCCTCTCTAAATTGTTTTTTGGTATACACCCTTATTTTGAAAATAATATGGAGGGATAAACCCATGTTGCTACCTTTACCTTTACCTTAATTTTTTTGATTGGCAAATGTTAGTTGTTAGAAATGTTAGTAAATTAGCCCTCCTCAGGATTCGAACCCTGGACCCTTCACCCTTCATCTCAACCAACCCTTATGTCCCTAGCTCTTACCACTTGAGCTATCATTCGGGGTACCTAACGGACATGACGTGACATATTTTAGAGGGACCTAAACTAAGGAACCATGATTTTAGAGGGACCTAAACCAAATAACCATAATTTTAGAGGGACCTAAAACTCAATTTTTATCATGTCTTAGGTCTCTCTAAAATCATGGTTCTATGGTTTAGGCTACTCTAAGGGCTCGTTTGGCACGCCGTATTAGGCATGATAGTATAAGCTTATACAATACATTATGAGTTTATCCATTGTTTGGTGATGACATTGTATTGTATAAGCTTATCCATCAAAGTCTCCTTATACGTTAAAATAACGTATTATTTAATCCATCATGTGAGTGATGGATAAGGCATGATAAGGTTGTGACGTATAAGTCACAATCACCACCACCCTCCATTGCTGCCAACTTACACCACCATTGGCCCCACCACTGCCATCGGTGTTGCCGCCACCAACCTATCACCACCGCCATACCGTGACCACTGGTGTTGCCGCCACCACCACCACCACCCTACCGCCACCATCGACACCACAACCACCACCCTATCGCCACCACCACCATAATTGCTGCCACCACCGCCACCACAACCACCTCCCTATCGCCACCACCACCACCACCACAACCATCGGCTCCACCCTCCACCGTCGCTGCCACTGCAACCGCCACCGCCTTACCACCACCACCACCCTATCGTCGCCAACACCACAACCACCATCGCTGCCACCACCCGATCACCATCACCGTCGCCGCCACATCGGTGTTGCCGCCACCGCCACCATCACTACCACCGCCGCCACAACCACCATCCTATCGCCACCACCACCATAATCGTCGCCACCACTCTATTGCCACCACAGCCATCACCGATACCACAACCACCACCCTATCGCCATCACCACCACCAATGCCTTCACCCTCCACCGTAGCCGCCACCGCCACCGCCTTACCACCACCACCACCACCTTATCATCGCCACCACCACAACCACCATCGCTGTCACCACCACCACCAACCTATCTCCACTGTCACCATCACTGCCACCAACACCAACCTACCACCATTGCCACCACCACTTCCATCACCACCGCCACCACCGTTATAATCACCTCCATATTCGATTTTTATTATATATCATTATTCAATACTTCACTAATCATAAAATTGCATTAATTTAAACGATATAGTAAATTATACAGAGTATGACCAAACCCTGAATAGTATAAGAAAGTTATCAGAGCTTATACTATTAGGGCTTATACTATCAAACCTAATACTATCAGGTCTTATACTATCAGACCTTATACTATACGTCGCACCAAACAGGCCCTAAACAACGTAAGGTGATGGCAGGTGCTGAAATCTCAGTATTATTTTACATTTAGGGGTGTATACCAAAAAACATATATTTAGAGGGGCCTAAACTAAAAGACCCTAATTTTAGAGGGACCAAAAACATATTTAAGCCTACATTTCAAATGACAAATTAATATATCCTTTAAATTATTATATTATTCTGAAGGGTTAAAATGATATTTATGTTGTAGGTCCTGACATATGGCGTTAAATCTAAATAAGCCCCTGTAAACATTTTTGTATGATATTTGATCCTTGACAAATTTTTATAATTCAAAAAAATCCAAATCACTATTTAATGTTTATACGGCCAAGTTTTACTTAGTCAACCTCCTACATGGAAAATCACTAATCCTACCTACCATCCACCTCACTTCCTCATGCATTTCCCCTTCCCCCTCTTCCTCACCGCACACTCCATGAAATAGTGATTTGGCCTACATTGAACACAAACTCAAATCAAACGCATGCTTCTATTAAACCACAAGTTTAAACTGTCACAGCACCAAGGAAATCAGCAAAATGCTGAAGAACAGCCAGTTGAAAACGAAGAAAGCCCATTTCTGAGACTAAAAACTAGTTTTTCTTTTCAAAATCATCTTGCTCAAAATCAAAATTTACGCAGTTACATCATTAAGTAAAAAAAAAATTCAAGGACCAATCATCATGACAAAAAAAAGGAACCTGTTTGAATTTGACCCTATATATCAGGGAGTTGAAACATATTTAACCCTATTCTATTGTGAATGTCTTATTTGCTCACAAGATAAGTAACAATTGACGCTACCTTATTTTCGTGATGAAATTGTATTGTCTCCCGTTTGTCAACGTGATAATTTTTTTATACTGAAGAAAGCATCATGTAGTGACTTGTATTCCTTTCGTGTGGTACTAATCAAAATAAAATAGTATATAAGTAATTTATAGAGCACCACTACATAGATAAAAATAATTTTGTAGGAAAGGTAACAAAAGAATTTTCAACTAATGAGAATGAGGGTACGTGCATGTGGATGATTTAGCATACCACCATTTTAACTTCGTATCATTTAGCATTTGTGAGATGATAAGAAAATCAACTAATAATTAAAAATTGTATCCATAATTTGGTTTGGACCACAAGTACACCAGAATAATGTTACTTTCATACTTCTAAGAAAGGTGGAAAGATGGTGGAAGTGGAGAGAGATAGAAAGAAAAGAAAAAGTAAGAGAGCGAAAGTATAATCTATCTATCCATAATCCATAATATATACATTCAGGGGTTTTTCTAGGTCCAATCATCGCATACGTGGCATCTCATGATTGACTAATTTCATTAAAAATCCTACATGGCAATCATTCCTCCTTTCCTCTTAATGTACATCCCTCTCCTTAACCTACACTCCTCTCTATTTAAAAGCCTATATAAGACTCTTATTATTCATTCATCTCTCCATTATTTAGATTTCTCCTTAACCTACACTGCTTCTTCAACCATCTCCTGCGTTTTGTATTTTTTGAGCCTTTCTACATGGCTTCAAGATCTTATTTTGTGGTTCTTCATGATTATACAAGGTATGTACTTTTTCTCATCTGAAATCAATTTTTCATGTCTTTGGTGTGTGTTATTGTAATCTAATCTCATTCCTTCAAAATTCATGTTTTACTAACCCTAATATGCTATTCTCCTCATTCCCTTTCAACAATCTTTTTACAGAATTATGGTGTCATTAGACCTATAGACGCTGAAAATAACAATTTCACGGATATGGATCAAGAGTATATTATTATTATTGATCCCGTGAGTGTTCTGCAAATTAATGGAAATTAGAGGCGGTGACATAGTTTGTTTTAGGTTTGAAAGAATAGCAAATAGAATTATTGAAGTTAAGGTGGTGTATGTAAATATTTAGTCAGTTGTTATTCATTCCAAAATTTAATCAGTTGTTGTTTTGTCTTGGGTATCTTTTCGTGGTTTTGTTTTTCTCAATCTACATGAGATGATTGTTCTCATGATTTACTTTATTTATCAAATAAAATCCAAGATTAATTGTTATTTTTTTCATTCTGGAATTGTTCTCATGATTTACTTTGTTTTTCCTTTGTTTTATACGTACAATTTTTTCTTTGACTTCATCACTTTGTCTTATGGGCTGAATCAAGGTTGATATATTTGACAATTTTGCATTCACAGGCCATTTATAATAATAAGATACCCATATATGTCCAATGGTGCTTCTTTTCTTTGTCATCCTTTTACGGTCAAGATCCGAACAAGATTATATATAAAAAAGAACTTTAGTCAAATACCAAAAACACTTTTTTACCATACCGTTTTAAAAATAAAAAATGTTTTTAATAACCAATTTAAGTTAGTCTAATATCAATATCATTCATGTCAAATTATTGCTTTATACGAATTTAAAAAAATCCTTGGCCGTTCTTTTACCACATCTTTCTAGCAGTTTGAGACTTTTTGTCCACATGAGAGGATTGTTCTCATGACTTTTATTCTTCATTATCTATATAAATATTCAGTTGCTTCTCAAAAAAAAAATTCCCTTTTGAATAAGTTCCTTTTTTAAGATGAAAACAAAAAACGTTTAAATAATTAAATACGTGAATCCCCTTTTCCTTGGTTTTAAAATAATTTCAAATTTTAAAGTGATAAAAAAAGGTATAAAAATTTAATTGCTATTTAAATTCGGTAGCCAAGTTTTATATGAGGAAAAATATTTTCGAAATTAATTATTTATTTCCTTCAATTTCCTTATATAAACCACTTAATTATATTAATTTCCTTATTTAAATCATAAAAGACATTAAATGCTTTATGTAATAAATGTTATTTTCGTTTTTTTTAAATAAGGAAATTTAATATAATTAAATAAATTTTAATGCATTGACTATTTATTTAAAGAAAATATTTTCAAAATTAATTATTTATTTCGTTCAATTTCCTTATATAAACCACTTAATTACAGTAATATCCTTATTTAAAATCATAAAAAACATTAAATGCTTTATAGAATAAATGCTATTTTCTTTTTTTTTTAAATAAGGAAATTTAAAATATTTAAATAAATTTTAATGCATTGACTATTTATTTAAGGAAAATATTTTCGAAATTAATTATTTATTTCTTTAAATTTCCTTATATAAACCACTTAATTATATTAATTTCCTTATTTAAAATCATAAAAGACATTAAATGCTTTATGAAATAAATGCTATTTTCGTTTTTTTTTTAATAAGAAATTTTAAAATATTTAAATAAGTTTTAATGCATTGACTATTTATTTAAGGAAAATATTTTCAAAATTAATTATTTATTTCTTTCAATTTCCTTATATAAACCACTTAATTATATTAATTTCCTTATTTAAAATCATAAAAGACATTAAATGCTTTATGGAATAAATGCTATTTTCGTTTTTTTTAAATAAGGAAATTTAAAATAATTAAATAAATTTTAATGCATTGATTATTTATTTAAGGAAATATTTTCTAAATTAATTATTTATTTCCTTCAATTTCCTTATATAAACCACTTAATTATATTAATTTCCTAATTTAAAATCATAAAAGACATTAAATGCTTTATCAAATAAATGCTACTTTCGTTTTTTTTTTAAATTAGGAAATTTAAAATATTTAAATAAATTTTATTGCATTGACTATTTATTTAAGGAAAATAGTTTTGAAATTAATTATTTATTTCTTTCAATTTCCTTATATAAACCACTTAATTATATTAATTTCCTAATTTAAAATCATAAAAGACATTAAATGCTTTATCGAATAAATGCTACTTTCTTTTTTTTAAATAAGGAAATTTAATATAATTAAATAAATTTTAATGCATTGACTATTTATTTAAGGAAAATATTTTCAAAATTAATTATTTATTTCTTTAAATTTCCTTATATAAACCACTTAATTATATTTATTTCCTTATTTGAAATCATAAAAGACATTAAATGCTTTATTGAATAAATGCTACTTTCGTTTTTTTTTAAATAAGGAAAATTAATATAATTAAATAAATTTTAATGCATTGACTATTATTTAAGGAAATATTTTCTAAATCAATTATTTATTTTCTTCAATTTCCTTATATAAACCACTTAATTATATTAATTTCCTAATTTAAAATCATAAAAGACATTAAATGTTTTATCGAATAAATGCTACTTTCGTTTCTTTTTAAATAAGGAAATTTAAAATATTTAAATAAATTTTAATGCATTAACTATTTATTTAAGGAAAATATTTTCAAAATTTATTATTTATTTCTTTCAATTTTCTTATATAAACCACTTAATTATATTAATTTCCTTATTTAAAATCATAAAAGAAATTAAATGCTTTATGTAATAAATGTTATTTTCGTTTTTTCTAAATAAGGAAATTTAAAATAATTAAATAAATTTTAATTCATTGAATATATAGTTATAAAAAATATTTTCAAAATTAATTAATTATTTCCTTCAAATTACTTATATAAACCATTTAATTTTATTATTTTTTATTTAAAATCATAAAAGTTATTAAATGCTTTTTGGAATAAATGCTATTTTCGTTTTTTTTAAATAAGGAAATTTAAAATAATTAAATAAATTTTAATGCATTGACTATTTATTTATTTATGGAAAATATTTTCGAAATTAATTATTTATTTCCTTATATAAACCACTTAATTATATTAATTTCCTTATTTAAAATAATTAAATAAATTAAATGTGTTGACTATTTATTTAACGAAAATATTATTCAAAATTAATTGATTAATTCCTTCTATCTCCTTATATAAAACAATTATTTACGTGAAACGCATTTTCTTTCTTTTAAAATAATTTCCATTTTCAAACTGGATAAAAAAACATTTAAATAATTAATTACGTATTAAATAATGGATTTCCTTATATAAAAAACTTAATGACATGAATCCCCTTTTCTTGGTTGTAAAATAATTTCAAATTTTAAAATTATAAAAATGGTTAAAAATGTTCAAAAACTTTTTAAATTCGGTAGCTAAGTTTTATGTAAGGAAATTAATTTTCATAATTATTTATTTATTTCCTTCAATTTCCTTATATAAATTACTTAATTATATTTATTTCCTTATATGAAATTTAACTCAACTTCCGGGATGATACTTGGTTTCATCAAATTAATGATTTTCTCATAAGTTGCTTACCATACTCTTTTATCCGATTACCCGATGTCCCAAACCTAGATGTCGGCTACAACTGTTTAATCGGTGAGACTTTGTTAACTCTTTTTTTCTTTTATGTTTACATTTATTCTATATTTTTCTGATTTTTAAAAATTATAGATGTAATTTGAGTTTTAACTAAAGTTGGAAGAGTTCAAGAATTTAATGTTCACGAAAAGGTCGAGAATATCGTTCAATTTGAGCTTTCTGCAGCAAGGTGACCATATTGGCCTTGATGTGAAAATAATTTCAATCTCTTTTTAGACCGAAAAGCCTAATGTATTTCATTATTTGATTTTGTAGAGCCAAAAGAGAATGTGCTTTGATAAGGAACTTTGTAGATGAATACATTGATTTCATCTCCACTGGTCGTGCACACGGAGCAGTGGTTTTGATCCAGCTTGGGAAAGGAAAGACGCACCCACGTATGTTGCGTGTACAATTTTTCATTGCAGAATTAGTGTTTTCAAATTTACTATTTATTTATTTCTTAATTTATAAAATATATGTTGTTCACCTATGTAGGCACTACTGACAGATATATAGCTGCAATAAATATGGTTTTTTCACGCATTTAATGATTTTTTTCTATATTAAATTTTAGTTAATTAATAATAACACGCGTTTACAATTTTTAAAATTCAAAATGTTAAATCAATGTCTTTATCAAACTTTAATTTATAGAAACAAAAAAATATTTTAATTCTTGAATGTTTTTTACTATTGTTTATTAAAAAGGGAAATAACATTATTTTAATTACATTACAATTAATTTTGTAACCAGTTTCAAAAAAAAATGTGTAACAAAAAAAATAATGTTCACTTACATTCAAGAAGGTCGTTAACTGTAAAAAAAAATTTGACGTTCGTTTTAATGTGTAACAAAATTAATTCCGATCATTTGTTACAAATATTACAAATTTACTGCATTATTAAGTAGTTACATTGAATTAATTATATTGACAAGCATCTTCAGTCTAATGGGAAGTCTCTAAAAGAATTTACATGTTTCTCGGATATTTATTTTTCCGAAGTTATCCAATTCACAACCTAAATAATTCTGTATTTTTTGAAATTTTTATGATGGTAAAATTTATGAGGCATCACAAATTTACATAAATTAGTAAAATGTGATTACCAGATTTTAGTTTTGACGACATTATTTAATTTGCTTGGCAATTCTATTTTATGTTGTTGTTATTATTGGTTTTCTTTATACGTTTTGCTTCTTTACTAATTGTCCAAAAATATTGTTGAACAATCATATTGAAACATATTACACTGCGAATTTAATAATAAATAAATAAATTAAAGGAGTGATTAAAAATCATAACTTCTCACAATACAAATTAATAAACGCATTGTGATGACTTTTTCCTACATTTACTTTTATTCCTTAAATAATCACGCGCACTTATGTGTTTTAGTATTTAAAAATTTAAATTTAAATAAACGTATTTTTCAACTTTAATTTATAGAAAAAAAATTATTTAATGCTTGACTTTTTTAACAATTTGATTACTATACTTTAGAAAATAAAATTACTAAAATTTTAATTACTTATAATTTCATTCAAGGGCGTACTCCTGTTCAAAAAAAAAAGAAATTACATAACTATAATGAAATTATAATTTAATTAATGTTTAAATGCGTAAAAAATGAATAACCATCACTTATTATAAGTATTCCAAATTTATTGCATTAATAAAGAGATATTCTAAAATAAAGTTTATCATTAATTTAGTTGACTAATCTTTAATTACAATGATTTCATTAGATATTTTCTCTTTTGAAAACACAATGATTTAATTATATACTTTAATAAATACTTAAACGTGAAATTAGTCATGCATTTAATGATTTTTTTACTGCATTAACTTTTAGTCAATTAATAATCACGCGCATTTATGATTTTTAACATATAAAAATTAAAATTTTCAAAAAGGTATTTTCCAACCTTTAATTGGTACAAAAAAACTTGATTTAATGCTTGACTTTTTTTAACAATTTCATTATTAAAATTTATAAAATAAAATAATTTTATTTAATTGTTGTTACTCCCCTGTTACTAAAAAAAACTACTTAACTACAAAGAAATTATAATTTAATTAAGTTTTAATGGGTAAAAATAGTAATAACCATCATTTATTATAAATATTCCAAATTTATTGCATTAATTACGACATATTGTAAAATAAATTAAAAATAACAAAATAGCTTAACAGCATTAATTACGTTCAATTATTTTTAGAATGAATCCGTAAAAGTTTTTCATTAATTCGGTTGACTTTAAAAATTCATGACAAAATTTATTTTATTTCCTTAATTACAATGATTTAATTATATAATTTAAGTTACGTTTTCAAAAATATTATTAGTCACGAATTTAATTATTTTTTTCTGCATTAACTTTTAGTAAATAAATAATCAAGCGCATTTATGATATTTAACATTTAAAAAATCTATATAATATACTAAAGGAAGGTTTTTTCTAGAAGGTTTTGCCAAGTGTCACCCCCATATCATCCCAATAAAAAATATACAAATTTTGTTTTTCAATATTAAATCTGCATTAAAAAAACAAATATTTTTCTTATCTTTGAATACATAACAAATATTAAATCTGAACATAAATTTTGTTTTCCAATATTAAATCTGAATGTTTGAAATACATATTAAAAAAAAATCCATGCAAAAAAGAAAAGCATATATAAAAATATGTATTAAATCTGTACATATTTTTAATACATATTAAAAAAAACCAAATCCCTGCAAAAAAGGAAAGCATATATAAAAAAACATATATTGAGTTAACTTATATTTTCACGAAATAATATAATTTTTTAAAATTACATTCATTTTTAAAGGGAGCAATTTATTTAAAAAATAATTAGGGAGCAACTATTTTATTGCTTTCATTCAAATTTTTACCTCATACGCTTGCTTCCCCCGTTTCGTCTACTTTTTCTCCCGTTGTAATTCAGAAGCTCCTTGACAACCCGTCCTTCTTCTTGAAGCCATGCTTAATTTCTTTCAGGTAACTATCATTTGCATCTATTTTTTCTCCTAAGGGAATTTGCATCTTTAATTTGGTTTTGTTTATACGAAACAACCATTCACGTGTGAGTTCCTTTGTGAGAAGTTGTTGTGTGGTGTGGTGGATCTACAAGGAGAAAAGTCTTACCTTTGGTATGGAATCGTGAGTGCTGGTTCTATTTTGATTTCGTCTCTCTTTTTTATTTTTACGTTTTCATTTGTATAAAGGAAGAAGAAAAATTCTCAAAAATAAAAATTACCCCAAGTAACTGTGCAATTGCTTCCATATGTCATCATTGTTGTTTGTGTTGAGTTATTGCAGGTGAATGTCTTCCCTTCTTTCCTTTTTGTTCTCTTATGCATGCAAATAGGGTTGATGATGAAAGATACTTTACTTTCCAAGCCTATTGCTATTTTGTGATGCACCACACAAGAGCTTAATCAAAAATTCTTTCAGGTTGTTGTCGTATAAAAATATCCTACGGAAGTGGATTGATAATAACATTTTTCTTTTTTCTTCACCTTTTAAGGTTTGGAAAATTTCATGTGCTAGCTCCAATAGATGCAAATTTCAAGAACCAAGAAGACGAAATTAGCGATGATATGGAAGGCTCATGGAATTTGTTCAATAATATTTTCTTATCAATCAAATAATAATATATTTTTTATGAAATCATGCACATATTTTATGTCATTTTTATTCTAACTATTTTGTAATTTATCAACAAATTAATATTTGTTACCACTTTGTAGTTTTTGAAAAATTGTAAATTTAATATTAACCCAATTTTTTTTAATGAAATCATGAATATCTTTTAAAACACATTCACTTATTCCATTTACTTTTTTAACATATTTCTTGAATAAAAAGTACATTTAGTTCATACTTCTCTATCAAAAAATTGAATTTCAATTTCAAATTCGTTCTTAAATAAAGATTGCTATTTTTTTTTTCAATTTTGGATCTTAATTTTACTTTGTAATTTTTTTTTATATATTAAATATTTAAAAAATAAAATTCGAAAATATTTTAAAATTGAAAAATTTTAACGATTTTATTTTATAAAATTAAATCTTTTTATTAATCTTTTAGTAAATGATATAGTTTTTTTTTCCAAATTTCTTATTCTCCAATTTGATTATTAATTTTACTTCGATCCCTTTCCTTTATTCTTCTCCAATTTTTTTGTTTTAAAACTTGGGCATTCACATCTTAAATTTTCATTTCAAAAAAAAAAACTTCTTAAATTTTACCATTGATCTTATGAAGTCCAAAAAATAAAAATAAAAATTTTGTATAATTTGAAAGATAAATCATTACTTTTTTTTTGAAAATTAAAAACTGATTGAATTGGATTTAGTACGCTGGATGTCATGCTTCATGCCCACAGGATGTCTTTGAATTGTCAATACCTCAACATTTCCAATGAAAAATTTCAATCTAAAAATCGAAAGACACCTAGAGATCAATCGCACGTGACAATTTCTGGATCCGGTTCAATAAGAAGTCCCCTTACTAGCTTAATCGTTGCTTGGTAAAGAGCATTCTTAGCATCATAAATCATTACTAATAAATGTGCATTATATTTTTATTTTAAACTTGGGGCTCATTTCTTCAATTTTACCATAAATTTACCATAAATTGATCTTATGTAATTTGAAATGAATTAATATAATTATGATATTTTTTTGGTATAACAGAAAGACAAATTACCCCCTCCAATAATTGATCCATGGACCTCCTCCTCTCAACAATGTTATTCGGTTAGATTAGGTTTATTTTAAAAATACGAACAAAATTATTCCCTAACAATGTATCTATCTATCTATCTATCTTATATATTAAAATAATATTTTCTTCTAGAATATTTATATCCCGTGGTTTCCTCATATCAATCTATTTCCCTAAAAGAAAACACAATATGTCTTTTTTTTTCACATCACATCTATTTTCAATTTTTATTACTTATTCTCACAGCTTTTATGACACATTTTTTTTCAATATCATTAACTAAACACAATATTTTATTTTTAGGAAGTTATTAACATCTTTTTGAAACTAAACAATTTTTTTAGAGCAAAAGAGAAATTATTTATTAATAAACGAAAGAGGTACAAAGAAAGGAAAACCCAACAAGCCACACAAATAACAAAATATTATTGAAAAATAATATTTTTGTAAAATAAAATGAATTATTTTTGAAAAAAAAATATTATTTTTAACCAATCCATAATTTTTGAGATTACTTAATTCAGTTCTACAACTAATATAAAAATTTAGATTCAAGTGTTAATATTGAACAAAATCTATCATGAATTTTGTTGGTTTCAGCCTAATTGTAAGGTATGATTAAAGTCAGATCATGTCTTCAACATGCTCCCCATTTGGCCTTACGTTGGATTCTATGCTAGCCGAGAGCCTGTTCTTGAAATGGGATATCCATATTTGTCATCCAATTGGGTTTACATCTCTGGTTTATGAAATACATATTCTTTTGTTACATGACAGGTGTAAATCACGAGGCGGATCACGCTCCCACTTGCAGTAACTGTGAAGGATTATAAGGACCTTAGTCAAGTTTTTGCCTGCAGGTTGGTTCATGTGAAGTTGTTCGCCAATGTTGTGAAAAACTATATAACAAAGTTAACTTTGTATAACTATGTCCATACATGAGTTAAAGAGGGTCTCCTGGTTAATTTCATAATGTCACAAACAATCTAATATCGCTTTCTGATTAAGAGAGTTTTACTTTACCCTAAAAAAATAGTTTTAAAATCCAGTAAAAAGTAAAACCAACCCCGAAAAATATCAGCCAAACATCAACAAGGACAAGAAAAACCAAAGACCAAAAAACAAACAAAACAAACCAAACCAGCAACATCTTATGAAGCAACTCCCAAAAAGAGCTATTAATATACACAGAAAAACCAGCAAGCAAATCAAAGCCCTGCTCGACGTCTACGAAATTTAACGTGGTCAGCAAGCGATAAAACATGATCTCTTTTGAATCCAAAAGTTTTTTCTCAATTAACATTAACATCCCTTATATTTTTTAGAAAATAATAATATATGAAATCCATAAACAAAGTATTAAAAATCCATTAAAAATCTTTTTTCATAGTATAAAAAATACTTTAAATATATATATATATATATATATATTTCTAACAAATATTTCTATTTTTGTGCAATTACAAAGTTCTTAAAAAAATATTTGGGCAATTATAAATTTTTTTAAGAAAATTCAGAAAAAAAATTCATATACGACAGTAATGGCAAGAAGATCAAGGAAATGACAACACAGAATTATATGACACTGTCCATTTGTCCAAAGAATCTCGAATTATTGACAAATTAATATCAAAGCCATCTTTCATATAATAGTAATGGCAAGAAGATCAAGGAAATGACAATACGGAACTTTCACAAATCACTCATCAATCACTGCAATAATCACATGTTCCGGATTTGACCATCGAATTAAGCAATTACAGTAATCATAGACTTGCCCCGGCGTGACTGACCCCAAGAAACCATCTTCGATCCCATGAAACCGCTTGAATCACATGAGCTTTGACGAAAACAACTGGTGCTACCATAAGAGGTCTTTTGTGTATAAATTTTTTCCAGGAATTAAAATTACAAATAATAATAATAATAATAATAATAATAATAATGGTACACAAATTTAATAATAAAGTCGCCCGTGCAGTGCACGGGTATTCAACTAGTTAAAATTTAAACAAAGGTATTTTTCAACCTTTAATGCGTAAAAAACCATATTTATTAAAAAATACCAAATTTATTGCATTAATAACGCGATAAAGTACATTAAATTCAAAATAACAAAATAGTCTAACTGCATTAATTACATTGAATTATTTTTAACAAATACTAGTTGAATTACCCGTGCGAGGCACGGGTGACTTTTGTTATATGCTGTTTTATTAGCTTTTAAGTTTAATGTCTAAAGTCTTGTAGTGGAAATTGTGTTTAGTTATAGCGTTTTAAATTAATTATGTTGTCCAAGTGGAATTACCCATGTAAGGCACGGGTTAGTTGTGTTTAATAAAATTGTTAATCTAAATGTTGTGTTACACTATATATGTTTTTTTTTAGTAAATACATCTTAACCATTGTTTTAAATATATGTGTTTTGAACAATTTTTTTTTTAAAAAAAATTCAATGTGTTTTAATCTACCGTCATTTGTTTGTCCTTATTTTCTTTTTTATATTGTTTTAGTTTTTTATAATTAAAAAAATTAATTTTAGTCAACTTTTCAAGTCAATCTTATAATAATTCCGTTAACTCGTCAAATATTCTTTCCCACCACAGACCTATTCCTCCGAAAAGTCGCTCACCCAGCTTTCATTCTATTTTTACACAATCATTTCTTTCTCATTCTCCAAGAACCTCTTTCTCTAATAAAAATTGAAAATAGATGTAATGTTAAAAAAAAAAATTTTTTTTAATGAAATGGATTTATAAGAGGGTTCGCATAGGCCTCAAGTATCCATTCATTTTTTTTTTAAAATTTATATTTCTCATGAGCTTTTGATTTTTCTCCTTCTGAACCTGAGTTCCGATCTCATTCGTCATGCTTCTTCGTGTATTGCGCTACACAATCGTTTCTTTGAATTCGAGGTGATTGGTGCATCCACAGGAGCTAACATCGTATTGTAATGATTCTCATGTCCTTGTTTATGTTGTTCAGATTGCATTGGATCAGGTTTCAATACGAAAGGGGCAATGCAATGGGCAAATTGCCGCAAGGTTGAGAAAGGTCAGTGGCTTTATGCTAATTATTATGTGGGATTAGCTACTTTTGATAAGTGGTCTCTTTTGAGAAATACTTTTTTGTACATTACAAACTACTTATGCGGTTCTCATTTTAACTATAATTAAGATGGTTTAAGAAGTATTACTTTTATGTCAGGTAATGTATTGCTTTTGAAATTACATAATGATTCTGAAGTACTTGTAACAGTGCATCAAATTATTTCAGGTATTCTCTTTCAAATCAGTAGCTGGAGTTGCTTTGGTTTGCTTGAATCTATAGTTTTAGTAATCTCTTGATTCATTTTCAGTTTTATGATTTTGCCAACCATAATGCATTCAATCTGCTGGATAGATACAACTCACGTGATCTTGTTTTTAATGATGATACACAGGTAACATTCTAGAAAAGCTTTTGGCTTATGCTCAATTTCTTATTTTAACTTAGGTCATTGTCTCTGATTTTTTTTGGTTATATACACGAATTCAGCTAGTAACAAAAGAAATTTCATGTTAGAATGAATGGAATACCATGTAAATGTTTATAGTACTAAATATAAATGAATATGTAGAACTCCATAAAACTGCACCTTATGGAGTTATATTGTCAAACACTTCTTCATACACAGCATTAATTGTTGTATTAGAAGGAAGATCGTCGTGGTTTTCTATGAGGATCCTTAGCCCTTGTTTGCTTTTGACTCTTGATAGCGCCACATATAATTGTCCGTGGCTAAAAACCGATCTTGGAAGATATAACCCAACACACCCTAGTGTTTGTCCCTGCGCTTTGTTTATCGTCATACCGAAGCAGACACATATAGGCAACTGCCGTCTCTGAAATTGGAACGGTAGATTTGTGTTATTTGTATTCATGGTCATCCTAGGAATCAGTACAGTAGATCCAGCTTTAGTCCCAGTTAGAATGGTGCACTGAATGACATGGTCTCCAAATCTCTTCACCGTCAATCTTGTTCCATTACACAATCCGTTGGACTGGTCGATATTTCTCATTAACATTACTGGGACTCCAATTTTCAAACTCAACTTATGCGGTGGCAGTCCTGAATAGTTCATCGCATTCAATACCTCGGGGGAAAATGCATCCAGCTCACTCTCAACATTGCCGTCTTCTTTGTATATTGAATCAGAGCTCAAGTATTCCCTTTCTTCTGCCGAGACCCGAGACATCATGTAATCATTGACCTTTCCAACCAGTTCAATAGTGGGGGCCAAAATGGATCTTTCCCTGAAGTATTCAGAGTTAGACATGTTGCGCAACAAATCAGGGTAGGTATAATTGACCAAGTCTTCAAAACCGGTTTCTGAGTTTTTTATAAGGATTTCATCTGGTATTTGAATTTCTGATTCGCCGTTAACTGGCTGTCCGACCTTGCCATCACCTATAGTCAACAGCCATTCTGAAAATTCTGCTATATCTGATGCACTTGAGCACGAAGATCCTTGCAGGAGTCTCATGTTCTTTGTCAAACAAAGAACTTCACAAAAAGGCCATAGATAGGATGAATTTATTGTTGCACTGATGACATCTTGCCTGGATGCCCTTGGAATTACAGGTAAGATTTGCCTGAAATCACCGCCCAGAACCACAACTTTTCCTCCGAACGGCATGCTAGAGTCATATCCTGGGGTGAACCTCAAAATGTCTCTCAAGCACTTATCCAAAGCCTCGTAACACCATTTACTCATCATAGGAGCTTCGTCCCAAATGATCAGTTTCGCCTTTATCAGCAATTTAGCATGAGGGCTGTTATGCTTTATGTTGCATGTTGAATCCTCAGTTATAGGTATGGGAATCTTGAACCTGGAGTGCGCCGTCCTTCCTCCAGGCAACAACAGTGCAGCAATACCACTTGAAGCCACATTGAGAACAATATCACCTCTTGATCGAATGGATGCTGAAAGCGTTTTCCAGACAAAGGTTTTACCCGTCCCACCGTAGCCATACAGGAAGAAAAATCCTCCTTTGTTTCCATAGACGGCGTTAATTATTTTGTCATACGCATGCCTTTGTTCGTCAGTTATTGAGGAGAGACATTGGTCCAAGTATTCACTCATTTCATTCCTGTCGTAATTCAACTCCTCTACAATCAGTCTTTGTCCAACGTCTTCGACAACAATGTCTGAAGGATAAGGCATGGAAACAAAATTGTGCAGGCTCCTGCCATTGTTTTGTAGCATGTTCTCAATCTCAGCGAGCGCCAGGTTTTTTTTCTGATCATCTGTTAGATTCAGTCCTGCAGACAGATAAATTAGATGAGTTTGGCAGGTTATCCGCAATTTAGAATGATCCAAAATGAAGGAGGCTTACCTGGGTAATCTAAGCGTCTTCTTTGTCTGTAGAGAATATCATCTGAAAGCTCTTGCCAGCACTTATCCCAAACTACCTCGGGATTTGACATGTTGTTAGACATCAACAACACCACAAACAGTCTTCTAAGATACTCTCCTGACCCCCAGAAGCTAGCCTCTTTTATTGCGTCTACAAATTCTTTGTCATCTTCTAGCAAACCAAGAGCACAACACGCATCCTTAAAAGTACTGTAGGTCACTTCTTTCACAGTGAGAATGTCTTTAAAACTCGTGCAACCTTTTTGAACGTTCAGAAGGATCCTTAAGTAATAGTCATCGCCGCATGATGGAGGCACATGTGAAATTCTACCAATTGAGAAACCTTGTTTTCTAGGGCGCCATTCTCTTGTGTCGTCTTTCCAAACAAATTTGGTGGGATATTCTGAATAAGTAATGTCTCGTCCAGCCGCATAAAGTTGGTTAGCCTCCATCCAACCTATAAACTTGTTTTTCTTAATGTCGGCCTTTTCAATTGCATCCTTTTCAATTGCTGGTTGGAATATTGTCTTGAATCTCCTGATTGAATCGACTTATTTTGCCCTCCCCAAGAGAAGTTGGGGTGATTCCTCCAACCTGCATTATAAGTATTGGAATATGGATTATTTTGGGGGTTAGTCAGTATTTTTACCTCCTCATCGAATTTTGCATCATCATTGCCCACATGGCAATCATCCAAACGCTTCACTATGGCATCCATTTTCTGAGACAACTTCTTATTTGAGGCTAGAACGGCATCACATGTCTCTACTTCTTGAACACTTTTTCTGTTCTGCCTGTCGTTGTTGGAATGCATAGCTCTGGTTGCTAGATTATTAATTATCTCTAAAACTTCACTAGTGGGCAAAACATCAAAAGCTCCACCTGGAGCTGCAGTATCTAATTTGTCTCTGGTATAGTCATTCAATGCGGTATAAAAAATTACAACCTGATCAGTAAGAGAAATATTATGGCTTGGGCATTTCCTTAGAAGCTCATTGAACCGTTCCCATGCCTCATATAAGTTCTCTAGATCCATCTGGAGAAAGGAGTTGATCTCTTGCTTTAACTTCCTCGTGCGGGTTGCTGGAAAAAACTTTGACGTAAATTTCTTGGCTAGGTCATCCCATGATACAATACTGTGTGGAGGTTGAGACCTCAACCAAGTGGCAGCAAAATCCCTTAAGGAAAAGGGAAACAACATCAACCTTACTGTGTCTAGAGTGATTCCCTGTTTCTTCAATGGGGTGCACTGCTCTGTGAATGTAGCCATATGAGCATAGGGATCTTCGAGTATACTCCCTCCAAATTGGTGCTGGCTCACTAGGTGCATGAAGTGAGTTGGCACCTGGAAATTTTCTGGAACATTAGTAGGTGGAACAATACTTCCCTGAAATTCAAAGCTTATGTCAAGAGTAGTTATCTCCCGGATGGATCTCCTGGCATTTTGTTCTTCTAACTCTCTGTCTCGCTGAATTCTCCGAGCTTCATAATCTGCATCATATCGCCCTTCAAATTCAGCTCGAATCCTCGCCTCAATCTGTTCCGGTGTCTCAGCCATT
Organism: Lotus japonicus; assembly: GCF_012489685.1. Classification (NCBI taxonomy): domain Eukaryota; kingdom Viridiplantae; phylum Streptophyta; class Magnoliopsida; order Fabales; family Fabaceae; genus Lotus; species Lotus japonicus. The sequence goes on along the minus strand of NC_080045.1, from coordinate 47,742,975 downwards.
GTTTTTGCTTGTTTTTGCTTTCTCTGTTGAGCTCGATTCTTCCGAGCAGTCTTCTCGATCTCAGGATCAAAAAGAAGGGAATTACGATCAACAGTACCTCGCATACACTAGCAAACCAGTGTTAGTAGCACCAGCACAATAAAAGTAACAAAAAAAATAAAAAAAATAAAGTAAAGTCTTAAAAGTAAGAAATAGGTTCTATTATTCTAGACTAAAGCGCATTCCCCGGCAACGGCGCCAAAAACTTGATAACTCCTAGGCAAGTGTACCTATTCGTTAAGTAGTAATAAAATATCGAACTCAAGGATTGCGGTTGTCCAAATCAATTTCACCTATTAAATAACTAAAAAGACTAGTAAAAAGGTTTTGGGGGTAAATAATTGTTGAAAAAGAACTTAATTCAAAGTTGTAAAATTCAGTGAAAAGCAAGTACGTAGTATTGAGAGCAATCAAAAGGGGAAGTACCTGGGGTAGGATTTCATCAATTTCACTTATGTTCTTAATAGACTAATTAACTCATGAATTATCTAACTTATTTATGGTGCTTGCCTAAGTTTCTACGTGATAATCTCTTAACTACGCAGAACTTCAAATTAAACTGCTAACACTAATCTCTTAGTTCCTAGACGAATTCAATTGGAGAATTAAAGTATTTAGTTACTAGCCAACACAATTAGAAGTTACCCTTATCTCTAAGGCGTAGACGTTCCTAATCAATTTCTCACCGGATCCCTATTTTCTACCGATTTCTCAATCGCATACAAAATAGCAAAAGTAATCTTTATGCATAAAGATTCATATATAAAAGATGAGAAATTCATAAATAAAACTAGGATTCATGAGTCAAAAAGTAAATCAAAACATAAGGTCAAGAGAATCAAACCGAACACCCCAAGTACCTACGGAGGTTTAGCCAAGCATGACTTTCATGATCAAATAATTTATTGAGAAAAATAAAGGTTCTTCAAAAAGCTCCAAAGTGGTGCTAGGGTTCACTCTAGGAAAAAGACTCAAAAGCTGCTCTCAAAAAAATCCCAGTCCAATTTCACCTTCTGTTTACGTACTGGTACCGTCCAATATATATATTAATCTTTCAATATATCTTGTTATTTCAAATCTGTTTCTCCTTTCTTCACGTGGTCTCCTTGTCTCGCGTGAAACCAAACAAATCTTCCACCCCCCTGCCACGTGTCGACGCCTCAATGGTCATACATTATAAAGGAGTAATCCAGCGCTTCACAACTCATTATCTTGTGGTGGACCTCAGGCCTGATCACGACACGTGGAAGGAATTAAGCTGCAGCCATCCGATTTCCGCACGTGCATGGTAATTACAGTGGACCCTCAGCGCAGTATCAGCTCTCTTTTCCTGATTTTTCCTGAAATTAAATTAAATAAAAATAAAGTAAAATAAGATAAAATCTCAAAATAAACCAACTAAATTCTAATCAAATATATAATTCAAAAAGTCCTAATTAAAGATAGATGAAAACTAACAAGATAAAAATAAGATAACAACTTAAAATAAACTTATCTAATCCTAAATTAAAGTAAATAAATCCTAATAATAATTACATAAAATATAAAGCTAATTTAAATCCTAATAAAATCTAGAAAAATAATATAAAATGTAGAAAAATACTAAAACTAAATAAAAATATTAAAATGCATGAAATAGGCCTAGAGTGTCCTAAAATGATTAAAATATCTTAAATAATACATTAAAATGCATGCAAATAAACTAAGAAAATAGCCTTAAATCCCGGGTCATCAATATGTCAGGTTATTTTAAATATCTTTTCCTTTAGCATTCCATATTTTTCCCAGTATCTACCATGGTTATTATTTTGGTTTATATACCATTATAACTCTTATATTTAACCTTTGGTTGCATGACATAAAATGCAGATGCAGAAAACGCTGAATCTGAAGACAATGACCCAATAGAAGAGCCTATCCCAGAGATCCCTCCAAACATGATTGTTTTGCTTAAAAAGGCTGAAGATACAGATTCTCTATTTCATTTATTTAAATTTATTTATCTGAAAAAGGTTTTAATACATAATTGTATTTATAATTTATTAAAAATGCATTTTAAACAATTTGTAGAAATACTTGACTTGGGTGATCCTACGTCTATTTGTTTCTATTGTAATGCTCTAATGTGGCATGATGAGAAAACTGGGAAAATAAAATCCTCCGGACAAGCTGCATTTTCATTGTGTTGTTTAAAAGGAAAAGTTATCCTTCCTTATCTACGCAACCCGCCATCTTTATTACTGGATTTATGGACAGACAAATATCCTAGAGCTAAGAATTTTAAGGAAAATATCAGAGCATATAACACCATGTTCGCATTTACCTCTATGGGTGGTAAGGTTCAAACTTCTATTAATGACGGAGGCGGGCCTCCACAATTTGTCCTATGCGGTCAAAACTATCATCGAATAGGAAGCTTAATTCCGCAAGTAGGTCAACCCCCAAAATTTGCTCAATTGTATATATACGATACATAGAATGAAACAAAATATCAGATGAAAATTCTTAGATAACACAAAAGTTTAATATTATACGTATTGTCATTAAATATTACGCCATGTATATCTTTATTTGTAATTATTTAATCTTTTTTTTAAACATTGTGCAGCTCTAACGGTGCTGGAAAAGAGCTTGATAATTCATTGGTTGAGGATTTAAAAAACTTGATTGACCAGACCAATGTGCTTGCTAGAGTTTTTTGGCAGGTTCGTGATCATCTATCTTCTGATGATACTTCTCAACTCTCTGTGCGTCTTTTTCGAGCAAGGGGAAAGGATCCCAGAACCTATAAGATGTCTACGGCTGATGGGGTTGCAGCTTTGATCGTTGGTGACTTTGATGATATGCAATTTGGTAGGGATGTTGTTGTTAAATTGAGAGATGGTTTCTTGACAAAAATCCACGAAATGCATACTGCATTCATCCCACTGTAGTACCCTTTACTTTTTCCTTATGGAGAAGATGGATTTCGTGAGGACATTCCTATTAGTGAGCTATTCAGGAACATGAGTACTTATAAAAGACACACTGTTTCTTTGAGGCACCTATGTTGAACAAACATTGCTTTGAAGCTTTGGACATATCTCTAAATGACATTATGAAGATCGACTAGATCTACTTATGGTTATGACATTCCATTCGGAGGGAAAATTATGGTACTAGGAGGCGACTTTAGACAAATACTCCCAGTTATTTCCAAAGGAAGCCGTTCAGAGATTGTGGGTTTTGCTATCAATTCTTCATATCTATGGAAGCATTGCAAGGTAATGAAATTGACTGTTAATATGAGATTGCAAAATGCTAACTCATCTTCTTCATCAGCAGAAATAAAAGAGTTTGCTGATTGGTTGCTTCAAGTGGGAGACGGAACAATTATAACCATTGATGAAGCCGAATCACTCATTGAGATTCCTCCAGATCTTCTTATTAAACCGTGTAAGGATCCCTTACTTGAAATAGTAAATTTTTCATATCCGATACTTTTGTTTAATTTGGAAAAAAATTCATTCTTCCAAGAAAGAGCAATCCTTGCACCAACACTTGAAAGTGTAGAGGAAATCAACAACATTATGTTAGCTATGATTCTTGGTGAGGAAACAGAGTATTTGAATTGTGATACTCCATGCAAGTCCGATGAAGATTCGACTGTCAATGCGGAATGATTTATATCTGAATTCTTAAATGATTACAAATGCTCCGGAATTTCAAACCATCAAATTAAACTAAAAGTCGGTGTCCCTATCATGCTCATTCGAAACATTGACCAAGCTGCAGGGTTATGTAATGACACTCGAATGATAGTCAACACTTTGACTAAATATATAATTATTGCTACTGTTCTAAACGGAAACACGATGGGAGAAACAACCTTTATTGCAAGGATGAGCTTAACTCCATCTAATGCTGACATTCTATTCAAATTCCAGCGCAGACAATTCCCTGTTACTTTATCTTTTGCAATGACTATAAATAAAAGTCAGGGACAATCTTCAACTCATGTTGGACTGTATTTGCCAAGGCCTGTCTTTACTCATGGGCAATTATATGTTGCACTATCAAGAGTTAAATCTAGAAAATGTTTGAAGATACTAATCCTAGATGACCAAGGAGTAGTTTCTAATACTACCCGCAAAGTTGTCTATCAAGAAGTCTTTGAAAATATTTGATATGTAAGTGTTGTTTTTTACTACAATTTTGTTGGGTTTATATTTTTTTAAATACCAAATCTGATATGTATTTGTTTTAATTGTTGACAGTATAAATAAATGTCAAGTAGCTTATTGGTCATCTAACTTGAAGGATACTTCTGTTGCTATAAGGTTTGTTTTTAATTTTCAAATGATGTATTGCTTACTAATTATTACTCATATATCTACTTTTTCCATTGTAGGTTATGTTACTCAAATATTGAATTGGTAGCAAAATTCAACTTCAAGTCTGAAGTCATTATCACTGAACATGGACAACAAGTTCTATTAAGCGATCATGCTGCTGGCATTTTTGTGATTTTTTAATTTGTTTGTTTTTGCAAAGCATTCCGTAAAAACTTAGATTTATAATATTGTTCATGTGTTGACATCGGTAGGCCATACAACGAATTCTATTTAACATTTTTAAGTTGGTCTATTCACATACATGTTTGAACTTATTCTCTGTTATTTGATATTCTACAGATATATCTACACAATAAACTTAATCGCCGTGCAACGCACAGGTGAAAATGACTAGTATGTGATAGATGATAAGATGAGAGAAATAAGAATAAAAATATGTGGAAACGAAGTGTATAAGAAATGATGTGTGTATATATCATTGTTGAGTACACCAAGTGCAGTTCTAGAGATCTAATTCATGTGAATTTTAGTGGTCTAATTTGACTTTGGACTAAAAGATATATGCAATAGTATCTTGTGACAATTATACAATGAGAATTTTAATCATATATCAGATTCGGTTTTCTTAGTGTAGAAAAAAGTGGTAAGAAATTAAGGAGTCATCATGTCTTCATAATCAAATTAGCATAATGATACAATATTATTCACGCGCACAGCTAAATTTCTAGCTATAATAACAAGAAACGTGTATAAAAACCAAAGGACATATGGAAAATGTAAAGTGATTGCATGTTTTGTAATTCACATTTCTGACCAATACTGCACTTGAAAGTTTGAAGTTGTGCAGAAATGCCTTTTCTAAAAGAGTAGCAACATATTGTTAATTTGCCCCATTATCTCCATGCGCTCAAGAGCAAATTAAACCACTCGTAAATGAAAAGCTTGTTGCATCAAATTGATTGTTGATTCGTCTCAAAATTTTAATTGGTTCTATAAGACAAAGTATGAGGCAGCTCTTAACTGCATTCTCCACCGAATCTGCCCCACTAACAAAAAGGGGGAAATGAAAATCAAAGAAAAGCATGTTACTTTTGCTGAGAGTAAAATGGCCAAGCACATTCATTTGGGACGAGGCTACCGGTACATGAAGAATATAGTTTGAATGACTGTAGAACTTTTAAAGTCAAAGCAAAGTCATGAGTATTCTTTACTATTCATTTCAGGTAACTAAAATAACCCTAAACCATAAATCTGTTATCACAAAATAACTAATTGTCAAATAATCAAAGCTTGTTTGAATTTGAAGCGTGAATAATGTACATGTTCATCTACCATGTGCTTTTAATTCTATTTTTATTAGAAGAGCTTGGGGCAAAAATCGAACTTTATACTACTTGGTCATTGAGTTTCTGATATCATGTCAAACAACCAGTTATCTGAAATATTGCTTAACCTTTTTCATGGTAAGGAAATTGTTTATTATTATTTCTAATAGTAACAATAACTTTTTTTAATTATGCAATCGTCTTTGGATTCTTGTCGGTAAAGATTAATAATAATCAACGTAAAGACATACAATAAAAACATCTTCAGGTGACCCCTAATGTGGATCACTTTTAAAGTGGTCTAGTTTTAGACCACTTTTTTTAACCTACTATAACAGGTCAATACATTTTTTTTAAAGATATTTAATATATGACAAATTTTTAATGATATTTTTTCTTAAAAAATATAATGTGTTGACCTGCTATACCCAGTCAAAGTAGGTGGTGTAAAATTACACCACCTAAAAATGGTGCATATTAGGTTCTCCCTCAAGAGATTGATTATATAGAGTATGCTCTAAAGGACATCTCAAAAATTCATGTTCCAAAAAATAAAGAGTCAATCGACAAAGAGATGACGATTTAGATGTTACCTAATAAAGCCCACTGATCCAATTTCGTTTCTATCTCTACGAAACTTCTCTCTAATAGTTCTTTCTCGTCGTTCAGGGTTTTGACCAGGGTGGTTGCCACGCTGCCTTCGCGCGTGGTGGCAACCCCTCTTCCTCTCCCTTCTTCGCCTTTCCTTAAGCTTTCCCTGGTTGCCTTTGTCCTTCTCGCCCCTATTTCTTTCCCTTCCGTTTTGTGGGTTCACTAGAGGATCGCATCTCTCTCGTCCTTACCGCTCCGTTCGACCGGGAGGCCACAGTTCGCACGCGATGACAACCCCCTTCCTTTCTTATTTTCCTCCCTCTTCTTTCCTGTAGCTCGCATCAGAGGGCTCTCTAATGTTGTTAGTGAACCAAACAACCTCTGGTTCCTCGCATTGCAATTGCGTCATCATGAGCGAGCCTTGCCCAGATCGGTGCTAGCCTGTTGGGGCCAGATCTTTTCTTTTCGTGCTCGTTGGTGGCTTTTTTGTTGGAGAAGAGGATGAGTTCTGACCTCTTATAAAGGAGAAGCCTCCGGTCTCTTTTGATTCAGGTATGACAGCGTCTTCTCTTGCTACGCAACTCGTCGTGCTCTTCCTTTTCCCTTCAGCGGTGACTCCTCCAGCGACCCTATGCTTACCCAATAGATTTCAGATTCCTTCCCATATCTGTGGTCGGGTGAGCTTCTTGGTGCGTCGTCATGGTGTTTGTCCCGTGGTTTTGGCTCGTGGGTTGTTTTTGGTGGTTCCCCGTCATCGTTTTCAACAGCGAAAGTGGTGTTTGTTGGTTGAGGCGTCGTTCGGGGTGGTTGCGGAAGTGGTGTGCATTTTGGTTGTGCATGTTGTTCTCCTTTCCTCTTGAAGATTGTTGAGGCGACGATTCCCTTCTAGCCTCTATGTCTTGGTTTCCTGCTGATTTTGGTTGTCGATTGTCTGTGGTGGCTGCTATTTGGGTCTTGAGGCGATTTGGACTTTGTGTTGGACTTTGTGTCAGTGCTCTGCTCGTCAGGTCATAGTGTTTTTCCTAGTTTTCTTTTTCCTATTTTGTTTCAAGTTATTTAGACTCCGAGTCTCAGCTCTATGGTGGTTGTTGGGTTTTGTGTTTTGCTCATTTTGGGATGATTCACTATCTTGCAGGTGTCGTGCGACTGGTAAGAGCCTATTCGATCGAACCTACCGTTGTTTTCGACTTTAATAGAGACCTATCTTAGCTGCGTCTGTGTTTGCTTTGGCATTGCTTGTGGGTTTTTTTTTTTGAGAGGGGTTGTTTCTCACCACTTTCTATTATATATATATATATAGCGTATCAAGTGAGAGCAATGTTTATTGTGAGAGATGAGAGCATTAAATCGTGACCGTTTGATCTAACATGAGTGGTTAAGATTAAATGCTAATTAGTGATCATGTGACTTTTTAACAAAGTCATGTGACTTTATGTTTTAATTTTAACCATTGATGTAAAATCATATGGTAACGATTTAATGCTCTCATCTCTCATAATAAACATTACTCTCACTTTATATATATATATATATATATTTCTCTCTAAAAAAAGACAATCTTCTTGTATTACGCCCTCAGTGCTTTGCCTGCCTCAAGCTATACAAAGTTTTTTCTTAAGCCTTCTTTGCCTTCTATTTCGTATCCCATTGGTTGCTCAACATATACTTCTTCTTCCCAACTACAATTTAAAAAGGTAAACTTAACATCCATTTATTTTAAGCCGATAAGGAAATAAGCATAAAAAATATATGTATATTTATAATCTTGCATTAGGAGAAAAATACTTCAAATTAATAATCTGTACCTAGCTTTTGCTTGTACCCTTTTGCCATTATCCCTACTTTGAAGTGATTAATTTCTCCACTGGGCTATTACTTGGTTCAGACGACCTAACGACACTTAAGATAAACAACATAAGCTACAACCTAACACATTACAAAGAAGCTAAGAAAAATAAACACAGCGAAGCAAGCATACTCACTTAGCAGGACGGGCCAGCCAGGCTATCAGTTTTCAATCAAGGCAAATTGATGATGTTAATACATTTCAATTTTCAAGTGATGATTTTGTCACCCCAATATCATAGGGTGACACAAAAAAAGTGGTTGACGGATGCAGGTTTGGTAAGTTGAGCAAAAGAATGCAATAAGACTAGTTAAAACAGCCCATTATTAAGTCACTAGGTTGGACAACTTATTTTTGTCAAGAAACAAGCAAAGATAAATAGCCCATTAGCCAACAAATATACATATATATATATATATATATATATATATATCTTATATGTTAAATTCAAACTTCAATTCTTGATTTTCATAAATTTTATTGTACTCTTTCTTCAAAATTCTTCCATTAAATTAAATATAATAAAATATTGATAAACCATCATTAAAATTATTATTTTTAATCAAATAGGTGTATTTTTAACTTTTTTATTATCATTAAAGTCATTTTCTATCAATCAAAACATTTTTTAAATATGTTTTTCATTAGCTTTCTATACTTTTTATAATACTAAAAAAAAGAGTACTCTCTCTTATATATTTTTCATGCACAAGACACTCTTAAATCATCAAAGAACAATTAATGTGAGAGTTGTATTGATGAGTGATTATAAAATACTCTCTAACTAACCAAAGGCATGACCTAAGTCGTGATAGTGACCAGAGCCGATCATATCCAAACTTTTATCCATATACAAAGTTGTCCATCAAAGAGAAAGAACAAAGGATATAACAAAAAATAGGACCGAATGAATGAAATCCACTATTCATCAGACGGCCAAAAGAAGAAAATAATTAGTTTGATAAATTCATGAATCATTAGACGGCAAGATATACTTTTAAGGAAGCAAGATAAAAAAGTAAGGTATGAATTCCAATTGGCATTCCGATGTAGAAGAGTTCAACACTATAACCCTTTCAAGTGTTTTGTAATTTTATGGGTCAAACTCAAACCATTCAAACTATATTTCCTAATAATCGATGTTTCCAATGGAAATTGTTGTGGAGTGAGTGATTATATAAACAACACAAATTAAAGGAGCTCAAATCATCATCACTTATATCAAACATTTTGTTAAGCATTTTCTTTGCACCTGGAAAATGATCTTCGGTCGTTCCCCTCCCAAATGGTCAGCTCAATTCTGTGGTTGTGGAGAAGACCTCAAAACATGTAAGATAGTACTACAAATACAATTTACCAATTTTCTTATACTGTTAAAATTTTCAATATTAATCCAATGAATGATCTGTAATCAATTGAATGCAGGTATCATAACTTGTTGTCTACCGTGTGTCACCTTTGGCCAAATTGCAGAAGTTGTAGATGAAGGGCGTAGTTGTAAGTATATATATGAAATCATGCAATTAAAGAAGAAATAAAACATGTTACTATATATGATGTTTTATTATTTTGTTGTCTTTGATCTGTGATCTAATATATATCTTCCTTGATACATATATATAGCTTGCGTTGCGCAAGGTTGTGTCTATGGGTTACTCATGTGCATCACCTGTCACTGGCTCTACTCGTGCCTTTACAGAGAGAAACTGAGGAAAAAATTTGGGTTACCTGCTGAACCTTGTTGTGATTGCTGTGTTCATTTCTGCTGCGATGCATGTGCCTTATGCCAAGAACATGCTGAGCTTAAAGCAAGAGGCCTTGACCCTTCCAAAGGTATATATTATATGGCTTTTTTTTACGGTAAATTAAGAAAAACATGGTTCACAAATTAAAAATGACGTTTCAACAAATTAGTTTTACTACATAAAAATCATATTGTAAACACTCTCATATAGTTCACATAATCACATTAATTAGTTAAAATTTAAGTAATGTCTACTAAAAATATATATCTCATTTTCAATTTAACGGCACACATGAATTTTGACCAATTAGAAAGAGTTGAAAAAATTGTTCAGGAAAGAAAGAGTATTTATAACACTTTTCTTTAAATAACATATTCTGAATAATAGTTGCAAAAATATGGTTCATCATTAATTAATTTTTAACATGGTATGTCATATTATATTATATGGGAATTTTTTATATTTCAAAGTAAAAAAAAACCCGGAAGAGTGAATATATATTTCTTTTGACTCATGTCAAGGTTCAGTTACAAATGAATTTGAAAAATCAACTGGTTTTTTTTCTTCTAAAAAAACAAATTTTTTTTTTTGGTCGATAAAAAACAAATCTAATGGTATATTCTTGGTCGAAAAACAAAGCTAATGAATGGTATTTGGCAAAAATATACGCAGGTTGGATTGGGCCACCAAATGCTCCACCGCGAATGCCTCCCTCCATGTTTCGATAATCTATCCATCTACTGGTTACCAAAACAAAAACCATCCATCATACTCCTCCAATTCAGCAATAATGAATTTCTGTAATCTTATTAATTGTCTCTTTTTCTACTTTGCAACTATTAGAGCTAGCTACCATGTGGTAGCACAAATGGCAGAGTAAGGTGCATCATGGTTGTTTCATAATAAACTTTAAATTGATCAATAGCTAATTTTTAGCTATCGCTAAGCTATGGTTTTAATCTCTATCTAATTTTCAACTAATAGATATCAATTAGTATTTCTAGCACCCTTGTGCTAGCTTAATACATATTTCCTTATAAAAAAAAAAGATATTTTTTTTACTACAAAGTCTAACTTAACTCGTCATCTAAATTAGCATTTGCATAATTTTACAATTTGTATACATGGATTTTGTTTACAAGTCGTATCAAGAAGGACCGGTGCCCAACAACTCATCTATTGCTAGCTTCTTATTACTTATTTTTCATTACCTAGACTCATTATTCTAAGAAAGACGATCATCTTCGTTTACACATATATAATTCCAACACTTTCATGTAATCAAATTAAAACAATCGGGCAGCAACAAATATGTAGTTAAGAAATCCCAATCGAAAATCTCTTTAAATTCAATTAGGAAACCTGATCTAACAAAAATAATCAAAAGGGCGAAAGCCATATCATTATCTCGAGTCTATATATCATCGTCGGTTTTTCTCATCTAGTTCCCTTGTCTTTGTAAGATTTGTTTTTGACAAACACCTCAAAAATAGAATCAACCAAGCCTAATGAACCGAACCATTAGTTGCTAGGTTATGATTTGAAATACTTTTTAAAACAAAACCATAAAGACCAAATTTGATTTGTTTTTATCAGGGTTGTTAGAACCGGACCGGACTAGCCGGTCTGATCGTTCTGACCGGGAACCGGAACCTTGGCCGGTTCAGTCCTCTCTCATAATCGGAGGGACTAAAAACCGGTCAAAAACCGTTAAACCGGTCAAAAAAATCGGTAAACCGATCAAAACCGGTGGTTCAACTGTTTAAACAGTTCAGAATTTTTTACCTGAAATGAAAACATGTACAGTGTGCCACGCGCATGGAAAAGGAAAAAAATTAATGCTCAGTAATTCTCACTGTCTCACACCCCAAGTCCCAACATTACCTTTTTGACTTTTTCCATAACTTCCTATTCCTTGTAGCACCTACTGAACGTATCATCTCACCATTTTCACTTTTTTTTCAAGCGGTTGTCTAAATGACCCATGATGAATTTTGGGTTAAATCACCCATTGCTTAGTTGTTCCAGTTATATTGTGACATGTGTCAATTTATTATCCACATCAGTTTTAATTTTTTATTTTGGTAATATATATTTAATTAATTAATTTTATTGCAGAATAACCCCTAATAATTTAGTTAATAGCTTAGTACTCCTTCTTTTTTAAAAAATATATATACCCAATCCCCTTTCACCTTCATCCATGATCCATCGCCGACAACAACAGGGACGCAGATCGACGTGGTGCAGTGGTGGATCTCCGACATGCCGCTTCTCCAATCAGTATGTCGAAGTCAATTGTGCCATTGTTGAGTGAGAGATGTAGTGGATAATTTCATTTTGATAGTTTTTTTTATCTAACACATGGCAACGGCCCCAATTGAATTGTAGAAGAAAAACTAGATCCAAATCAAAGTTAATTACCAGAAGGATTTCCGATTGATCAATCGGGTCTTGATCAATTTGCATCCTTTCTTCTATTTGTTATCCAATGTCCATATTTCTGAATCGATGATTGTTTATTACTTGCGCAGTGTCAAATATATTTTCATCTGTGAACTTTTCCCTCGAAAGGATTTCTAATTTGGTGAATTGGGTTTTGTTCAATTTTGCTCCTTTCTGTTTGGAATTGGCGTTTCTCTTTAATTACCAGAATTACTTCTTTAATTTTACTGTTGTTTGGAATTGTTTGGATCATGTGGATGAACGTGAAAGGAGATTGGGTATATATATATTTTTTAAAAAAGAGAGTACTAAGCTATTAATTAAATTAGTAGGGATTATTCTGCAATTAAATTAATTAATTAAATATATATTACGCAAATAAAAAAATTAGAATTGATGTGGATAATAAATTGACACATGTTACAATATAACTGGAACTACTAAGCAATGGGTGATTTAACCCAAAATTTATAATGAGTCATTTAGACAACCCCTTTTTTCAACCTTTTTCTTTTAGACTTTTACACTTCTCACCATTTTATCTTTCTTATGTTTTCTCATTTCCAACTTTTTGTATTTTGCACTCACTTATTACTCTACTCAGTGGATATAGAATGGTGTAATAGAATACCAATCATTTTATTTCTTAATTTATACTAGTGTTCTTTTACCCGCGCGTTGCACGGAGAATATGTCTATTGTATTTGATACGTAAGTTAATACCTTGATTATTAAAAATTAAACAAAGGATGAAATAAAAGAGTCAGAAATGCTAAGCAAAGTGGACATAAAGACTTATCTTCTAAGCCTGATTGAGATCAACAGTAACTCGTTTCACATTCTTCGTGAATATAAAGACAATATCACAAATCACAAATATAAGGAATTACCAACATATTAATCTTAAAAAAAATGAATGTGATAGTAGCACAAATAATAATTGTGAAAGATAAATCATAAAGTATGACATTATTGTGTTTATTCCAAGTCATCCAAGTTTGAGTCAATATTGACGCTGAAAGTAATTTTCTGTCTGCATATTAGATATAATCAGTAGCTCATTTTATTCAAGCTTGATATCATCTTCTAAAATAAGCTTGATATTATCTTTGACATATTATTGATTATTTTTTGAACTGGACATATTATTTATTCTCTTTATCTTAATTGGCTAGAGAGATAATTAATGTTTTTTTCCTTAAAAAAAATAATTATTGTGTTTTTCTTTCCTATTTCGTTTTTATTTTGTATATATTTCGAAATTTATATAACTTTGTGCTTTTTATATTGTTATAAAAATTATATAGAATATTAATTTTAAGATTTTAATTTTTTTTCGAATTAAAATGTGAATTACATCAAATATATACAATAAATATTTTTTTCGGGAAAATCAAAATAAAAAAATATTGATGCTGTAAATTTTTTAAAAAATCAATATCTATTTGATTTAGAAAATTTAAAAAATTAAAAATTAAAAAAAAAACTAATAATGATGTTGTTAACTAAAAAAATCAATATTTATTTGATCATCATACACCTTTTAAAACCAATCAAATATTAAATAGATTGTAAAAAATTTATATAGCTATCTAACAAATTGACACGTAGGATTCAAGTTCCTAATTTTATGGCTGGTCTGTGTTCCGCATTTGTCAACAAAGGGTCCTTTATGAAGCTAGTTTGATACTTCTTGCGCCATGTTTTTGTTCAGATTGATGCTTCGGAGTGGTAAATGTTGTTTTTTCCCTCTGCCTTTTTGGAACTTTGGTGTTAACAACAGATCTGATGATTCTTCCAGCTCTGTTCGTGAGGTGTTGCAAGTGGAGTTATGGGCGAAGGCACGGTGCAACCGGTGCGGAGATGTTCTTTGTCATAGATCGTTTTGGGGCGTTATGGTTCTTGTTTTGGGCGCTATGTGTAACACCCCCTTTTTCCCATTGTTTTATTTAAAAACGTTTATCAGAGTTTAAAAACATATCAAGGGAGTATTACACTTCTTCACGAAAACTCATTAAAATTAACACTGATTGTGTTTGAAAATTTATAAGTTCATATGCTTTTCAAAGAATGAATTATTCCTGCCAATGAAATTTCTAAACCAGTCAGATAATCCTAAGATGCATAAAATCACTTATTTAAATAGGTTTATCTTCCATGATATTCCAATAAAATTCATCATACCCAGAACTGAATTTCATAAGCACTTCGGCCGTCAACAGTACGACATCGCCATCATTTAGAAAATTATTCAACAACTTCCATAAGAAGAGATTATAAAATCCTCTCAACATAAATGTAAAAGTAACGTAACATATCTAACCAGTGTTACATTACAGAGCAAGACACTTATTTTATAATAATAATAATAATAACGTAAGCTAAGACTCTCCGAAGCTACTCCTCATGAGCCACATCTCTACCTCCTGTACCTGAGCGATGTCGCATAGAACATCATTCCAACAGAAGGGTAAGAACTTACATTGTATAAAATATAACATAACAAAGAGCAAGTAAACAATTCAGATCCTGCTTTATAAACTCTTCACCTTTACTTTAAAATCTGAGTGATTATAATATTTTCTCTCAAGACAGTTTCACAATTCTTATTAATGTTTCGAAAAATTATAAGCTTAAAGAAGAATAATAATTCGACTTTACCACAACAGCAAAACAATTCACCAACAAATCACCAAACACATAAAACCACTGAAAACGTGAAACTTAGTGTGTGAGACTCTAATGTATGCATGTGGTACCAATTGTTAACCTTAGCGGTATCACCGCGTCCACTCCAGACAGTTAACCACCAATGAAGTCCACTCCAGACTTCCAGAACCACGCCAGTTCTGGGACAAACCTCAGTTTTCCGATGAAAACCGACACGTTGCCTCTTGACTAAATGAAGTGTATTTCGTGCAAAAACTCATAAATTAAAACATGCAATTTGAGACCACTCCAGCCCCAAATATATAACATATTTTCTCACCAAATTCCATAACGGAAATCACACCAAAATTGCACAAAATAACACTTCAATACAATTATCAAATCATTCACTATTCCACTGACAAAATAGCAACACAAAATCATCAAATGTCTCATATCAATTACTAGAATCAGTTTCAGAATCAATCTCAGAAATAAGCAGAAACATAGCAAACTTGCATATAATCCTGGTACTAAATGAGCAGTCCAAAAATTATGAAAATTTTACCAAACATAGCCTTATACGTTAGCTTTCATATAAAATTGGTTTCACCCAATTTGGAATTCTGTAGAGAGAGTTATGGTCTCTACAGCACAGGCTGTTAGGGTTTCTGCGAGCAGAAACAGAGTGAACTTGCAGATAATTATGGTATTGAACCAGCAATCTAAAAATTATGATAATATTACCCAATATAGCCCTATGAGTTAGCTTTCATACAAAATTGGTTTCACTCAATTCGGAATTCTGTAGAGAGAGTTATGCTCTCTATAACACAGGCTGCTAGGGTGTCTGCGGGCAGAAACAGAATAAACTTGCAAATAATTCTGGTATTGAACCAGCAATCGAAAAATTATGAAAATATTACCCAACATAGCCCTATGAGTTAGCTTTCATACAAAATTGGTTTCACTCAATTTGGAATTCTGTAGAGAGAGTTATGCTCTCTACAACACAGACTGTTAGGGTATCTGCGGGCAAAACATAATAGAACCCAATTTTCCCCGGAACCTCAATTTCGCTCAAAATCAATTTTTCTCACCACATGTTAACACTCAACACAGTCTCTCAGTTCTGAATTTTCAAAAAAGATGAGGGTTCCTTCATGTTAAACTCAACCTCTGTTATTCTACAATTATACAAGATAAATTCAAACCCTTACCTCTTGAAGATCAAATTCTAGGTTTTTTCTTCTCTTTTCTCCCCTTCTCTCTTTCACGCTTCTTTTCTTCTCCTCTGCTAACTTCTCCAATTCTCAAATTCTGATTTCTCTCTTTCTAATTCACTCATATCCCTTAAATAGTCATACTAATGGGCCCCACTCTCAATTACTCACACAAAAACCTAACAAACTTATTTATCTAAATCTTATTCTATATCACATGAGATTTAAATTATAATCACATAATTCATCAAATTACCATATAGCATAATAATAATAATTAAGATAAAATAATAAATAACCTAATAACGAAAAGTGGGGTGTTACACTATGGTTCTGGGTTGCCGGAGTGCTGCTCAAGGTCAACAGTGAAGGTGGTGAAATTTTGGGTCGGCGTGTGCTGTTTAGGGTCGTTTTCGGGTGTTGTTCCCTTTAGGTTTTTTTGCCTTTGCTTTCCGGTTGATGTCGTGTAATGTTTCGCGTCCCCTCCAATAGCGAGCTCTGTTTTTGTTAGGTTATGTGGTTTTTTTTACCACATCTAGGTCCCCGACATTTTCTCTTTCTCATTGGTCGATTAGTGCTTGATCCGGGTTTGGACCTGTTTAATGTGATTTTTCGGTGTTCTTGGGGAACATTGGAGGGGTTTATGCTCACTTTGTTGAGTTTTGTTTGTACAATCAACCATTCTATTTAATAAAACTTATGCTTTAAATTTTTTTTTGACACGTGTAATTTTTCTCCTTTGCTCATGATCTTCTCTGTTGGGTGGAAAGAATCCAACCGTACATACTCGCCACTATTGTCACATAAATCATACTCTTTAACTTTCTAGGTGCCCCCACAAGTAAAAATGCCCTCATATGGGCCAATCCCACAGCAAGCATTAATTCCTTCCTTAAAACCTTCAACGAAAATCAAAATTGAATTGGTCACATACATTGTGATTAAAATACAGTGGCAGTAGGGAAATTGAGAGTAATGATTCATGGAGATCCGCACACTAAAGACACCTAGCAGACATCCCGAGTGAAAAATGAGATTTCAGTTGAGTGTCTAAACTATTTGGTTGTCTTGGTATGGTTGGGAAATGAGTGGTTAGCAAATTGCAATACATACCATAATTTGCAGGGTTGTTTATTCTATCTTGAAGCCAATCATAGAAATTAGAATGACAGTACTTAAACCCTTTAAGTATGTGGTCAAGGCTTGTGAGAATACTGCTCAAAGTATTATTGTGTGCTAGAGCAAGTCCAGAAGCTGCTTCAAAACAACCACTATTGCCAGCTTCCTGGTTCAGTGCTCTAAGAGCTGGCAAGCATCCAAAGGAGACAAACTTAGAAAACCTAAATTTCTACCCCTTTCTTATATAGAATCTGCACAAATAAAATTAACAACTTGTTACATTCTTGTATTACTAAAAAAGCTAACTTGGAATTTATTTAGTTAGTTTAATTTTGCAGGTGGTTAGACTTACTTGGATTGCTTGTGTCAAGTTGTTCTGGGAATGAACATTGAGGATAGGGATAGTACCTAGAGAGCGGAAAATTGTGCTAGAGAGAATGAGAATGAGAGAGAGAATGCTGAATTTCATGTGTTATTTTGTCCAATGAGCAAAAGTCCTCTACAATTGGTAACTACCTCCTATTTATAGAGTTTGGGCACTACCTATTGGGCCGATTGGGCCTTCGTGGCTGAGGCCCAACTTAAGGCCAGGCCCTCGCCTCGGGGCGGGCTACACACTGGGCGTTTCCCCTCTAGGGGCTCGCCCAGTCCACTAGTCCACAAGACACCGAGCTCGAAGTATGAGAGCTAAGTGTGTCTTTTAAATGCCTTTACATGTATCCTATAGTACACTGGGATCTAAGCTGCCAACATGGCTTGAGAAAAAATAAGTAAACTACGTCGCCAACATGGCGTAAGCAAAAGGAAACAAGCATTTTTGGTCTTGGCGAACAACCCAAACCGGCAAGTCCACAAGTCCACAAGCGGCGAGAACGATCGCTCCGTACTAGCGATTGGTTGGAGTAGGTGAGCGATCGTTCGCCGGCGAGAAAGGTGGCAGGCATTGATCATGTACTGATCACCCAAGTGTTGGCTGGCAATGTTCCTGGCGAGTGACTAAACTTTAATGCTGGTATTACTTGTCAGGCGATGGCGTTTGGTTTCTATGGTGGCGAGGCCTTTCGCGCTTCCTCTTATTTCAAAAACCTTTCAAATCCCTAATTGCTCCACGTGACGCGTCAGTTACATCTGTTTTCCTCTTTCTCCGGAACCGTCACTTCACTTTTCATAACTGTCCCATCGTGCGCTGTAACCCCCATCACACGCGTTCCACTTCCCCAAAAACCATCATGACTTCCAATCTTCCACACGCGTCCAACACGCGTCACCTTTCCAACTTCTCCCCCTTGCCTATAAAAACCCTTTTTCCCTACAATCATCCCTTTCCGAGACCGCTTTTTACCTCCCTTATTGCCTACCAAGCTCCTTCTTCCAACTTCCGCTCCGGTGCGTTGAGATCTTGTGCGCCGCTGTTGGCACCGCCCCATCTCCTACCAGCTTCTTTTACCTCTACGATGTTGACCCCAAGTCCATCAAAAATAAAGGGTGAATTTCTTTAAAGGCCCGGGCTGGCCGTAAATGCTTGAATCCTCATAAAAGTAACGCCAAGTCCTCTTTTGCCCGAAGATACTTCCGCGTGGCGGTTCACCCCGCCTATCCAGAGGCCTTCACCCTTAGGGACGGGACTGCCCTTTTTCCCTTTTACTGGACGGAGAAGCCTAATGGGATTACCGATCCTTCAGAAGAATCTTTGTCTGCCAACGACAAAGCCCTTTTGAATCTCCTCGCCCCACTTCCTTTTCTTGACTGCTCAACAGTCCTTGAGGGTGCTCGCCTCTCAAGGACACCCAAATATCTAGGTCACTTATAGTTCACTTTTATCATTTCTATTTTCTTTCCTATCCCTTATGTTGCTACTGACCCCCCTTTTTTCTTATTTATTGTTGCAGAAGATATGAATTTCACCAACGCCGAGCTCATGAAAGCTCGTGAGAGGAGAATGACCCGTTTTTCTCCAAAGTTCAACAACGAGGGCGATGGGAAAAAGCGGGGCGGTGCTGAGAACCAAGCTGAGGGCGCCCAAGCCCCCAAAAGGAGGAAATTGGTCAAAGTTTCCTCTGTCGCCGGCTCCTCCAACCCCGACGCTCAGCCCACTACTGCCGCTGCGTCTAAAGGCAAAAAAGTTGCTAAAGCCTCCACCGCCACGGCCACCGAGTCCACCACCATCCCAGCTTCCAGTTCCGCTACCGCGGGCGCGGCCACCACAGCCGCCGCCAAGTCCACTACTGTAGGCGCCACAGCCGCCTCCGCCGATGCCACAGCAACCTCTGTTGACCAGTCACCAGCCGCTGACACAACCACCAACATTTCTCAACCCTCAGCTGTTGAGAAACTTGTCGCCGTCAATGCCACAAAAGCTGCCGCGTCCTCCGATGCTCCTGCTGGGGAGAAAGAAAAAGAAAATGAAACCCCCAGGTCTCCCCCTCGCCAAGACGCACCTCCTAGCCCGCCCCCAACAGATGATGGGTGCTCCGCGTCTTCCCCGCCTCGCCGCGAAGAGAGACCTTCTCCTGATGCCGCCGCTACCTTTGAAGCGACCCAGATCGAACAAGCTCCTGGTAATGAGGGCGGCTCCTCCAGCTACTACAACATGCTTCCCAACGCCATTGAACCTTCAGAGTTCTTGCTTACCGGCCTCAACCGTGACGCCATAGAGAAAGAAGTTTTGAGCCGGAGTACTAATGAAACCAAGGAGGAAACCCTTGCTTGTCTTCTACGCGCTGGGTGTATTTTTGCCCATGCGTTTGACAATTTCAACGCCGCCGCTGCTGAAACTGAACCGTTGAGGACTGAGAACACCAAACACCAGGAGGACGCCGCCGCTTGGAAGAAACGCTTCGAAAAACTGCTAGACCAAGCGGGCAAAGAAAAAGTCCAGGCCGACAAGTTGATTGGCACGGCGGGAATTAAAATCGGTGAACTGGAGGATCAACTGGCGCTGATGAAGGAAGAAGCGGATGATCTCGATGCAAGTCTCCAAGCTTGCAAAAAGGAAAAAGACCAAGCTGAGAAGGACTTGACCGCCAGGGGCGAGGCGCTGGTTGCTAAGGAGTCAGAGCTCGAAGCATTGCGCGCTGAGCTGGAGTCAGTGAAAAAGGCGCTGGCGGAGCAAGAGAAAAAGTCCGCTGAGTCCTTGGCTTCGGCGAAGTCTGACATGGAGGCGGTGATGCGAGCCACGTCCGAAGAGATCAAGAAGGCGGACGAAGCTCATGGGGAAGCCCTCGCCACGAAAGATGCCGAGATTACTTCCCATCTTGCGAAGATCAAAGGGCTAGAGGACGAGCTGGCGATGGAGGAGGTGGTGATGGAGGAGGAGAAGGCGGCTGTACTCCCGCTGTTCGTATCGGAGAATCCAGGACAACTCGATGAGGCCGCCGAGGCGGCGAAATTCGTTGTCGCACTGGTGAATGATGCTGCTTCCTGCGTCGAGTCTCCATCTAAACCAGGAATGACGCAAACTCGATCGAAAAACGAACGCCGGTCACAGAATCAGAATCGGAAAACTCGAGAATTGCCTAATCGTAATCAGAGATAGCTTCTTGCACAATCAATCCACGTGAATGGGAATAGAAAGTTTATAGTCCCCACAGACGGCGCCAAATGTTCTGGGAATGAACATTGAGGATAGGGATAGTACCTAGAGAGCGGAAAATTGAGCTAGAGAGAATGAGAATGAGAGAGAGAATGCTGAATTTCATGTGTTATTTTGTCCAATGAGCAAAAGTCCTCTACAATTGGTAACTACCTCCTATTTATAGAGTTTGGGCACTACCTATTGGGCCGATTGGGCCTCCGTGGCTGAGGCCTAACTTAAGGCCAGGCCCTCGCCTCGGGGCGGGCTACACACTGGGCGTTGCCCCTTTAGGGGCTCGCCCAGTCCACAAGTGTCCATGTGACAGAACTTAATGGCACAACGACGACTTGAAAATACCCTGTTTATTGTTCGGTAGTGTAGATAAAGACTTTTCCTATTAGATCATTAAGTTATTATCACAATCATTCCTCAAATATTTAACAATTAATCTCTAACAATCCACCTCCTTCTCTTTTCCAAGTAAAAAACTACTTGCGTGCATCATGTAACAAAACAAAGATACATCCCAATCAAAAGAGAAATTTAAACTTAAAAGCAAATTCAAGGCAAGTTACTCCAACCCATGAATAAATTTTGTTGCAATGTAGTTGCAACCAATTATCAATTATAATTGAGCATAACCACCCTGTAGAAAAGATAAAAAATGAAAGAAACCGAATAACAAAATTAATAAGCCATAGATAAATAGGCAACGTGCTCCATCCATTCTCAAACAGCCAAGCCAAATTCTATCCCACCACTCCACCACGCACCGGCGATAAGCACGCCAATGGGTTCATCGAATCATCTCTCTTCGCTTTAAGCCATGGCCAAGAGCGATATAAAAAATATTTTTTCGGGAAAATCAAAATAAAAAATATTGATGCTGTAAATTTTTTAAAAAATCAATATCTATTTGATTTAAAAATAAAAAAAATAAAACTAATAATGATGTTGTTAACTAAAAAAAATCAATATTTATTTGCTCATCATACACCTTTTAAAATCAATCAAATATTAAATAGATTGTAAAAAAATTATAGAAATCGGTTACCTTTAAGATAAATCTTTTAAAATTTTAATATTTTATGAAAACGTTTCTCAGGTTTACCTTTAAAAAATCGGTTTCAAGATTTATTATGGAAATAAATTTTAGGTAAAGAAAAAGTTTATTTTTAGAGTATTAATTTAATTTTATGTTATTTTTATTGAATTTTTGGATTTTTATTTAATTCAGAATTTTATGAGTTTTTATTGTGATTTGTTAGTTTTTATTAATAAATTTTTTAGGTATTTTTATTGAATTTTTACTTTTTTATTTAATCTAGGTAAATATTAGATAATTTGGTAAAATATTTTAAAATTTTAATATTTTATGAAAAAGTTTCTCAGATTTAAAATTACCTTTAAAAAATCGGTTTCAAGATTTGTTATGGAAATAAATTTTAGGTGAAGAAAAATTTTATTTTTAGAGTATTAATTAAATTTTATGTTATTTTTATTGAATTTTTTGATTTTTAATTAATTTAAGATTTTATGAGTTTTTATTGTGATTTAGTAGATTTTGATAGTTTTTATCTATATTTATTTAGTATATAAAATAAATCCTTACTCTAAAAATAAATAAAAAATAAATCAAGATAAAATCAAGAAATAAACAACCTAAATCCTAATCAAATCTAAAATTTGAAAATGTATTTTTTTATGAGAATTAACTTGAAAATACACGTGGAATTTAAATCACTTATCACAGATTTTATATTAAGATAAAATCATGAAATAAACAACATAAATCCTAATCAAATCTAAAATTTAAAAATGTACTAAATAAATATAGATAAAAACTATCAAAATCTAGTAAATCACAATAAAAACTCATAAAATCCGGAATTAATTAAAAATCCGAAAATTCATTAAAAATACCATAAAAATTAATTAATACTCTAAAAATAAATAATAATATAAATTAAGATAAAATCCAGAAATAAACATCATAAATCCTAATCAAATCTAAAATTTAAAAATGTACTAAATAAATATAGATAAAAACTACCAAAATCTAGCAAATCACAATAAAAACTCATAAAATCCGGAATTAATTAAAAATCCGAAAATTCAATAAAAATACCATAAAAATTAATTAATACTCTAAAAATAAATTAAGATAAAATCAAGAAATAAAAAACCTGAATCCTAATTAAATCTAAAATTTAAAAATGTATTTTTTTTATTAACGAAAAATCAGGGCACATGTGGCAAGTGGGGCTAAGGAGAAAGAGCTTACATGTAAAATATTAGGTGAGAATTAATCTGGGAGCGACACGTCACTAACTTGGCCTGTGAGAGCGACACGTCATGCTAGAAATTGTTCTTTTCTAATATATATTGATATTGATATTAAATAAAATTGAGTGTAATTTTTATTTCTTTATTCTATTACTTGTGAAGTTATAGTTAATTTTATCTATTGTTGTTTTAAATCAACTATTTTAGTTATATAATTATGACTATATTGTGTCATTTTCATTTGTAGTTTGATGTTTTTCTTTTTTTTATTCAATATTATTACCTAATAGGTTATATATTTATTTAAAATAATATTAATTAATTGATAGCGGTAAAACCGGTTGGACCACGGTTTCATTACGGTTGAACCAATGAATCGTGAACCAGTGTCCTCACCGGTTTGATCACCGATTCGGTTTTAATAACCTTGGTTTTTATGTTCCCTAAAACTAAACCAAACTGGCCTACATGCACCCCTACCCTAATCTACTTATCCTATCCTTCCTACTCCCTCCGTTCCAGAAAGTTTGTAGTTTAAGGTTGTGGCACAAAGAGTAAGAAAACAATTATTGATAGTATAATTTGACTAGATTGCCCTTATTTAATTTTACTAGTATGATGTGCAACTATTAAATTATACTTAGATAGAGAAGAATGTAATTAATATGGAAGAGTTGTGGTTGGTTAATATGAAAGGTAATAAGTGAGAGAAAATGTATTAAATGAGGGTATAGGTGAAATTTTTTTGCAAAAAAATGCATTGGTTTTCTAAAACAACAAACATTTTGGGATATTAAAAAATGGTGCAAAACAACAAACTTTCTGGAACGGAGGGAGTAATACCCTAATATGGAAGGCTAACACCGTTATACATCCTATCCTTCCTAATATGCTTTGTTGTCTACAAATTTTAACACTAAACCGGAAATTCATGCCCTTTTCCTTTCATGATAAAGTTTCAATCACACTTAAGTGGAAATGGAGTGAAGATAAGCGATAGGAAGAAAATAATGAGAAAGTAAGAAATGTGATAGATAATACGATTGAAAGAGAAGAGAGATAAATAGAAAGCAAAGTGTAAATGAAGAGAAAGTGTGAATGAATCATAGCACTTGTATTTAACCAACCTACTCACATCACTCCTCTAAGCTCTAGTTCTTGCTCTGGGTTCTGTACTTCTGCTTGATGTACGGAGAAGCCAGTTTGACACCCAGCATTCTAGCAATAGAGTGTAGGAACCAGAAAAAAGATTATAGGTTGAGCAACTTTCTTTGTTGGACCACCAAAGGTTTTTATCTGCTCTCAACCATGTCCAGTAATGAAAGCTGATGCTTTTACAAGCTCAAATATTGGCAGCATAGTAACTGAGTTACACAGTTAGTTTAAGAGTTCTGCATTCTCTATCATTTAACTGCAGAATTACAGATATCTTTTGTAGTTGATATAATATTCAAGTAGCAGATAACGGAATTTTAAGAGGTCATTCAATAAAGAAAGCAAGAACAGTAGGCATAATTTTGCTAATGATAAAAGAAGACAAACGACTAGAAGGAATCACAAATCTGTTATTCACAAGACCAGATCCACACTGCATTAATTTGGTTAATGGGTTCCATGATTTGTCCCAGGAAATAAAACAGACTCAAATGCAACATAAAAACAAACTACAAGAAAATGTAGCTAGATATCAGGGGATGCAATTGGTCCAAGATAATTGCCTTCCAAACTGACCAAGGCATGAAGTTCAAACCCCCTTTTTGTCTCCATCCACCTTGTACCGATCTAATGAGATCATGATAAGATATTAAATGACAGCAAAATTAGGGACGTAGTAAGTGCAGGGATATCAGTTAGCCTATAATCATGCAATATCAATTTGGATAGTCAACTCTAGACATATCTTAGGAGTTTTTATTAGGTGAATCAATCTATAATCTGTATAGCCCAATCATAGGAGTTTTAGGGTGAAGTTTTCTGTATATATTGATATACTGTAGAGATGAATAACAGAACAGAATTTCTTCTGTCATATTATTTCTTTATGGTATCAAGAGCCAACTCCAGGCTTTGATTCAAAACCAGGGCAATGGCTATTCATGAAGAGGAGACTTCGAAGGAAGAACCTCGTAAGCAGGAAGATAAGATGGTGAAAAAGACTTCATCATCATATGATTTGAATTCTAACGACAACCCAGGAAACTTGATTACTCAAGTGCAACTTAAAGGGGAGAATTACGAAGAATGGGCACGGGCCATCAGATTGTCATTGCGGGCTCGAAGAAAATGGGGCTTTATAGAGGGCACCATTAAAGCTCCAGAGGAAGGCTCACCTGAGATGGAAGATTGGTGGACTGTACAGTCTATGCTAGTGTCATGGATTCTAAACACCATCGAACCAGATCTGCGTTCCACCATGTCTTACGTGGAAAACGCAAAAGATTTGTGGACAGACATCAAAGAAAGATTTTCTGTGGTGAATGGCCCAAGAATTCAGCAGCTGAAATCGGATTTGGCGAGGTGCAAACAGGATGGCATGACAGTGGTCGCATATTACGGAAAACTAAAAACCTTATGGGATGATTTGGCTAATTACGAACAGATTCCAGTTTGTAGTTGTAGAGGATGCAAATGTGACGTAGCCTCAAAATTGGAGAAGCGGAGAGAGGAAGAAAGAGTTCATCAATTCCTCATGGGATTGGATGATGCTATTTACGGAACTGTTCGATCAAACCTCCTCGCAACAGATCCACTACCCACTCTGAATAGGGTATATTCTACACTGATTCAAGAAGAAAGGGTGAGGACGATCACCCGAACCAAAGAAGAAAGAAGAGAAGTGATGGGTTTGGCTGTTCAAACAGGTGAACGAGGAGTTAAGGGAAGATGGGATGACAAGTCTGTGACTTGTACTCATTGTCATCGAGCAGGACATGAAGCAGGAGGTTGCTATCAACTCATTGGTTATCCTGACTGGTGGGGAGACAGACCAAAAAATGAAGGGAAAAATGGTGGACGAGGCAAGCAACTGCAGCAGCGATCAGGATCTGGACGAGGGAAAGGAGGGGCTGTACGCGCAAATGCTGTGCACAGTGGCGGAACAAGTACAGGAACCAAAATATCAGAAGGAGATGGTTCGGGTTTGGCAGGGCTTACTACAGAACAGTGGCAGGCACTGGTAGAGTTACTAAATGCTCAGAAAACAAATTCTAAGGACAAGATGACAGGTGAGTGTGATACCAATGCATGGATAATTGATACAGGAGCTTCCGACCACATGACTGGTAACTTGAACTGTATGCATGAAGTTCGTGATATTCAAAGTTGTCCAGTTGGACTTCCTAATGGACAATGTGCAACAGCAATCAAAGAAGGAAGTGTAGTGTTGGATGGAGGACTAAAACTAACTAATGTTCTCTATGTGCCTAAACTGGACTGCAATTTGATATCTGTTTCACAGTTTATAGATGAATTGAAATGTGTTGCTCAATTCACTGATAAGTTATGTGTTGTGCAGGACCGTACTTCGAGGATGCTGATTGGAGCGGGTGAACGAAGGGATGGGCTCTATTTCTTCAAGGGCATTCGAAGAGTGAGAGCTTGCAAAACTGTTGGGATGCATTCCATAGACATGTGGCACAAACGGTTGGGACACCCTTCCTTGAAGGTTACTAGACTAATTCCTGAAGTTAGTAAACATCAAGATAGCAATGTAGTGAGCAAAGCATGTGAAGTTTGTTTTAGAGCTAAACAAACTAGAGAGAAGTTTTCTTTGAGTGACAATAAAGCCAGTAGTACATTTGAATTAATTCATTGTGATTTATGGGGAGCATATAGAACTTCTTCCACCTGTGGTGCTTTTTATTTTCTGACAATAGTTGATGACTATTCACGTGCCGTGTGGGTATACTTGTTAGCAGACAAACGAGAAGTGTCCCAAACGCTTCACAATTTTTTTGCCATGGTTGATAGGCAATTTCATAAACAAGTAAAAATATTCAGAAGTGATAATGGGACAGAATTTACATGCATGAGAAAATATTTTTCTGATCATGGAATAATTTTCCAAACATCTTGCATAGGCACACCGCAGCAAAATGGGAGAGTGGAACGAAAGCATAGACATATCTTGAATGTCGCTCGAGCCTTACGGTTTGAAGGTAATCTTCCGATTAAGTTTTGGGGAGAATGTGTTTTAACTGCAGGATATTTAATCAACCGAACTCCTTCCAGTGTTTTGAATGGGAAAACACCATATGAGATGCTTCATGGGCAGCAACCTGCGTATGAACACCTGAGAATATTTGGCTCCCTATGCTACGCTCATAATCAAAAGAGGAACGGTGATAAATTTGCAAGTAGAAGTAAGAGGTGTGTATTCATTGGCTACCCATATGGCAAGAAAGGATGGAAGGTGTTCGATTTAGAAACAAAAGAGATTTTTGTCTCTCGAGATGTTGAATTCATTGAAGCTGAATATCCTTTCGCTAATGATGTCACTACTAGAGAAGACGTCCCTCCTAATAATTGGAGCTGCGAAGGAATGGTTGATGAAGTGTATGATGGTGTAATAGAAACAGATCACACAGGATGTACTGAAGAAAGTGGTACTGCAACCGTGGTTGATAAGGGGGGTGAGCCAGATTTAGAGTGTGATGAGCAGGTTGTTACTCCTCAGACGATGGACAAACAAGATGTGGTGCTCCCATCTACATCATCATCTGAGTCAATATTGGGTAGAGGACATAGACTCAAACAACCTTCTACTCGCTTGCGGGATTATGTGACAAATACTACTAGAAGATTGAGCCCATCCAACTGTTCATCCTCTCCAAAGGCAGACTCAGGTGCACCCTATCCCATAACTGATTATGTGAATTCTGACAAGTTTTCTCTTGCACATCGTGTATTTCTTGCATCCATTTCACAGGAAAAAGAGCCTATCTCTTATGCCGATGCAGTAAAAGACAGTCGATGGAGAGATGCCATGAAAAGTGAAATACAAGCACTAGAAAGCAATGGAACTTGGAAAATGACACAATTGCCTTTAGGAAAGAAGGCTCTTGGCTGCAAATGGGTCTACAAAATAAAGCATAAATCTGATGGAAGTGTAGAAAGATTCAAAGCCAGGTTAGTTATTCTTGGCAATCGTCAAGTGGAGGGGATCGATTACACCGAGACCTTTGCACCTGTTGTAAAAATGGTGACAGTGCGCACGGTGTTGGCCATAGCAGCTGCACGAGCTTGGGAATTGCATCAAATGGATGTGCACAATGCCTTTTTACACGGTGATCTTGAGGAGGTTGTATACATGAAGCCGCCACCTGGTTTTCTTCCTCAACAATCTGACATGGTATTTAAACTTAACAAGTCCTTGTATGGACTGAAACAAGCGCCTCGTTGTTGGTTTGCAAAGCTTTCAACTGCATTGAAACACTACGGTTTTCAACAATCTCTCTCTGACTATTCTCTTTTCGTCTTGCAAAAACCGGGGGTACACCTTGTGGTATTGGTGTATGTTGATGATCTCATTATTACAGGCAATAATCCTGAAGCTATCACCAAATTTAAGGCCTATTTACATGCTTGTTTTCACATGAAAGACTTGGGGTCTCTCAAATATTTTTTGGGTGTTGAAGTGGCACGATCTTCAGCTGGAATTTTTCTTTGCCAACGAAAATACGCACTTGACATTATAGCAGAAACTGGTTTTTTGGGAGCTAGACCAGCAAGTGTTCCAATGGAACAGAACCAGCGCCTGGCACTTTCTGAGAGTTTGCCTTTTCCTCATCCTGATCAGTATAGGCGGTTAGTAGGCCGTCTTATTTATCTGTGTTTTACCAGACCTGAACTTTCCTACTGCGTGCATGTGTTGTCGCAATTTATGCAGGCGCCTAAACAAGATCATTGGGAGGCTGTTGTCCGAGTTGTTCGATATTTGAAAGGAAATCCAGGACAGGGAGTTCTTTTGCGTTCGGATTGTGATCTGCAATTATCTGGTTGGTGTGATTCTGATTGGGCGAGTTGTCCTTTAACTCGCAGGTCACTTACAGGATGGTTTGTTCTATTAGGATCCTCACCAATATCTTGGAAAACTAAGAAACAACAAACAGTGTCTCGCTCCTCTGCTGAGGCAGAGTATCGTTCCATGGCAGCTATTATAGGAGAATTGAAATGGCTCAAAGGTCTCCTTCGCAGTCTTGGTATCTCACATCCTCAGCCTATGCGAATTCACTGTGATAGTCAGGCTGCACTTCATATTGTCAAGAATCCAGTCTTTCATGAGCGCACCAAGCACATCGAAGTTGATTGTCACTTCATCAGAGATGAGTATATTGCTGGAAATATTGCGCCAGCTTACGTCCCTACGCGCGCACAATTGGCTGATATTTTTACAAAGGCCCTTGGTCCAACTCAGTTCACATCTTTGCTGTGCAAGTTGGGCATTTGTAATTTGCATGCACCAACTTGAAGGGGGGTAATGAGATCATGATAAGATATTAAATGACAGCAAAATTAGGGACGTAGTAAGTGCAGGGATATCAGTTAGCCTATAATCATGCAATAAGCCATCTCACCAGGACATCATTCGCAATCTTGGATGATTTTTCATTCATGAAGTAAGCATTCTCACCAGGAAAGTAGCGGTAATCAGCCATCTTCACATGTGAGAGAAAGCCCATGCTTCAGAACCCCATGCTTCAGAACCTTGTGGACAACACCCTCTACTATCTCCCCCTTGAAAAGCTTGAAGGTCACAGCGTTGAAAACAACAGGGAAGAGCACATCCCCAGTATGCTGTCTGACTTTTCCTTCTCCTACTTTATCCAGTGTAGTCACTGCAGTAAAATAACCCAGATCTTTGGTGGCCCTTTTCGCAGCAAAGTCACCCAGAAGGCGGATGAGGATTGCTCGCTGAAGCATTAAACTTCCTTGTTGCAGATTTTCAGCAGCAATTATGACATTCCATGACAGTTGGACTTTGAGAAACATTGTTAAACTGCTCGCAATGAGAATTGAGAATCAACGCAGAACAAGAAGGGCGTGTTGAGCACAATACCAAAGACAAGACTCCTCTGTTTTTTCGTATTCTTTCTTCTCTTCTCTGCCTAGGCTGCTCCTTTGGCTCTATATATGCTCCTCTATTGCTTTGTTTCTTTTCAAATTCATTAAGTGTTTCATTAATGGATTGCCCGATTTCCAATCTTTATTTCTTCGAAATCATCTGATTCCATTTCCACTAATCTTCCATTAATGAACGTGTTTGCTATTTCCAAGGAGAGTTTTTTGTTATCCACTCTTAAATGACTTTGATATGATCATTCTAGTACTTAAGTCTCACCAAGTTTTGATCAGCCAATAGTAGACATAGAAAATGGACAGGTTGGTCGGGTTGAGCTCTACTTGATCAACCCTGAACTTGTTAAGAGTGGATCAGGTTTTGTTAGAAAATAACACAGCTGAAGCTGAAGAAGTAAAATAAATCAGGAGCACAATCAACAACACAAAATAATATAACGTGGACACTCCAAAACTGGAGAAAAAACCACGGCCGTTGTCAAAACCGACAAAAATCACGGCCGTTGTCAAAACCGACAACCAGAGAATAAACATTATGTGAAAATTGTTACAACACATAGACTTCACTCTCAACCACCTCATGACCCCAGTACACTCACACTCTCCAAAGTAAATATTTGAACTACATCTCACAATACTCTAAAACAAGAGTATAAGAGAAAAAAACACAAATATAAACTTAAAGTGTTTACAGGTGCTACTGCTTGGTGTTTTTGGTGTGTTGAAACAAGGAGTCTGAGATCCCTATATATAGCATTGGACCCTCCCACCCCTCATTAATCTAAGTGATGTGGGACTTCTCCAAGATGCATAACTTGATCTTTTTTCTCCTCATTAGCAATGTGAGACTTACATGCAAACTTGAGGTTCTGTTTTTAATGCAAATTTCTTCTTTATTAATTCTCTTCATCTCTATTTCTGATCTAGGGTTTGCTTAATTCCGTAGTTTTAGAAATAAGAGTTGATGCATGTTCGCTTAGTTCATGTTAGTTCGTAACTGTTTCTTAATCGCTTAGTTTAGGAAACTGTGAATTGATATTCGCTTAGTTAATCAACTCTCACGAATTAGGGAAACAATAAGGAAGAATTAATCTTTTGTAACCAATGAAGGTTTGTTGCACTTGAATGTTATAATTCGATGACTAACACTTTCTTTTATCTGATTAAATCTCTTTTAAGTTTTGTTTGTTACTTTACAATCAAATCAATCAAACCCCCTTTTTAATTGCTTTGTTTTACTCTATTATCAATTAATACTTCACCGAGTTCTTGTGAGATCGATCCTGGTGTTCAACACCTTGTACTGCATTCAAAGTAGAATACTCTGCCACGCACCCGCGACAGTGCGTTCATAACAAAGTTGTAGGGGTGAAGGTTTGGGAGGGTGAGGGTGAGGGTTTGAGGGAGGTGCAATGTGTGGGGGGGGGGGGGGGCACCGTGAGAGGTAGGAATGACAATAGAGTTGTGGTCGTGAGAGTTTGAGGGTTAAGGATTTGAGGGAGGAGTAGGGATGCCATGTTCACATTAGCATGACCATAACCATAACCGACACTAAGCGATCGATGTAGTTAGCTTTGTCCATGAAGTGCTGCTAATTGATAATGGGTGGACGCTAAATTGATTGATGGTTTTTGCGTCTGTTGTGGGCCACACTTATGGTCAGTAAGCTGAAGCTAAGTAACGTCATATGGGGGTAGACTTTCATTAAATGGAATTTTTTTTAAAAGCTGAAAATATCATTGAATGAGAAAAACAACATGAGGACAAACCCCCTCATGAAGGAGGTGCAACTAACATAAAACCAGAATTCGCAGCACGCCTCCTAAAAATCACCACACTAGGAATTTAATTTTTATTTGACGCTAAAGAACAAAAATTAGCTTTAGTATCGAACTAATATTTTACACTAAAAATGAGATTTTCTTATAGTGATAATAATTATTAAGCATAAAAGTATATTCATACGAACTAGGATAACCTTATTTATATTATCCATTTTTATTTATAAATAAGTCAAATTTAAATAATTCTTTTGAAATAAAAAAGTGATTACTGATAATAAATTTGTAAATTTTTAGCTTACTACAATTACCCATATTTAGAAACATTTTACCATTCAATTAATTTCTCTGTCAACTTTAATTTTCTTTTTAACTTATTTCTCAGAATTTTATTTCTTTTAATTTATGTCTTAAAGTTAATAATTTCTCAATTTATTATATTACATATATTGCTCGGGGACATGAGTAGCTCACTTACTGAGCTAAGAAGATAAAGGGTATTGAAGGGTCAGAGTTCAAATCCTAGTGAAGGAACTAATTTACTAACAATTAATAACTAACATTTACCTATAAAAAAAACATATATAGTGGTAAGAGTCAGGGAAATATGGGTTGGGGTGGGGACGTCCAATGATCAATATTCTTGGAGGAAACAATTTATCTTTCTGATATAAAAAAATTAAATAAAAAAAATTTTATGGAATGAAAAAGCCTATATTTGTTTCTATTTAATTTACTAGTATTTTTTACTCGTGCGATGCACAAGGATATTAATTTTCTTTTTTCGTGTAATTTCTTAAAAATTTTGCGTTAAATTTATTAAGTTTATTCAAATTATAAAAGGCACTATCAAGTGTGAGTAAGTCTCACATAGAAAGAAAATGATAATTTTGAGTTGTTTAAATATTTCTTTTTGACAACATAAACTCATATTATTGATTAGCCATAAATCAAGCAAAAAATAGAACCAACATATTATCAAAACCTACTCCTCTAGAGTGTACAAACCCCTCCCAACGACCACAAAGAGACTTTGAGATAGGACCTCATTAAAACCTTCATAGGAAAAATCCAGTGGGAAAAAATCCTAGGTAAGGAAAAAGAGTAGTATCCAAATATCAAAGATTCATCCCTTACAAAAGAAACCACTTTAAAAAATCCACCTAAAATCTAAACAGTACCTTGACTATTAACCCCAAAGCAAATTACTAGTTAACATGTACATGAAACCAAACTACATGCTAAACCTTCTGATCCCACGACTTGAAATAAAAACCTTCTGATCCCATAGCAATGAATATATCCTCCATGTTGTGATTCCACAAGCATTTCCAAACGAAGCCTGCTAAAGCACCCTGCACAATTAGACAGCAAAAAAACACATCCAATATACCCTGACCAGTCATATAAACCCCATATGTTCCTTACAAATCCCACCCCACTAAATAACATTAAATTCCTCCCCACCCAGTTAAGCATACGAATCACAATAACCCCTCAAATCACAAAGGGCCATCCAATTTTGAGTTGTTTATAAGTAAGATGTTTCGTACACATAATGTTTTAAGTAGGGATGTTAAAATTATCCACACCCGTGGATAAAAAACCGCTATGGGTAAAATTACCCGCACCCACGGGTATCAACAGATTTATTTAATCGATATTTCTAGCTACTATCCATTTATTAATGGGGCGGGTACAGATATTAATGTATCCATACCCATGATACCCACCCAATATATAAAATACTAAAATACCTTATATATATATATATATATATATAAATGTATATTAAGTCTACTATCTAATGAATTTGTGTTTGAGTTATAGTTCTCCTTCAAGTAAACTTATACAATGGTAACGGTAAAAAGAAGCCCTTATACTAAAAAAAGGTAGAGAAGAAGTATTTTCCTTTACACATTAATTGACTGTAAACTTATGTGAATCCATTTATGATCATGGGTGTTCGGTGCCCATGGATATCCACGGATATTTGAAAATCCGGTTAAACCAACTTAATGGATATCCATGTGGGTATGGAGCGGTTACAGGTATAAATTCTTACACGTGGAGCGGGTGGTGGGTATATACTATCTATGCCCACCCATACCCATTGACATCCCTAGTTTTAAGGTTTTGGGTGAAAGATGTGGTGTTCAACACACTTGTGTTTGCTCTTTACCCTAATGTGATGATCACTCGTAGTTTTAACATATTTCTTCCCCTAAAACCACCATGGTATATGTTCCTAGCTCAGACAATATCGTGTCGCAAGGAGGGTATTTAGAATCAACGAAAAAAATATATGAATATTAAGTAGAGTGGTGTCTTCCTTACGGTCTGAATATTTGAATGAATTTTATTGTCAAAATGAACACCATAAATGAAGAAGAAAATAATTTTTTTTTAAAAAAGAAGAAATTGGATCAATTATAAACTATGAAGAAAATAGAGTAGAATATCACATATAAACCTTAATTAACGATAATACAAATAAAGTAGTGGACTGGGCGAGATCCCAGGGTCCCTCGCCTAGGAGCGCCAGCTTAAGGCGACGAGCGGACCAGGGATTTGGGCCTCCTCCCAGAGGCCCAACCGGCCCATTAGGAAGGGTTAGAGGCGCCAAGCCCAACTCCACATCTATAAATAGGGGATGAATACCAATTGTAAAGGACTCTCAGCTCATTTGTGAAATAACAAGATTGAAATTCAGTTACTTTCTCTCTTTAAAGCGGTTATGCTCTCATTCTCTCTAGGAATCTCGCATCACGTTCCTTACACTCTAGGTACTATACCTCATCTCAATGTTCATGGATAGAACATTTGGCGCCGTCTGTGGAGACCGGTAGATTACGATTCCCGGACTACGTGGATTATGATTTGGTTGAAAGAAGTTCGACTTTCCGTGCAATTCTCTTTGGTTTCTTGATTTTCGGTTAAATTCTTGATTCGCTAGTGACACTTGATGGAAGCGCAACATCGACGAAGTAAAAGAAGGATGAAACACACGCGTGATTAGCGCCGCGCGTATGGAATGCGGCGCGGTGAGGAAGCGGAATCCTCAGTCTTCTTGTTGGAACCTTCGGGAGAAGGACCTCCATCACCTCAGCCGTTGGACGCTCACAAGGATTGGAGGTGGCTGATTCGCGAGGTCAATAGTCGCCTGAAGCAACAGGATACGGAGGTCCGAAGGGTGAATACAATAGTGGAGCTTTGGACATTGCAGAGGAAAAGCTATTGGAAATCCTCGAGGGAGTGGAGGAATTCGTCTCCAAAAGGAAAGATGGCGTGCTTGGACAGATCGTGCGAAGTATAGAATCTCCGGGAACCGCGAGCAACGCGAATGAGCGGCAAACCGAGAGGTGAATGGTGCGCCTATCACCAGGCCATGGGCCACGTCACAGAGGAATGCCGCACGTTGCAGCGCGAGGTGAGAAAGCTGATAGCGGCAGGAGAACCTATTAAAACACAGGGCGGTAATGCTTTGATACCTAAAGGAGTAAACACGATAGTTTGAGGGTTTGGAGAAGGAGGAGTCACTAGTGCAGCTAGAAAGCGCTACGCCAGGGCGGTGAACACAGTCACGGAGGTTCCTTTCGGCTTTTCACACCCAGACATTATCTTTTCTTCCGATGACTTCTTCGGAGTAAAGCCGCATCTGGACGATCCGATTGTAATCCTCCTTCGCGTCAACCAACTCAATGTACAACGAGTACTTTTGGATCAAGGGAGTTCAGCGGACATCATTTACGACGGAGCGTTTGATCGGCTCGGTTTGAATGAAGGAGACCTTACTCCTTATGCAAGGAACTATGGGGGGTGCGAGAGAGAAAAACTCTAAAAAGCGCTAAAACAAGCATAAAACATAAAGAAGTAAAGCTGAATCGATTAACTTGAAAGTAAAATACAAACAAAAAGTTTAAACGAAGTAAAGAGGTATTAAGCGTTACAATAACTCGAAATAGGTTAACATTATATCTTTTTCTCTTATTCCACAGCGGCTCCAAGGTCAACACAAGCACCTTCCGGCGGATCTTCTGGACCCACCAGTCCGGTGGGGGTAACCTTCTTGAAAGCCCCCAGGAGGCCAAGGTTAATAGTACGATGAAGGTGCTTGACTTGAGCCTTGGCAATTAGGAAGTCGCGGATACGCTCATTAGCCGCCGCGTGAGCAGCCTCCTTCCTTATCTGCTTCTCCAAGGCGATGGCCTGGGCATCCTTCTCAACCAAGAGTTTGAATTCGATTCCAAATCCGACCGGGCCTCAGCAAGTATCTTACCTTTGTCCGCCAGTCTTTCGCGCAAATCAGCAATCTCCTTGTCCTTAGCAGCAAGGGTTTCCTCCTGAGAAGCAATGATGGCCTCCTTGGTGCCAAGGTCCTTACAGAGCTCCTCGACCTGGACTTCAAGCTTCCACTCTTTCTCGTCCGCCGCTATCTGTGCAAGCTTCGCTTCCGCGAGTTTCTTCTGCATCTTCTTTGTCTTATCCACCTCAGATGCCAACTGGTTGGACAAATTGGAGCAGGTCTTGTTGGCCTGAAGGTTGATAGAATGCAGTTTTTCCACCTCCTGGCGAAGCCCTGCAATTCCGGTGAGGGGCCGAGCCTGTCAAGCCACTTGGGCGAACACACAACCGGCGCGAAGAAGATTCGACACAGCTTCTTGGGCAACGTCCTGCGGGTTTTGGCTGGGAACTTCCCTCAATTTTTCAAGATAAGGGTGAAAAAGCAAGAAGGAAAAAGGGTCGGTGGAAGAGTTGCTGGAAGGGTCTTTTGGGCGGTCTGAGGAAAGATTTTCTTCCCCGCCACCAGCCCTAGGAGAGCTAGGGGCTGATGAACCATGAGTAGTCTGGACAGGCGAAGGAGACGGAGGGCGGACAGAGCACGGTGGCTGCTGGCCTGCCGTTGAAGTCAGGGGGCGAGAGGTACCCACGACTGGGGAAGCGTTCACCTCGTCGTGCTGATCGGGCACCAAGGAATCGCGTGCGCTATCCGGAACAATGGGGTCGAGCGCGATGGATCCATCACCCGAGACAGTCAAAGGTGCAACTGGGGAGCTTAGCTCGCCTAGCTTCCTCTTATTGGGAGAACCATCACCCACCGACGAGCTTCGCCTTTTCTCTCCAACCTGGACCAGAGAGGGCGCCTTAACGTTCCCGGAGAGGAAGTCCTCCAGCAGATCGGCAGTAGAGAACTTCATATTTCCTGAAAAGTAAAAAGGGAAATTCATCAGAAACGAAGATATTCGGAGGAAGGTGTGAAGAAGACGGTAAAAGGGGAAACCTAATCGAGGGAACAACTTGGAGCCCGGAGGAGAGCCAAGTAGTTCAGCGCAACTGAAAAGAGGAAGCTTGGATAAGACCCCAATGACGAAACTTTCTCTAGAAGAGGAAGACGTTTTGGGAGAATCAGATATGGGTCTGGGACACTGGGTCCAATAAAATGGAAAAAGGGCTTTCCCTTCCTTCTGTGTGAATGACGAGGGGTAAGCAGGGTGGACGACGACCCGGAAGTACCGGCGGGCCAAGTAAGATTCGGAACCAACTTGATAAGGAACAAACCGTTCTCGACCCGGCCGGGGCACCAGAACGACCCAACCGTGGGTCCCTAGGGATCGAGAATCTGCTTCAAAGAAAAAATAAAAGAGGGCAGAAGAAGGCGCCATGATAAGCCAATTTGCAAGTATAAAAATTTGCCCGAAGTAATATAAAAGATATCGTACCCAAGGGATTGTGTTCAATTATTGATTCAGACTAATTTTATGATTTAGAGAATAAAAGTAAACAAGTTGGGGGTGATTCAATTGTTCAATTTCACAGAAATAAAATAAAGCAATTAACAAGATTTTTTTATTTATATGGGAAAGATAGCACCTGAGTATAGTTTCACCAATTTAATCTATGCCTTAAACAAAACAGCGTTTGTATGAAATTGAGAGTTCTCCCTATGGTGATTTAGCCTATGTTCTTACTTACTAAATTAATAGCTAAGCAAGACTTTCAATTCAATTACTATGTCTGTGTTACGAGCACCTAGACTCTTGAATTGAAGATTAAAATTTCTTATACTAGCCACCACTATTAGATTCTACTCTTATTCCTAAGCAGTAGGGAAGGTCTAATAAATTCGCTCCTGTGGTTCCCTAATTCTTAATATAACTTTCGTTCCTATAAGAATTAGTAAAAAGCTCGCATCGATTCAAGCACAAATTAACTGAAACGAATACATAGATTAAAAACCCAATAGTCATACAAAGAACTGAAATATCAAGACATAAAAATAAAAAGGATTCACATCTCAAGTGCTAAAGAGAGGAGTTAGCCAAGCATGGCCATAAAAATCACAAAGAAATAGATAAAGAACCTATGAAATTCAATTAAGAACCAAAGTTCTTCTTCTTCCTTTGTGCGCTGCCGCCAATACTGCTGTTGTTCCCCCCTCCTATATCATGTTCTGTATCCCCTTTATAAGCCAAAAAAAAAACAAACCTAATATCATATTTTTCTTTTTTCATCTCCAGCGTTCCTTTTTCGTTTTTGGCTTTATTCCCACAACCTTGCCACGTGTTGGATCGAGATTGGGCCATGGTTAAAGTGTGAAATCCAGTAGTACGCAACCCATGGTCTTATAGTGGACCTCGGTCTTGATTGAGCCACATGTCAGAGAATGAAGCTTCAGCCATCTGATTTCTTGAAAGCAAAGAATAATCAGGTTAGGCTATTGAAGGACTTGTTGGATACTTTTTGTAGAGCGTCAGGCCTCAAGGTTAGTGAGGCAAAGTCTAAGATTCTGGGGTGTAATGGGCTCTCTAATCAGAAAAAATCTCGGCTGGCTGATATTGCAGGGATCCAGTTTACTTCTGATCTTGGCAAGTATCTGGGTTTTCCTATTTTCCAACGGCGGGTGACAGCGAGGGACTTTGATTACATTTTTGATATAATTAACTCGAGGTTAGCGGATTGGAAGTGTAAGCTCTAGAATAGAGCAGGTCGTATCACCCTTGCTCAGTCAGTTGTTTCGGCCATGCCGGCCTATTGTATGAGTCAGGTTTGGATCCCGCAGGGAGTCTGTGACAGGTTGGATTCGGTTATTAAAAATTTTATATGCAAAGATAGAACTGGTCGTGGCTTGAATTTGGTGGCTTGGGATAGAGTGGCTCGCCCAAAGCGTATGGGTGGTTTGGGTTTGAGGAAGGCTAGGGACCATGACGTCGCATTATTGGGGAAGCAGATTTGGCAGCTTGTGTTGGTGAAAGACAAACCGTGGGTGGACATTATGAGAGCTAATTATTTCTCTCGTGGTTCTTTTCTGTCTGCTGGTGACACCTCAGGGTCTCCTGTTTGGCGAACTTTTTTGAAAGCTCATAATGTCCTCCAAGCTGGGTTCGAGTTCAAAGTGGGTGACGGGTCTACTTCGTTCTGGTTTGTGCCTTGGTGTACCCCGTTCCCGTTGTGTCAAACTGTTTTATATGTGGACATTCATGATGTCGAGATGCGTATTTGTGATGTTTGGGACAATGGAGTGTGGCGGTTTGAGCGGTTGTGGACTGTTATTCCAGAGCCTATTATTGATTGTATCAAGGGTTTTTCGGTGAGAATAAACTCTCATGTTGTAGATGGGACTTGTTGGAAGGGCCATGTTTCTGGCATTTACTCCACTGCATCTGGCTATGATTGGACGCTTCAGCAGCGAGCTATTCAAGACCCTGGTGATGTGGCAGCTGTGGTGTCTTGGGGATGGATCTGGCGGCTGAAGGTTCCTTTGAAGTGCATTGTTTTTGTGTGGCTAGCGTATCAAGAGGCACTACCTACGAATGCTTGTCGATTTCGTCGAGGAATGGCGCTTAATGCTACTTGTGTAGTGTGTAACACTGGGGAGGAGAACGTGCTTCACTGCCTTAGAGATTTCCAGCAAGCTCGTCGTGTTTGGCGTCATATGGGATTTTCCACAGCAGGAAGCTCTTTTGCGATTGCGGACTCGAAAGCATGGCTTCGTGATGTGCTGAAGGAGAATTCTCCGTTGGTTATGTCGACGTTATGGTGGGTGTGGCGA
Organism: Lotus japonicus; assembly: GCF_012489685.1. Taxonomy (NCBI): domain Eukaryota; kingdom Viridiplantae; phylum Streptophyta; class Magnoliopsida; order Fabales; family Fabaceae; genus Lotus; species Lotus japonicus. The sequence goes on along the minus strand of NC_080045.1, from coordinate 47,702,891 downwards.
CTGCGTAATGTCTGGTGCATGGAGGGTAAGTCGATTCCTTGGAAGGTGTTGGGAGGTAATATTTTAGCTATGTCTGATGATATAGCTCGTTGTTTTGCAGTTGATGTTGATGTGCCTCTGCATACTCCTCGGTTAGTGAGATGGACGGTGGGTCTTGCTGATTGTGTTGTGCTGAATGTAGATGGAAGCGTTCATGGGACTCCTCAACGTGGTGGTTTTGGGGGGTGCTTCAGAACTATGCACAGGGAGTGGCTTAATGGTTTCTTTGGCTACCTGGATGAGTGTTGCATTCTGCATTTGGAGCTTCTTGGCATGTTCCATGGTTTATCTCTTGCATGGGAGCAGGGGTATCGAATTGTGGAGTGTCAATCCGACTCACAAGACGCAGTGACTCTTGTTAAGTCCAAGCCATCTTCTAGTCATCTTTATGCCGCTTTAGTGTGTGATATTAAAGACCTCCTAAGCAGGGACTGGATTGTGGAGCTTCGGCATACTTTATGTGAGGGGAATGCTTGTGCAAATCTATTGGCTAAGCATGGGGCGGATCAGAATGATGACTTAGTAATAACCGAGATCCCAATTGCGGGGTTAGGAGTGCTCTTGTTGGCTGATGCGTGTGGTGTCTCCTTTGTGAGACCGTAGTTTTTTGTTTTCTTTAAGGCAATGTACCAAAAAAAAATTGGGGTGACTTACATCATGAAACTGTCTTATTTTTCATGTTCTTTACTAGTATTTTTTACCCGTGCGTTGCACGGGGGGATTCTTTTTAATTTTGTATTGTGTTTTTTATGATTTTTTTAAAATTATTTATTCGTATGAAAAATGAGTATAAACAATACCTTTTTTTGATAATTAGATTTTTTTTATCGAAGTGTTAATTTATGTTTTTGATTGTATATTTTTTGTCGTAGGTTTTTTATGTGTTTAATTTTTTGTGCCGTTTGTCCTTGTTTATATAGTTGATGCTTTTGATTTATTCTTTTGATATACCAATTTATTGTACTTTATAGATAGAAGTTAACTTTTTTTTAAAGATCATATTTAATATTAAGTTTGTATTTTTAAGTTTCATAACTAATATGAAATAAATAATATTAAATTTATTTAAAATAATGTTGTAGTTTTTTTTTGATATTAATGTTGTAGTTAATAGTATAAGTTCATATAGTGACATTGATGAAGGAAGATCAAGAGGAAGGGTTAGAGAGTTTTTTTGTTGAATGATCTTTAAATTTTATGGTTTTTTTATTAAACTAATAAAATGTGTCTTATGGAATTCATAGCTAATATCATATTTAATATTAATTTTGACATATGACATTCCATAACTCATATAAATTAAATAATAATAAATTCTTTTAAAATAGTTTTGAGCTTAATAATAGAAAGTCATATACTAACATTGATGGAGGAAGTTCAAGGGGAATATCGAACGACTGATATTAAAAGTCTTGTAATTACCGAGCAGTTCTGAAAAATTACATATCAAATAATATGTATAATTACTTAAAAGTTCATAGGTAAGAAAAATATATATGAAACATTGTTTATTGATAGACTAATTTACCCTTGAGCTTGCTAAACTTTATATTTTATATAGATATAGATAGACAGATAAATATAGATATACATATAGATATTAGATGGATAGATAGATATAGATATATATTTTAAATAGGTTAATTAATATTTATCTTTAAGACTTATTTTCGTAATATTTTAATCAATTTTCCTTTTTTAATTTTAAAATTACATGTTTATTTTAAAATTACATTTTTATTTTTTAATTTACAAAGAAAGTGAAGTACCAAGTTAAAAATGCATATTTTGTATCCTCTTAAGCTTTGTTCTCAAAGCTGTGAATAATACATTTTTTTCCTTTCTAAAAAATTAAAGGATAGTAATTTTATTTTATAACTTCTATATAATAGTAACCACATCTACATCTGATTGAGATTGTAAAAATGAAAAGACTTTTGTCCCATAATTATAAATTTTGAAGTGTGATTTAAATTAAATCTTTAAGGTTTTTAATTTTCTAAGTTTTGTATAACTAAAACGATTTAATGTATACTATATAAAAAGTAAATTTGATGTTTATATTTTATTTTTAAATATGTTAATTAATAGAAATATAACCGATATGAAGTTTTAAAACTTATTTTATTTTTATTTTAAATGTATATTCTTTATTTTTGGGTTAAATATGGTTTTTGTCTCTTAAAATAGTCAATTATTGAATTTGGTCCCCATTTGATTTTTTATTGATTTTAGTCCCTCTAAAATAGAGAATTATTAATTTTTGTTCTTTCATCCATTTTTTATACAAAAATGCATTCATGATATATAGGTCTAAAATCTATATGGATTTTTTTTTCCGAAAGGAAATACTTTCATTCATTTAGAAGAAATAAGTTGAGAAACAATCATTTCTCAATTGGACAAAGAATGCCAAAAATTGACATAAAAAACATATGCATGACACCCAATGAAACAAAAAATCTTCACAATTGAACAAAGAAAGCAAAAAAAAAAAAAAATGGATGCCACCTTACAAAAAATACCTGTTAAAAATTATCCAATGACAATTCAGATGTTAAATGGTGATATGAATGAATAATTGAGCCGCTAGAAACCAATTTGTCAGGTGTGGACAACCCCTTGAGGATGTTTACAAAAGCTTCTCTTAGCCATATGCTGAATTCTTCAAGAAAAATTAAGAGGAAATGAAACCTAAAACATAAGCTAGTTGAGTTCTGATATGCAGTCATTGCTGGAAGCCATGTATACTTTAAACAACTCTAAAGCTCAAAATGTGGATGAGGTTAAAAAGATGCAGACAAATCAAACAGATGAAGAGTATTTATACATGGAAAATAAACTGTGAAGAATGTGAAAAGTTTCAACAATTCTCTTCCTTAATCCAATTATTGAATATTTTTCATTTTAGAATAAATTGAAATTATGAAGAGGAGTTTTGAAAAATGAAAAGTCATAAAATCATTAAATTATAAAAGTTGTAACAATTAGAATAGTGAAAGATCAATACATTGTTAAGTCATAAAGTGTTCTCAAGGCATAGAAGAAACTGACGGAAGATGAAAGGTTGCAATGGAATGGACGGTTGTGATTGCATCTTTAGAAATTAATGTGTATTTTTACTTAAATATCCATGTAAACAATTAGATTATAGTGTAATAACTATTGAATGACAAAGTTGCCCTCAAGATTGCAAAAACTCTCCCTTTATATATAGTACTAGTACTTTTACCCGTGCATCGATGCACGGGAATTTTTATTTTTGTTTTTTGTGTGTTTTTTTTAAGAAATTTTATGGATTAAAATAACTAAATTTGTTTAGATCCAAGAATTCCTAAATTTCCTTTAAGAAAAGAATTCATAAATTTTTTTTTTGGTAGTGATTCGTTTTTATTAGGTAAAATAGTTGAAAACACAAATATGATAGTATTAATAATATTAAATTTTTTATTTAGCGATTAACTAATATCAACTAAACACTAACTAATATGATGAATGTAAAATTTTGCAAATGACATATTAATAATTTAAAATTAGTAATATGAAAATTTAAATATTATTTAGAAAATTAATATGAAAATAAAAAAACTAATTCACTAAATTTTAACAGATGACATATCATAAAAACAAATTTTGAATGAGCAGGAGGATTGAAATCGTCAAATAGAATTTGAAGGGGAAGGGACAGTGAGAAGATTATTTTTTACATTGATATTGTATTTAATATCAAAACCACCACCATCAACTTTTTTGGATTAATATTAATACTAATAATTATTTAATTATTCATTCTAGAAATCAACACTAATTACGTGTGTCCATTTAAATCTGTAACTGATATGTATTTGATATTAACTATGATCCTATGAACAAATTTTTTTGAAAGTGAAAGGTTAGTCTGATGTTTATTTGACATTCATATCAAATTGAATGTTCAAACTCCTACCTCTAATTGTTAAAGATTATTTTGGCGAGTAATTTTTGAATCTATAAAAATTTAATGTTAAAACATCCACCTCTATGTTGTTAATAAATATTTAAATATTCTAAAACAATGAACTAATTTAAATATTTTTAGTTTATCTTTTCGGTATAAAAAGAAAAACTGAACTAATTGATCATGTCTTATAGAATTTAATAACTGAAAATTTTATTTTATTTCAAACATGAAAGACAAATAGTTGTAGGTGAAAGGGTTAATGATTTTTTTTTAGCATTGATATTATAGAGTGCAAAGGCTCAAACACTATATTAATTTATAATAAGAACATATGGAGTACTATAAAGTCATACTTAAATACCATGTTAAAGGATTTAAATTTGTAACTGTTATATAATTATTGATGCTTATGCGCCTTTATTATCATTAGTATGACTCACTCAAGTCCCACAAAAATCATGTGCTTTTTTAATTCCCTAATTAATATTAATTCATAATAAGTAACTACTACTAAATTATATATAAACACATTTAAATGACACAATTGGAGAGGAAAAAGTTTTTTTGCAGTTGAGCCAATTAATTTAGTATTAAGACCGGTAATATCGATGTGCAATTTAAAAAATACAATTGTAAAGATTGTAAAGGTAGCTCTAGGAGCATAAGCATGAATTTCAACCCACATTTAAGTGAATAAGTCTCACGTCGCTTTTACCTCCCAACTTTCATCCTCCCTTAGCATTTGTATATGTTTTTCCATCCCGCACACATCAAATGACAGACTTGGTCCTATCTATCCAACTAATGGAGACACATACTCACCAATCTCATTAGGCAGCATGGATGTTCTCAGATACAACATGTACTCTAATAACAATTTTCTTCCTTCTCTAAAACTTAAACCCCTTTCGCTATATGTTTCCTCTTCACATGAGACAGGGTTATAACATAGATATGTTGCAATATGCCATAGAAGAATGCTTTTCAGAACTTTGTCACCCCTACGAACACAAAATCTCTTCTTCCGTGATGACCTTTATCTTATTTATAAAGTGCTGAAAGATAATTCCCTCCAGATCAGGAGTAACAATCTTGCGGTTACTGCCATTGTGCTTATACTTCTCATAAGACTGCCAAACACCTTTAATCAATGGAGAAAGACAATAGTACTTGCATGCTTTCCTTTCAAATCCCTTTATGTAGCTGAGGCCAACCTCGAATCATTGTTTTCTAGCTTTCAATAAGTGTACTTATACTGGTGTAGCCGTGTAGGTCATACAAACATTTTCTAATATACACTAAGATGTCAAAAACTCAAAATAGCAATAAAAATGTTGTTTTCTGCAACATTTCAATAATAATGCCTCTTTTATTTAATACTAATTCAGTAGTTATAGATAGTGTTGCTGACCTCCAAGTGATTGATCAGATGAGAACAATCTCAACCTAAAGACCCCACATATATTTCCCCGCTTGAAGAAAAGTACCTGTGATATCAAAATACAGAAGCATAGTCTTGAGATATGAATTAAAATGCTACAATAGCAGCAAAAGAGAAACAAAATTACAGTTGCAAATGGCTAAACGAAGAAATCAAAATGATTCAGTTCACAAAATAGGCATAAGAGCAACTAATGGAAGAGTTCCAAGGATGCTGCAAAAGTTTTTGAGCTTGCTCAACTTCGCTCTTGGAATTGGCTGAAAGCTAGCTCCAAAAACTTTCACTACTGTCTGAAAATCTATAGCTGTGCTTTTGTGCTGTTTTGTTAATTCAGGGGATCATTTTGCTGCACCTATAAGCTTGCGTGCTGCAGCAGATTTTGTGAGATGGTGGACCTTCTTGCTAAGCTGAAGTAGGCGCTGTTTGAGCTTGGAAGGGGCTGTCTTTTCTGAATTAGACAGAGGCATTGGCTTTGTCTTTTGGCTGTTTTATTCTGTTTCTTTTTTTCTTTTTTCCTAGCAGTAGTAACAGATTGTTATGTTCTTCTCTTATTTTTTCCTTTTTTTCTTCCCTTTCCCCTGTATTTTCTCCACTCTTTGTACAGGGTTGGGGTACTCCTAGTACCCCCATATATTCAATTTTACTTTTAAAAAAAAACTAATGGAAGAGTTGCACATGCTCACTTAAAGTAGAAGAATTGCGCAGCTCTCCAAATGCCTATTCAACATACAGAAGGGAAAACAAAAGACAATCAATGGTGGTGAAACTAAGGGTAAAAAACCAAAGAACGAAAGGAGTAGAAATGAAACGGTAAGAACAATCTATGGTAGTAAAAAAACAAAACCAAAGAAAGGAAGGGAGTAGAAACGAAACGATAAGAACAAACCATGGAAGACTTGCACATGATCACCGAAAGTAGAAGAATTTTGTACGGGTGCCACCAATCATTCAAACACAAATAAACTAATAAACCAATCTATATACAAATTTTAAAAAATAGGATACTGATGAGAAACATATATACCCAAACAAATAGGAGTTTGCTTTGCGATATTCCACATGCATAGTCTAAGTCAGCATTCACATTATGGCTGTAGTTTCCATAGTAAGAAGAGTATCATCATAACAAAACATTAATTCAATCAGATTGAACATATAGAAAGAATTCAACTACATCAATGAAGATAGTTGTAGGGGCATTCTCGTTCCCATCTGCAACAAATTCGTTTCCAGTTTTGTTTCCTTTTAGAATCCGGTCACTTAATATATGATCAACCCATGTTAAATATGATGAATGAATCAAACTATGAAAGGGAAAATTGAACAAAAAGTAAGGAAGAAAGCTCAATAAAAATAGAAATAAAAATAAAGAACAGAAAATGGGTACAGAACCTATCTATCCTGATGGAGAGATCCACACATGGATCTTGTCCATGGACTGCCAGGAGATGAAAGCTCTCAATCCTAACCTAAGAAGAACTGGGAATGGGAAAGGAAATGGAGTGCTTTCCATACCTTCTTTAACAATGAACTCTTTCAAACACTTGGAGAATGAAATATAAAGCATGTCCCTAACCTCCGTATTTGTTTTCGTGACGCGCTTGATTGCTCCTTCCATGAAAAAGGAACTCCGCCGCCATCCCCGTCTGGCCTTCCACCTTTGCCTTCGATGGATATTTGTCCACTCTCTCGCCGCTTCAGTTTCTTGGACACTTTCAATTCCTATGACATTCTCGGATGCTTGAAAATGGGTGTTCGAATCCAGTTCCCATTTCCAAATCCAAATCTTTGCTGTGTGAAGGTAAAATAAAATGGGGAAGAAATGAGAGAACGATCAAAGAAGAACTCAAATTGAAGAATTCTGCCACCTAAGAACCAAATGAGAAGAAGAAAATAGGGAGAAATTAGAAGGAAGAACTCAAATTGCAGAAAGAAAGCGTTAGAATAAAGGTGTTTACCGGTGTTGCAATAATGAAGGATAAGAACGCAATAGGATGTGCATCACTTGGAATGGAGATGGGAAAAAGGAAGCGGTAGCAGCGATGGTTCGACTGAGGAAGAAGTAATGGTGGTATATGGAAGAAAGAAAATCAAACTGAGGAAAACGTTACACAGGAAGTAATTCACCGACGAACAGACAAAATGAACGAACGCTAACGGAAAAATGAGGATAAAACGTTTCACAGGTCGTTTCAGAAGGGCAAAAGCCAACCCATGGTAGATGCAATCAACGGCCCATACCCAATCTAACAGAAATAAATAGCATTTTTACACAAATGTCCATCCTAAAAATTAGATGGTAGTGCATTGAATTGTTGAATTCCAAAGTTGCCCTCTAGGCTGCAGAAATTCTGCTTTTATATAGATTATAGATAGATAGATAGATAGATAGATGTCTTCCATATAATAATTAATCCACTTACTATAAAAAGAAATTCACTTAACGTTTGAAAATGTGAAGAGTTTCAAAAAATAAACTGTGAAGATTTTTTTAATATGCGAAGTGATTAATTACTTATATGTATTTAAGGAAAAAAACTGAGTCCCCGAATGATAGCTTAAATGGTAAGATCTGAGGACATATGAGTTGGGGAGGAGAAGGTCCAGACGATCCATAGAGGGTGTATTTTGTTTTTGATGTACCAAAAAAAAAACGAACAGAAAAGATTGGTGAACATAAAAACAGTAAAATCCACTATTGGACATCTACATCCTACATTTATGATGATTTTAGAACGCCGAAAAGTGTGTAGGCAATCTAAAACCGTTACAAAAGTGAGGTGTCTCATAGTAGTCGGTACTATTTTTATGTCTGCGAATCAACCTAAAACTAAAATAGTTTCAGGATATGTCAATTAATTTTTTCGTGCTTTGGAAAAAAGAAGAATGATTTTTTTATAAAATTTATAGTGAGATGAAATCTTGGATTTGTTTAAAAATCTAACTTCTTTTTTCTAAAATTTAACTTAATGAGCCTTCATTCACAATTAATTTTAAGAGAACATAAATTTGTGAATTTAAGGTTCTTTTCTTAATTGGTGTCCATTTACAATCAACTTTTTAGTGAGAATGAAGGGAATAACTTTTGCATGATGACTTTGATTTAAACAATTTCAAATGTCTAATTGCGCATTTAATGGTGATTGCTATAATTTTTCACTCTTAAGAGAAGAATTGTTAATCTTAAAAAACTAAGAAAAGTATTAATGTATTTTTTTATTTATATTGTCCAATCAAATAATTCAAATTTTAAAATAATCAAATTAAGAAACAATGTTTACATGATTGTTTTAAATGTGATGTCATTTTTTTTCTTTTTAAAATTTAAATGTGGACTTTAATAAAACAATGTTTACACAATATATGGACAATAATAAGAACCGTAATTGAAATCAAATTTAATGATAAAAATCCAACATTATTTTTTAAAGATTAATATTAATAATGAATAATACATTCTATAAATCCAAACTAATAAACACGTCTTATCAAATTTCATAACTCATATATTACTCTTTTAAAAAACAAATACAAAATACTATTAAATACATTAAAAATAATTTTAGTTGAGTTGACAAATAGAGAATCAAACCTATCCTCATAGAAGACAAATAGACAATAAGATAGCGTTTGGTAGACAGGTGGGAAGGGAACGGAACAGGACACATGAGTTCCGTTCTGTGTTTGTCGTGTTTTTAAGATGGAAAGGAACGGGACAAAAGACTCCAGGAACGGGACACTTTGGTTCCCTGAAAAAGGTGGAACGGAAGGGAACGGAACGGAACACTCTCTTAAAATTTTTGCAAGTTCAAAAATACTCCTAATTTATATTTGAAATTTTATGTATCTAAACAGTTTAAAATCACTTATAAAATTGAAAACACTTATTATATTTGTAGACAAAGTTAAATAAAAATCTACTTTTTCAAAAAAATCACTTAAAATAAAATCAATTATTTTTTTCAAAAGTAAAATCACTTTTTGTAAGCAATGATAAACGAGCCAATTAGAGTGCGTTTGATTAAACTTATTTTGGAAAAATGACTTTTTAATCAAAAAATCACTTTTAAAATCAAAAAAATCACTTTTTTAATCAAATATCACTTTTTGTGTTTGTTTCAGCTGGAGCTGAAAACAGATTATTTGAAACAGTTACTTTAGCTTATCATGAAAACCTATGATGATAGATGAGAGGAGATAAAAAAAAGTTATTTTAATTAGAGTAATCAAACTCGAATCAACTTAATTAAAATAAAATCAATTATTTTTTCAAAAGTAAAATCAGTTTTTGTAAGCAATGATAAACGAGTCAATTAGAATGCGTTTAATTCAACTTATTTTGGAAAAATCACTTTTTATGTTTGTTACCGCTGAAGCTGAAAACAAATATTTGAAACAGTTACTTTAGCTTATAATGAAAATCTATGATGATAGATGAGGGGAGTTAAAAAAAAGTGATTTTAATTAGACTAGTCGAACACGAATCAACTTATGCTTTTCTCAAAATCTCTTAAAAAAATTATAGTTAAAAATCAATATTTTTAATCTAAATAAACGCACTTAAAATAGCTTAAATAGATAATTAGGTTTCTGCTTTTTTCAATAGCATACTGAAACAACTTAAACAATATATAAGTGATTATTTTAAAGAAATAAGTGATTATTTCATGAAGTAAGCAATAACAAACGGTTTCTATGCAAAATGTTCAATTGAGTTCAATTTGTTTTCCTCAATCAAATATTAAACATGCAGGGTTATAAATGTAATTAAAATCATGGTTCCGTTCTATTGACTTGGAGTTACCAAACACAACACATAGAACATTATTGTCCCGTTCCATCCTGTTCTGTCCCATTCCGTTCTGTTCTGTCCTGTTCTGTTCCGTCACCAAACGCTACCTAAGACAATCAAATCAATCAATCACACTAATGTTAAAACTCCAACATTAATTTTTAAAGATTAATATTAATAATGATTAATATATTCTTCAAATCCAAACTAAGTAATCATCTCCTATGAAATTTCATAACTCATATTAACTAAATACTAGTAAATACATTAAAAATAATTTTAGTTGAGTTGACAAATATAGAATCAAACCGATCCCTGTAGAAGATAAATAGACAATCAAGTAAAATGCACACCTTCACATTTAAAACAAAAGGTGTTGTTTTTACATCACAATTTTTAATTGTAGTTGTACAAAATCAAAGATGAATATCTATGATTTTAAAAAACTTACCGAAAAGGCACATCTGCTCTCTTTTCTTAAAACTATTGCAAAGTCCTCTTGATCAATAACATAACAATCATCATTACCACCAAAGTTTGAAACTGCACTGCTTAAACTTAGACATTCCATGATAAGTCTCTTATATTTGTACTACATGAAAAATCAAGATCTTCAAGCTGAAGAAGATATGCTAACTCACCTTTGCTCAAATCTATATGAGACTTACTAAATACTAATAGATCCCCTTGTTGAACCCAAATGGTTACCATTTTTCTTGCTATGATTGTGCTTAACAACTCTGAAGACTAAAGTCATCTGAACATTAATCTGGTCGATTACCATTCCACATTCATTTTTGCATTTGCGGTGAATCTCCACCAAGCCCAAGGCTATGCTTACTCCCTACAGAGTCACCAAAAAATCAGGAAAATCCTAGCATATATAACGACACACTGTCATGAACAACAACTTAACACCTTATCAAAGGTCTAGTTCCAAAATGAAATCTCCTTTAAATGCCTAACATCTTGCTTTTGCCACATGAGTTTCTGTTCAAACACACTTCTACACTCATCGTGTTGGTTATGCTAAAGTTTCTCACCACTTTCCCCAATTGATTCAAGACCCCATTGAAGACAAAAAAAATTATACATGATAGCTAGTTAAATATGGAATGACAAAGATGTTACCTTATATTTTTGTTCATAAACAAATGAGCATTGTTGTCCTGAAAAGACAAACCAACACCACATAAGTGAATACAGAGATAGAGTTAGATCAGAAGCATTATTCAAGGGGAGAAGAAAGGAGAGAACATAAAGTAGTTGATAAAAAACATTATAGAAGAAAAAAATAGGTGAATAAAAAAGAAGAAAGAAAGAGCGGAAGAGATTCTTTGAAGCAACCATCACGAATCAGACATTAAAAAATACTATTTGAAAATTTTCAGAATTACCTTACATTAAAAATATGATAAGATATCTGGTTACATTATAAGAGATGAAGAAGGGTTACAAATTTCAGAACGGAGAGAAGATAAAGATATGATAATTACTCGAGTACCCCTTTTTAATCTGTATGCTACATAGCTCATCCATGTTAGTAAAATCATTGAGAATTTCTAGTAGATGCAATGTTTCACGATATATTAATATCAACCCCTGACTTCTAGTAGATGCAATGACACATAAATTTTAAACTCTATTTGTAAAATATAAAACATGAGTTCAAAGTGAGGGAAGAACAGAGATAAAATAATAAGAAAGTCAAACAAAGGAAAATCATCGAATCTGTGAAGAAGAAAAGGAACCGATCCACCAAGTATGTGCTACAAATTCAAAAGAAAATGAAGATAACAAAATCATGAAAATAACACGCGGAGGGGGAAATCCAGAAGATTACACCTCAATCCAACATGATTGCACTTTAATTCGAAGACGACTGATTCAAAGTGATAGGGATTTCTAGAAAACTGAGAACGAAAGGTTCAGAATCCAAACATAACAAAAGCATATAATAATGAAAAAAAGAAAATTCGCAGAGAAGCACATACAAATCAATAAAGAAACAAACCTATGAAATCATATAATAAAATCGGAAAAAAAAGTATGGAGCAAAGGGGTATTTATACCCATAGTTTAAGCTTTGAAGAAGATTGAAAGTTTAAAAAACGGAATAATATTGAAGGTCTCTATATGGACCCCCTATAAATGAATGCATTGATTTCTACAATAAAGTTTTAGTGAATGCATTTGGGAACGCAAAAGGACAATAATATTGTTATGAAACGGACGACTGTGATTGAATCTGGGAGAATAATGTGCATTTTTATCAAAATAACCAGTCAAATTTGCAATGTAGTGTAATAAATTCTTGATTACTATTTTACCCTCAAGGTTGCAAAATTTTTTCTTTTATATAGATTATAGATAGATTATAGATATAGATAAATTCCTTGAATTTAGGATAAGAAAAAGTGAAAAACGCTTGAAAAAATTAACACTAATAATCCACAATTCACTTAAGAGTAACGCCACTTTCTGTACATTTGTTTTTATGAATATATTTCTTTTCTCATCATATCACAGCATATATCACATCTATGCTATTTTTACGTTTCTATTTCACTTGTGTCCACACCAGAGCACATCAACCATTATCAAAATTCAAAATTCAACATTGGAGGGTATATATATATATATATATATATATATATATATATATATATATATATATATATATATATATATATATATCCTTGAAATTGTGTGGCGTACGAAAATAAGTCCCTAAAATATTTTCTTCCGATTCCGGATCCCTGGAAACATTCTTTTAATCGAAATAGGTCCCTATCCATGTTTTATGCTTATGTGGCTCATTTTTTACACAATCACAATTTCCACATGCATTTCTTCTTTTAATTTTCTTTTAACTTTCCATCTTCCTCAATCCTCTTCTTCATACTACCTCCGGTCCTATTTATAAGCATGAAAGAGAAGAAAATTTTTGGTCATTTTTATAAGAACCAAATGAAAGTTTGAACTATATTAATTATTTTTTTCCCATGATGCCCTTATTAATTCTAACTTGTTAAATGTGTCTCATTAATTATTCTCTCTCTTTTCCACTTTCCAACACTAATAACAAAGGGTAATTTTGGAAGTTTATTTTGATTCAAGACATATTTAATGCATTTTATCTAGTTTAACTACATTTCTTAAACTATGTGAATTTTTTTTTGTTGCTTATAAATAGGACCGGAGGTAGTACTTCCAAAAACCTTCAACCTTTAACGGATTGATTCCTGGGATAACTACTGCTCCCACTTCCAGGTCGTCCTCCACGGCGTCGTTAATTGCAGCTTCCGAATCAATGGCTTTGGGATATGGTGGATGAGTTTGTTGACCAGTCTTAGTGCTTCTTCAGTACTGTGCCAAGATGAAGAAGGAGGAAATGATTTTTTTGGGTTTTTGATTATGCTTTTCTGAGTTTTTGTAAATCATTAACACACTTGGCATAAAAAAAAATCCACTTAGAAATTGTGATTGTGTAAAAAATGAGCCACATAGGCATGAAACATGGGTAGAAACTTATTTCGATTAAAAAAATTTTCCTGGGATTCGGATTCGGAATCGGAATTTTTTTTTCCAGGGACTTATTTTCGTACGCCACACAATTCAGGGACCTCTAGAGTATTTAAGCCTTTTTTTATAAGCAAATGTTAGTGGTTAGTTGTTAGTAAGTTAGAAAATTCTTTCAAATTTTTCTTCCAGGATTCGAACCCTGGACCTTCCCCTTCCCAACCTTTATGTCTCATAGCTCTTACCACTTGAGCTAACACTCGGGGACAGATTGGAGGATATATATATGCCCCTTCCATAAACAAAAGCTAGTCTATTGGGAAAAAACTCTTTCTTGTCAAAATTGGAATCTTTATTATGGTAAAAGACATTAATAACGGGAATTTCTGATGAAAGTACCCCATTGACGTTGATTTCAGACACCAGCCAGCGCCTCTATTTGTATCTGGTGAGGTGAATTGTGATTCATGTCCAAGAGCTTTTCTTATTGTTGACACCAAACTCTTCCTTGTCTTATTATTCTACATTGCCTACCCTTTTTTTTATTATTATTTACATCCGGTAACCGATCACCTTTAGATGCCGTCAGATTCGGGATCTAGTTATAGTTAAAGTATTTCATCCCTCCACCAGTCTGTATTGTGTGGGGATCGAACCTAAAAACTCTTCCCCACATTCGACATGCATTCCCAATTGAGCTACCCTTCGTGAGTCATTGGGGTTAGATTTCCCACCCCACTACTTGGATTTCACACCCCCAATTTTCGGATTTTTATATTCCGAATTATTTCAGAATTTAATATTCCGAAATTTACATACTTAGTAGTGCGAAATACAACATAACATCTCACTTTTGAGTGAGAAAATACTTCGGAAATTAAATTTTCGAAATACTTCAAAAATTACATTTTCAGAATTTATTTTAAGTGGGGTGACATTTCTAATGGGTGGGGTGTGAAATCCTCGCTCTGAGTCATTTTCTAAATGCATTTGTTTACTCATTCTATATAGTATTATAAATTTCCCATGTTTCTTTCTGTCACTCTCACACTACATATATAACATCATAAACTAACACAAACTACAACCTCGGAGACAGAGAAGAAAGATCGCAGGTTGATCAATCGCCATGTCTGACATAGTCAACGATGCTCTGAAGAAATATCTCCGCCAGCTTCAGCTTCATCCTCTCAGAACCAAGGTTTGGTCTTCAATCCCCAGATGATATGAGATGATCCCATTTTTCAAGTTTTTGATTTAACCCATTTTTTCTTTTTTCATTTTTGTTTGTCAGAGACTCATTGGGTTTTGAAAGAATCGTTTTTCATTGTTATAGACTAATGGGGTTGTTCAAAAAATTATAACTTGTGGGTTGTTTTTGTTTAGGCATTTACTGCAGCATTTCTAGCTGGTTTTAGTGATGCAGTGGCACAGAAGATGGCTGGGGCCAAAAAGCTTCAGTTGAGAAGGTTGCTTCTTTTCGTGGTATGTCCATTTGATTATGATTCTTCTCAATTTTCAGTTGCATGTACAATCTGGAGTTTATCCATGTCTGGATCAATTTAAATAGACTAAGATTTTGTCATGAAACTTTGTCTTTTCCCCATTGCGTTGACTCTTGATCAAGGAGCAATTTAGAAAAAGATAAAAAATCAAAATTTGTGCTTAATGAGTCACTTTTTCTGAGAAGATGAAGTAGAAACTATAGTTTGTAATGAAATTGTGAAGCACAGTGCAAATTGAAATCTAATTGTTTTGCAGCTCTATGGTTTCGCCTACTCAGGACCCTTTGGACATTTTCTCCACAAATTGATGGATAAAATTTTTAAGGGGAAGACAGGCAATGAGACTGTTGCTAAGAAGGTATGTTGTTAGCCCGTGTTATTGTTTGTTCTCTGTTCTTTACACTTCTAGAGATGATATTTTGTTTTGTTTTAGCTTCAATAAAATCCTTAGCCTCGGTAATGTTTATTAGAAATACTCTAATCAATGAAATGTTCTATTACTAGGTGATTCTTGAACAGATAACTAGTTCCCCATGGAACAACTTTCTCTTCATGATGTACTATGGCTTGGTTATAGAAGGTATGCTAATCAAAAGAATTATTCTGTTATTGTATGTTAGACATCATTTAGACACAAGGGTTGTGATTAAGTGAATAAAGAATAATGTCAGCTTTTGTTGTGAGTCTGGAAATGAAAAACCACAGAGAAACAAATTGTAAGTGAAGGCTTCCTCATCACTAATGTGTAATTTACCCAGAGACATGGAATGATAGATAAAATTGAGCTTCTTAGAAAGCACACTACACATTTCTTTCTGATTTTTATTCATCAATCCAGGAATAATTAAGTGTTCTAATACATTTTCTGACTAATGGATCATACAAATGGTGTTTACATAGTACATGCAACTTGCAAATAAAATATACCAGCTAATTCTTCTGCACTGCATAGTAGTAAAGTGTGCAACTGGTTTGCAGGAAGACCTTGGAGTATGGTCATAAATAAAGTTAAAAAGGACTACCCTTCTGTTCAGTTGACTGCATGGAAGGTATGGCAATGAGAACAATTTTCTGCTGTTTGGCTGATGGGGCAGTTTGGAAAGTTCGTTTATTTGAGTTGTTTTTAACTTGCAGTTTTGGCCTGTTGTTGGCTGGGTGAACTACCAATATATGCCTATGCAGTTCCGTGTTATATTTCACAGTTTTGTTGCTGCATGCTGGTAAGTTCCTTCGCCTTTCAAGTTTTCATTTATTACTCTCCTATGATTACTTCATTCAATCTCTCATTTGTTCAAAAATTAGTTAATAAGAATTGCCTGTTCGTAGTACTGTGAGAGATAGGCTTGCATTGTAAGTTACAAATGGTTCTTATTGAGTAAGAGAAATGCTAGCAACACATTTTGTTTATTGGTTGAACTTATGTGGCATCCACAAAAATATGAGTCCAACCTCCAATTTGGTTGAGAAATTCTCACCATTGAGCTAGCTTTAGGGGTTCAGTTAGGCCCAACCCGAATTTTAAAATGCTATCAAAGCCTATCTTAGATTCGTTAAGGCCACCCATAAATGGTCCACCTGCAGATATCCATACCTGCAAACTTCACGCTTCAGATGGAGCCTTGGGTGTGAGGGGGGATATGTTGAAAGGTAAAGGCTAGAGAGCCAAATAAGTCCCTACAAAGAGTAGAGCAATCCTCACATCTAAGCTAGCTTTTGAGTAGAGTTTGGCTTAACCCAAATTCTAAGAAGTCTCATTCCGTATTTGACCGGATCTATGTGAATTTCATCAATAACCAAAAATATGTTGAAAAGAATGTTAAGAAGTGTGTTCCTAAGGGTAAAGAAGCATGTTTGGTTTTGACTTTATGGATGAGATCTTACTAAAGGAAATCTTTCAGACCGGAAAAAATGCTGTTAAATATCTTCAGGGAACTCCTTTCTTTGTATAGTTTTGAGAGTTTTTATGTAGCTTGTTCTTCACCAAATATGCTAAATAGCTAACTCCCAAAACCAGATACCTGTAGTCTGATTAAATGATGTTAGAACATTACTAAGTCACTGATATTTTCAATTAAGTTTCAGCTTGAAGTTAAAGTGCCACAGTAGGTTTCTAACGAAGGCATTTTGCAGCACACACTCTGATCGCTTTGTTTTCCCACATATTTCTCACTTAACTTAAAATTGTCTAAATCCATGATGAAATGTGGAAACAATTTTCTTGTTCTTGTTCTTGTTTCCCACAATTTGAAGTGTGCTATGTGGTGGTTAACAGGTTATATTGATTCCCACCAATTTTGAATTATTCCATCCTACTCAAAATGTGTATTTCTTGCAAAGCCAAATCATGTATAGTTGTACTGATTTATGATCATGGACTATGGTTCCCGACCCCATCAATCTATTTTTTTTCAAACATTGGCATTATTAGCCTTTGAAAGTTTCTCCTTTGTTTTGTAGTTTGATTTAGTCAAATTACTTGCCTGGTAGTAGTATGTGTCAGGTTTTTTTTTTGGATTACAAGTGTGTTAGGTTGTTCTCTTATTTGTGACATGTGCAATATGAATATGTAATAGTTAATGGATCTCTGATTTACTTTCTTGCATCAGGGGAATCTTTCTGAATCTGAGAGCAAGGACTGTTGCAATAAAGAAGGCCTAGGAAAGAACAGAGCCTTCAGTTTTCATACTTCTGGATGATTTTTAGTCCTTCTTGTTTTAACTTGTTTTCTATTTGGATTATTCATACTTTTAATATTTCATTGGTTGTTATGAACTTATGTGGACTTTTGCATGAGTAGTCAAATCAGTTTAAAAATATGGAGTCAGTCATGTTAATTCTTGTAAAATAGAACTTAGTATAAAGCTGAAAGCTCATTCAATGAATCATTGATCAATTAGCATGTGCTAAAGTTGACAAAGACCAATACATGGCATATTAAAATACCATGTTATATGCTAGATGCACATGCAGCTTAGACTGTCAACAAGTGTTCTAACTACCATTGATTTCAAGGGCATTATGCTTGGAACCAAACCACCACGGATTTTAGTATCATTTCTTGGACAGTATTTTTGTTGTAGCCAGGCTTGTGTCCATCCATTTCTCTAATAAAGAGTGCCTTTTTGGAAAGCCCTTGCACTTGAGCTCTTCTTTCCATTTTTCTGTATTCTCACATGAACAAAATTCTAAATCCTCCGGTTCGTTATTCCAGGGGATTTATTTTCCTTAGCTGTCCAAATCGCTCTAACCTAGTTCCTCTACGTGGAAAGGTTAGGTTGATAGGACAACTAACAAAACCAACTTCCCTAGTTTTTTTGGAGTGATTTGAACAGCTAAAGATGAGAGTGCACTTGGTGGGAAGTTGCCTGCCTGCCAAGGGGAAATTCCCTCTTCCTGGTCACCTGGAGGAAAATAAAGAGTTAAGAATCCATACGCCAGTAGGTTGTGTTGACGCCGACCTCTTCATCTTTACCCCAACGTTCTGAGGAGGGAAACGACCCTTGAAAAATAGTGGTCTTGGTTAGCAGCTCTTGCTGCTGTAGTTATGAGGACCTAGAGCATATGAGCTTGCCTCTTCCGAACAATATCAGCCTCTACATCAGATAGTGTTTTTTGTTAGTTGTAGAATAGGTGCTATACGATTCTAGGCTATGATTAAGAGATTCAGATTGTAAAGTAGGCACCATCTTTATGTAATTTACTCTATCTTCAAGTTATGAATGAAATGAGTCCTGCTTTTAAACTTCACTCTTGTAGCTATTTTCTTATTGAGGCTAGTCTTTTTACTGGATAATATGAATCTGAACATTATTTGATCCTCAGTTTTGTTCAGTTTGATTCATTATACAACTCAAAGCACAACTTGGTCAAAAGTGAGCCATTCTTAGTTGAGGAACAATTGGATTTTTCATTGGCTAATGATTTATGGAAATAGATGAGGCCTGTTATTTTAGTTTCATCTTCCAAGGCACCGTTTTGATCACTTTACAATGTTGATTGAGGTTTGTTCGGTTAAAAAAAGGAAAAGGGAGCGAGTGGCTTTTCCAGTTTGAACAACTCTGGTTGAGTAAAAAGGTGGAGTGCAATGAGGTTATTAAAGGAGTCATGGTGCGGTTTTGGTGACAAATTTTTTTTTTTTTTGAAAGCCAAAGATAATGAATAAATAAAGAAGATGGTTTCATGGGGCCATAAAACATTTTGAGCTTACATGGCTTAAGTCCTTACCTAAGTCTTTTGGTGTTTATCATTCAGCTCCTATGCGTCTATTTACGACAGTCAAGCGGCACTACGCATTACTGGGAATCCTGTTTTTTATGTTCGCACAAAGCATATTGAGGTTGATTGTATTTTGTACGAGATCAAATTCAAGCTGGTAACATTTCAACCTTTCATGTTCGTACCCAGCTCGTAGATATTTTTACCAAGGTCTTGGGAAGTAGCAATATCAATTTCTTTGTGCAAGTTGGACACTTACAATCTTTATGCTCCAACTTGAGGGGAAGTATTGGATGATTAATGCTTATTGGGATAATTAATAGTTGTATCTTTTATAATTAGGAATAGCATACTTTATGAAAAAAAGGAATAGCATACTTTTTTTTTAATATAAGAAATAGCATACTTCTCTCCTAATATGAGATTCTTTATAGTATATATTTGAACCCTATCTTTTATTTAGAAACTGTATATTTTTAGACTGTTAATTACTAATAGAGTAAGTTTTATGATCAGAGATGTATTTCCATGTTTTTCCAATGCAGAAAAAAAAAAGAGATGTATTTCCATGCTCTTTCTTTATGGAGATTCAGAATTTGATATTAGACTTTCCAATATTCTTTTTTTTTATCAAAGGTGAATGAGACTTTCCAATATCCTCCAATCAAAACATTTGCTCTCATTTATCACAGGGCCCGCCTAAGGGTAAAGCCACCCAAACAAGAGCTTTGGAACCATGGTTCTCGCAGCAATTTCATCCTCATCCCCATCTCATGTTAGATTTAATGGTCACGATTTGATCACAATAAATATTATTCTCACTTAATACGCCCCCATATATATATATATATATATATACACACACAGTGTTCTAGTGTCTTGCTTTTTGAACTTTAACCCTGTCGCGGTACCGGTGTCGTGTTTAGTGTTTGTGTCAAAATCCGTGCTTCATGGTAAGAGAGTGACAAAATGCAAACACAGTTGCTGACAATAGCATAGCTGCATTATGCATGTAGCTTTACATAATTTAAAATGCTAGATGAATATGTAGAAAAAAGGTAAGAAATTGGACAATATAACTTCTTGTTCCTTAGACACTTACTCCTAGATCATCTTCATGAGTAAATTTTCAATACTCTCATAATGCTGAAGACTTAATCCTCTACAGATATCTTTTTGTTTTGGCTTCTTGGGAATATAGTACCTACTTTAGTTTGCTTCATCAACGCCACTAGGTAGTGATAATAGACTCTCTCTATACAAATCATGAGGGCTTACAAAATCATTGTATGGGAAATATGTGCGCCACTCATCAATGTGTACCTTGTCATTAAATTTCATTAATCCTCCATAGCCACTTGATCCAAAAAGACCACCACATCTAGTAAAGCATATGGGGTAAAACTGTATGTACTTGTATGAAATAATTGCAAATCGTAGAACAAAAGATTTAGTCCAAGAAGACGGCACTTTATACTCTTTCATCATCCAAATCTGAGCATTTTCACATTTATCATCTCTACCTTGATAACAAAGACAGAGGTATCCTCCCATTACGTTCAAATGATATTGTTTTTGTGTCAATTCTGTTGTCAAATCAGGTGACAGAGGAATCTCGAATAGACTTCTGTGTATCAAATCAAAGGCAAGAACTACATGAAGCTGTGTAGCACGAGAGAAAACCAACCAATGAAGGGACTCATTCAATAACAGCCCACCCCCAGCAATGGGATTATGACCGTAATCCACATTGGTAACATCAACACCATGAACGAAGGAGGCAACATTGGTTTTCAGTGAGAAAACCTGAATTTGTGGGCCATCCAATCGGATTTTAACTATCAAGTAGTCATCTCTTGATTCTTCATACCCAACACCATATAGATGATCAAACATTAAACTATCACCATGTAGTGGAATTCTCCTGTGAGCATCAGTTGATGGGTTCCATACCGTAATATCACCACCAAACCGTTTATGGGCTAGAAACATGCACTAACCCTCTGCAAGAACCAAATATCCGAAACCATGGGTCTCTACATGGTTCTGGAACTCTGAGGTTTACGAAAGCGGAATCATCGTAAAGTGATGCTTCCACATCAACAGATTTAGTTTCAAAATATCTATAATCGCTTCTAATAAGAACTCGGTGGGTGACGGCAGCGGCTAGGTTGTATTGGGATTTAGCGAATAGGGGATCAGAAATCACTGCGAGCCATGACTTGCACACGCATTTGAAGCGCAAAAGATATTTCACCGGCAACCTCAACAGAATTTCTACCACCAAGTCCTGAGGGAGACTAGGGTTTTCCATTTTCCTCTTCGTAAGAACATTTCTTTTGTAGTAAAATATATAGAGTTGAAAAGTATTCGGTTTTATTTGTTTTATAATTTTAAATATTTACATATTCAATATTTTAAAAAATTTATGCTATACATAAAATACTTGATGATAATCAAATAAACTTGTAGGCAATCTCAAGTATTGCATTGTTTCAAAAAAAAAAAAGTATTGCACGGACCGTTTCAAAAAAAAAAAGTATTGCACGGGTAATCAAAAAAGAATGGGTAATGATATATACACACCTCTTTTTTTATACACTTCATTTCCACCTATTTTTATTTCTATCTCTCTCCTCTTATCATCTATCACATCTTATACTTTCTCACTCTTACTTTTTCTTTTCTTCCTATCTCTCTTTTCCTCCACCTCATTCCACCTCATTTTGAGGTGTGAATAAATAATTATTGAAAAAGAATAAAAGGAGATCAGGTTAAAGATTTCATTTTCATAAAAAAAAAATTCATTAAATATTTTCCGATGCATAAAAAATAAAGATTTCATTCAAAAGTTAGTTTTGTTTTTTAATTTACCTTTAAATATTAAAAAAATCCTCCAAATCTTATTTCCTATTTTTTTTTAACTCAATATTATCTCCAATTTGAACTCCTAAAAATGATTATTTTAGGGGTCGTTTGGGGTGGTTGCGAGTTTTTCAATTTTTGGTTTCTAAATGCAATTTTGAAAACAAAACGTGTTCAGTAAAAATGGAGCTTAAGTGAGTTCTTATCGTTTTTTAAAATCATTTTAGTTTTTCAAAACCACAAAATATGGTTTTGTGATCATGGTTTTTAGTTTCAATAACATGTAATTTCATCACCATCACCACTCACCGCCATCACCACCACAACCACCTTCACCACCACTACCGCCACCACCACCACCACCACCACCACCGCCGCCACCATCTCCGCCACCACATGCATCCTCCACGCATGTCACCACCGTCACCACCACCATGATTGTCACCATCGTCGTCGCCACCATCTCCGCCACCGCCGCAACCTCCACCACCAATTTCCACGCCACCATCTCCACATGCATCCTCCACCATGCCACTACCGCCACCACGACCTTCACATTGTCACGTGCGCAACCACCACCCCCACTGTTACCACCACTACCACCACCACCCTTCAACACCACCACCATCGCCGACTCCACTACAACCATCACCACCACAATCGCCACCGCCACAACCACCATATCGCTGCCACCACCATCATCATCACGAACACCAGGTAACACCCCCTCCACCACCACACCTTCATTTCCACTACAATCACCTCCACCATCACCACTACCTCTTTCGGCGTTGGCACCACCACTTGCACTACTACTTCCACTGGCATCACCACCCCAAACACGGCCACTGCCCCCACCTTCCACCACCACTGTCGCTTCTGTCACCACCACCCTCCACCACCATAACCGCCCCTGTCACTGTCATTAGGTAATATCAAAACTCTACCACCGCTGCTATCTGGCACCTCTATTATCGTGTCGCCACTACCACCCATTGTCGTGAATTCACAAAGTTGATAATTGTTGTGACTATTGTGGATTTACAAAGTTAACACCAAGTATTTTAAAACTCAAAACCAAACAAAGCAAAAATAGTATTTATCAAATTGAAATCTAGTTTTAGTTTTTAAAAATTTCAAAACATAAAACCATAAACCACCCCGAACGGAGCCTTAGGTTTCAGTTTCAAGTTACTATAAATAATTAAATACCTCGTAGAAAAAGTATTAGTATTTATAGTGGTTCTATCGGGTTTGACGTCATTGTCTCAGTGGGAGATACATGTGGTTTAGTAAAAAAAAGATAATTAAATTGAATTAAGGCATGTTTGATTACAGTTTTTGAAAACTGTTTTCTCTTTTTAAAAATAAAAAGTTAAAAAATTTGTTTGTTTTCAAAAACTGTTTTTGAAAATAGTTCTCGAAAACAGTTCTCAATTTCAGTTTTTAAAACTCAAATACTATAACTATTAAAAGATGTTTTCTGCTTCGGTTTTTAGTTTTTAGATCACAATGTGTTTAATGTTGGAAAACTTCTAGTTCAAACGGTTTTTTCTTGAAAAAAAAATTTCAAAAACAATTTTTAAATACAGTTTTCAAAACTGTAATACATTCAATTTTCAATTCCCCCGTGCAAGGAACGGGTCATATACTAGAAGAATAGATCACAAATTCAAAAATATCAACAAATAATTCGTACTTAAGTCAAGTGTTCCTCATCCTAACAGAAATCCCCAGAACTATAGATACCTCAGCTAACTAAAACTTCTTGCTAACTAAAACTTCTTCAAAAACAAAAAATCTCAATTGCCAAAGATAAGGTTGTGGGCTAGGAATAAAGAAGTGTTTGGTGACTTGAAGAAGCAAAAGAAGGTAATAATTGAGGAGATGGCAAACATAGATAAGAAGAATGAAGTTGTGGGATTATCAGAGATGGAGTACTTGAGGAGTAAGGAGCTTCTTGGTGACCTTTGGAAGGTATCTAGGTTGAATGAGTCAATCATGTGCTAGAAGGCTCGCTCTAGATGGTTGAAGGAGGGGGATAGAAACACGAAGTTCTTCCACTCTTGTGTGAATTGGCGAAGACGAACAAACAATCTAGTGGGCCTCTCGGTGAATGGTATATGGGAAGAGGAACCGGAAAACATAAGGAGGGAGGTGAAGATCTTCTTTGAGAGTCGTTTCAAAGAAGTAGAGTGCCCGAGTTTGAATCTTGATGGTGTCCCGGTTAGCAGCATATCTTGTGATGATAATGCCCTCTTGTGCGATGCTTTTGATCCTCAGGAGATTAAGGCGGCAGTATGGGATTGTGAAGGAGACAAGAGTCCGGGCCCGGATGGATTTAACTTCAAATTCATCAAGGAATTCTGGCACCTTATGCATGGATATATTCAGAGGGTACTCAATGAATTTCATGCTAATAGCGCCTGGCCGCATGGGAGCAACTCGTCGTTCATTGCTTTGATCCCTAAATGTGATTCTCCGCAAGGCTTAAACTATTATAGGCCTATATCTCTGGTTGGTTGCATGTACAAAATAGTGGCCAAGATCCTTGTGAATAGGCTCAAAGAGGTGCTTCATAAGGTCATTGGGGTAGAACAATCCGCTTTCTTAGCAGAAAGGAGTATGATGGATAGCATTGTCGTGGCAAATGAGATGGTTCATGATGCCAAGTGTCGAAAGAAGCAGTCATTGATTTTCAAGGTTGATTTTGAAAAAGCGTATGATTCCGTTAGATGGAGGTTTCTTCTTTATATGATGAGGCGCATGAACTTTTGCGAGAAATAGATTGGTTGGATTGATGGGTGCTTGAGGTCAGCTAGTGTTTCCGTTCTTGTCAATGGTAGCCCGGGGGAAGAGTTCAAAATGGAGAGAGGTTTGCATCAAGGAGATCCTTTGGCGCCATTGTTATTTCTAATAGTAGCCGAGGGTCTTAATGGGATGTTCAAGCAAGCAGTGAGGTCCGGAAAGTTTGAAGGGTATGGCTTTGGATCGGAAAATGAGGTAAGAGTATCCATGCTACAATTCGCGGATGATACGCTTTTTCTCGGAAGGGCGTCGATGCAAAACATCCTAACCATAAAGAGTGCTCTGCGGTGCTTTGAGATGGTGTTAGGGCTAAAAATCAATTTTCATAAAAGTAAGCTAGCGGGGATTGGGATTGAGACGAGGGAAACGTGGCGCCTAGCAAGTCTCCTTAATTGTAAAGTGATGAAAATACCATTCATTTATCTTGGGCTACCTGTAGGGGGAAACCCGAGGAGGCTTTCTTTTTGGAACCCTGTGGTAAACAAGCTCAAAGGAAGACTATCAAGGTGGAGG
The DNA here is from genome assembly GCF_012489685.1 of Lotus japonicus. NCBI lineage: Eukaryota > Viridiplantae > Streptophyta > Magnoliopsida > Fabales > Fabaceae > Lotus > Lotus japonicus. The sequence continues at coordinate 47,677,251 of NC_080045.1, read as the reverse complement.
TAGAAGACTCTCTCCTTTGGGGGGCGTCTAACTTTGATCGCCAGTGTTATGCAATCACTACCTCTATTCTACCTCTCGTTCTTTAGGATGCCAAAAGGTGCACTAAAAGAGTGTAAGAAGATCATGAGGACATTCCTGTGGGGAGGGACAGAAGGAGCGAATAAAATAGCTTGGGTCAAATGGGATACGGTATGCAAGCCTAAGGAGTTAGGAGGTCTGGGTCTTAGGGATTGGGATGTCTTTAATAAGGCTCTTCTAGGAAAGTGGCGATGGAGGCTCCTTGTTTATCATCAAAGTGTGTGGGGTCGTGTAGTGTGAGCAAAGTACAAAATACCAACCCAGTTTGATCAAGTAATAGAGGCTGGAAATTGTTCAAGTTGGTGGAAGGATATCGTCCGAACTTGCTTTCAAGGAGAAGGGGATTGTTGGTTTAACAATGGGTTGAGAAAGGAACTTGGAGATGGTCTCAAGACACTGTTTTGGCAAGATATATGGGTGGGACACCAAAGGCTTTGTGAACGGTTTAGGCGCCTTTATATCCTATCTGTACAGCAATCATCATGTATCTCTGAGATGGGGCACTGGGAACAAGAAGTGTGGAGCTGGAATCTGCTATGGCGTAGGAACCTTTTGGCCCGTGAGGAAGAGAAAGTGGGGGATTTACTCACAGTTTTACAGCAGGCAAATTTAACGGAAGACAAGGGAGACAAATGGACTTGGCTAGCAGATAGTTCAGGATCTTTTACTGTAAAATCAGCGTATGTTTTTATGCAGGGATTTGAATTGGAGGAGTCAATCATGGCTTTCGAGCACTTATGGAAAGGGCTTGCCCCCTCAAACGTTTTAGTTTTTGCCTGGAAGGTCTTGAGGGGGAGGGTACAGTCGAAGCATAACCTGAATTTGAGAGGAGCACTCTCACATGGAGATTCTGTGACATGTGTGCTGTGCGAGAATACAGCTGAAACATCAGAGCATCTTTTCTTCTCGTGCTCCTTCTCTTCCAAGGTGTGGGACTCTTGCTATAGGTGGTTGAGTGTAACTACTGTTCTACCCCAAGGATGTCAAGACCACTTCTTGCAACATGGTGGGGACTTGAGGACTGCAGAACAACGAAGGGGGGCGAAATCAGTTTGGCTAGCGGTGATATGGTCAATTTGGCTATGCTGAAACAGTGTCATTTTCAAGGATGGGGTGAAGGATGAAGCAAGAGTTTGGGAAATAGCACAATTGAAAGCTTGGAATTGGTTGAAAGCTAGGAGCAAAAAGTTCCATGCCTCTATGTGCGATTGGATCTCCAATCCTAGAAGCTCTTTGGAGTATCTCTGAATTGGAATAGTGTGATGGGTTCCTGCAATTTAATTTAGTGCTGGTGCTAATGATTTTACTGTCTGGTGGTCACAGAAAATGTGTGTTGCAGTCATCCAGAGTATTCCTAGGAGCAGTCATGATTCTCTAATTGGCCTTGTTTTGATTTGTGCTTGTGAGGCCATGTGTATATCTGCCATGATGCTCTCGTATTACTTGCAGGGATAGAAGGGTGATGTTAGTACTAGTTGTACTTTTAGTGCAGATTTTGGCTTTTTGGGACCCTGCTTGTATAGTAGCAGATGTTGAAAGTAGCTCTTATAGCTCTTTATTTCTTTTGTTCTTCTCTCTTCCTATCTTTCCTATGTATATTTCTCTTGAACATGGAATGAAATACTCCTAGTATTTCTTCTAATTCAAATTTGGCTTACTAAAAAAAAAAAATAGGGTCTGTTTGTTTGCTGTTTTCAAAACAATTTTTCAATTTTTAAAAATTGAAAACCTGTTTGTACGACCTGTTTTTAAAAACTCTCATTTTCATTTTAAAACTAAAAAACTAAAACAACTAAAAGATGTTTTCAGTTTCTGTTTTTAATTTTCAGTTATCAGTTTTCTAAATGTTGGAAAACATGTCATTCAAACTGTTTTCTTCTTCTGAAAACTGTTTTCAAAATAACAAACAAACAAACATGCCCTAGAACTGCAATCAAACAGACCCTTAATTTTTTATTTTGATTATGATTTTATTGATAAAAAAAGTTTATCTTATCGTGAGTATTTACACTAAGCGATAAATTAGTATCACAAATTGTACATCATTCGCATGAATGAGAATCAAGACATATTTCGTGGTTAAGGACCAAGTGAGGAACTATCACTTAACTTCGTGGTTAAAAAAGTTTTAAGTTTATTACAATATATGATACAATAGAATTTGATCAATTACAATAAACAAAACAGTGCCATAAAAGTTTCAAGATTGAGAGGCTAGAGACCTCAATAGCCATGAATCCAACATCAAACGTCATTGGAGAATCGGAGAATTAATAGAATCAATTCCGAGAGTAAAAGAGTAACAAGTTTGAAAAGAGAACAACAAATATTTTCAAGAAAAACTCATTGTACAAAAACGTCTTTATTATTAGAATATAGCTAGAGTGCAAGGACTAAATCTTCAAATACTTCCTAGTTAGTTAGAAGAGTTAGTCTTGTGTATAAGTATCAGTGTCTTTGTAATGTTCAATTAACTTTTTACAATGTAAACCTTTACTCTTTGCTATGACTTCTATTAACTTTTAGGTTTACAACTTTATCATTTATCTTTTGTGCTTAAGTTCTTCTTTCTTGTAAAACTCATGATTTCACTGTCTTATCACATAAGCACCTTTCATGACTTGTTGAGTTTAAAGAGTCTAGTACTATCATCTCTGTTGAGAGAACTAAAAAGTAGAATGAAAATCACATTCTTAGATAAGATTGTGGTTAATTAAGAGAAGTCATTGACAATACTTAATAAAAAGAAGTTATTGACAATACTTAGTTAAGAGAAATTCTTGATAATACTTATAAGGACAAATCCTAATAAAAATACATTGACTGAGTGAAAATTTTCGTTGACGCCAAGGACTGTACTAGCCGGAATTATGGTGAATCAGGATAAATCTTTGTTCTCTTTTTCTCTTTCGTTTATTTTTATTATAACTCTTACTTATCTGTGGCTACTAACAAAAGTAGTTTTTCTATAAAACAATTTTGAAGACACAATCGAACCCTTATTCTTGAGTTCTTGTGTGTTATGACCGTCACTTCACCAGCCACACAATGTTTTAACAAGGCGGCTTATGTGCGACCTGTGGCCCACGCCTCCTATTTGTTCAGGGCGGGCGGCGTGAACTCTGTGATGCCCGGGGCCGACGAGGGCGGGGAGTGATCGCCGGTGCAGTGAGGCACGGACAAGGAGCGGCTTCTGGCAGGCTTCTAGGCGGAGGGGCACATGAATGAACCGATCTCACACCCGAACAAGAGGTATTCCGAGACTGTATAGGGATGGACTATACAGTTGAGGAGGGCATAAAAGATTTGATTGGTACTACTCATGACAACAAGTTGCAACTTCTTTTCGGGAGCCCAACTGCTAAGAACTCCATGATTAAGTGTGCTTGCCTTGGAGCAATATCGTGATGGGTGACCTCCTGGGAAGTTTTCCCGAGAAGTGCGTGAGTGAGGACAAAGCGCACTGAAAAGACTTGTGTTGTTACCGTGAGGCCAGTCGTCAGATCGGGATGTTACAAGTGGTATCAGAGCCGACCTCTCCCAGTACGGTGTGGTTCGGGGACGAACCAAGCGGAAGTTGGTGGGCCTATGATGCCCGGGGCCGACGAGGGCGGGGAGTGATCGCCGGTGCAGTGAGGCACGGACAAGGAGCGGCTTCTGGCAGGCTTCTAGGCGGAGGGGCACATGAATGAACCGATCTCACACCCGAACAAGAGGTATTCCGAGATTGTATAGGGATGGACTATACAGTTGAGGAGGGCATAAAAGATTTGATTGGTACTACTCATGACAACAAGTTGCAACTTCTTTTCGGGAGCCCAACTGATAAGAACTTCATGGTTAAGTGTACTTGCCTTGGAGCAATATCGTGATGGGTGACCTCCTGGGAAGTTTTCCCGAGAAGTGCGTGAGTGAGGACAAAGCGCACTGAAAAGACTTGTGTTGTTACCGTGAGGCCAGTCGTCAGATCGGGATGTTACAAACTCTGACTCGATCCAGGTATTCAATCCCGCCGCAAGCCAAGCCGGATAGGCTTTTTGATTTATGTCGAAAGCCCCAAAACTAGCTATCTTATAGCAGACAACTCAAGCAAGTCTACTCAACGAATCTCATAAGTAAACGCCAGTTCGCATCGCAACTAATAAAAAAAAAACGCTTCTTGACGAGCTTTAATATGATCAGATTTATAAGTAAGCATCTCTTGTAAAATATGGGCAACACCGAGTCCCTCAAGAGCCCAAACCTCCATTTCGCCAACCCGCTGTCCTCCTTGCTTGGCCCTTCCTTTAAGAGGTTGTTGAGTAACAAGTGCATAATGTCCACTGGACTCTTATTTGCTTCAACAATTAAATTCGGTGCTTGCTTCGATGCCCAGAAATTCATATGAGCATAGCTACCTGAATGAGTTGACCCAATAAAATTAATACATTTTAAGCTGATGTGTACATGTTATAAATGATTTAATTTCTTTTGTAATAATTATGATTTACACTCTCACTTTTTTATATTTCCAAATTAAACCCTGATTTGGTTAGGTAACTTAGTGAATCAAAAATTTCAACCAGGGGTAATTCTTTGAACATTAGGATTTCAGTGTCTCATCCTCAGTTACAAACATGTTGCTTCTGTCTATCAACACAACGCTCTCTCCATAGCTGCCGCTGAAGTCTCATCCCTTGCCATAGAACAACATTCGATTAGATTATACCAGGATAATCAGATTATTAAACAGGGTAAACAAGATTAAATATTTAGTAGTAGAAGAATATTAGAGGTTGAAAAATAAGAGCAGGATGAGAAGCCCCTGCCTGAAGAAACAAAACCATCACCGAATCCAACAAAAATCAAACCAAGCTAATCAAACCAAACCAACACCCTCAAATCTAATCTGGTAACTTCTCCAAAAATAAAATCAAACCAAACAAATTCCTGTACCATAGAATCCGCCATTAAGTCCCTGTAGGATAGCTCAAGTGGTAGGAGCTGGGGGAATATGGGTTGGGTAGGGGAAGTCCCGGGATCGGTTCCTGGCCGGTGCAATTTATCTTTCCGATGTACCAAAAAAAGAATCCGCCATTAAATTCTCTTTAAATCATATTACTATCAAAGTAATGCACATGTGTGAGTATTAAATTCTCTACTACATTATAGTATTATTAATTTCAGTGGTTTTAGGGATAGTTCTCTTGCTTTCTTTTCTTGTTGTTGTTGCTTTTGCTGTTGGTGGCTTTTAGTTGGCTACTTTTATCCTACATGAGAAGGTTGCTAATTTCAGTCACTCTATCTCTTCTATTTCTTTCCTTCCATTCTGTTTCTCTAGGACCAAACTTTAATTGCATACATATAACAAAGACCCTGTACTACAGCTAATTAATGGGTCCAGCTTTCTATATCTCATTTCCTCCATCACTTTCTTTGTGGTATCCATCACTATACCCCCCCCCTCTTTCTAGTCTTTCATTTGGTTTACTCAAGTACTTTCCTTTTCATCCTATATTCTCTTTGACTATAATAGCTATAAACAGCGCATTTATCTTCGAGGCAGCAACACCTTACACCCTCTCCAACCAGAATCTACCCCAGAAACCAACCAAAAATGTAGTAATTTTCATATACAAACAATGCAAAACATCAATATTTACTTAGAACATGTGGTAAATGGCCCTGTTTAATGCCATAAATCTTTACTTAGAACATGTAAATGGCACTGTTTAATGCCATCAATCTTTACTTTGAACATGTGGTAAATCCTTTAATTTCTTATTATTTTAAAAAAAATTATTTGACATGAATTGTATAGCTAGCTCCGATGTCTTCCCCATTGCCCACTCAAATGTTTATCTGCTAGCTACTTCTTTTTCCAATATTTAATAACGATCATTTTATTACAAGAAAAACATACCTCTGGAACTGCATTTGAAATCCAAAACCACTGAGATTTTGATTGATAATAACATGAGTCCCAATGTTAAGCATCGATCTGTGCTGGGGTGCTTTAAAACAAGAAGTAATTAATTATGCTAAAAAATTGTATGCTATTAAGTCACACATGATGCACGAAAGAAGGGGAAACTCAGAAGTTTCAACCTAACTAATAGAAAAAGGTGATGTGGGTAGAGGTATTACCTTCTCGTGTTCAACCGATGCTACTATGGATGGATATATGTAGAGCCGTAGAGGATCAACAATCCAACATGCTACCCAACCAAAAATATTGTAAGAAACAATAAATAAACTTACAAAATGAGGCCGATCGAGGTAGGCAAATAACATGCAAAACCTTAGCAAGAAAGCTGGTAACACGCCAACTAACATAACGATGGGAAAGATGTTTGGCAAATAACATGCAACACTTGCAAGTAAGCACTTTGGTGCCACACCAGCAATACATGTGAGACCAGCCTCTTAATGAACACTGGCTCTGAGTTCTTGAGAAATCTACAAATTCCAAATAAAAAGGACATTTATTACATCTAAAGACCCTCCCTGCTAATTTAAGCTGATGCACCAACTTACTTTTTCACTGCTGACATTCCTTGGCTACCAGCAATAAAATTGGAATAATACCTCCAAAAAACTACCAATAATAAGTGCATGGTAAGCTACAATCAGCTAGATAAGGAAGATATCAAAGCACCATTAGATATGTTCTTAAGATGTTGAAGTTACAGTAATTTACTAAGAAAGAAATTAGATATGTGCCAAAGAGTACAGGGCAAAGGCCTCATATATGCAAGAGATAATATTCTTGGAAATTGTAGTGTTTTTAATCCCTGATTTTTAAAACTCTATATTAGTTTCCATTTTCTGAAATTGTCATTATCCTCTATCCAGGCATATTTTTTTTATGTTACTCTCGGAATAAACTTTATCCAGGCTTCTACCTTCTATATCCATATGATTAAAAATTGACAAAACAAGTAACAACACGTTAGCTTAAAAAAAAAGAGTTACTACATAAAAGTTACTCCCTCCGTCCCCATTTATAAGTCACATTTTTTGAGTTTTTTTTGTCCCTAATTATAAGTCACTTTGTGATACGTACCAATGCAACATTTAATATTTGTTTTCAATACTAACCTCATATTTAAGATGAAATAGGTAGTTATATTTGAAAAGTTTTAATTTGGAGAGAGAAATTCTAAGGGTGACATTGGAAATGCTATGTTTTTGTCTTACAAATTTATTGCTTTTAACTACTCCCTCCGTTCCAATTTGTTTGTTATTTTAGCTTTTGCTAGAAATTCCAAAATGGTTGTTGTTTTATATATTCAATGCATTTTTTCCCATTTTCTTCCCTTTATACCCTTGTTGAATAATTAATTCAAAGTTTCTCAATAAACCAACTTACCACCTAAATTAACTATCCCCACTATCTCAATTAGTTACTGTCCCTATTTACGAAAATGTAAGCTATTATTCTAGTCAAGTTTCTCTCTTGTAGTAGTAACTCAAATTTTGAATTCACATTCTCTCTCTTATATTTTCAATGGAGAAGATGTGAAATTAGTAGTGTGAGTGTGGAAAATGAGGAAGGAATGATTGAGATGAATAGAAATAAATAGGGGTATTTTGGTGAAAATATTAATCTAATGATTAGCTCTTAAACTGTGTGCAAATGCTAAAACAACAAACAAATTGGAACGGAGGGAGTATTTTTCTTAATCTAAGATAAGTAGTTAAAAGTGACTTATAATAGGAGACAGAGGGAGTACTAATTAGAAGAGTAAAAACAACTAGGGCTTGACCCTATCAACTATGTAAAAGATGATAGAGAGACAAAATGCAAACACAATTAATTAGTAAGAGGAAACAACGATAAAGGTGATAAAGAGCATATGCATCCATCATGCATATAGCTTTAATTTTTTATAATGCAAGAGGAATATGAACAAAAACCAAAAGGGTAAAATAAAGTTAAATTATATCCCCTCCGTTCCTTAATATAAGAACCAAGCAACCACTTCTCACCCTTTAAGAAATTTAGTTAATTTAGATAATGACATTAAATTTGTTCTCAATTTATATCAACTTTCCAAAGTTACCCTCCACTCATTATTCTTAATTTTTATGCACCATTAATGTCATAGCAAGTGGAAAGAGAGAGAAATTCAATTAAATAAGGGTATTCATGTCTAAAAATAATTAATTCTCCACAAACTCCAAGTTGGTTCTTATAAAAACGATCAACTACACTTTCTATTTGGTTCTTATAAATAGAAACAGAGGGAGTATATAGTTTTCCGATGCAGAAAAAAAAATTATATATATAGCTTCTTGTTTCCTTAGACTGCTACCATTCGTCATCTTCACGAGCAAATCTTCAGCACTCCCGTAGTATTGAGGACTCAATCCTCTACTCAAACTTTCTTGTTTCGCTTCCTGAGGAGATACCTCTTCTTGTTAACTTTCATGTTTCCGCTTCTTGGGGAAATACCACTCTTGATACTTGTCTTCATCACAGTAACTAGGTAGTGGTAGTGGTCATAGACTCTCTCGGTACAAATCATGATGTTTTACAAAACCTCTATATGGCGGCAAACATGTGCGATACTCAACAATGTGTGCCTTGTCATTAAAATTCAATTTCATCAGTTCTCCAGAGCCACTTGATCCAAAAAGATCACCACATCTAGTGAAGCATGAGGGTAAAAAGTTGTTGTATGCAATACTTGTAACTGGTAAAACAAAAGATTTAGTCCAAGAAGACGCTACTTTATACTCTTCATGACCCAAGTTGTTGGGAAACAACACAGTTGAAGAAAAATAAAACACAATCACAACACAAGAAAATTACGTGGAAACTCCAAAATCAGAGAAAAAACCACGACCGTTGTCTAAACCGACAACCAGAGAAATATCACTATGTGAAAATTGTTACAACACATAGACTTCTCTCACTCTCACCCCAATGCCCCAGTACACCCACACTCTCACAAAGCAAATATTAAACTAAGTCAGATATAAGTTTAAAGTACTAACTGGCGCATCTAAAAACAAAGAACCTAGGTCCAATATATAACCTTGGTCTTCCCCTTACTTCACCACAATAAGGGATGTGGGACTTCTCCAATAGCTAATTTTTAACCTCCTTCTTTATTTTAGAAACTTGGGCAATGTGGGACTTGACAATCAACCCCAACAATCTCCACCTTGATTTTAAGAGTTACACATCTTCCGCTTGCATTGTCTATACCGGCAATCATACTCCACCATAAAAGAGTACACTTCACTTGGAAACAAACCATCCCAAGAATTTTTTTCACTTAGAACTAAACCATTCAAAGAATTTCCACATGTCGAAACCTTGCTGAAATTTAATCGTGCAACTCCCATGTTGGCTTCCAAGAAGTTCTTCACCCATCGACACCTTTCACCACACACCTTGCATCAATGTCAACCAATGCTCATGTGATGTTTCTGATCTGCTAGCAATAACTTGTCCTTTTCCATGGTATAGCGGAAATACCATAAGGACAAACTTTATCTTCTATATGAGATCACCATCATCTCCCAGAACAAGGGAGACATCTTTTTCAGATACTGCTTCACCTGGACAATTTCTCTTCACAAGCCCAGACTTTCCACACTTTCAGCACGCCAGATTCTTTACAAGGATCTTCTTCCCATTAGCCCCACCTCTAAATAATTTTAGTTGCAACTTCTTCAAAACTCAAACTTTCCTTCCCATACATCAAAACAGGTTTCAAATGAACATAGGAAGATGGAAGGGACAAAATGAGTCTTAACGGTTTACCTTCATCATCAATCTCTACTTTAATAGATTCCAACTCGGAGATAATATTATTCAAAGTACTCAGATGATCAGATATTTTCGTACCTTCATCCATGCGTAGATTGTGGAATTGCTCTTTTAGCAACAACCGATTTGAGATGCCATTTGCCTGATATAACCCTTCAACCTTCTCCCAGAGTTCCTTGGCTGATGACAAATTCTGCACATTTGCAAGAACATTTTTTTGCAAACACAGACGAATTGCACTTGCAGCCCTCAAATTTAGTTCCTCCCACTTGTCAGCCTCCATAAGACATAGCAGCTGCAAAACTCCTCTTCAGCACCTCCACAATATCACACTTCTTTTCTGGTGTGGAAGATTAGATAATACTGCAACCACAGAGCATACTAAGAATTGTGATATCTCATCGAACCGAAGCTCTTGATACCACTGTTGCGAAACAACACAGCTGAAGAAAAATAAAACACAATCACAACACAAGAAAATTACGTGGAAACTCCAAAACCGGATAAAAAACCACGACCGTTGTCTAAACCGACAACCAGAGAAATATCACTATGTGAAAATTGTTACAACACATAGACTTCTCTCACTCTCACCCCAATGCCCCAGTACAACCACACTCTCACAAAGCAAATATTAAACTAAGTCAGATATAAGCTTAAAGTGCTACTGACGGGTGCATCTAAAAACAAAGAACCTAGGTCCAATATATAGCCTTGGTCTTCCCCTTGCTTCACCTTAATAAGCGATGTGGGACTTTTCCAATAGCTAATTTTTAACCTCCTTCTTTATTTTAGAAACTTGGGCAATGTGGGACTTGACAGTCAACCCCAACACAAATCTCAGCATTATGTATCACCTCTACCTTCATAACAAACACAGAAATATCCTCCCATAACATTTAAATGATATCGCTTTCGTGCCAATTCCGCCGCCAAATTAGGTGATAGAGAAATCTCGGATAAACTTCTATCTATCAAAAAAAAGAAAGGCAAGAACTGCATGAAGCTTTGTAGCTAGAGATAAAACCAACCAATGAAGCGACTCATTCAATAGTATCCCAGCTTTGGAATCATATCTGTGACTTAGATATCGAAATTGAATATCAACACCATGAATGAAAGAGGATACATTGTATTTCAATGAAAAAACTTTAATTGAAGGGCCACGCAATTGTATAATAACTATCAAGTAGTCATCACTTGATTCTTCATACCCAATACCAATTATACCATGTAGTAATCCAGGAGCACATAGTGTAAGTCCTTTAATATAAGGAGTTGATACTGATCGATCATCGTCCCAATTTGCATCGGACACTGGAATTTTCCTGTGAGCACCTGTTGATGGGTTCCATACAGTGATATCACCAAACCGTTCAGGGGCAAGAAATACAAACCCTCTGTAAGAACTACATATCCGAATACTGGGGTCTCTACATGGTTCTGGAACTCTGAGCTTTACGACAGCGGAATCGTCGTAAAGTGATGCTTCCACATCAACAGATTCAGTTTCAGAATAGCAATAATTGCTTCTAACAAGAACTCGGTGGGTGACGGCAGCGGCTAGGTTGTATTGGGATTTAGCGAATTGGTGATCAGAAATCACTGCAGCCATGACTTGCATACGCATTTGAAGCGCAACAGAGATTTCCCAGGCAACCTTAACAGATTTTCTACCACCAAATCATGGGGAAGACTAAGGTTTTCCATTTCCTTCTCCGTAGGAACGTTCCTCTTGTTGCAGAATCAATGTAGAGAGAATAAAATAGGGTTCTGTTTTTTTTGTTTTTTTTTGTTTTAGATTTGATTTGATGATAATCCAATAAACTTTGTAGGTAAATCTAAAGGTTTGCACGGATAATCCAAAAAAGAATCAAATGAGATGTTTAAGATTTTGTTAAAATTAATTATTTTTGTCTTTTTTTTTTGAACGTAATTATTTTTGTCTTGATTTCATGTGAATGCAATTGCATTAAATACTCAGAGAGATTTGTCATATAGACTATGTTTGACATGTCATTTCAGCTAATTTATAGCTTATTTGATTAGCTTAAAAATTCTATAAAAATGTTTGGTGAATGAGCTTTGTTCTGTACTAGGGAGATCTGACGTAGAAGACTGACAGAAAGTAAACCCTAGCAGAGTACTAAAAATATCATTAAAGGAATATTCTCATTAAATGTTCAAAAGGTACTTTTTACAAGGTGTTGACCTCTCATTTTATAGAGGAAGTGATCATGATGTGGACTTTTACTGTACTTGGGCCTGACAACCGGGGCCCGAGTCTTTATGCATATAAGACAAATCTAAAGGAATCTTCCAGCTGGCGTGTGGGCCTGACTAAAGGAAGGGCGGGATTCGATGTTGTTCCGTGAATCCCGCCAAGGTGTCTTTCGTTCATCTGATTACTCGATTTGGGCGGGCAATTGTTAATAAGTATCCTTTATGTCCCGCCCATTCCACATGCCCCCAAGACATGAGACTTAGGTTCCTTGAGTCGAGATGTCTTTAATGCGCTGCCTTATAGTATATCGCCATTCTTTGTAGTCGTGGACCTGTTACCGCATTCTTGCTTATGGATTAATCGCCACTTTGCTGTTCGCCAATATGCCTTGCCGTTTTCGCGTCCCTTATTACGTTGATATATCGTCATCATTATAACCGTCAGTCACGTCTTTTCAACTGCCGCACGTATCCTTGTTTTCCGGGATTTCGTCATCATTGATCATGAATGCAGTTTCTAATTGTGCGTCTCGAGGAATTATGTCTTTTCGCTTCGTACCTTTTCAAATTTCAAATCCCACGACTCTTCACGATCTTTCCCACTCGTTCTCTCTCTTCCCTTTTCTTCTATAAAAACCCTTTTCACTTTTCACTTTTTCACTTTTCTGAAAACCTTTTTCCTCAGACTTCCTCTGCGATTTTCACCTTCTCCTCTTTGAACTCCGGCGAACCTCCACCACCCCGGCCGTCGTCATTGCGCGGTGCGCCCCCACTGTTATTGAAATTCATTCCTCGCCTTCCACCCACGAGGATTCCGGTCCCGCCTTGGGGAAGTTTCTGCCCCCACTGTTATTGAAATTCATTCCTCGCCTTCCACCCACGAGGATTCCGGTCCCGCCGGCTCCGTAGACTCTATTCTTTCCTCCAATGGAGACTTGTCTTCACCTGAATGGCGTTCCAACGCGCATTTGGTCGAAGATAAATGTCTTTGGCGCTCCATCTGGGGTAGTATTGGAAGCATCAACTCGCTTCGAATATCTTCCCAAGGGTTTACAAAGATAAATCCCGCCACCTCTAATAACGAAGATCACCTGTTAAATGTTCTTCCATGTGGCGAGGATGATTGTGTTCTTTTACGCAAGGAACCTTCTGATGAATCGCCCGACTTCTTTTTTGTTTATGGTTATTTCTTCTTGGATTTGAATATCAAACTCCCTTTCTCGCCCTTTATATGTCACATTCTTACCTTTTTGAACGTGGCGCCTTGTCAACTCCAGCCCAACGCCTGAGGTTTTATTCGCTGCTTTGAAATTCTCTGTGAACATTTGAGTTGCACTCTCACCTATCCCTTGTTTTTCCTTTTCTATAAGACAGTCACCACAAAACCTACATCTGTCAAGTGGGTTCCCCTTTTGGCCCGCAAGAACCTGAGCCGATTCACCGCCCTTAAAAGCCATTACAAAGTGTGGCAGAAAAAATACTTCAAAGTTATGGAGTCACCTGAAATGAATAACTTATTTCGAGATTCCGATAATAACCCTTTCTTCCCTTTTTACTGGACAAAAAACCCTCGCCGAAAAATATTCGTTTCATACGACGCCTTGGATGAATCTGAGCAGGCCATCGCCGATTACCTTCGCACATTACCAGTAATCTCTAGTCATGACTTGATTGAGGCGTCGAAATCCGACACTTTAAATCAATTTTTTAGTAAGTTTATAATTTTTGCACGTAACTTGTTTTTCTTTTTGTTCATGTACCTCGCCTAATTGATGCTTTCCATGCAGCCATGATGGGAAAAAGCAAGGTTGACGCGAACCCCCTCGATGAAGGGTCGCCGAAGCTGAGCAAAAGAAGAAAAATGACGGCGCTTCGGGCTCTGACAACGTCAGGGACCCAAAGCGCCAAAAGACTTCAGGCGCTGCTGGCAGCAGACCTCTTCATCAATCCACACTTGATCCAGGCGGTTTAGCTTCTAAAAGTAATCCGGCGGAAAAAAAGAAAGGGAACGACAACGTCCCGCCACCCCACCAAGATTCAAGCATTATCAACCGCCCGCCAACTCCGTTTGGCCAAGCTGGCCCTAGTTCAGCCACTGGTGGCGAGGCTCCTCCCCTTTTGCTGAGCTTATCAGATCCTCACTTCAACGGGTTGGACTTTATGACTCGTACTTTTGACAACCGAATCCATAAGGATGTTTCCGGTCAAGGCCCCCCCAATATTATTTCTGTGGCGATCCATCACGCTCTTTCTGCCGCCAGCACTGTGGCAGGGATGGCTCAGTGTGTAAAGGAGTTGATTTCAGCCAAGAACCGTCTTGAGAAGAAGGTGGCCGATTACAAGACATCATATGAGCGGGCTAAGACTGATGCTGAGACTGCCCACAAAAAGCTGAAATCTGCTGAGGAGAAGTGTGCTAAGTTAACTGATGACTTGGCGGCTTCGGACCTGCTTCTTCAAAAGACCAAGTCTTTGAAAGAAGCCATCAATGACAAACATATTGCTATTCAGGCCAAGTGTCAAAGGCTGGAAAAGAGATATGATCGTCTGAATGCATCTATTTTAGGGCGCGCCTCCCTCCAATATGCTCAAGGCTTTCTGGCGGCCAAAGAGAAGATAAGTGTAGTTGAGCCAGGCTTTGATCTTTCCTGCATTGGCTATTTGAAGGAGATTAAGGACGGCCAAGTTGTTGGCGAGGATGACGTTAGCCTCGATCTCCTTCCTCAATTTGATGATGAAAGTGAGCCTGAAGAAGAAGAAGATGGCGGAAATGGAAATGGCCAGAACAAGGGTGAGGACCAAGGAAAGGAAGACCCTCAAGTTGTTGCAGGCCAGGGAAACAACGCCAACAATGATAACGTAGCTTGAATTTATAATTTGTTTTTATTTTGTTAAGTCAATTTTATCTTTGGGCCTTGCCCTTTTGTTTGTCCTTTCCGATCATGTAATGCTTCGCCACTTCCTTACATTTTAACAAAGTTTGTTTAAGTTCTTATGTTGTTTCCATGTTGTTACCTTGATGTTGTTTACCAGATTTTGTTGTTATTTAGGTCTGTATACCTTAGTCGATTTTTCGACGAGGCTTGGTTTCTAGTGGCCACTAGAATTGCCAAGGCTTTTAACATTTGATGGCGATACTTTCTTATTCCGAAAGGTTTACTCGCGGTATTTCATACCTTGATACGATTTGCATTGCATGAACTCGTAATATAAATTAAAAAATATAGGCGATTCTGTTGAAATGATCTTTTCATTAATTTTCTCACACATGGGAGCAATTGTCCCTTCATTACATATGTCGCCTCATTAAAAACCTTTCCAAAGAAAGGGAAAAAGAGTACGACTTCATTCACCTTTGTTGTTTTTTGTCTTTTTAACTAAAATATTGCTTCAGATGTGAGGCGTTCCATGTCCGTGGGACCCTCTGACCATTAAGTTGTTCCAACTTATAAGCTCCTCCTCCAACATCACCTATAATCCTGTAAGGCCCGCCCCAATTGGGTGAAAGTTTGTTGTGTTTGTCGGGTATTGTATTTTTTCGGAGCACTAAGTCTCCTACCCTCATCTTTCTTGGCACTACTTTCGTTGTGAATTTTCTTGCAATCTTCACTTTTCCCGCCTCATTTCTTATGTGTGCCTCCCGTTGTTCCTCTGGCAACATAATTAGATTTGCTATCAGATTTTCCCCGTTGTCATTCTCATTAAACCGAGACACTCGCCAAGTTTGGTTTTCTATTTTCACTGGGAGCATGGCGTCAGTCCCATAGGTTAAACGATACGGGGTTTCCTTTGTGCTTGATTGTTCAGTAGTGTTATATGCCCAAAGAACGCTTGGTAATTCCTCCGCCCAACACCCTTTTGCTTCATCCAATTTCTTTTTTAAGCCTTTCAAAATAACTTTATTAGCTGACTCAGCCTGTCCATTAGTTTGTGGGTGTTCTACCGAGGCAAATCTCATCTCGATTCCCATTTCTGCACAAAATTCCCGGGTAACATTACTTGTAAATTGGGTCCCATTGTCCATTACCAAAGCCATGGGAACCCCAAATCTGCACACAATTCTTCGCCACAGGAAATTCTTGACCTTGACCGCCGTGATAGTCGCCACTGCTTCAGCTTCTATCCATTTGGTGAAGTAATCAACCGCCACGATGATATACTTCATTTGTGCCTTCGCTACCGGGAATGGTCCCAAAATGTCAGTCCCCCACATAGCAAATGGCCAAGGTGCCATCATGGTGGTTAATTCCTCCGGCGGGGCCTTATGCAAATCAGAAAAGACTTGACATTTTCCACATTTCTTAACATATTCCAGACAGTCCTTCTTCAATGTGGGCCAGTAGAATCCTGTTCTCAAAACTTTTACTGCCAAGGATCGCCCACCAATGTGACTGGAGCATACTCCTTCGTGGACTTCCGCCATTATTCCCGGGGCATCTTTGGTGTCAACACATTTCAGCATAGGAGACATAATGCCTCGCCGATATAACTCCCCATCCACCAGTGTGTAGAAAGTGACCTCTCTACGTTTTGCTCTTGAGTTCAAATCGTCATCCTGTGGAGGGTTCTGTAGAAAATTTTTGATTGATTCCATCCATGAAGGCTCGCCTTCATTTATTGACTTCACTGCTTTGAACTTCACTTCCACTAAATCAATACTTGGGCGAGGCAGGGTTTCTTGAATGACTGTTTGGTAATTGCCCAATCGCCCTGTACTTGCTAATTTTGCTAACACATTAGCCCTCTCATTTTGTCCCCTCGGGACATGTTCTATTTTAACATCTTTGACCTCCATCATCAATCTGCGCACCACTTCCAAGTATTTGGAAAGTTGCGGATCCTTTACCTGATTTTCGCTTTTCACCTGCTTAACCACTAACTGCGAATCTCCTTTGATAAATAACTTCTTGACCCCCAACTCAATGGCTAGTCTTAAGCCGACGATCAGAGCCTCATATTCAGATTGATTGTTGCTCGCCTTGAACTCGAATTTTAGAGACTGTTCAATGATCATTTTATCTGGACTTTCAATTGTTATCCCAGCCTCGCTTCCAGTGTTATTTGAGGATCCATCCACAGATAGGACCCATTCTCCTTGAGTCTTTTCGCCTTCTGTGGGCGTTAATTCCGCCACGAAGTCGATCAAACTTTGGACTGTGACTTGGCCCCTTGGCTCATATTGTATATCGTATTCCGATAATTCAACTGACCAGCTAACCAATCGCCCGGATAAATCAGGCTTTTGAAGTACTTGCCTTAAGGGAACATCAGTTTTAACTTTGACTTGGAAACTTTGGAAATAAGGCCTGAGGCGCCTTGCTGTTTTCAGAATCGCCAAAGCCGCCTTTTCAATTTTTTGGTATCACAGTTCAGCGCCTTGCAGGGTGTGACTTACAAAATATATAATCTTCTGTTGTTTTCCTTCTTCCTGAAGTAACACTGTGCTGACCGCCCTGTCTGTGACAGCCAGGTAGAGCATCAGAGGAACGCCTGGCGTAGGTTTGGATAGTACTGGCAACATTGCCAATGTTTCTTTCAACTTGGAAAAAGCTTGCTCGCATTCCTCTGTCCATTGGAACTTGGAATTCTTTTTTAAACAATTGAAGAAAGGAGCCGCTTTGTCTCCCGCCATTTGCAAGAAACGTGCTAAAGCCGCCATGCGTCCTGTTAATCGCTGTACTTCCTTGACGCTTGTTGGACTTTTCATTTCTAAGATCGCCTTGCCTTTATCTGGGTTTACTTCAATCCCTCTTGATGTTATCATAAAGCCCAAAAATTTTCCCCCTTGAATCCCAAACGAACATTTCTCAGGATTTAACTTCATTTGATATTTTCTTAATTGAGTAAATGCCTCCATAAGATCGCCGCCGTGATCACCAGCCTTGGCGGACTTTACAATCATGTCATCCACATATACCTCCATATTCCTGCCCACTTGTCTTGAAAAAATTTTATCCATGAGCCGTTGGTACGTAGCTCCTGCATTCTTCAAACCAAAAGGCATTGTCTTGTAACAATAATTCGCATGATTGGTCATAAATGCTGTACTTTCCTCGTCCGAGGGATGCATCATAATTTGATTATAGCCCGAGTAAGCCTCCATGAGACTTAAAAGTTCATTCCCGGAAGCTCCATCCACAAGTTTATCAACATTGGGAAGTGGATACGAATCTTTGGGGCACACTTTGTTCAAGCTTGTGTAGTCCGTGCACATTCGCCACTTTCCATTGGCTTTTTTGACCATTACCACATTGGCGAGCCACTTTGGGTACTGTACCTCACGGATGAAGCGAGCCTTGATTAGTTTCTCAGCCTCTAATTGTACGGCCTTGTTCTTTTCATCACTCATTCTTCGCCTTGGTTGGATGACTGGGGTCGCCCCTGGTCGTATGACCAATTTATGAGTGATCACATTGGGGTCAATCCCTGGCACATCATTGATGGTCCATGCAAAGAGATCCAAATTATCACCTAGAAGGGTGATTACTCTTTCCTCTTGCTCTTTTGTTAAACTGCTACCAATCTTTAAGAACTTGTCCTTAACTTGCACCTGCTTGGTTTCTTCCAGAGGTTGTGGGCGAAAATCATCAACATCATCTCTTGGATCTAAACTAAATCCTTCTTGTGGAAAGATTTCTGTAATTCGATGACTTTCCTTGGCGGCCTTTCGTCCATAAAGCGTCACGCTTCGTAAATAGCACTCTCTTGCTGCATTCTGGTCTACGCGCAGTATCCCGACCTTCCCATTACAGGCTGGATACTTGACAGTTAAGTGAGCAGTTGAAATGACCGCACAGATCTTGTTGAGGGTGTCTCGCCCCAAGAGTACATTGTAGTTGGCTCTGCACGCCAAGACTAAGTACTTTACTTGAAATTTCTTAACAAACTCCCCTTCTCCAAAAGCAGTTGGTATTTCCACATATCCCCGCACATTGACACGGTCCCCTGTAAATCCTACCAAGGTTCCTTTATATGGCCTCAAATCGGATTCCTTTAACCCCAGGCGATCAAATGCGTCTCCATAAATGATATCCGCCGAAGATCCCTAGTCTAAAAATACTTTCTTCGTCACATAATTGTTAACCCTGATTGTTACCACAATTGGATCGTTGTCATGGGGGATCACATGCGCAAAATCCTGAGGTGTGAATATAATAGGGGAATGATTCACCCAACACTCACCTTCGTTCGCCTCCTGTACTGAGTGTATTGTCGCCACATAGCGTTTTCTAGCCTTACTTGAAATTGCACCCCCGTCGAATCCTCCTGCAATAGATGAGCATTCCCCAACAGGATCGCCCAACTCTTCAACTATCTCCTTCCCTTTGCCTTTGTCCCCTTGAGTCATCTTAGCGGCCTCTGGCGTTGTTGTGTCTTTAACGAAATTTGCCAAATGGCTAGCCTTAATCAAACGATCAATTTCCCGCCTCAAGTTCCAACAATTATCTGTCGTATGCCCCAACGCTTTGTGGTACTCGCACCACCTATTGGTATCTACATTAGCTGGCGGCCGCCGTGGTGGTGGTGGGTACTGCACAACGTTTGTTTGCCCAACTGCCCTTAAAATGGTGCTTAAGGGTGCATTCAACTTGGTAAGTGGAACTGGAGCTGGCGAAGCACCATGCTGACCAGTTGTGGCTGCAGTGGGACCTTGAGAATTTCTGTGCCATGTATTTTGAAATCCTGGTTTGGAGTTTTGATATGGTCCCGGTCTTGGTACACGGGGGGTTTGTGCTACCCTGGTTTCCTTCCCCGCCTTAGGTTTATCCTGTGACACCCCGCCGGATTGGGCTTGCTTGCGTCCTTCCTCTCTTTCTTGTTTTTTCTGATCATCTTGCTCAATTAATATGAATTCCTGAACACGGGCACGAAGGTCCATCATGTCTTTTGCTGGTCACCTCGTTAAGTCCCGATTCAAATCACCCGCTCAGAGACCATTTTTGAAAGATGCCAAACATACGTCCAGATTGTCCTCCTCCAACTGAACTGCCATCTTGCTGAAGCGTGCCATGTAGGTTTTTAACTTTTCCCCTAGTTGCTGATGTATGCTGATAAGATCAAACATTGTTGCTTTTGTGGTTTTATTGGCGGAAAATTGAGTCAGAAACTTAGTAGATAGATCGGTGAAATTATCGATGGAGAAGGGAGGTTGTCTAATGAACCACTGCATCGCCATGCCTTTAAACGTAGAAGGCAACAATCGACACTTTACCGCATCCGTTGCCCCGCCGATCACCATTTTAGTGTTGAAATATCTCAAGTGTTCCATAGGATCAGCGTCGCCAGAGAAGGCGTCCAGTGCCATGGTCTGCAGGTGCTTTGGTATACCCACCCGTGTGATGGCGGGAACAAAAGGCTGGAACTCGACAACATCCTCAGCCTCGAGCCGTTGTTCTTGCTTATAGTCTTGTCGTTGGGTTAAATACTCCACCTGGGCTTGCAACTGCTCGTTCTGGCTTTGTACTTTTTGCAAAGTATCCAACATTTGTTGCAAGGCCGCCGGAGTGATTCCCGTCACTACTTCTGGTGCTTTTCTCGGAACGCTATTTTTGAAGTCGTCCTGATTCACGTATTCAGGCGGCGCTGATCATCGCCTGACTCCAGGATCTGATCTAGCGATCAGATCTGAAGGTCTTCCCGGAGCAGCATTCACCAACGACACCGGTGACTGTGCCACCGAGTGAACCCCTTCGAAGAAGCCTCCTGCTCCGGCTCTTGAGGTACTGCATGGTTGTTGTGTCGTCCGCCGCCGCGGCCGCCGTGACGACCACCCCCCTCCGGCGATGATCTCGGCGGCCCACGCCACACGAACGGGTTTCCATGGATCTTAGAGCTCATCGTTTACGTCAAGTTGTAGATCGAGGTAAGACCCACAGACGACGCCAATGTTCTATACTAGGGAGATCTGACGTAGAAGACTGACAGAAAGTAAACCCTAGCAGAGTACTAAAAATATCATAAAAGGAATATTCTCATTAAATGTTCAAAAGGTACTTTTTACAAGGTGTTGACCTCTCCTTTTATAGAGGAAGTGATCATGATGTGGACTTTTACTGTACTTGGACCTGACAACCGGTGCCCAAGTCTTTATGCATATAAGACAAATCTAAATGAATCTTCCAGCTGGCGTGTGGGCCTGTCTAAAGGAAGGGCGGGATTCGATGTTGTTCCGTGAATCCCGTCAAGGTGTCTTTCGTTCATCTGATTACTCGATTTGGGCGGGCAATTGTTAATAAGTATCCTTTATGTCCCGCCCATTCCAAGCTTATCTCAGAAGCTTAAAGCTATAAGTTATCTTGGGTATCTTAAAGCTTATAGCTTATTAAATATATTCTCATTTTTATCCTTATTCTTTTATTAAAATTCTTCCTTTAGCCTTATGGCTATGTTTGGCATGTCATTTCAGCTAGCTTATAGCTTATTTGACTAGCTTAAAGCTTATTTGACTAGCTTAAAAGCTCTTCAAAAGTGTTTAGTGAATGAGCTTATTTCAGTAGCTTAAAGCTTTAAGCTATAAGCTATCTCAGGTAGCTTATAGCTTATTAAATTTATTCTCATTTTTATCATTATTATTTTATTTAAATTCCACCATTACCCTTGTATATTTATAAAAACACTAAACATATTTTCCCCTCACACTTACGTATACAGTTCCCGCCACACCGCTGCGCATCATAAGTACTAAAAATATTATATTAATAAAAATAAGTAAAAATCAATATTATATTTTTAAGATGATGAATAACTTGAGTTAATAAAATATTTAAAGTGATAATAATTTTAAGATTAATAACATATATGTATTAACGTGAAAATAAAGTAATGTTAAATATAAAAATAATTATACAAGTATATCCTTTTATATCGTTTTACAATTTCAGCTTGTTTAACAGTTCGTTTTACCAAACACTTTTGTTTCAATCACGTAGCTTTTCAGCTTTCAGCTATCAGCTTTCAGCTAGCTTATCAGCTTTCTGCTATCAGCTAGCTTATAAGCTTTCAGCTAGCTTTTCAGCTTTCAGCTAGCTTATCAGCTAAACATGCCAAACATAGCCTATATGTTTTTTACTAAGGCTATGTTTGACATGTCATTTCAGCTAGCTTATAGCTTATTTGACTAGTTTAAACCTTATTTGACTAGCTTAAAAGATCTATAAAAGTGTTTGGTGAATGAGCTTATTTCAGTAGCTTAAAGCTTTAAGCTATAAGCTATCTCAGGTAGCTTAAAGCATATAGCTTATTAAATATATTCTCATTTTTATCCTTATTATTTTATTAAAATTCCACCTTTAGCCTTATTTATTTTTTACTAAACCTATTTACTTATCCGTTATCACACTTGTCTTATATATACACCATTCCCGCACACAAATAATTACTACTTTAAAATAACACAAATAATTTTATATTATAAATTATAAATTATTTGTTTTCTTCTATTTAATTTAATCAAAATATAGAAAATTAAATAAGTAAAAATTAATATTATATTTTTAAGATGATAAATAACTTGAGTGAAATTAAAATATTTATAATAATTTTGATATTAATATCATATATGTATTAATGTGAAAATAAAGTAATGTTAAATATAAATTATATAAGTATGTCCTTTTATGTCATTTTACAATTTCAGCTTGTTTTGCCAAACACTTTTGTTCCAATTAGGTAGCTTTTCAGCTTTCAGCTATTAGCTTTCAACTAGCTTTTCAACTTTAAGCTTTTAGCTAGCTTTTCAGCTATCAGCTAGCTTTTCAGCTTTCATCTAGCTTATCAGCTAGGAGTGCCAAACATAGCCTAAACCTATTTACTTATCAGTTATCACACTTGTCTCATATGCTCACCGTTCCCGCACATCTTTGGAATAAAACAATTTTATATTACAAATTATTTGTTTTATTCTATTTAATTTAATAAAAATATAGAAAGTTAAATAAGTAAATATTGATAATATATTTTTAAGATGATAAATAACTTGAGTGAAATTAAAATACTTATAATAATTTTAATGCTTAAATATGTTGGAGGTCTCCCTAAAAACTGTAAGCCCCTGTCGTTATGTTCCGTCTAAATGATGCTGACTCAGCTAACGGACGCTGACGTGGCAGACTATGGAGGCATATAGTGCAAATGTCAAAAATCATAAAAAAATATATCCTGGGTAGGATTCGAACTCAGGTTCGCCACCCCCAAGCTTAGTTGTGAATATTTGTCCTGAGTTTAATATTTATTTAATACTTACGTCCATTCCTCTTACGAAACCCTAGCAGCAACCACCACACTTCGTTCTGCATCTTCTCACAACCGCCACCTTAAGGAGACTCGAATGAGATTGAGAAGGTTGAAGATGAAAAATTCAAAAACAACAACCCCACAAATCCAACAAACCCCTGAAAATCTCTGATCCAAAATCAATCAAGAGAAATAGGATCTACAACGCCTCTCACCATCCTTTAAGCCAACGACATGACGATGGCGTTCTAGATCGACGACTCCGCAATTTGGGGTTGGAGATCGACGATTTCGATGATGATGACGATTTCGATGATGGTGTGCGTGATGATGGTGATGATCGACTATGAGATGCATGAGTGGGGATCTTGAAATCTGGGTTGTGGCCTTGAAGGATCTCTACAAAATTTGATCAGATTATGAACGAAGTCGTGACCATCTATGGAATTTTGAGCAAAGTGGCCATGGTGAAGAAGAGGAGGGGGCGATGGATGATGGAGGAGACAATGTGGTGGCCGTGGACAATGAGCACAAGAGGGAGCGAGAAGAAGAGGGTTTCGGTGGCTGCTGGAATTTTTTTCCTTTCTAAAATTTAATTTAATAATTAAAATTAAATGGAAAATAATATATGAGGTGGAATATGAGATGGATAGCTAGGTATGAGAGAGAAGTGACCATCCATTGCCAGCTCAGCACTTAACATTTTTTTTTAAATGGTTGTTAACGGCAGGGGCTTAAAGCTAACTATTATTTTCAAAATAAGGGTGTATTCCAAAGAAAATGTTTTGTAAGGGCCTAAACCAAAGTACCCCTATTTTAGAGGGACCTCCAACATATATAAGCCTAATTTTAATATTAATATCATATAGGTATTAATGTGAAAATAAAGTAATGTTAAGTATGTCATTTTATGTCATTTTACAATTTCAGCTTATTCAACAACCAGTTTTGCCGAACACTTTTGTTCCAATTATGTAGATTTTGAGTTTTCAGCTAGCTTATCAACTTTCAGCTAGATTTTCAGCTATCAGCTAGGCGTGCCAAACATAGCCATAGTTGTCCTACCGTTTGAAACATGATTGTCTCAGTGGAAGAGACAGAGACATATTGTTTTTTTATGAAATTAGGAGATTAATCAACTTTTTATTAAAAAATTTGATTTGATTTTAATTTTATTGATATCAAGAGTGCTCGTACTAAGCGGCTGACAACTTACCACAAAATATGTTTCATTCTCAAGAGTGAAAATCAAACCTCACATAATGGTTAAAGGATGCGGAGAGTAATTTTTATATTTTTGAAAGTGATGCGGAGAGTTATCACTCCATCACACCTAGTATTTAAAAAACAAAGATTAATTTAAAAAAATAAACTCGTATACCATACAATAGAATTCGACCTAAATTTGAGGACATATTATAATTACATCAACAATATTTTTTGATGATTTCAAAAAAAAACTATATTTTTTGAAATTAATTGCAACAACAATGTTGACTCCAAATAACATTATTTTAAAATAGGAAATTATTTTAAATAATATTTGTAAAATTGGAAAGAATTTTATTTGAATTCAAAGATATTAATATACTCCCAATAATATTTCCAATTTGACTCAAAATAAAATTGTATTAAAATTTAAATTGTTTCAATAATAAGATTTTAAAATCAATATAACTTAAAAAAAATTGAATATGACGATATATAATAACATACTATTAAATTAGAGTATTGAAACCAACATGTTCCGGTCATATAGTAGTAGAGTGGTTGTTTGAACACTTAGGTCGCGTGTTCAATTTTTATGAGACGCACTCTTGAAAAGACTTTTGCCCTCCACCACACCCATGTCAGAATTGTGAGAGTTATTTAATACACTAAAAAAATTAGAATATTAAATCTTGTATTTCATGATTAACTTTTTTTCTCATGAAGTTCCATGCACTTCCTTGATGGCTAGGTATTTGAATTAGGCTCGCTATTTTCCAAGGACACATTTGATGCATGCTCAACCGGGTTTTTGATGCCTAGCTACACATGGAGAAGCATCCAACAGGCTAGCTTGGGTATCAAGAGGGGGAGCTTTTGGACGGTTGGTGATGGCTTCCAATTTCCAAATACGTGTGTGGGAAGACCCTTGGTTACCAGCCCAAAGTGGTCACAAACTTAATTTGGTCTCCTAAACCGGTTTCTTGTGACTTTTCTCATGTGTACCAGCTTATTAATAGGGACAATTTATCTTGGAATTCTGATCTGGTGAGTAGCATCTTCCTTCCCTTTGAAGCTGACAAAATCTTGAGAATCCTGATAGAATATTATGTCATTATGATTTTCTTGTAATTAGGCTTAGATTTATCTGTAATTACTAGCCTAGGTCAACTCTATTGTATCTATATATACAATGTATTTTATCAATGAAAATCACCCATTGAAATTATCTTACATGGTATCAAGAGCACAAAAGATCCTAACCTAATTTCTTTTCCTTATCTAATTTCTTTCTCTCCTTTCTTTCCCTATAGCAGCCGCTGCCTCCCTCTCTTTTCTTCCCCACCGTCAGCCGCTGTCTCCCCCGCGCCGCCCGCCGCCGCTCCTCTCTTCCAGAGCCGCCGCCGGCCGCTCGCACCACCGCTGCGAGCCCAAGCGTGCTGGGTTTCTCCCTCACTATCGAGCTCTCTCTCTCCCTGTGCAGATCTTCCCTCCGCATCGCACTCCCGAGCTCGCGTGTCCACCGCTCAACCACCGTTCCTCCGCCGCGCCGCCGCCCAACCCAGTGCAGCCCGCGCCGTCGGTCCCCTCCAGGTCCTGTCCCCTTCGTGTTTGCTGTGTTGCAGGCTTGCAGCCACACACCGCTGGTACTCCGTGTGATGACCCTACTTTATATCGGAGTCTTGCTGGGGCTTTACAGTATCTCACATTTACCCGTCCTGACATCTCTTATGTTGTTCAGCAGGTGTGCCTTCACATGCATGCCCCCCGCACCGAGCATATGCTAGCACTGAAGCGCATCCTGCGTTATGTTCAGGGCACCTTACAGTTTGGCTTGCATCTCTATCCTTCTCCTATCGAGAAGCTTATTTCATTCACCGATGCAGATTGGGGTGGATGTCCCGACACTCGTCGGTCTACTTCTGGCTACTGTGTATTTCTCGGCGACAACCTCATTTTCTGGTCGTCCAAGAGACAACCCACGCTTTCTCGATCTAGTGCTGAGGCTGAGTACCGAGGCGTCGCTAATGTGGTTTCTGAATCATGTTGGCTACGCAACTTGCTTTTAGAGCTTCACATTCCTCTTTCTCAGGCTACTTTGGTCTATTGTGATAATGTTAGTGCCATCTACCTATCCGGCAATCCTGTCCAGCATCAGCGCACTAAACACATTGAGATGGACATTCACTTTGTTCGCGAGAAGGTCGCCCGTGGTCAGGCACGTATCCTTCATGTTCCCTCTCGTCACCAGATTGCAGACATCTTCACCAAAGGCCTTCCTCGGGTTCTATTTGATGACTTTCGCTCCAGTCTCAGCGTCAGTGAACCTCCCGCTTCGACTGCGGGGGTGTGATAGAATATTATGTCATTATGATTTTCTTGTAATTAGGCTTAGATTTATCTATAATTACTAGCCTAGGTCAACTCTATTGTATCTATATATACAATGTATTTTATCAATGAAAATCACCCATTGAAATTATCTTACAAATCCCTCTATTATGTACTCGGGGGGATAATGGCTGGCCACGAGCACTGGTTTCTTCCACGTGAAGTCGGCATATATGTGTATTAAGGATTGGGAGCATTTGGATTCTTCGTGTGGTTCATCTGTTACCGCGTGTAATCTATGGAAGTTGAGTATTTTTTCGCGTCAAGCTCATTTTATTTGGCGAATTCTTCACGGTGCAGTCCCTGCGCATAAGAAGTTATGGAATCGGGGTGGTGTCCGAGATGCCATGGTATAGAGGAGACTGTGGATCATGTGTGTTAAGGATTGTTTTTGGAGCAAGAAGTTTTGGTTTAGGTCGTGACTTGGGATTGTATGGAGTGCTGAAGTTGATGCTGATTTTGTCTCATGGTTGTGCTCCATCATTCTTTTGGCTCCCACAGAGTATACTGAATGGGTTCGTGCATTGTGCTACTCACTATATATGGCGAGCTTGCAATCTTCTCTGTTTTAAGGAGAGACTGTTGGACGAGAGGAAATCAGCAGAAGCGGCGTTGGTGGAGCTCCAGGATTTTCAGGTGCATGGCTCGATCTGCGCTGGGACAACACCTGTGTGCCACCAACCCCCTTCGGATAAGCAGTGGAAACCACCGCAGTAAGGAACGGTGAAGTTGAATGTGGATGCAACGGAAGTGAATGGGTAGTGGAAGAATGGTATTATGCTGCGTAACTCAGACGGGGAGGTGTGTCTTGCTTCTTCCTTACACTGTTGCTTTGGTTTGGGTATCAAGTTTTCAAAAGCCATGGGAGTTAAGAGCAGGGGCGGATCCAGGACCCGGGGTCAGGGGGGTTCAAATTTTTTAAATAAACACATCGATAAAAATATAATTAAAAACAACTCTAATATGTTTATACATCAGGAAGTATACAAGTCATAGTTCATACAAATAAGTGGGTTTTGGTGCAAATAAGTGCAAAACTTAGTCTACTAGTATAATTTAAAATTTTTAGAGGGTTAAAAAAAATTATATAGGAAAATAAAGGCAAATTTTTTTTGTTCCCTGGTTAAGAGGGGCTTGATACTGGCGTTGGAACATGGGTATAGGCCGCTTTGGGTGGAGTCAGATTCAGAAGGTGTGGTTCGAGCTTTAAATGGCCAGGCTATGCTTATTCAGGATATCAGAAGCATGATTCTAGAGTTTATCTCTGTTTCTTTTAGTCATGTTTATGGGATGCAAATAAGGTAGCTCATACCTTAACAAAGTTCTTAGAGTCTTCTTTAACTTGGTGGATGAGGTCTGGGTTTATAATATGCCCATTTGCTTTAACTCTTGTATTCGGTTGGATATTTTGTCATTTTTATTCCAATGAATCATATTATCATAATATTCCCGTCAATATTTTTTATTTTAATAACTTTTTCAAAATAGATATTAAACCATCAAAATTATTGGTATTATTTACTTTTTAAAATGGATGTTCAATATATTTTCATTAATCACTTTTAAATAAATTAAGATCCGTTTACAAAATTAGATGATTTTTAATTTTACTAGTTAATCTTAAAATATAAAACTCATATCGTTTTAAGAGAAATGATAATGATGAGAGTTGACACTACAAGAAAAATATGAATTGACATTGTAAAACCATTGGTAATGAGAAATTACGATGGCGATGACTAACAATAAATAATCCGTCGTTAAAACACTCATTGGTAATATATACGGACATTTTTTGGGAAAACGTCGGTATTTTACCAACGGATATAACCGTTGGAACGTTATCAAAGGTCTTGTCCGTCGGTAAAATACTGACAACCATTCTGTCAATATGTTACTATGGGTTAAGGGCATCGGTAAAAGCCATCAGTAAATTATTTACTGGGACGGAAAAGAAAAACCACATTTACTAGGGAAGAAAGTGCATTTTTGGTTGAAAAAAAAATCAATTTTAATTTTTTGCGCTCATCGTGATAATATAATAGATTGCATTCATCCAAATCCCATATGAATGCATGCATGTGCTTTTCAGTATCATAAAATAATTGTAGTTATCAGTTATGTAATTACCAAATGATGAAACTTCGTAGAATATTACAATTCCAACTCACTTATCTCTAATGTGATTTGGATGGTGGGTTATTTAACCCAAACTTTATCATGGATCATTTAGACAACCCCATATTACAAACTACAATTTGTAACACTATATTAAATTTCAGTGTTTGATGAGTATCTTATTGATAAATATTGAATTATCTCATTATTAGTATAAACACAAACATTGATATGGATTATTTATAAACAATAGGATCGAAAACATTATCATGAAGAGCGCAACGAATTGAAAATAATAAATTTTTTTACAACCAATAACAGAAATCATCCCTAGTTACACGTTGGTTGGGGAGAGAGGATTATAATGTTGTTTCTCTTACAAGTGTAAAAATGTGCCATGTCATTTTAATTTATAAAATTCTTAAATTAGTCCTCAAAATATTTATGTTATAAATTTTATGTTAAAAATACAATTACTTTTTTAGAAAAAGTTTTCTTTCTGGGAGGCATATCAAGTGAGAGGAATGTGTAATTGTGAGAGGTGTGAACATTAAATTACTGTCCTTGGATTATTTTATGCGGTTCAGATTTCTTAATTCAAATAAATTGGGCACGTGACCTTTTTTTTCTCACAGTGCAACGCACCTAGTAACCCATCCAATCTCAATCTCATCAAACCGTGCCTCATCCTCACTATTGCACACTGCATCCACCCCTTCTCCGGAACCTTGATCCTCTTATTCTGTGTCTCGCATAATTTTTTCTTTCACTCGTTATATTAGAATTAGGATTTGAGGTGGAATTCCAATTGTTTTCCAAGATCTTGATTATTGCTGGATATCCGGGTTCTTTTGCGATTTCTCCTCCACTGCTTCACTCGCAGATTGTATTTGCTTGATAATTTTGACCATTTGATTTTGCTGTGTATGAAGCTGGGTTGAGAGAGTGGGAAACAAAGGAGAATAGGGAGCATCGGGAAAGAAAGGTCACGTGCCAGGTTTATTTAAATCAAGAATTCTGAACCGTATGTAATAATCCAACAGCTGTAATTTAATGTTCTCACCTCTCGCAATAACACACTCCTCTCACATGATATGTCCCATACTTTCTGATTTTCAAATTAATTTTAACCTTACTGAAGTTGATTTTAAACATTTCAAGTTGATTTGGGACAAATTTTTTAATCTAATCCTTAATTTCTCCTCTCATCCACGTTCATCTTCGTCCGTGCCGTGGTGCATTTCCTATCCCTCCTCCATGATTGAAACCTAGATCCACAATACAACAATGCTATAGGATTAGAAAGCCCACAATAGCTGAGGTGCTTATAAATTCCCACATGTACCAAACATCAGCGGCTGAGCCACCGCCCGGCTCCTGGTCTGGCTCCTTCCTTTGGAGAGAGGGAAGAAACCCAAAAATTGAAGAATCCCTGGGCAATTTTGAGGGTCACAGGAGCATTTGTATATCCACAACAGTAAACGAAGCTAGCAGAAATTGAAGAAAGATGAATTTAGACACGGAAACAAGAGATACCGACAAAATAATGGAAGATGGTATGTTTATAAAAAGAGAAGCGAGTGAATGAAAAGGTTTAAAGTTCAAGTTTTTATAAAGAGTAAACAGTCAATTTTGGTCCTTGACTGTGTACACTTATGACGGACCAGTCCTCATACTTTGGAAATGGTCTTTTTTCGTCCCTGAATATGTCGTCGTCGGTCAAGTTAGTCCTTGATTGAGTTTTCCCTTGGTCCTCAGACGGAAAAGTCCAAACGTCACCATTTTTACCACATTGACTTGACATGTTATCAATGACTAACATTTTATTATGTCAATTTAGTCCCTAAAAAATTTAAAACTCTGAATTCATAAAAAATAAATATAAAAAATGAAACCATCTTCATCATCTTACCCAGAAAAAAAAAAAATTCATCTCTCAAATCATCTTTTTCATTTAATCTCTTTTCCAAACAAAAACCCCAAATCTAAATAAAACCCCAAAATTAGAAATTTCTAACCAAAAATACACAAATTTAGATCTGATTAAAATACCCAAATCTTAATCTAACCCAAAATTCAAACCTTCAGTCATCATTACCTTCCCCTGTCACCAAAGACCCAAGTTTATGCTTCCACGAAAGAACAACATAGATAAGTAAATTGCACTGTACAATCTGAATTGCAAGAAGTTGAAAAAAACAAGTCAATCATGGATAAGAAAATTGCACTGTACACAACTATTTTCAAATCCCAAATAAATAAAAATGAGCAAAGATCCAGAACAGTAAGACACGCACGTTGAGAACCTTCGCCAGTTCGACCGGCTCCACCACCGCGGCAATGGAAAGTAACAGATTGATTCAGAGATTGGGGGAAATTTTGGAATGTGAATGAAAATTAGGGGTATGTTGGTTACAAATAGGAATAGTTATTTTTGGATGAAGATTTGGAGATTTTTTGTTTTGTTTTTTAAAAATGATGATAGAAGAAGGTGAGATTGAGGATGAAGATGAAGATGAGTTTTTTTTTTTTTTTAAAAAAACTCGATTTCATAAAATTAAGAAGTAGCCATAGAGGCAAGAACATCATCAATCTCCGGCGGAGCCTCCTCAATCCAAACCATACAACCCAAACGAAAAGCTAAGGCCCCGTTCGGGGTGGTTTTCAGTTTTGAGTTTCAAAATTTCTACAAACCAAAAACAGTTTTTAGTTTTGATTTTTTGATTGATAGCTTTTTGGTTTTTAAATTCAAAAAAGTGTTGCAAACTTGAGATGATGAAACTGCTTTACATACAGTATCGTATATTAAACATTTTTTTAAGAAACCAACTGAAACATAAAAGTAATAAAAAAATACTAAAAATTAAATAAGTTATATAATTTACAATTTAAACAATGTAATTACTAAAAATTTTAAATTATATTATGAAATAATAAAAAATACGTAAAGGTGAAATGCAAAAAAAGACTACAAAAGAAACTAATAAAAAATGAAAAATAATAATATTAATAATAAAGTTTATAAAATATATCAAAATATAATACAAATATGAACAGTTTCCTATGAGGTTTGCCTTGATATATAGTACATGAAAAGTTTGCAGCATCACATTAAAATACTAGACTAGTGATTAAATCTAAAGGGAACCAAATACTTGTGTATATCAGTACTGAAGTTCACTTCTGATATCATAAAATGATTGGACACACCAAAGATTTTATGTAATTGACATACATAATATGACTACAAATTCCTCCTAATGGGGAAAAATCAACTACCCTGAATGCCCATAAATCACAACACAACCAATATTTCTAGTCTACACGAGAGCCACCACAACACTGCTTCTCATAGAATATTTCTTACCACATTTGCTTTTCAAATTTATAGATAAATTATTGTAATGACACTTAAAGAAATTCATAAACTGTTAACGATCCAAGAAAGAGAAAAGTACATAAGGCTAACGAAATACCATAGTTTTTCAAATTCACTCCAATATAGCTACAATGTTGCATTAGTTGCATCCCATAATCGTTGAGCCAAACGATCTCGAAATGTAGCCATTTGACGAAAAGATGTTGTAGTCACCTGTGGTGGCACATGTTCCTCTGTGTTGTTGTTTCCATTTGCCGCTTCATCTTCTAATTGAACATTTTCATCTGCATATTGTGTAAATAAAAGATCGTCCTGCATCTCCATTTTAATAAAATTATGAAGAACACAACATGCAAGTGGTATATACTTTTGTCTTTTCAATGCGTATGGCAGCATGAACTTCAAGATAGGAAAACGTGCTTTTAAGACCCCAAAACACCTTTCAATCACATTACGTAATGAAGAATGAATGTAGTTGAATAGCTCCTTTGGTCCTTGCGGTGCTCGTTGACCTCTATAATCACGCAAGTGATATCGTTCTCCACGATATGGTGAGAGAAACCCAGGCATATTGGCGTATCCAGAGTCTACAATGTAATATTTACCTGTCGGGGGAAAAGGAAAACGATTCTCAGCCTTATAAATAGTTTCCAAAAAAATTCTTGAGTCGTTTGCTGTACCCTCCCAACCAGCCATAACAAATGTGAACTTCATATCAAAAGAGCAACAACACATCATATTGATATTCGGATCAATTTTTCTCCCACGATATGGAATCTGCTCATCTTTTGGAATGCACGCTGAAATATGGGTACCATCAATTGCTCCTACACAATGCTTTATAAAATAAAAAAAGTATTAATACATAATTTTAAACAACATTAAAACATAATTTAGTATAATTACCTTGAAAAAAGGATAATATCTTGGATTGAACCGTATCTCTTGAGCAACTTCATCAAAGGAAGGAGGAACAATGAAGTATTTGGAAAGAGAGCAAATGGCTTTTAGAACTCTTTTGAAATGCCTATGAATAGTGTCCCCTGAGTGTTGAAATCGATCAGCTGCAAATCTAGATCGCACTGTTTGGCAGATGATGAGTAGAAATATTGCAACTTGCTCTTGAACACTTAAGAACCTAGTATCCTTCAATTTATTTCTTTCTTTCAACAAATCACACAGTTTAATGAATTGAGGTGGTGTCATTCGAAATGTATCATAACAATTCCTTGGATGACCAGTTAATACTTCAACTACCCATGCATGTCCTTTCAATTTTGAAATCCTTTGAGGTTGGGGTGTTGATTTAAACAAACTATTATCTTCCATGCTGATATAAAAACCAACAATAGTTAGAAACTCTTCTTCCTCATCATCATCAGAGTCATCTACAAAGTTCTTATTTATCACATCCATCACCATAATCCTGCAAGTAAACAATATTTTCATAACAGATCATGAATAATACAAATTATTAATTGTCTAAACTAAAAAGTGACACCATGAATAAATAAGATTAATAATTCTAACAATCCATGTCATCATGTTCACAAAAGGTACTAGCAATCATCCAACATGTCAAAATCAAAAGAAAAGCATAAAGATGCAAAATGTCAAAGATCATAGGCAAAGAAAATACAATGAATCACAAACTAAACTAGATTCAGAACAAAGTCTTTCTTCCGGTCATCACTTAGTTCCATAAACAAAGTTCTCCACATAGCATCTTCTTTCAAGAACTTCAAAGCCTTCGAAAAAGAAGCACCATCAATGCTTTCAAGTCCTTCAAGGACCCTTTAACAAGTCACTGTTTTTTCCATATCTTGCTCACTACTCTGGCCAACTGCTTCTGTGGAATTAGTTGATGGTCCAACCTGACTCTTGTCCATCCTCTCCATCTTCTTTTTAGTATGTTCTCCAAAAATTGCCATAGCATTAGCAAATGCCACTTGAGCATTCTCTCTTGCATTCCTTTTCCTAGTGTCCTTACTAACATGTGCTTTCTTTTTAGGTTGTTGGTCATCTTCATCTTTGTCAAAGTCTCCTTCACTATCATCATCATTACTACTTGAAGGACTTTTGGTAGAAGGGTGCTGATTTGCACCAGTAGCAGTAGTGTCCCCATAAATGACACACAATTTTTCATAATTCAAGCAACCCTTCTTCTTAAATTGCTTTGCAAACTTGTACTTCTAAAAAAGAAAAAAAAATCACTTCATTAGTATATTGTAAAATGATAACACAATAATTTATCACAATAACTAAATATCAAATTGGAACATACCTCACACAGTTTCTTCCACTCATCATCCGTGGCGATAATTTTGCCAGTGGCTGAGTTGTATCCAAGTCCAGTCTCCATTTTCAACAGATTATTAAAATCCTTCCATTTTCCCCTTAGTTGATTGAATTTTTCTTAAATTGATCATATGTGTATTCCTTGCCAAATTGGATTTTCATCTCCTCCTTGATACGCCTCCATGCATCCCTTGTTAGAGTAGTGGTTTGTCTATTACCCTTCTTAACTTCCTCCTCCATTAAACCAATAAAGTAGGATTCTATGTTTGGAGGCCATATATCTTTTTTGCATCCTGTAACCTCAACCACCTCATCCCCAACACCTTCATTCTCATTTGCCATCTATCAAAAGTAGAATTTAGAGAAAGAACCTAGCCTAGACAAAAAAGAATAGTTGAAACTAGCCTAAACTAAAACGTTATGTTTCATCACCATAGTTAGAAATAGAAAAGAAAGCAAATCATCATATCCCTAATTGAATGTTCAGTAAAAAATGTCTTATCATTAATATTATGCAGCTTAAAAGTACAATTACAATCAGTGACATCATAACACAAATTTGATCAAATAAACTCTCAATATGCCTTATCAGTTATGAATTGCATGTTCAACCAAAGAAGAGACTAATTCTATTAATGTAAGTAAACTTAATATAGAGACTATGAACAAAAGATAAAGACTAACCAGTAGCAGAAATCTCCTCTATGTAACTGCAACAGAAAAAAATCCCAATTAAGTCACATGAAAACCAAATTAGCAACAGTTCTATTCAAAAAGATCACAGCTTATTCTATTGTCATCAACTTGGTATCAATATTACGCTAACCCATACATGAATATATACAAAATTGCAGATTTTTTTTGGGATATTCTTGAAATCAACTTGGTATCAATATTTTGCATTCGATTCTGTGTTGAAAAAAAAATCAAAGAAGATATCGCAGATTAGGAAAAGAGGGAAAAGAGTAGAGAGACACAAAAGGCTGAGGATTAAAGAGAGATAAAAAGGAGCGAAGAAAAGTAAGGTGAAGAAGACACTCAGTAGAGAGACGGGAGCTTACAGCAATGGAGAACGAGAAGGGGAAAACCGCGCGTAATATAGAGAAGGAGGGAGCGAGATACGTGAGCGCGAGATATGCGTGCACGATTTCAGCGAGCAAAGTGAGGAAACAGAAAACAAATAACCTAAAACCTATTTTTATTGTTTTAAAATTACAGTCAAAACTGTTTTGAAATGGGCTTAAAACTGAATTCAGCACCAATTTAGCCGAACAGGTTTTGTTTCAAAAATCACTTTTTAAAACCATAAACTAGAAACTTGCAACCACCCGAACAGGCCCTAAACAAGCCAACTTATCCGCGGCAACATTGCCACTTCGACGAACAAAAGTAAAACTAAAAACATCAAAATTAGAAAGCATTAAACGACAATCACGAACAACGACATTCAAGTGCGACAAACCGTCTTCACGCCGCACCCAACAATTGTAAAGCACTAAACAATCTGTCTCGACCTAAACTCGCCGGAAACCAAGCTCCTTCGCCATACCCAGAGCCCATCGCATCCCCAAAGTCTCGACCAACACTGGTGAGAGAACCGGTATGAGGTTGAAGATGATGATTAAGTGATCAATATCAATATCAATAGATATTAGAAAAGAAGAATTTCTATAGTGACGTGTCATTCTCAGGTTAATTCTCAGTGACGTGTCATTCTTAGGTAATTCTCATAAAAAAAAAATTCACGTGTCATTCCATTATATAACTTCTCTTATGTTGTGTTATTTTATCTTGAAAATTCAATAAAAATAACATAAAATTTAATTAATACTCTAAAAATAAACTTTTTCTTCACCTAAAATTTATTCTCATAACAAATCTTGAAACCGATTTTTTAAAGGTAATTTTAAATCTGAGAAACTTTTTCATAAAATATTAAAATTTTAAAAGATTTTCCTTAATTATCTAAGATTTTCCTAGATTATGACACAAAACAGAAAACAAACCTTTTGATTTGAATTTCTCATACAAGTGGCTGAGCTCCGTGTAATTTGATTAGTCAACCCACCGCATCAAAATCAAAATATAAAAATTGAACAGAAGCTATCCAGGGGTGAAACATAGATATAAGGGAAAACATTAGCCACGTGTGATTTTAATTTTTTGGAGTTTATCGTTTTGTACCTCATAGATAAATGCTTAATAATCTCTCCGTCAGAAATTAACCTTCTTCTTCGGTTTTCTAACAACTTAAGTTCTGATTACATATCACTAATAAGACACAATGCTTGCTACTAATTTTTAACATTTGTTTGAGTTTTGACATCCTTAGGAACAAGGGTTAGAAGAGCAAATTAGTGACGTGTCAACTCCTAATGCATTCTGTTCCATGTGTCGAAACAAGGTTAATTTTCATAACTCATTTTCCGCGTGTCGTTATCACAGTCCGCTAACCTATATTGGATTCTATTATTTTTTTTTGAAAGTATATTAGATTCTATTATCAACTGATATCGTGTTATTTTTTTAAATTTAACTTTTAAAACATAGCCGTTTTTTTTAAAAAAAATAGAAAGCTATCAATTTAGGAGATATTAACCGAAAATTAATTTTGTCGTTTTTAACAGAGTTTTTGGAAGATGTTGAAAGCAACTAAATTAGTTCAATTGAAAACCGAATTTACCTAACGACTTTTAAAATTTATTTGATTCTATCAAATAAAAAAATCTAGACTATATTTTAACCGTTGTTTGAGGGTTTTGGAAATACTCCTAAATATATTAAGATATTTTGTTCTAATTTCATAATTGAATATCTTTTTAAGGTGCACCTCTTTTTCATTTATTATTTCAATAACTAATTACATAATTTAACCAAAATTTGTGGGTTTAATTTTCGAACAGATTGGAGACTGAAAAATGCAACCCCGTCGCCGCTACTCACAGGCTCACTGATTCACCTCATGGTCCTTTAGAGCTACTTCAAACCCTAATTTTGAGCTGCCAAGCTTATCTCTTCTTCCCTGATTTTGGAACTGCTTGGTGGCTGAAAACGAAATCCCGTTTATTTCTCAGTTATGACTTGCAGGTATCATCTAAAATTATTCTCTCAAAGATATTATATCATCTCTTGTTAATTCCTCTCTAAGAAATTAGTGTTTTTGAACTCAAATTTGTTCTTGACCATAAATTACTCCCCTCATTAATTGATTTCTTGACTGATAAGTTTAAAATCACCTAGTATTATTCTGTGCATATCGCAGGTTTTACGTTTCTCTTTCAATATGTTTCCCTTTTTTACCTTTTGAAATTCAAACCTGAGAAAAAAAATCTGAAATTTAATCATCAGTATCGATTTGTATAATTATTTTCCTAAGCGCCTATATTACTCTTGAATTGTCATGTGCATGCTTGATATTTTATATAAGAGTTTTTTGGGAGTCGTTTATGCTCACAAAAATCTGGAAGATTTTAGTTGGCTTAAAGAGAAAACTGCAACAGAACTAATGTCTTTATGCCAATATCTCATAAATCTGGAAGATGGTGGTTGGGGCTTAAAGAGAAAGTTGCATCAGAACTAATGTCTTTAGGCTTCATTGTGATTTGTTTATGACCACCTACGAAATCTGATTCACGAGAATGATACATGCTAAAGGATTTATACAATTTAATTTCTAGGTAAAATCCTTTTAGAGTTCTGATTATTTCATAGTTGTGAATGTCAGTTGATATTTTGAGTTAGAATTGTTAGGGGAAGGAAATAGACAAATCAATATTAACCATTTTGGTGATTCTTCTTGGCATCTTATGTTGTTAATGGTTGACTGATTTTGTTGTTATTTATGTATGTGCTGCTCAACTGAGTTTGTAAAACTGCAGTATGAGTAAAATATTTGATGACCCTATGGTTCACAGAAGTAGAATATATTTTTGTTTATCAAATCAGAATATGGAGAGAAAATTTTATTGAGTGTTAGCACCTATCTCATCTTTATATAAGCCGGAAGTGGTGGCAGTGGGTGTTGTAGCAATATCATTGATAGGTTGCTTTGTTGCTGTGAATTTTTTCATTTTTATTTATTCTCCTCTCTTCTCCACCATTTCTTCTTCTCCTCCCTTCTCTCAGGCTAATTCTCATCAATCATTCTCTATTTTCTCATTTCTTTCCCATTTTATTTTACTTTCTACTGTTGATTGCTGGGAGGAAGCAGAGTTTTGTCTCCCAACAGATTTGTCTCGAGGATAATACGCTTTTATGCAGCACATGTATTATCTTTCATCTAATTTATTCTCTTAGGCATTCTTTTTTAAAATACTCAGTAGAGTAGCAAAGAAGATGGTTATCCTTTACCTGCATTGAATTGAAACATGTTTCACTAATTTTATCTGAATTTCTCATGTGTAATGGGTTTTTGTTGCTATTCAGAAACTCTGTTGGATTTCACCTTGAGCCAATTAGCATTTCAGACTCTTCTAATTCATCTGTTGTTTAATATGTTGGTAATTCCTCATATCTATCATTTGTGCTATTGTCGTCATGTTCATGAAGAATGTCAAACGAGTTCCCGTTGATCTCAATCAAGCTTAGAAGAAAATATTTTTTGTCCACTTTGCTCATCATTTCTGACTCTTCTATTTCATCTGTTGTTTATTATATTTATAATAATCAAAGTCATAATTGATGTATCAAATACAATAGACATATTTCCCGTGTAACGCGCGGGTAAAAACACTAGTATTTTGTAATTTGAATTAATAAATTCAGAGTTTTTTTTAATTTTCTGAGGGGACTAAATTGACATAAGATATGAGTCATTGATGACATGTCAAGCCAATGTGGCAAAAATAGTGACATTTGAACTTTTCCGTTTGAGGGACCAACGGAAAACTCAATCAAGTATTAACTTGACCGACGACGATAAATTCAGTGATGAAAAAAGACTATTTCCAAAGTATGAGGACTGGTCTGTCATAAGTGAACACAATCAGGGACCAAAATGATTGTTTACTCTTTTATAAATGGGCACTTTGCAATGGAAGAGAAGAAGTGAAACAATGAAGGAAATGTTGTTTCTGTTAGTGAAATGTTGGGTCAAACCGTCAAAGTGTGAAGTGTTGTTTATGTCAGTGATAAGCCTTTGCTATTATGCCACCTCACTAGAAATCACAATTGGATAGGCTTATAGATAAAATTCACAAAATAAACTATGTTAGCTTCTATGCTACTGTTCTAGTTTCTTCTAATTGTTTTATCTTTAGTTTTTTTTTTGGTCAAGTTTTATCTTTAGTTTAGTTTGGGCCTTCAAGTGTATATGTTAGTTCAATTGGGACAACACAATTGTAATTTTTCCTCATCTTTTGTTTGAGTAAAAAAGCAACTTATCAAATTTTTACTAACCTCCTTCATTCTTATCACAATTTTAACTTTTAATCAGTTTTAATATTTTTTTTTGAATTCAGTTTTAATATATTTAATATTGGTTAAAGGTGATATATAATTTTTAATGTGATAAGACTCTTTTTAATGTGATAAGACTCTCTTTGGCATCCTCTCTACTACACTCCGTCTTTGATTTTTTAACGTAAAACTTAAGTTCAAATCAAATTATATATACAACTGACTTTGTATATCCCCTTCGTACTGCATACTTTATAAATCGCGTACCGCGTACTCGTACCCCGTACCACGAAGTATATGGCGAACTTGATAACTATGGATTGTGTGAGGGCGCAACTCCAAGCACACTGCTAGAGAGAGAGTCCCCACGTTGTATGTTAATACGCCGTCACTCTCTCGCGGGGTACTTTTAGTTACCCTCTTGGGTGCTACTCTGCTACTCGACACCAAGCGTGTGACTTTCACCTAAGCATTGACTTCCAAAGCCTGAAATAATAAGCGTAGCGGAACAATAAAGCGTAAGTGGTAATATTTAGGTTTGGGATAACACACTCCTACACAAATATATACATCACAACAAGTACACATCATCGCAGCGACTATATCGCAGAGTCTGCCGCCACCTAAAACATACATCACTAAGCCAAACCACACGACTGTCATCAGAGTCCTACTAAGCTTAGCTCATCATACAAGGGTACCACAAAAATAGCTCAGCGGTCATAAGAGTACATCTTCATCAGAGAACAAAAAAAAGACAGAACACAGGATATAAACAGACACCATCACTAGCTCCTCCTCTAGTCGCTAGGCCCCACATCCCACCTACGGGGGTGTCCCTCTCTACTCCTCCTCGTGTCCCTACCGGGTACCTCCTTCACATGCCCATTCTCCACGGGCATGTCAGGCTGAGGCTCCGGTGGTGGTGGTACAGCTGCCAAAGGAGCGGCGAAGTTTGGCATAGGTGGTAGCGGAGGCTCCTCCAAGATCTCCTGAGCTAGGAAGTGTGGGGGCATGATGAAACTGAACATCCGAGGAAAAGAAACTGGGTAACCAGGTACAGGTCTATCGAGATGGCGATACCAGAACAACGACATCCCTACATATGTACAGATACCGGTGTGAGGGTCAATATACCATCCCTCCGACGAGGAAAAGTCCGCTAGTATCATCTCAACTGGAAGGTCCATCTCCCTCAGCTATCTCTGTGTTATCTAGAAAAATAAAGCGTAAGGGTGAGCTACAGAACGACTTAGATATAAATCATATATAATATATCAGTCAGAAGCAAGGCAAATAATTATATTCGGTTAGCAATCAATCATCATCCTGCAACCACACACAATCACAGACAAATTACATAAGCAAATATGAGTTTATGTTATGCATGCCACCGTATCAACAAACACATATCACATATGATTGTTGGGCCCATTGGCTTCTCAAAGCCTCTCACTTCGGAACGTCACTCGGGAATATGGCGCCACCGGCCCACTCTTTACCGAGTCTGAATACTCTTTTAGCGTTTTCAAATTGCACTGCCACTCATGGTCTTACGTGCCACCTCAGGTATCTCGGGCATCCACACCGGGTGCACATCCGGGGTCTCAGGTGGAAGTTGCCGCTCGTTCCTACTCCTTATCCTACCTGCTCATGTTATGATGCATGAAAATTATTCAATCATCGTTCAACCATCTCCCCCTTATCCTGCCTGGAACCACACAAGGTTCGGTTACTCATATTTGAGTAGTTATCCTGGAGGCATTCTGAATTCGTAATCGAACCATCACCTGGAATACCTGTTATTCAGTGATCAACAAAAAAATATAGATTCATGCATAAACGATTTTATTATTACTCTAAGCCATTATCACCTAATTATTTTCTAATCAATTTCTCCTAAATGCAAAATCCTTGTTTGAAAGCTAAAGATAGATCTGTTGATCACTGAATAACTATTCCATGGTTCCTGCCACATAAATGCCTCCAAGACCCATTTCCCTGTATTTCTTTTCTCTGAGCCATAACCTGCACCTGTCTAATGCATCAATCAACCATACAAGTATCCAGCATTCACACACAACACCTGTATTAAAGTTACAACCATATCGAATAGCAATGATAATTAATAGCTAATTAAATATAATTAAACGCGATCCTCCTGCCAGAGAATCATATAATCATCATATCCTTGTAGCCTGTAAACTCCCCTTACCCAAAGGAAGTGAAGTGGATTGTTCCTGACCTGCAATATACACAATTCACAATACTTAAATTAACCACACAAACTAAAGTTCACTTAAGTCCAAATTAAGCTCTCTTTAAGTGATTTTAAAGGTCATGTTTCAAGGTCATAACATAAACAAGCACTTAAACCATATATTCATTAATATGATAGTCTAATGTGAGTCCATTAACATGTTCCAAATCTGTCCAGCTTTAGCACATAACGTAAAATGCTAAATTAAACCATGTTAAACCAATTTAAGCCCTTTTTGAAGTCATATAAAAATCAATCATCAAGGTCTGAACATGATTAGCCAATTAATCTC
Source organism: Lotus japonicus (assembly GCF_012489685.1). Taxonomy (NCBI): domain Eukaryota; kingdom Viridiplantae; phylum Streptophyta; class Magnoliopsida; order Fabales; family Fabaceae; genus Lotus; species Lotus japonicus. Next base: position 47,634,611 of record NC_080045.1, on the reverse strand, counting down.
TGAAGTCAGGGGTTCTCAGACCATAATAAGGTCTCTTAATGCTGGTCCAAACCTGCACACACCTTAATACAGCAACTTAACTCATTTTTATGTCAAATTGAAGCATTTTTAAGTTTGATTAATTATCAATAACTCATCTATCGACACAATCAACCAGCAACAGAGGATATTAAGACCTTAGTGGGCTGTAAAATAGAGCTACCAGAGACTCTAAACCTCTGGTTCGTGCTCCTCCTTCCCGTGTCGTGAAAGAGAGCAAGGGAGGTGATGAACTTGTTCATCACACCCTCTTTTCCAGGTCTGTGCCCACAAGCTGCATAAAATCATAATCTAGAACCTATTTCATGATCAATACATGTCCAGTAATGCAAAAAATGATTTAGAATACATTGGTCATGAAGGTAAGGACATGCATGAGAGCAAAATTCGAATTTTATAAAAGCTCTCTGTTCGTTAGGAAAGGCTTTGAATTTCGCAAAATAAACATCATATTCGGACTCAGAGCATCGAATAGAGTCAGGAGAAGGTCTTTTTACCGAATTCCAAGACGAACTCCGGCAAAGCTGGCCGGAGAAGATGGCGGTGTGCGGCGGCCGGTGCGGCGGTGGAGCGAGTGGAGGGTAGGACTGGCTTCGTTTCCTCCTCACGAACACAATGGAGGTGATCTCGTTAAGTGGGTATCAAAGAGCAGAGAGAGAGGCAGTTGCAGGTTTGAGAAGTTTGAGAGATGAAAGGAAAATAGTGTGTGAGAGGGAGAGAGGAACAGATTGAGTAGAGTAGAAGAGGAAGCTTCTGAATTGTGTGGAAAATTTTCCACCCAACACCTCTTTATATAGAGGGCCCAAGCTTATATGTCAAGCTTTATCCCACAATAGAACTCATATCATAAAAATAGAGTTTTTGATCTTGTAGTATGAGTTTGGCCATTAAAATTTCATGCAAGCATATCACCATGTTCAGAAATATGATGAAGAGAAGTATGGTGATGTGAGGTTGAACAATAGGATTAGGTGCTGCATTCACGTTTCAATCCTTGAACTCTAGAACTTTTCAAATAAAAGTCCTTACGTTCTTCCTTGTTTCAAACTTTAGTCCCTAAAGAAATTGCTAACTCAAAAATAAGGGCTTAAGTCATAAAAATATTAGAAATAAATTCTGAATATATGTAAAATTATTTCTAACTATTATTTAATTATTCTTAAGCTAGTAGGTCTCAAAGTGGGATGTTACAGATTGTACTTATATGTTTGAGTTGAGTGTTTAATTGAGAGTGAGACATATTTGTCATTGCAATAGGCTATTCACGCCGCAACATCGCAATGTCTGAAACCGCAGCACCTGCAATCGCAATCGCAGTTCAAAACTCTGGGTCAGGCATCAGGTGCGAGTATTTAGGCTTAAATTTTAAAAACTCACAAGGGGCTTGCCGCAGAACTGCTTCTAATCAGATAAAAAAATTCTTGTGGCGGAGTAAGGCTCAAATGATTTATGCAATTGCAAACGATGAAGGACGAATAAAGGATTAGGGTCTACATCGGCGACGGAGTGAACACTCGAAGTGAAACCAGATAACAATGCCCATGAACTACGATTAGAAACAAGCACAGTTATGAACTCAAAGAATTCAGAGAAGAAGAGTAAGGAAGGTGAAAGAAACCTTCAACTGAATATCAATTTTACTCTATGAATCTAATCAGATTACAGGGGAAGAACACTATAAATAGTGTTAATCATTTACTATTCTAAATGTCATTTAATTAAAAAATTATTTTTTTCAGTTAAAATTAATTTAGAAATGTCATGTCATCATTTTCAGTTAGTTTTTAGACGGAATTTAGCGGAAAACCAATTTTGCAACCGGGTGTAAACATCAAGGTTATTTTTTACTAATTTTGAAGTTTGGGGACGATTTTTGTAGGAAGACCAAAGTTGGGGGACCAAAAGTGCAATTAAGCCTTCTTAAAAATAAGAACTCAGTTCTTATATAAGGAGTTTTACTTTTTGAGTTCTTAGCATAAAAAATTATTTTTTCTCTCATCCAAATTACTTTATTACTTTATGAGTTCGTTTTATTACTTTATGAAAATAAAAAGTATAAATAATGTGGTTGATGAGACCAAATGAATAGTGATAAGAACTAAGAACTCATGGTTGGAGGAAAATTGCTTGAGAGTTGCTTAAGCACATGTGGCAATACAGACCCACATGAATATATAGTACTAAGAACTAAGAATTAAGAACTAGCATTGGAGATGCTCTTTCTTATTCCATTTTCCCTAACTAACTATCCAGTTGTAATGCCACCAGCTCATCTAATTACTCTAACCGACACTAACTAATCAAGGTATTATTACATTCAGAGCCTTGAACTCTTCCTACTTAGCATTTCTAGTCCCTATACTTTTACACCCTCCCACAAGCTGGAGGTCGAAAAAACAAATTGATAAAATTGAATAACTTACTAAGAAATAACTTCCGAGAAGATGAGAACAAAATATTGGAATATTATGTGAACTATCATTTTGCATCTCGTAGAGTCGTAGGAAAGAAGTTAAAAATATGGGGGTTAGTCATATTAATTATTGTATAAGATGGTCATTCAATGAATCATTGATCAATTAGCATAAGCTAAAGTTGACAAAGACCAATACATGGCATGTTAAAAATTAAAATACCATGTTATATGCTAGATGCACATGCAGCTTAGACTGTCGATGAGTCCTCTAACCACCAATGATTTCAAGGGCACTAGAATTGACAAAACTAGGGGTGTAAGCGGGTATGATCCGATCCGTGAATCCGATTAAACCGATCCGAACCGAACACATTATGGTGGGTTGGATTGGATCAGTGGATTGGTTCAGATTTTTTTTACTGAATCCAATCACCATCGGTTCGGGTATCGGATTTAGGGATTGAAAAGCCGATCAATCCGAACCAACCCAATGAACTGAGAATTTTTTACATTAAGCTCAAACAATTTCAGCCCATTACATTACATATTTATATTTGTATTAGAGATGTTAGTTTTATTTAGATTATATGAGTTATGTAATTATCGAATGTTTCGTTCTTTAAAAATGTTGAATTTTTCTATATTATTTATAATTTTTCACGTTTTTAGAATAACTTTCGTGCATATATCCAAATAATATTTTTTTAATTCAAATCCGACCATCCGAACCGAACAAATCGGATTGACATCCGGTTGGTTTGATTCGGATTTAAAAGTATAAATCATGAAATCCAAACCAACCTAAACCGAACATGTTTAATTGATTCAGACATTTTATCACCCTAAATCTGAACCAATCCTATCTGATTACACCCATAGACAAAACATGTAACAACACATTAATTTAAAAAAGAGTTGTTCCATAAATAATTACTTAGAATGGGTAAAAACAACTAGGGCTTGATCCTATCAACTAGGTAAAAGATGATCGGAGAGACAAAATGACAAAATGCAAACACACTTAAATATTAACAGGAAACAACGACAAAGGTGATAAATAACATTTGCATCTCCATCTTGTTTTCTTAGACCGCTACCATTGGTCATCTTCACGAGCAAATCTTCAGCACTCCCGTAGTATTGAGGACTCAATCCTCTACTCAAACTTCCTTGTTTCACTTCCAGTTCCAGGGGAAATACCTCTTCTTGTTTACTTTCTTGTTTTGCTTCTTGGGGTCATAACTCTCTTTATACTTTGCTTCATCAAAGTTACTAGGCAGTGGTAGTGGTAATAGACTCTCTCGGTACAAATCATGATGTTTAACAAAACCTTTGTAGGGCAAACATATGCGATACTCAACAATGTGTGCCTTGTCATTAAAATTTTATTTCATTAGTTCTCCGGAGCCACTTGATCCAAAAAGACCACCACATCTAGTGAAGCATGTAGGTAAAAAGTGGTTGTATGCAATACTAGTAACCGGTAAAACAAAAGATTTAGTCCAAGAAGACGCCACTTTATACTCTTTCATGACCCAGATTTCAGCCTTTTCATCTAAATCACCTCTACCTTCATAACAAAGACAGAGGTATTCTCCCATTACATTCAAATGATATCGCCTTCGTGCCAATTCAGGTGACGGATAATATGGCTTTCGCGCCAATTCCGCCACCAATTCAGGTGATAGAGGAATCTCGGATAAACTTCTATCTATCAAATGAAAGGCAAGAACTACATGAAGCTTTGTAGCCGGAGAGAAAACCAACCAATGAAGCGACTCATTCAATAGTATCCCAGCTCTGAAATCATATCCGAGATCCAGATATTCAAATTGAACATCATCATCACCATGAACACACTACTAGAAAAAGTATATTGTTTACACGGTTGTCAGCTGTGTTAAGATTGTTTAATTTGAAGGCGAAAAATGGATGGAGTGATAAAAGTTTCACTGATTTGCTTGGATTGTTGAAAGAAATGCTTCCAGAAGGTAACACAATGCTGAATCGTCATTATGAAGCCAAGAAAGTATTGTGTCCGATGGGCATGGAGTATGAAAAAATACATGCATGCCCTAATGATTGCATCTTATACAGAAAAGAGTTTGAAAACTATGATCATTGTCCGAAGTGCAAGGCCTCACGCTACAAAAAGAAATATGGTGATTCCAATGATGATGTGAGCACAAAGGGTCCTCCTGCAAAAGTGTTATGGTACCTACCAATAATTTCAAGGTTCAAGAGATTGTTCTCTAATGCAAATGACGCAAAGAACCTTAGATGGCATGCAGAAGAGAGAATTGATGATGGAAAAATTCGCCATGTAGCTGATTCTTTGCAATGGAAGAATATTGATGGGAATTTTGCCAAAGAGTCGAGAAACCTTAGACTTGGACTTGCTACCGATGGAATGAATCCATATGGTAATCTAAGTTGTAACCATAGTTCATGGCCTGTTCTCTTGATAATTTACAACCTATCTCCTTCGTTGTGCATGAAGCGTAAATATATGATGTTATCTATGATGATTCCGGGCCCAAAACAACCAGGAAACGACATAGATGTTTATCTAAGTCCACTGATTGATGATTTAAGATTGTTGTGGGAGCAAGGAGTTGATGTTCTTGATGCGTATTCCGGTGAACATTTCAATATGCGTGCCATGTTGTTTTGCACCATCAACGACTTTCCGGCATATGGTAATTTGTCTGGTTACAGTGTTAAAGGGCATAAAGCGTGTCCTATTTGTGAGAAAGATACAAGTTACCATCAACTTAATAATGGAAGGAAGACTGTTTATCTTGGGCATCGAAAATTCTTAGACCGTTATCATCCATATCGTAAAATGAAGAAAGCTTTCAACGGAAAAGCAGAGCATGGTCTTGCTCCAAAACCCTTGACTGGAGAGGAAGTTTATCAACGACAACAACATGTGAATGTTGTCTTTGGAAAGAAACAAAAGAAGCCTGCTGAAAAAAATATATGGAAAAAGAGGTCGGTGTTCTTTGATCTTCCATATTGGTCAAGTCTTGATGTAAGACATTGTATTGATTTGATGCATGTAGAGAAAAATGTTTGTGATAGTCTCAACCGCTGACAATGTTCAGAAAGTGTTACTTATGTTTTTGAAGGAGCAAAAACATGTATTTTTACCATTAGAACATGAAGCTGAGATAGAAAACTTTTGGATTTCACCAAAGTGTATTAAAGAGTTGTTGGTGGGTTCGGCTTGGCTTGACGTTTCTATTCTACAAGTTTGGTGCACGTAAGTACACTATCATTTCTACTATTATCTTTTATAACTGCAATATTCAATATTAATTTCAAATTTATTCAGGTATATCCATCGTCTATGTATTGAAAGAAACAAATCAGATGTGTTTGGAATTTTGGACCCAGTCATCTTGAGTTTAGCAGGTCCAAATATCCAAAAGTCTAAAAGGAGAGTTCAAACACACATACTATCTAAGTTACGTGATTTCAACAAAGTGTGTTACTTAGCACCATATCTTGCTGAGTAAGTATATGTAAATTTGTCATTTCTTTTATTTTTTTTAATCCAAATATATCTTACTTGACAGACTTATTGTTCTTCAACGCTTACAATGGGCATTGGCAATTAATTATCATTTGTCCTAAACACAATACCTTAGTACTCCTTTGTTCATTACACAAGGATCTTCATTCACCAATGAAGGATATTGTTATGAGGTAAGTGTATATTTTATGTCGCTTTTGTTATATATTTATGTCCTATTACCCTGAAATGTTTAATTTTCTTTGTTGATTGTTTTCAATTTTTTTGATATAGAGCTATGGAGATTTATCAATTGGCTGAGGGTAGTAAAAAAAGGGCTGAATTGGTTCGTCCCAAAGTAAGTGTAGGGTAGATTATGGTTGCATCTTGTTGTTGTTGTTTTGATATATATTAAGTGTATAAACATCGAATTCATTTGTAGGCAAGGTTGCAGCCTAATGGGAATGATTGTGGATATTATGTGATGAAGAATATGCTTGACATTGTCTCTGCTAATATTACTAAGTCTTGGAATGAGGTATTTTAATTTTATGATAAGTTAAATGTTTGTCTCTTAATTAGTTTGTCTCACTGTTTGAGTTCTTCATCAAAATGTCACAAACCTTGTATTTTAACCCATTGTACAAATTGTAGGTATTCAATGATCCAACGACATTAACAGAAGAAGAGTTGTATGATTTGCGAAACAGTTGGGCAACTTGTTTTCTAGAGTTGATTAAACCTTAGAATTTATCAGGTTTATGCCTAAACTGTCTGAAAAACCTTAGCTCTCTTTGTATTGTGCTTTTTTCTGCACCTGCATTTGTCTTTGCTGCACTTGATGCGTGCGTACGTACCTTGTTATACTCTAGTTTTTTATTCTCTTTTGTCTTTGTTTTGGCTATATGTTGCTTGTTGAGTTTGTTTAGCTGATATACTGATCATATCATTAGTTTGTTTATGCTAGATTGATTGAATTGCTGGGAATTTTGCTGATATGGACAGTAGATTGGTGGAGAGATGATTGAATGGATTCATATGAGGCACTTTTTCTGCTGAATTGCGTGGCTCAGAATTTCAAGTGGTAGTGAATCTCTTTTTGTTGTATTGGTGGTCTTGGAGGCTTGGTAAAATTTGGGATAGGCAGTAACATTTGGGCAGTTTGTTGCCTTTGGATTAGTAGCTTTAGAGTTCTTACTATCTTATTGCTTTAGTAGTTCGAGACTTTACTACCTTAGTCTTTTCTTTAGCTTAGCTAGTTTATCTTTAGCTTAGCTAGTTTTGGTTACTTTGTATTTTGGCTTTGGACCGTTTCCTTGGTTTTTTCCAAAAAATATTTGGCAATGCATGATCAATTATTAATGATCAATGAATATTCAGCTCAAATTACTGTAAAAAAACTAAAAAAAAAAGGAAAAAAAAGGACATTTCACCTCGGTTAGAAAATCAGCTGATGTAAAATATGTATATAAAAAAAAAAAAGAGTATTCACATCGGTTGCGAAAAGAACCGATGTGAAATGTCTAACTTTCCACATCGGTTATTTCCTACCAACCGATGTGAAATGTATACTTTTCACATCGGTTATTTGATTCGCCCGATGTGAAAAATTACTTTTCACATCGGTTGTACAACCGATGTGAAAAGGTGGTGACATACTACATCACCCTTACTTACATCGGTTATGAACCGATGTAAAAAGTGATTTTGGCCTGATGTTAAAAGTAGTTTTTCTAGTAGTGACAGGGACGGATGTATGTACAAAGTTATGAGGGCAAATGCCCTCACTTGATTTTTTTAAATATCATTAGAAAAAAAATTGAGTAGTAAAAGTATGTGATTTTTTATGTCTTTTTTGGTAAAAAAATGTCCTCATTTGTGTTTCATATTGCAAAATGCCCTCACTTGTATTCCACATTGCTAAATGCTCTCACTCGAGTAGTAAAAGTATATGGTTTTATATGATCTCTTTGGTAAAAAAATGTCATCACTTGTGTCCCATTTGGTAAAAAATGCACTCACTTATAATAGTATATATTAAATTTTTTATATAAATTTATATGTATATATTGCCCTCACAACATCAAATTTCTGAATCCGTCACTGACCATGAATGACCGGAGGCACATTGGTTTTCAATGAGAAAACCTGAATAGGAGGGTCACCCAATCCTATAACAACTAGCAAATAGTCATCACTTGATTCTTCATACCCAATACCATGTAGAAAATCAAACGATGGTCTAGTGTACATTCCGGACACTAGAATTTTCCTGTGAGTACCGGTTGATGGGTTCCATACAGTGATATTACCTGACCTTTTATGGGCTAGAAATACAAACCCTCTACAAGAGCCAAATATCTGAAAACAAGGGTCTCTACAGGGTTCTGGAAGTCTGAGATTTACAAAAGCAGAATTATCATAAAGCGATGGTTCTACATCCACAGATTCAATTTCAAAAGAACAAAAATTTCTTCTAAGAAGAACACGGTGGGTGACAACAGCCGCTAGGTCAAATTGGGATTTAGCGAAATGAGGATTACACACGCATTTGAAGTGTAAAAGAGATTTCACCGACGACCTCAATCGAATTTCTACCACTAACTCGTGGGGGAGACTAGGGTTTTCCATTAGCGTTCCTCTTGTTGAGAGAAAAGGGTTCTAGTTTTTTTGGTTTTCTAGTTTATATTTTTTTTAAGATATTGTTTTATTTTAAGGTAAATTCAAAATTAAAATCAAATTCTTTGAGGCAAATTCAAATTCAAGATAAATCCAATTTAATTTTGGAAAATTTATTATTGAACAACTTTAAATATTTTACTTTTAGTAAAATATAAAATATTTTCATTCCTTATGTAACAAAAAAAAATATATGTAAAATATTTAACTAAGAAAATATCATTATGTAAGATTTAATTTTCAAATTCAAATCAAATCCAATTTCATTTGAAATTATAACAAATCGAAACGTTTATCATCTTCCCTATTACCAGTAAATAAATCAATCGTTATTATATAAGAAAAAGAATCATAGTTTTTTTTTTGAAACTAAAAAAGAATCATTTGATTTTTAAATTGAAAAAAAATAGTTAAAATCGAGATGGTTTAGATTGGATCAATTTTAAACTTACGATCAATCAATTTAATGATAAAATTGGAAGGTGGTTGTTGTGGTACCTTAAGCCAGATTAAGGCGAGGTACCCAAAATTAGTTGATTCGATAATAAAGGTTCATGTGTCAGTTAAAATTTTGATTTTGTTCAATTTACGCGCATCTCCATCACCATCATTTGTTTCCACCACTCGTTCATTTTTCATTAAAAAATGACTTTCATGAGATAAAATTAATTGATAAGTAAAGTAAAATCTAAAAATATGTAGTATTTACCTTGAATAACATGATAATAATCTATTAAATTACTTAATACAGGTACCACAAAAAAAAATCAGATAGTTAGAAATCGTATCTTTTGATTCCAAGTAAGAGTTTCAAAAAAAAAAGGATTCCATGTACGAATATGTACCCAAAAATATCCATGTAAAATTACCATTATTTGATTTTTAATCCCTGTTTTTTTTTTACAGTCTAATCCCTGATTTTTAAAACTCCATTTTCTGAAATTATCACTATCCTCTATCCAAGCCTTTTTTTTTCTTACTTTTAGAATAAACTCTGTCTAGGCTTCTATAGAATATGAAACAATACATTAACTTGAAAAAACGTTTATGCGGAAAAGGTTACCTAAGAAAGGTAAAAAAACCTAGGGCTTGACCCTATCAACAATTTAAAAGATTTATTCGTTCAAATAAGTTTAGGTCTAGAAACTAATGTAAGGATTTTTTAAACAAATGAGTCTATGCATCGTTGTTTGGTTTGCGCCGTGATTCTCTTGTGTCAGGTTGTATGAGCTAGAGATTTAATGGCAAGGGTGATGCTCCCTTTGCATAAGCTGGTTCTTTGCTCAGTTTTGGGCGTTCTTGTTCGGGGTTTTTGGTGTGTTATGTGCTTGTCGTTAGCGGTTATGGGCTTGAGGTGTGTTGGTTGGGCTTGTTGGCGATGGTTTTGGGTGCAGTGAGTTTCGCGTTGCTCATGCTTTCTAGGTTGCTACCTTTGGTCGATATCTTGTGCTAATTCGCTTTCCCCCAATGCCGAGATGGGCGCTTATCTTTTTGTTGGGTTTGCGAGGCTTTCTCTCGCCGCATCTAGGTCCTCGACGGATGCCACTTCTCGTTGGTTGTTTTAGTGCTTGATCAGAACGTTAGGCCCTTTTGGTTGCGGCTCTAGGTTATGTTGTTGTCTTGTAATGTTTTATGGGACGAGCTCGATTTTAGATTTTGCTTTAATTTGTAGGATTGGAGGGTCTTTTGCTCACATTGTTATGTGATATTTGTACTATGCATCATTATCTATCAAATAATATTTCTTTGTTTCAAAAAAAAATCAACGTTGAAAATTTATTGGGACTAAAATTAACTTTACTTTACCATAATATTATCATGGATTTCACCGAAAATAAAATACTGTTGAACATGAAGGCAATGAAAACTGGCTGGGATCAGGTGCTTTGAAGGATAAGTTTGGAAGACTCTTTTGCCTTTCTACTCAGCAGCATCACACATTAAGTCAGATGGGAGCTTGGGCTAATGGCACTTGGTTTTGGGATTTAAAGTGGAGAAGGAATTTACTGGATAGAGAGAACAGTATGGTCACTGATCTTCTGAACTCCATTGCCTCTATTTCTCTAGCTGAAGGTGTTTTAGATGATTGGACTTGGACAAAAGAAGAAAGGGGCTTTTTTTTCTGTCAAATCTGCCTATCTAATGTTACAAGGGGAGGTATCAGAACCTGATAACCATTGCTTCCAAAAACTTTGGGATGTAAAGGCACCCTCCAACGTGCTTGCTTTGGCATGGAAAGTGCTATTGGATTGAATCCAATCAAAGGTAAACCTCAGTAGAAGAGGTATTCTTTTAAATCCGTCCCAAATGCTTTGTCCTTTCTGTGATCAATTTGAGGACACAACTATGCATCTCTTATTTAATTGCATCCGTTCTTGGAAAGTGTGGCAGCAAGTGCTTCTATGGCTGGGTATTTATACAGCTTTGCCAGGGGAAGGGAAGATGCATTTTATGTCTTTCCAGGAAAGTAGTAGCGCAAGAGACAGGAAAAGGGGAATGTGCATCATTTGGCTCTCGACTGTATGGTTTCTATGGAACCTCAGGAACAGAATCACCTTCCAAAACGAAACTGTTGATTTCTCCTTGGCTCTTGATACCATCCAATTTAAATCTTGGTTATGGCTTAAGGGCAAAGTAAAAGGTTTCTGTTTTTCTCCTTATGAATGGGATTCAAATCCATTAATCTGTCTAGGGAGTCTCTAAGGTTACTAGTTGGCTGTGGTGTGATTTGCGTGGAGAATCTATTATAATATAGTAATGCTGAAGCGCGGGCTGTGACATCGCCAACCCACTCTCTTTCCATTCCTAAGGTTTGCCACATCATATTATAGTCCCACGTGTCAACTTCTATTACTCCAACATTGTTATTGGGCTGTAGCTATTCTCCACTTTCTCATTTTCATCTCCTAATTGATCAACCCACCCATGAAACTTTTACGTTATTTTCCCCACTCTTAATTTACACAACTTTTTGTTTTCCAATTCAATTTTCACCTAAAGCATTTATTTTGAAACTGTCAATCAATATCCTCTTCACAAACTAGCAACAGTTTGCATCACAATGAATTGCAAATTTCAGATCACATTCACAGAGTACCATTGAATGATAACGTTTTTGCATCACCACTCCTTCTTCAAGAACCAACGCCCTCCCTTTCCCTTTTCCTAACTCTGCTCCTCCTCCTCTCCACCGCCTCCTTCTCCCAAAGGTAAAATTGCAGAAAAATGCCCACCCATTTCTCTCTTTTCACCAATTTCGCTTCTCACAATTTATAAATATAAAAAAGTACATTGCTTGACACTGTTTTTTCCACTTTTTTATTTTGCACTAGCAAGGACTTGAGGAACAAACACGTCTGGTCCAAATCTCTTGGCAAGGAAGTTCAGGCACTTCCCCTTAGCCATTAAGTTATGCAGATCCTATATTTTTTCTTTTTGAAATGGATCTTATATTTTTTCACTTATATATACTAGCAGTTTTTTACTCACGTTGCTTTTAATTTTTCATTATTTGATGTTGTTTTTTCCCTGTTGTTGTAGGGCCTTTCTCTACAAAGGTTTTTTTTTTTTTTCATACAAGGAATGTGACTACTAACTACCTTATTTATTTGGTATGATACTGCTTATTTGATTTTGGGAATACATTGTCAGTTTTTATTTTCAATAATGATTATAAAGCTGGGCATCCCTTTTCTATGTGTCTAATTTTTAAATTATAAAATATGCTATCCGTAGTTACTATTTCTGATACACAAATACTCTACATTTTTCATTGTAAAATTGTATTTTTTTTTCTTCTTTCCTTTGGGGGTTATCTTACTTGCATTTTGTTTGTTTGATTGATATTATGGAATTTGCTCGTGAAGGTGAAAAGGCTGTAGCACAACTAATGGGCACTAGGAGGTATCATCATATTGTCAAATTTTGTTACTTGATTCTGAATTTTATAGTATTTTATTTTATATTTTCCGATGTATCAAAAAAGTATTTTATTTTATGCGTCTTTCTACTCCATGCATCAAAGAAAAAATAATATTAAATGAGCATTTTTGCATGCTTTTCTTTGTACTATTAAGTATTTACAAGCTCCGATTCCTTTCAAATTAAAAAAATTGAAAAATAAAAATAAAAGGAGCTTTTTTGCATACTTTTCTTTATCGTGTATAAACTGCAAGCTAATATGCCAAAAACAATGGCTAAATAAAAATTGTTTTTCTCACCGCGCAACGCGCGGGTCTAAGTCTAGTTCTTTTTATCTTGAAGGCTTGGATCTGTTGTTAAATCTGGGCTTCTCTCTTGCGGCATAAGTGTTTAGTTCAGATTTCTATTCCTTGTTTGATCCTGTTTCTTTTCTTTTCTTTCCCTGTACAAGGGTTGGGGTACCCCAGTACCCCTCTTATTTATACATACACATTTTGCTGATAAAAAAATATAAAAAGAAGGCAATGAAAAAACAAACAAAATGAATGGAGAGACAATAAAGTTATACAGTGAAATTAGGTAAGCATCTTTAATGCTAGTAGGTTAAGTGTTACTTATGACTAGACAACATGTTATTTTTGGTGCTTGCTGTGGTACCTTAAGCCAGATTAAGGCGTGGTACCCAGAATGATATAAATTAATATAAAAATAATACAATTTGAACTTAAAATAAAATGATGGATGAAGATTTGCAAGGTTCAACATAGGTGAGGCATGGAGAAAGAAGATCCTGACAAGAAAAGATCTTAGATGATCTCTCAAAGTTGAAAGTTAAACATAAAACCCTAGTTTTTCAAATCGTGCATTGAACAGTATAAACAAACTTAAATACAATATGTTATTAGTTCATTGAGTCATTGAACTTAAATTCTTAAAAATTGCAACAATAAATCATCCATTTTTTTTAAGAAAATAACAAAATTATAACTTAAAGTACTATACGAGGTACCACACCCGAAAAAAATATGGGTACCACAGAATTCACCGTTATTTTTATCCATTGAAGTAAGTAAAGATGATACTCCAAAAACTTAAAATAAAGTTTGAAGCTTCTATATGCAACCGGACCATATGATTAAAATAACATTCTTTTTCTCTTACCCTACAATATAACCATTGAGGCATGCAACCGAAATTGAAATACAAATTAAAAAAAAAACATAAATATATGGGATCCTAAAAAAAATCTACCTTTGAGCAAAACTAAAAAAGTTACTTGTGAGTGACTTAAATCTCATGTGGTATTTTGAACACGTAAAAACATTGTTAAACAACCTAAATAAACAACTCATATTATGGATACAGGATACTTTAGGCGAGTAAAAATATGAAGTAACATTATCACTATTAACTAATGGGACGAATGTTTACACATCACATATTGCTTCTAGAGATGAAATAGTTTGTGCTCATAACTTTCAAGAACCAAAATGACTATTTACTCTCATATCCTTGACTAACCTTGCTAGGAAGTAGGAAAAAGTATGGTATTTCTTTTTTTGTGATGCTTAATACAAAGAGAACCAAAGCAAAACAAAACAGAATAAAACCCTCTACTGCCTAACTATCATGGTACCCAAGGAGTTGGCCAGGAGCAAGCCTCCATGTCAGGGAGGGAATCCTGGACATGGAGGAGCTGTAAGTCTTGGGACGCACCCGCCTTAGCCAAAAAATCAGCACAATAGTTCCTTTCACGAAGGATATGCTCCACTCGAACCACCCAAGCGCGCTTCAACAACCCACAAATATTGCTAATGAGGACAGCAAACACATGATGCTGCGTAGGGGGAGCACGCACCAAAGAAATAGCCAGCATTGAGTCGGAAAAACACATATTTTAATTCATTGACATTTTATTTTGTCTTTTATCTCATTTTACTCATTTCTTTTCATATCTCTCTTCTCTACCTATTAAATTCTCTATCACTTCTTTCATTTTCTTTGCTTCTCTTTCTATTTTTCACAAGTGTGTAGAAGTAATCATATTAGAAATTGGAAGGCCTATACTCAACCACAAAAGCTAGCTCAAGAGTTGAGGTTTGCACTACCCTTATAAAGCTTATCTTGGCTCTATCTCTAGCCAATGTGGGACTTCTAACACACCCCCTCACGTCCAGGATTGAACAGACTGGAACGTGGGATCAACAACGGGTGGCCCAAATATGGGTGGTCTCCACAACAAATGGATCTAGGATAGGCTCTGATACCATATTAGAAATTGGAAGACCTATACTCAACCACAAAAGCTAGCTCAAGAGTTGAGGTTTGCACTACCCTTATAAAGCTTATCTTGGCTCTATCTCTAGCCAATGTGGGACTTCTAACAATATTTAATGGTAATATATTTGCAACTAAATCATTGTATTCTTGATCCAATGATATTTGGAGACATGCACGCTTCCTATTCTCTATTCCTTACTATCTTTCACACTAAAACAATTCAAATTGATGTCACACCCTTCTTCTACTAATCACTACTGTGCATTGCTCAAACTTTGCTGTGAATCCCGCAACCTCACTCGCACAAAGCAGCTCCATTGCCTCATAATCAAGTCCTTTCCAAACCCAGAAGCCATTCTCTTAAACAACCTTATCAGTGCCTATGGCAAGCTCAGCAACATCACCTATGCCCGCAAGGTGTTCGACCAAATGCCTCACCCAAATCTCTACTCTTGGAACACCATTTTATCTGCCTACTCCAAACTGGGTCGTCTTCATGAGATGGAGCACGTGTTTGATTCAATGCCGGCTCATGATGGGGTGTCATGGAACTCGCTCATTTCGGGCTATGCTGGTTCTGGTTCCGTTATTCGGTCTGTGAAGGCTTATAATTTGATGTTGAGAGAAGGGTCATTCAATTAGAATCGGATTACGTTCTCAACTATGGTTATACTTGCATCCAAACAGGGTTGTGTTCATTTGGGTAGGCAGATTCATGGGCAGGTGGTGAAATTTGGTTTCGTGTCGTATGTTTTTGTTGGGAGTCCTTTGTGGATATGTATTCGGAAATGGGACTGATATCTTGTGCTAGGCAGGCTTTTGACGAGCTGCCTGAGAAGACTGTGGTTATGTATAATACTCTGATCAAGGGGCTGATGCGATGTGGTAAGGTTGAAGATTCGAGGCAATTGTTTTGTGATATGCGAGAAAGGGATTCAATTTCTTGGACATCCATGATTTCGGGGTGTACTCAGAATGGATTGCACAGAGAAGCGATTGATGTGTTCAGAGAGATGAGATCAGAAATGCTAGAAACGGATCAGTACACATTTGGAAGTATGTTAACTGCTTGTGGTGGTGTTATGGCTTTGCAAGAAGGCAACCAAGCTCATTCTTACATAATTAAGACGGGTTTTAAGGATAATATCTATGCCGGTAGTGCTCTTGTTGACATGTATTGCAAGTGTAGAAGTGTAAAATCAGCAGAAACAGTTTTCAAGGAGATGAGTTACAAGAATGTTGTCTCTTGGACTGCCATGTTAGTGGGTTATGGACAAAATGGTTATATTGAAGAAGCTGTTAAAATCTTCTGTGATATGCAGAAGTATGGGGTTGTGCCAGATGATTTCACCCTTGGAAGTGTTATTAGCTCATGTGGAAACCTTGCAAGCCTAGAAGAGGGTGCCCAATTTCATGGCATAGCTCTGGTTTCTGGCCTGATTTCTTTCGTTACCGTTTCAAATGCTTTGGTTTCATTATATGGTAAATGTGGAAGCATTGAAGACTGCCATAGACTATTTAGTGAAATGACCTTCAAGGATGAAGTCTCATGGACTGCTCTTGTGTCCGCATACTCTCAGTTTGGTAAAGCCAATGAGACAATCAGGTTATTTGAAAGCATGCTAACCCATGGTTTAAAACCTGACAAGGTTACTTTTATTGGGGTTCTTTCAGTTTGCAGTAGGACAAGATTAGTGGAAAAAGGAAATCAGATATTTGAATCGATGACTAAGGAACATGGAATTATACCAATTCAGGATCATTACTCCTGCATCATTGACCTCTTCAGTCGAGCTGGGAGATTAGAAGAAGCAAGGGATTTTATAAATCAGATGCTTTTCCGTGATTCCGTCCTGATGCAATTGGTTGGGCAACCTTGTTAAGTTCATGTAGATTCTATAAGAACATGGAGATTGGCAAGTGGGCAGCTGAGTTTCTTCTAGACTTGGAACCAATAAATACTGCTTGCTACATCTTACTTTCAAATATCTACGCGACTAAAGGAAAATGGGAAGAAGTCGCCAAATTAAGAAGAAGGATGAGAGACAAGGGTCTGAGAAAGGAACCGGGATGTAGCTGGATTAAATATAAGAACGAAGTGCACATTTTCTCTGCTGATGACCAATCACCATAGTGAAAAACTTGCAATTGCTTTCGGGTTGTTATTTTTTCTGAGGGTTTGTGGGGATTGCCACAGTGTACTAAATACATATCAAAGGTCACCAAGAGGGAGATTCTTGTAAGAGATGCTGCGCGGTTCCACTTGTTTAAGGATGGAATGTGTTCATGTGGGGACTTTTGGTGACAGGTCAATGCTAATTGCTACGTGTAACAACATAATATTCTTTTAAATATTAAAAAAAATCTTTATTTGATTTTTAAAAAAAATATTGTAAAAAAATAGAATATTTACCAAAATATTGTATTTTGATAAATATTTACCAATCTATGGTAGTTTTGGCCATGTAGGATGTCCACGTGGAAGCCTTTTGCAAAAACTCCTCATTTGGGGAGTTTTCTTTATGACAGAGGTGTTAGAAGCAAGAGTTTTCGCAATCAATAACTTCATAATTATTATGTCGACTAAAGACTCATCAAATGAGAAGTCATTTTGTCACGTTAGACTCCTGGAACGAGCACCAGGAGTCTGACGTGACGGGAGAACTCCTCACTTGAGGAGTCTTTTGTTGACATAATAATCATGAAATTATTAACTGCGCTTTATGAATTCTTTTGGGAATCATTGCATATTTACTTTAGCATGTTACTATTGTGACCCCTGAAAGTCGGGGTGTTACATATTTCTTTAAAAAGCATTACCGCATGTCATAAGGATGAAAATGTAATACATAAGAGTAAGCATATGGCTTAGTTTGACCAACAAATGGGCATCCACCATATTTTCCTATTTGTTAAGGCTTAAGGTTCATTTTCCTCGATGTATCCATGACAACTTTCTTGGTCAATCCTTTACTAAGTAGAAAAACAATGCTTATTTAACTTCTTACATACAAGGAAAATCAAGTCATTCTTAATCAATTTCTTAATAACATGTATGACATGTAAATGTCTTTTTTCTCTATTGCAAGCATCGTTGTTTCGCAACTATAATTGCTTCTTATGAATCAAAAACACAAGCATAAGCAGAAAACATATCATTCATAAAACTCAAGACCCTCTACATTCAATTATTGATATTATCATTAAGATAAAAAATTTATAGACATCCATTATGAGCAAAACCAATAAAGCAATAAATCTTAGTTTCAATAAATATTCTTTCATTTAACATCTGGTATTCCTACTTGAGTCAAATATAAATACCCCAATTTATTGATTTTCAATTATAAGAAAAATAATTTCTAGAATCAAAGTGTCAAGGACTTATTAGCAGCAACTTAAAGAAAATGAACAGCTGATAACTATGCTTTGTTCCCAGTTCCCACACTCTTTTTCTGTGTGTCCCAACATCAATTTTCAGTCTGTTCGGTCAAAAGATGTCAATTATTTCTTATATTTTGCCAAACTTGAATGAATATAGTAATCCTAATATTATAATAGCATAAATAAATGTCAATTGCTTATTCGCAATAAGATTAAATTTCATTGAAACAGATTTACCAACATGAAAAATAGAGACACCGGCAAGAGCACGTAAAACTAAATGGAGGTCCCTACACCAAGTAAACGATAAATTTTCAAACATAAGAGTGTAAATGGATCACACTCACACTGGTTAGCAAAATATTGTCTTAGGCTAAAATTACTTGGTGTTGGGTCAAACTAGAGTAACCTTAAAAGACAAAGTTCTCATATCCAAGAGAAGAACCCCACAAGCATCACAATTCACAACCCACTCTTCCATGAATTCCACCCGTCAAAACATGCAGTCACACAAAAAGCAAATATGAACAGCACATCACCATCTTCTCATTCTTAACATTTAAATAATTTTATGAAAGAAATAAAGAGATACTTATCTTTCAAGCGATTTTCTTTCTCACTTCCTAATTTTGTCGAGCAGTAGCACCATCAGCACAAACAAATAATTTTTACTTTCAAATTGTTGAAAAATATGGGGAGAAAACTGCGTCGTGGAAGAGCCACTGTCTTGAAAGCGAAAATTTTGGCAGACCTCCGGTGCAATCCAGTGCCGGGTTTATTCCCAAAAGTTAACACAAGATATTATGCACTCAGAACCTAAATGTATTGAAGTCTGTAAAACAATGCTCAAATCATTCAAAAGGCTAAGAATGCAACCAATATCTGTTTTCACCATCAAATCTGATTCGTTCCATTTATTATTAAAAGGAGGTCATTGACCTTTTCTCATTCTAAGTTGTAAAACTGCTCCTTTTAGAATCAAAGCTCGATAATGTTATTAAAAAGAAAAACCAAGGTTTTCAAAACCAATTAGTCCTTTCAACTCTTGAAAGAGAAACGGATAGAAACCAATTAAAAAGAGGCACAACTTTCGACATTATGGGTCATTTGACTTCGCAGAAGGAAAATACCATGTCTACCTACTGTTGCCTACACCGAGGGATCATCAGATGCAATTTCCTGTCATTGGTACAAACAAAGTACAGAGAGTAGGGGAGTATGTTATTTGGATGACAATTATGTGGATCGTTTGGCTAGCTAAAAACAAAGCGATCTTCAATGGGGCAGAATTTGATAGCAAACACATCTTGGAATTGGCTCAACTGAAAGCATGGAAGTGGCTAAGAGCAAAAGTTGACGGATTTAACTACTCATGGTTTGAATGGCAACAAAATCCGGGTATGTGTATTTTGTCACTATGAGGATGAGAAGGGCAATTCGGGATCCCTTCATACTCAGTGGTATTATGCTGATGACCACTGATTTGGAACAGCTAAAGCATTTAATTTTAATGACAGTATGGGTTTGGGAGATACAATTGGGTGGTGGTGTATTATACCAGTCAAAGGTATTATTTCTAGGTTCCATGGAGCATGTGAAATGTATTTTACACCGGATCATCATCATCATGGAGCTTGGCTTCAGAGGAAACACACATTTCTTGTCTGCGCATGATTCTTGGAAAGTTCCTACTAGGTATTGGGGTCATTGGGATAGATTATTATATGGTTGCATTATGGCCATTATGTATCAGGGTTCTTTTAGGGGGTCTATTTTTGGAAGTGTTTCCTTGATGGTGCAAAATATTGCTTTGTTATTTTTTCTTTCTCTTCTCCTATTTTTTGTATTGGGTTGAAGTACCCCTTGTACTTCATTTCAATATATTTTTTGACTTATAAAAAAAAACCTTGAAGTCATAGCTTCAGTGATTTCTGGAGGATTCACAAGAGCGGATCCTCGACCAATACCCGAAAGAAATCCCTTATGAGGTGATAAAAATCTACTTATAATGACCAACAAACTCAGAAACGAGAATTCCCTAAACCTGGTGATCGTCTTTAAGAATAAGTATTTTGGTTGTATTCAACGTGATCAAGATGATCCCATTATGATCAAGGAAGCTCCGCTGACATTATCTTTTGTCCTTATTTTCAAAAGATATGACTCGCCAATAAGGATTTAATTCCTTTTGACTATGAACTTGTAGGGTTTGGTGGAGTGCATATAACTTATTTCAGTTACTATGGGATTCGACTGTCCTTAGAATATCGACACAACTCTAAGACGATCAGTTGTAAATTTTTGGCACGGAGTACTATACAACCACGTACAAAACTTGGTCGGCCTTCCTAAATACCCCTGATGCTTTCATATCTCTCAAAAGGCTTATAGTGGAAATTCCTCGCTAACAATGTCAGATCATCTTTATACTAGGCATTCAAGAAGCAGCTCAAAATTTTTACAACATGAGCCTGCAATTACTCAGGAGTTACCAAAATATAAATAGAAGCTAGGTCAAGTGAGGGGAAAATGCAATCTAATCAACCTGGATTTAATTTATTTGGGGCATAGCCTACTTTCATTCATGGATGCATAACCAGGTTACAATGAGTTCCTTGTATTATAAGTTGACCAAGATAGAAATATCTTCATTTCTACTAGCTCTTGTCATTACTGCAAAATCTTATTGTTTCCTTTTTTCCATTAATAGAGTTCAAACTTAATTATATATATAATAGTAATGTGTAGTAGAAGGTATGCTACTTCCCTAATACACAACAGGAGTAGAAAAAACAGAAAAAGAAACAAACTAGGAAGAGCAAGCGAGGCAAGAACAAGCCCAGAAAAAATATAACAGGTAAGCGAATACAGGGGAAAGAAGGCAAGCCAAACACGCACACTAACACCAGAACAATGCGCCTCCACAACCAGCAACCACTAGTTTTTCAGTGACTGGTCCTCGATTATGATAAATGAAAAAAGTATAGAATCTATTTGAAAATGTTGATCAGACATTATCTATATAGTAGAATTAGGTTGGAAGTTTGACCTTTATTTAGTCCTTCGTGTGACTTAACACTTTGTGTAAAGCATGAAGCAAAGCACCATGATAGTCAATAGGACTGCATATGAGTTGAGTAGGATGGATTTTGAGGTGAATCAGGATCCAAACCAATCAAAATTGTTTGGGTTGAGTTGGTTGGATTTTGCGAATTTCCACCTTTAGACCCAAACCAACCCAATCTGACGATCTTCGGGTTGGTTCGGATGGGTTGATTGGATTGCTATATTAAAAGTAATAAATATGGAATATTGAAAAAATAAACATAAAATTTGGTAAATCTATTATAGTACCAAATAGCATAAAAAAGACACAAAATACTATACTAAATAGAATGAAATAATATCACATAAATGACATATAGCCATATACCATGAAAAACAACTACGGCAATGGAATCAAATTAATCAATATGACACTAAAATGACACTTAGAATTTAGATGTCTTCATTCTCCGACATGTCAAATAAAATTGAAACAAAGAGTGAAAAATTTGAAAAGTGAAACTATGAAATAAAATTTGGATTTTAGAATTTACAAGCAGGTTGAGTAAAATAATTAAAAATATATATTATTATTGTATGTTTGGATTTCAGGTTGGGTTTGGTGGATTGTTATTAAATCTGATATCTGATCTGGAGTCTATTTGATTAAAATCCGTCTGATTGATCCTTTTGTCCAATCCAGCCCGTTGTTTTTTCATTGGATCGGATTGGATCGAGTGGGTTCATTGGATCTACGGTTGAAGTTGCAACTTGTGAGTTGAATTGGCTCCTAGTAGGTTGAGCTGAGCTTGACGAATCAGTATTGGCTCGAGCTGAGTTGGGCTCAAAAAAAATTCCTAGGAGAATCCCTCTAGTCAAGAACTCGTGAGCGAGATAGTTAGCTAGAAGCTGGTTTGGAGGTACCGGTTTGACATCTTTCGATTGGTAAACATATGACTAATACAATAAAGTTTACAAAAAAAAATTAATCAAGTAAATTCGTAATAAAGGATCATAAATGCGAAGTTGACCTAATGCCATAGAAAATATTGGTCCATATAAGACATTAAATTGTTCAACCTTCACAACAACCATATGATCTCATGAAATAGAGAACAAAAAATATAAAAAGTAAAATGTGAGAATCCGGCATAAAGTTTCAACTTCGAGATGAACCTGATTAATACAATCCATGACATAAGTAATTTTAACACTGCAAATTTTCAACTTTCAACTGAACCTGGTTAATACAATCCATGGGCTTGGTCTTGTAAGCATAAACCTTATTAATGAAAACCATCCATGTCATCCATCCCCTTTACTTCTCAATCCAGTGATAGAGTTGTGTGGGGTTCACAACTCCCTCTATGTGGATCGCACCCTCCTTCATTAATAATGTGAGATCATTATAGATCTCCTTTGTTGTCTTTGGAGGTGGATCTACGGTTGAAGTTGCAACTTGTGAGTTGAGTTGGCTCGTAGTAGGTTGAGATGAGCTCGACGAATCTGTATTGGCTCGAGCTGAGTTGGGCTCAAACTTTTTTCCTAGGAGAGTCCCTCTAGTCAAGAACTCGTGAGCGAGATAGCCAGCTAGAAGCTGGTTTGGAGGTACTGGTGGTTTGACGTCTTCCGATTGGTTATGTTTAGGTTGTTTACACTTTTTAGGTGGTACCATCTCAGAAGCATGGGGATTCATCATCTTGGTGTAGAGGCAATCCTGTAAAATAATGAAATCATGTATACATGTATGTTTTCAAACAAATAGGGGTCCACAATAAACGATGATTGGAATCGAAAATGTGAATAAAGAAACAAAAAAACATTTTGAAAAAGATAGTGAAAGCTACCACTACACTAAACGTTTTTTTAGAGAACAAAAGTTAATAACAATAGTAAATCAGAAGAAAAATAAAGGATGTAATGTACAAGGCAGAGAAAGAGAGGGATAAAAGAATCACCGTTATCTGTTACAAGAAGCACGATGTCGATCAATGTTACCACCGAATACAAATGAGAGGGCGATGGTAATGTGGTTTTGGAATGAAGGGGTAACAAAATAATATGATTGAGATAAAAAGAAGCGTCCCTATAAATACTTATCCAAGAATTTCGTTTCCACATTTGTCCCTGAGTTTCAAGTATATAACTACTATGACACTAACTACTGGTCTTTTTTTAATAAATAATAATTGCACAAGAAATTGTTGAAGTTATTGTAGTCAAATGTATTATATATTTTAATTTATTATATTTTTTAACTTTATATTTTATTAATGTAATTTATTATTTCTCATTAATGATATTTTTCAAGTCATTGAACTATAATAATGAAGAGTTGACTTCTAAAGGTGGATAATAAATAACGCATACAAATTAGAGAAAACGATAAACACTTTGAAAATGTAAACTTTTTTTTCATATTCAATCAATTACTACTTATTAACTAATTAAATTATTATGAAAGGAGAAAATTTAATATTAAATGAAAGTAGTAAATGACAGTTAATTATGACTTACCATTTTCAACGGGAGGTCATAAGTATTATGGGAGTTGTTATTTAAACTCCTCACATATATTCAGACCCCCATTAATGTGTGTAAAGTCTAAAATGCCCTTAATAAAAAAAATTAAAAATCCTTTACCTTCATCCTCACATTCTTTCTCCTCTGTCTTCTTCAAACCCTCCCCCTCCCCCACCCCATCTCTCTCTCTCTTTTCCTTCTTCTTCAACTTCCATACACATACCCATGAAAGTAGTAAATGATAGTTAATTATGACTTACCATTTTCAACGGGAGGTCATAAGTATTATGGGAGTTGTTATTAAAACTCCCCACATATATTCAGACTCACATTAATGTGTGTAAAGTCTAAAATGTCCTTAATGAAAAAAATTAAAAATCCTTTACCTCCATCATCACATTCTCTCTCCTCTTTCTTCTTCAAACCCTCCCCCCACCCCATCTTTCTCTCTCTTTTCCTTCTTCTTCAACTTCCATACACATACCCATAATAGAAACCTCCCCCAACTCCTGTCACCGGCCACCACCACCGCCAACGCCACCGTCGAAGTTTAGTTCTTTGTCGTCATCACCGATCACCTCCCCTAACCAGTGTCCTACATTTGCTGGTCTGAAGGTAAGTTATTGGAATTTCCCAATCTTGATTTCTCGCATTTTTTAAGAGCGTTACTATCGCATTCCGTAGATAGCGTTATCTTCGCACTCTTTAAGAGCATCCATAACGTACTTTGGAACAACTATGTTAGCGTGTGATATTGTCTTCGCACTATGTAACAACGTTAACGTCACACTCTATGAGTGCGACTTGAACACACTCTCAACGTGCGATATGTTGCAGTACACAGATGATGTTTCTTTGTTTTGGGTCATTATAGAATGAGTCTCCCTAAATCATATGAAGTGGACATACCTGAAGGAGAGGGGGAAGACAAACAGTTAGCCAATGTAGAGGTTGGAGGTGATGTGCCAATTATCGCCAACTACACTCAGAAATTTACCACATATAAGGTAGCTTTATATTCATGTACCTTCACTGATAAGTAACTGTCATATGTGCTGGATTTATATGTGATATCTGTATGTGCGAATGTGTGTAGGTTTTTTCTAGTCGGGATGAGGTTCTGGATTAGGTTAGGAATGTAGGAAGGCAATTAGGTTTCGTGATTATTATAAAAAGGTCTAATTGCGGGAGCAAGGGCCCCAGGAGTAATAGTAGGCAGTTGGTTATATTAGGGTGTGAGCGGGGTGGCAAGTACATTCAGAACAAGCGTGAGTTGAAGCGGAAGGGAACAGAAACTAAAATATGTGATTGTCCATTCAGGCTCAAGGCGAGACACACAACAGAAGATGGTTTGTGGAGGTTGACTGTGGTACGTGGATACCACAACCATGAGCCAGCAGGAAACCTCCTTGGTCAGGCCTATTTTGGTCGCCACATCCATTAGAGCACCAGATAATCTGTTTACTCGTCAACAACAACCACTAGGTGAAGGTATTGTTCGTTATTATGTTTACTCTAAATTTACATTACAAATCATTATAAGGTACTTAACAATATAAATCATCATTTCGTAGGCGCATATGTCAAGTGACTTTCCTATATCAATCACTAATCCACAATGGTGTTATCATTGTACCATTAACGCTCGTGGTTGGGAGCGACCATACCTGGATCGCATGGCTAGATTCAGGGAAATTCTTGCGGAGCAAAACGCAAACGCACCAAAGAGCGATGAAATCATAGATCTCACGGATGACTAGCTTGGTTGGCACTATCTTAATGTTGTAATAATGTAATGTTATTGTTGTATTAGTTGTAATGTAACCTTGTAATGTTATTTTTGTAGTGTAATGTTTTTTATGGTAATGTAATGCTTCTGTTTCTGTTTCAATTCATGTTTGAGTATCTGTTTCTGTTTTGGTTCTGTTGTTGTGATTGTTAATTTTCGCACTTTCATAGTGCGTGAACAACTCACTATCAAGGTGCGTTAACAACGCACTTTGGACATGCGTCACTGTCGCAATTGGACAATGCGTAAATATCACATGTGACCTGAGTCAGACTTTTGTTTATCATTTATCGCACTTTCAATGTGCGTCACAAACGCAATAAGTGCGTTTGTCACACACGTGTAAAGTGCGAAAATACTCACAAACAAGAAATATAAACAGAAACAAATATAGAACATGAACAGAAACATATATGGAATAGAACATTTGCAGCTTTTATTTCTAAATTGTTGAACAAATATTACAAGGGATCCCATATTACAATAGTTCAATTTATACAAGTACACTAACTATTTTAATCTTCCTCTTCTTCCGGTCATCTCCTCTTCTTCAGGCCTAGTGCGGAGCCTAGATGTTTCCATCATCACAAATGATCTCCAGAGAGGCCTTTTCTACAGAAACTTGGACCCATTCTATTTAGCTAGTTTGAGTACTCTTAATAACCAAGGATGGTCACCTCTACATTAGCTAGTTTGGCACTCTGAAGTTGAGTATTCACTTTCAAACTATACAAACTAGCTAATGTTGGGGATAATATCCACATCACCCTAACCATTGATAACCCTAAACCATAAGAGGTATCCAAAAGGAAGAGTATAAGAGGATTAAGGGAGAGATTTGTGTGAAAAATAAGGAAGGAACATACCCTATTTATAGAGCTCTAACTAGCATAGGAAGTAACGAAATACCATAGGAAATAACTGATACATTTAGGGCCCGTTTGGTCAACAGAAAATGATAGGATATGATAGGATACTTATCATATCCTGTTTTAATCCAGTGTTTGGTGGCTCAATAGGATATGATAGCTTATCCTTTTATTATATCTTATCCTACCTCTTGGTTATTTTTTTTTATCCTAGGGGAAACATAGCATAGAAACGGACCGGATAGGATAAGAAAAAAAGTTACGTTCTTCTCCTTACTCTTTACGCGTTTCATTTGCCTTCTCTTCTGCAAGCCCCACTCCTCTCCTCCATCACTCTTCTACTTCCAGTGCTGTCGGTCGCCGCTGCCGCCGCACGCACCTGTTGCAGGTAGGGGTGTAAGCGGGTATGGTCTCCGCGAATCCGATTAAACCGATCCGAACCGAACCCATTATGGTGGGTTGGATTAGATCATTGGTTCGGTTCGGATTTTTTTTACTGAATCCGATCACCATCGGTTCGGGTATCAGATTTAGGGATTGAAAAACCGATCAATCCGAACCAACCCAATGAATTGAGAATTTTTTTACATTAAGCTTAAACAATTTCAGCTCATTACATTACATATTTATATTTGTATTAGAGATGCTAGTTTTATTTAGATTATATGGAATATGTCATTATTGAATGTTTCGTTCTTAAAAAATGTTGGATTTTTCTATATTATTAATAATTTTTCACGTTTTTAGAATAATTTTCGTGCATATTTTCAAATAATATTTTTTATTTCAAATCCGACCATTGGACCGAACCAATTCGATTGAGATCGGGTTGGTTTGGTTCGGATTTAGAAGTAAAAATCATGAAATCCGAACCAACCCAAACCGAACATGTTTGATTGGTTCGAACATTTTATCACCCTAAATTTGAACTAATCCGGTCCGATTACACCCCTAGTTGCAGGTATGTCGTCTAACTCTTCTCCTCTTGCGTCTTTCTTCTTCTATTTATTTATCTTGATTTTTCAGAAAGGGGAAAATGATTTCTTCCTCCCTTCTTTCATTTTCCCTAATTTATTGAACTGATATAGTGGTCTGGGTTGCCATGTGAATGAATGAAATTCTAACCCTAAAATTTCAGTTGCTGTAATTTTCAATTGAGCTGTTAAAATTGTTAATTTCTATTTCTGGGTGTAGCTTAAAATTGTTAATATGCTGCCCTGTTTCTAGCTTAAAATTATTTTACTGCAATTTACATCAAAAGCTCTAAACACAAGCTCAAACTTAATATTAATAGTACACAGGGTAATGACCAAACCACAAGCTTAAAATTTAAGCTCGTTATATTTATCCCCTTCTTTTTCTGGTTGCTGTATTGGCATTTAGTAGCCTAATTTATGTTTCATGTTGAGAAGAACAGGGTTGAATGTTCACGGTTCCTGTACCAGTTTTTTCTCCCTTGGGTCTGCTATTTGTGTTTTGAGTTTGTAGACCCCATTTTCTTTAAGGCTTCGTAGACTCGTTTTATATGGCATGCTATTCTTGGCAGTAGGATTTTGTTGAGTTTTGGGGTAGTGTGAGTACTTGCAAGTTGACACAGGGTCTAGATTAATTAATTATAGATCTCAACATAGTATTTTCCCTCCATAGAACATTGTAGATATTTATGGTAGCATACCAAATCTATATACTCATTTAATTACTTATGTATGTATGCTTAAGTGGTAGCTTGATGAGTTCTCATTTAGTTACCTATGGAACCATAAACTTCACATTAATAGTTTACTATGTTTATACTTGTGTCTTGATAACAGGGGTAAATATGAATCAAAAGCAGCGCCGAATGTTAACATATTTAATTATGGAAACTACATTCTATCAGATAGTGGGGGTTTGTTTTGCCATTGCAATGGCAGTTAGCTCTTCTGCGCAATCGTTTTATGAAAATAGTTGTCTTAGGCAACTACCTATAAGTGGAGAAAGTTTAAGAGGAGAGTTATTACAGAGATTGATCAATCGAGATGATGTGACATGTATTGATCAACTTCATATGGATATTAGGTCTTTTAAGTTGTTATGTACTCTCCTTCGTAATGAAGGTAAATTGAAAGGGGATGGATTGGTCACAATTGAGGAACAAGTGGCTATGTTTCTACACATATTGGCACATCATTCAAAGAATCATGCCATAAAGTTTCTCTTTAAGCGGTCGGGAGAAACAATTAGTAGGTATTGTAATAAGGTGTCCAATAGCGTTGTACGAGTGCATGCATCACTCCTTAGAGCACCGGATCCTGTATTAGAAGATTGCTTAGATGAAAGATGGAAGTGGTTTAAGGTATGGTGTTAGCCTATTGTCATTAAGAAATGACTTTCATTGTCAATAGCTATGTATTATTCTTTTAAGATATTCATTTTACTAGTAAGATGACCCGTGCGTTGCACGAAATTTTATGTTGTAATTTTTTAATAGATAAAAAAGCTATTCGTTTATAAGTCAACCGTGTAAAGATATATGAAGAGGAAAATGAAATAAAGGGTTAAGGGTCATATTAGTCCATGTGTTTGTAAAAACGTTCGATTTTGGTCCCTCAATCAAAAAACTGCCAGTAACGGTATTATAAACCGCCAGTAACTGTAAAAAAAAACCGCCGTTAATCGTCATTTTTTGGCTAAGGGACCAAAATCAAACACTTTTACAAACACAGGGACTAATATGACCCTTAACCCTGAAATAAATAATTGAAATTGTGGTGTATACATCAAACATTTCCAAAAACTTCCTTAAACACTACATTTACAGTACTTCTGTTGTTTGCCCGCCTGATCAAGTATACAAAGTATAAGACCTTTTCTTAAGCATACTCTAGAGAGAGCTACATATAACTGACCATGAGTGAAGACGAGCCTCAGAAGGAAGAACCCAACTTGAAATAGTGTTTGTCCTTGACTTTTGTTTATGGTCATAGCAAAGCATACTGCAATTGAAAACTGTCTTCTTCTGAATTTACTTGGAAATTTGGAATCAGAAGGAACCAAGTCCATTCTTAAAATGTGCACTTTGTCATTGACATTTGTTCCCGTGATAATAGTTGGACCAAAAAAATGTTCACCAAGTTCATCCACAATTAACCTGGTTCCATTGCATAAACCTGTTGCTTGGTCTATTTTTCTCAAAAGCATGATTGGAGTACCAACTTTCAATAAAAGTTTGTGGTTAGGAATTCCTGAAATTTTATTGTCGTTCAAAAATTTTGTTGTAAACCACTCACCCTTGATTTCAGAATCATCATCAGATCACAAGGTAGAGTCGGAGCTCAGATATTCATGTTCTGGTGCAGCTATCATCCCAAGCATGTAAGTGCTTATCATTTCAACAGCCTCTAATGTAGGGGCCAATATTGCTCTATCTTGAAATAATTGAGGGTCTTTCATTTTGTGCGAAAGGTTAGGATACGTATATCTAATCAATTCCATTAATGGGTCAGGACTAATTGAGATGAGCAGATCTGGCAGGATTTGAACATCACACTCTCAAGCTCCGGAATCAGGATGGTCGCCATTTCCAATTTTAAGAATCCAATCTGCAAACTCTTTGATTTCTTTTGCTTCATCAGCCGTCTCAGCTGCGGTTAGCCGCATGTTCTTAGACAATTTCATAACTTTGCAATGCTTCCACAATGAGGAAGAGTTTACAGTAGCCTCGACGATTTTTTGTCTGCTTCCTCTAGTTATTACAAGTAGTATTTGTCTAAAATCACCTCCAAGTATTACTTCTTTTCCTCCAAAAGGCTTATGGGTGTTGTCTTCATTTCTTGGGGCACTAGATGGAACACACATTGAAGTTAATGTTCCAGCAATTGATAAACCAAAATATCGTAATAGAAAAAGGGATATATCTACCAACGTCCAAGGTGTATGTGCTAGAGATATGAGGTTTATATATGTGCTAGGGATGAAGCTAAGGTTTGGTTTCAATCTCAACCTCAAGGAAGTATTGTTACTTGGGAAGACCTTGTGGAAAAGTTTGGTGCAAAATTCCTACCTTGCTCATGCAAAAGTTTGAGAAAGTGTGATTCTAATCCTTCTTAGCTGAAAAGGAGGGAAGTCTATCAAAGACTTTAAAATTGAGCTTCTTGAGAGACAACCCAAGTCCAGGTTTGCTTTTCTTGAATTTGAATTAGCTTTAGTTTTGTGTTCCTCTATAAAAAAAAAATTCTTTTTAGGTAGTTAGTGCATCGAGTCTTTTGCATGTTTTGCTTCTTACCTTCGAGTCAGTATGAATATCCTTGGGTTTTTTGCAGCTATGTTGAACTTGCTTAAGTGGTTTCACCCTTGACTTAGCTGCTTCTTATTGAAAGTTGATGATACTTCCATGTTTTTATCTCGTGGTCTTTGAACATGCTATTGTGATTGGAAGGTGAGGTAGCTTGATCTTACTTGCTTGAGTTCATAAGAAAGGGTTTTTCACTTCAACACCCTATTGTTTTTGTTGAGTGCTGAGTGTCTCAAAGTTTATTCCTAACATGCTTGCACACATTTAGCTCTGTTTTGAAATGCATATTGGTTGTTGCTTAGTGCTTGAATTTTTGAAGAGACTTGGTAGGAAATTCTTTCTGGCCTCAGAGTTTTGTTGAAATTGCACTTTTTCCCCTAATTGCCCAAGTTGAGCCTTATAATTGAATAATTTTCCTTGGTCCCCAAACTATGGTAAATTGTGTTGTTGGTGAGTGTCTTATGGTTTTGTTTGAGCAGGTAAAATTATAAAAGGATTCCTTCCTAACAAAGA
This sequence comes from Lotus japonicus, assembly GCF_012489685.1. Taxonomy (NCBI): domain Eukaryota; kingdom Viridiplantae; phylum Streptophyta; class Magnoliopsida; order Fabales; family Fabaceae; genus Lotus; species Lotus japonicus. Next base: position 47,603,363 of record NC_080045.1, on the reverse strand, counting down.
AAAAAAAAAAAGCTAGCTAAATTGTCAAAAGAAGGGCAAGTGCCTTGACAATTGGAAAAAAAAGAAAAAGAAAAGAAATATGAAAAGAAGGAAGGAGTCCCAAAGTCTTAACATTCTGCTCAGGTTGTATTGGATAAAGAAGTCGCTCACCCCAAAATGTCTTAAGAGCCCCTTGTGCTATCCTTTTTCTTGGTTTCCCTAGCTTTACCCTAGCCAAAGTTACAACCATTTTCAATCTCTCTCTAATTCTTGCTACTTTGCAACTAACTTTGATTTGATTGATTACCAGGGCTGAAGTTTTGTGCTTGTATGTTAGAGCACCAAAATGGTGAGATGAGTGCTTAAATGGTGAGGAATTGTGATGGACTCTTGTATTCTAATTCTTGCTGATTTTTACTCTGCTTTCATCTCTAGCATGTTTACAACTGACCTTCCTTTTTGTTTGAGATGTGTTTGTTTTTAAAAAGCTTAAGCAGCTGAAGAAGGGGTGATTTATTCTGAGCTTGAGGACAAGCTACCTAGAGTCTACGCTTGAGGACAAGCTGCAATTGAGTATAGTGGTGTGATGACCCGAGGTTTATTCTATCTTTGTCGAGTCCTTCTTGTTTCTTTCTTTTCCTTTTTGAGTCCTTTATTGAGTTTGTTAGTCAAGTTAAGTCCCTTTTTAGTTCACAGTTGCATTTGCATTAGTTTAATTTTTTTAATCTTTTTATTTAGTCTTTTTATTAGTTTCTATTAGTTTTAGTTTGGGGTTAATTCTTTTAGTCAGACTTAAACTGAAACTTTGTGAGATTATGAGTGTTGATGAGCTTTTGGGGGTTTTTGTTTGCTGGATTGAATGGGGAATTGATGAAATGTTCATTAATGAGATATTTTCAGGAGTTACATGGTTGTTTTCATAGAGTTCTTGAGATGCTTTTCAGGTTTGATAGACTTTTGATGGCTAATGATGATGGTTGAAGGCAAAGTAATGAGCAATGATGATTGTGGGAAAGGGAGTTACAAAGTTGCTGAAGAAAACTGCTGAGCCATGCATGTGGGCCAACTATGCCACTTACATGCGTGGCTGTTCTGTTATGAGAGAGGGAATGGACGTGAAGACCACGCATGTGCGCCATCATGGCCACGCACATGCGTGGTAAGCAGACCTGGAAGCTGAAGTTGGGCAGATTGGCCACGCATGTGCGTGGAGGAGGCCACGCACATGCGTGGTAGGCCGCTGGAAAGTCTATAAATTAGGATTTTGTGATTTTTTTTAGGTATCTTGGTACTTTTCTGAACAAAACTTAAGTTCTATTTTCTTGGAGCTTGTGGGATGCTTCTTGGCCCTCTTGTTTCAGGTTTTTGTTCTTTTGATTTACATTATGAATTATCTAGCCATGCTTGGCTAATTTCTCTTTGTACTTTGGGTGAAGTGAACCTTAGTTCTGATTATGGTTTGAACTTCTTATTTTCTTACATGAATAAAGTCTATTTTCCATGTATCTTTTCTCTGAATCAATATTCTCTTGAGTGCACACAAGTGTTTTGCTTTCTTCTTGCACAATAGTAGTTGGTGATGATTAAGGGACTTGGGATTAGATTGATTTGTTTGCTATCACTTAGGTATAAGGGTAGAAACTTATTGTGTTGGCCTGAACTTATAAACTTCATTCTTCAATTGAATTGACTAGGCACTAAGGCACTAGGTTTGGCAAATGAAATTGAATGATTTACTTGATTAAGGAATTAACAAGTAGAGGTAGAGGCTACATCACCATGGATAAGGATTCTAAACTTCATATAAGAATTTGATTTGAGAACCATAATTAGACTAAGTGGAGCTTTGCCCAGGGTACTTCTTGTCTGAATTATAATTCGAGCTTTTTCTCACAAGTGTTATTCACACAATCAAACTTCAAACATATATTGCTTTTACCTTTACAATTCTGAGCACTAAAAGTCCTTGAACAATTTGATAAACAACTATCTCTGTGGTTCGATATCTTTATATTACTTCGGGCAATCCGTGCACTTGCAGAATTGCTATCAGAAGCACAACTAGATTTGGAATTTGAAGCACAATTACACAATGAGGATGTGGCACATAATGATCCTATTAGTACGATCGAGACAACTGAGGAATGGTCTACCTGGAGAGAAAATTTAGCTACACAGATGTGGAATGAATGGGTTGCTACTAGAAATATGAATTAGGACATGTATTTGTTTGTATTTTTTGTCATAAATTTTGGAATTTGAGTTACTTTGCTGGTCTATGGTGTACTTTTGTCTGTTATTTTTTTATTAATTTGGTTATGTATTTGGTTTGTGTACTTTGATAATGAACTATGACATCTGTTTGTTTGTTTGTATTTATTGCACTACATTATGGAATTTGTGCCATTGTGTTTGCCTATGACATACTCATGCCTTATGTCTTAATTATTTTTTTGAAATATGTTGAATAAAAGTTTGAGTATCTCATAGGAGTGGACTCGGAAAGCAGCATCCAGCGAAACAATAAGAGAAAGAGAGATCGTAGACAATGGTCTAATGATGAGGATGAAGCATTATTAGAAATATTGATTGAAGCTGTTAACCAAGGTCAAAAATATGAAAATGGACAACTCAAAGGAAATACTTTGAAAGCGGCTGAGGCTAAATTAGAGAAGAAGTTTCCTGGATGCGGTATTAAGGTGAAACCACATATTGAATCTGCAATGAAGAGGCTCAAGGGAGTTTATAATGTTGTTTATGATATGCTGAATCAAAGTGGATTTGGTTGGGATGATGAGAAGAAGATGATTAAGGTGGATAGTGAAGATGTGTGGAATGAGTATATGAAGGTTAGTGTTTATAATTTTTCCTCACTAATGAATTCTTTTCTTTGACAATATATTTGTGATAAATTAAATGCCTTTCATTTTGTGTTGTTTTAGAGTCATCCAAATGCAAAAGATTATAGGAATGCACGGATTCCACTCCTTGAAAAGCTTGCTTATGCCTTTGGAAAAGACCGTGCTACTGGAAAATTAGCTTATTCACCTGCAGATGTTGTTGAGGAATTGGATAAAGAAGATGAAGAACAAGCTGATCATGATGATGTTAGAGTGGAGATAACCCCGACATCATCTGTTAATAAATCACAATGCAGAAAAGATGACATTGTGGAAAGTCAATCAAGGAAAAAAAACAGAGGAGCAAATTTTGTTGGATGTTTATGTTATTTGGCTTTTTTATGCTATTTCTAGGGTGGAGATGACATTGCTCCTCTATTACATTCGGATAGTACACCATTTTGTTGGACGGTGTTTATGCTATGTTACTTTATTTTGATGGAGGATGTTTATGATGTTTACGTTATGAGAAGGGATTCATTCACTCCAAGAGTAAGTTAAAAAAGCTACTCCCAATCTTGACCCTTTATTTTATTTTAAAATAACGGTTGTGATCATTACCCAGCAATCTCTCACGTGACTTCTTTCTCCATTTCCTCTCTCACCCTTTCCCTGTTCTTCTTCGTTACCCTCGGCCAAGCTAGCAGACACGACCTCCATCAGTAGCTTCACCGTTCTACGAATCTCCAGCTTCATCAACACCTATAAATCTTCTCAGATTGACCCCTTCCCTGCTCTCAGCCGTGAGTTTGAACCAAAAGGGTCTGATTCCACCTCCGAAATGTATACCCACTTGGCCCCTTGCTCGAAAATAACCCCTAAGTTACCATTCTGTTGAAGCTCGCACACCGCTATGAGACCAGCGCTGCATTGACAGCAATCGCTGCCATGGCTGCGGTGTGAGAATTGGGGTTGCGGACATGATAAACTTGATTTTCATACACAGGATTTTACTTTGTTATATATAAATAAAATAAACAATCATGTTCGTATGGCAATTAGCAAGGCAAAGGGGTGTTTATGTTATCACCCATTATTATAATAAGATTCATATGAAAAAGAAATTTGAGTTGCAGAAGATCCAGATGTTTACAAGAAGAACGAGAAAATGCAAGAGGAATTGGGGAGAGGAAGGAGTCACATGAGAGATTATAGGGTTTGATCACAGCCGTTATTTTAAAATAAAATAAACGGTCAAGATTGGGAGTAGCTTTTTAAACATACTCCTGGAGTGAATGAATCCATTCTCTTATGTTATTTATAAAAAGCACATGATTCAACTTATCTATATATTTTCACTATTTGTGGTATCCTTATTTAACACTCATGGTTTTTCAAGTTTGGATGTGCCTTGGGGTGCTGATAATGTTGTCTAAAATTATTGTTTGAACTTATCTATTTTGGTCTTTGTTATTAGTGAGCAATTTCATTACGACTAGCTTATAATATTTGTGGCTCTTGTTTTTGTATGTTGGTTATAATCCTTGTTAGTCACTCGAGAGAGTTTTTTGCCTATGCTACTATTTAATTAAACATATCTTTTGTTTTCCAAAAACATAAAACAAAAGTGTCCTTTATGAAAATAATTAAAAAATTATTATTATTTATATCATACAACTAATCAAAAACGATTTTTATAGATATAATTTTAGATATTAATTTTAAATACTGTGTAAAATATAATTTTGGAAAAATATACATTTAATTTACATTAAAGGGTAATTCTGTCATTTGAGTATAATATTTATCATATCCTGTTGTTATCTAGTCCACCTCAAACACAGGATAGGATATGGGTATATCCTATCTAGTGCACACCAAACGCTTGACAGGATAACAATCTATCATCCTCGTATCATATCCTATTGATATCCTGCTTTTCTATCATATCTTATCCTGGCCACCAAACGGGCCCTTAATGCTTTTACCGGTTGGTGATTTATGGTCAAAGGCCGGTGTGTTTCAAACGCACCCTCCAAGTGCGTTAACGACGCACTCTCAAAGTGCGTAAACATCGCATTTACAAATTGAGGTCGAAAGTGCGACAGACGCACGCTGAAAGTGCGTTCGAGAGAGATGTTTTTGGGTCTCTAGATTTTTATTTGGTCTGAATAGATGTTGGGGGTCCGAATTTTATTTAGCCATTTGAATTTAAATTTTTAAAAATGTTTGAAATCTTACTTCTCATTTCGTGCTTACCTAGGCCCATTCAAAGTAGTTTTAGTTTTAGAGTAGTGGAGGAAATGGTGGAGGGTGGCGATGGTGGAGGGTTGTGGTTGTGGATTAAATCTTTTCATGTAACTTTATACACCACACTCTTATCATACTTTATCCATCATTTATAGGGTTAAATAAATAATCATCATTTTAATGTATAAGAGGGGATTGGTGTATAAGCTTTTACAATACAATGTTAGCACCAAACAATGGATAAGTCCATAATGTATTGTATAAGCTTATACTATCATGTCTAGTACAACGTGGCAAACGAACCCTTATGTTTCAAAATTGTTAAAAACTAAAAGCGAATTTGAGTTATTGAGATATATAGCATTGAAACAGATTTAGTTTTTATGAGGCCTGAGTTATTGAGATATGTAACATAGTGGATAACTTGAGTCAAGAGAATATGTAATGTGAGAACTAAACTATGCGTCTATACAATTAATGTCAATATTTTTGTCTAAAGTGATTGATTTCTTCAGGAAGATCTCATATTTCCATAAAATATAGTAGATTAGGTTTGCAAAAATCCTGAAAAGGAATGTATGTAGTGGGGTTGATTCCCGTGTTTTGAAAAATATGGTTGAGGAAGAGGCTAATTACATGACATGGTCCCAAGGATATGACTCAGAGTTGCCACGTACATTGGATGAGAAATTAGCAATTAGCAGGAGTGTACATGGTGTAAGACCCGACTTAGGGCATATTAATTAGATAATAATATTAAACATTACTCTATAAATTGTTGTGCTTATGTGTAACATAATGCCTTTAAAAGAGAAATTATTTGGTAGAGGCAATATTATGCCTCAATAATGTCTAAACATCGATGTATGTGACATTACGAGCGTTTTGACTGTGATATTGCTAAGGTAATGTTACAATGACTTTTTAGGTAAAAACTTCCCCGACAATGGTGATGTGTTGGTAATTCTCGACGACGATGACAATTTTGTGGGTCACAACTTATGGGAAGGTGTTGGGCGTGATCCTAAGGATATTCCATTGTGGAATATTCATTATTTTCCTTTGGGGAGATTTTGTTTAAATGAAATGAGTTTTTTTATTTAAATAAAATGATTTAATTATTTTTAAAACTTAAGATTTATTTAGATAAATAAAAATTAAAAAAATTTGACCATGGTGATGATGGTGGGCGACCAAGGATGGATGGTGATGAGGAGGTGAGACTTTTCATGTTTAAGGAGGTTAAATGATGACCATGAAGGAAAAGAGAGAATCAATGAATGTGGTCTCCTTGACCAAATAAATGAATGAACCCATTTTTGAATGCTTGAAATTTAAAATGATCTTTTTAAAAATAAAGATTCTCTCATTAAAGTCTAGAGAGACTTGTTTTTAAATCTTTAAGAATTAGGTTTTAAATCACAATTTCATGGAGAATTAAAGCCTGACTTCAATGGGATTTTGGAAAAGAAAATAAATTGCAAAATAGCCCCATTTGACCTAGTTTTGGCCGAGTTTTAGAGGGTGATTATGGAGGGAAAATCTCATTAACTTGGCACTTGAATGCCTTGTCTCCAAACCTCTAGTATAAATAGAGGGCTTGGCATTCACATTGCCTCTCACCCAGCTCACTTGCTATCTCTACTCTAGCCGTGAGCTTCATCTCCCTCTCTGTATTTTCATTTTTGTTTTCTTGCTTTGTTTTCTTCCTGGAACAAGGTGATGCTGGTCATTCTCATTATTCTCTGTGGTTGTAGTGTAAAACTAATCTTCCACATCGAGAAGAGAATGATAATTTGGTTGAGTAATCAAGGAAAAGTTTGTGAAAATGATGTTTTTCTTCAAAGTGTTCTTATGATGTTCTTCCATATTCATAGCAAAATTGTTAAAATGAGCCTTTGATCTTGAAAGGATAGAGACTATGCAAAAATTATCTTTTCTTCTTCAAATGTTCTTATGATCTTCAAGCGAAAAGCTTTAGATATAAAGCTTTGATCTTGCAAAGGAAAACGGTTTTGAATTTCAATGTTTTTTTTAGGGGGGGATTTTGTGATCAATAAGGCATGGGTTATGATCGATCTGATTGACTGATTAGTAACGTTACTTTGCTCGTTCGTTGGTAGTACATTTTCGAGTGTAGACCAAGCTTCAAGGAGCAACCCGAGACTTTTAAGAAAGCTTACCTGAAGGTAAGGGCACTTCGCCTATGGCCGAGAGACTTTGAATGTGATTGTTTATGACCATGTTATGATCTATGTGATAGATGAACATGTTAGTAGGATTGTGAATGATTATATATGATAGTGATGATATATTTTCTTGGGTTGCTAGCTCTTAATTATGATATGCATGCAAGTTAAGTATGTTATATGTTAAATATGATGATGTTCAAGATGTGAACATGTAAGTCTGAGAGCCTTGTGATCACTATCTTGCATGGCATGAGTCTGTTACCAAGTGACCTGGATTGGGATAGTCTGTGGCGACGTTCGAGGGTCGTGAAGGACCTGAACGAGTGGAAAAACGTGAAACAGCAGTGCATAGGCGTAGGCTAACCCTGATTGTGGAGCTGTGGGACAGCGATTCGTTGGCTGAGAGTCAACCCCAATCGTGTTTTGTCCTGCCTATCCGGGGAGGATTTGGCGATGTGGATATCCAAAGCGCCTGCATGCATTTGAACGAGCATTGACTAACAAACTTAAAACTATGAGATAGTTCCTCATACTTGTGAATCTTAGAACTGGATATATTTCCCCTTATTTTGGAATGATAGCTTAGGGAAAGGCTTGTGATTGATATGGTAGTTTACCTTACTTTTGATATGTGAGTATTAGAATTTGACCCTTGCTTGTTTGTTGTTTGGGACGCTTAACGCCTAGATAACGAGCACCCGTGCGATCATTCGAGATACAACCATGTATCTGCTTGATATGGTTGACCACACGGCTTGGCCACTTAGGACTTCAACCACGTGACTGACGGTTAATCTATGGGATCATCTAGAGTAGATGATGTGATATGACATGCTACGAACCTTAGAGGAGACCTTGTTGGCGTGTGGACTGTGAGTCAAATTTTGGGTGTGATAATTGAGTATGTTCTTGGGGGTGATTCGAGTTTGCTTATAGGGTTCGAACCTAACCTAGAGACCTTCTTGTTGTGTTAGCTCGGGGGCGGTCGAAAACTAGTTTAATAATTATGTTTCAGTTTGAAAGAATCATTATACGCTTCTAAAGCTTTATTATTAATATATTTAGTTTAATCAGTTACCTCTTTATTTGTTGTTAAGCTTAAATTTTAAAATAAAAGAAAAAAGTTCACTCATGTTTTTGGAAAAGGTTACTAAAGTGACCCTCGAGAAATCGGGGCGTTACACTAGGTATAAGATGAGACGTATCACGTAACACTACCATACTAGTTGGCGAAAGTCAGAGGTGTGCTGAGAATATCCCCAGAGTTGAATTTATGCCCATCTGTTGAGATAAATTAAAGGTTATGCCCGTGTAGTGAGACAGAGGCTATGTGAGGCAGAGTTGCTGACCCTAAAAAGGATGACTGTTAAGGGTCATTCCTGAGGGGATTTTGAGATTATTGGCCCGATATTTGTCGATTTATGAGTAAGGGAGGTACGGGGGCAAATTTTGTTGCACTGATTTTGTTTTGAAATCATACATCATGTGAGCAGATGAGAGACAAGGAGTAGGATCGCGCGAAAACTTCCACTATGTGCACCCAATTTAGATGTCTGAGATACCTGAGGCGGTTGCTTCAGAGATGTGGTTTCCAAGGACGAACTAGTGGTGCGACTAAATACTAGACCAATGTATTGTGTGTTTGGAAACTCTGTGTTCTAGCTAGTGGAGTGGGAAGGCCATGAAAGGTCATGTCGTCCCAATTGAAAGCTAATATATATATGAGGCAATTATGCATTGTAAAGAAAGTAGGTCAGAGTTAGTGACGATGTTCCCGAGGAGCGATATGAAATGTGAGAGGCGTGTATTTCCTAGGGAGGGTCTTGCATTCATGAATTGTCATACTTGTGAAAAGGTGGCATGCATGATCATTTCATATATGCACATTATAGTTGTGTTTTTGTGATTGATAATCTTGTTATATCTTAATATAATGGCTGATTGTGTTGGTATCACATGATCGATGTTAAGTTCAAACTCAGATACATCGTTTATCATATTTTGAATGATAACAATTTTCAAGAGTATAAGTGAAATGGTTAAAAATTTCATGTGTACTATATTTCAAGAAATAACACTTATGACTCACATCCCTCACTGTCTGGTGATTAGGTGTAAGATAATGTCAGAAGACAGTCCACGCAAGAGAAGAATGGTCAAAGCTACAAGACAATCTGCAATAGCGAAGAAGAGTCACTGCTAGATCGTCTTATCAAGAGAAGAATACACTCTAAAGATATTCACCGTCTATCTCAAAGTTGATCAGTGAAGAAATGTCTAGAGAAAGTGCGCCATCTTCAAAATTGGAGAAATCCCTCTGACATTCTTGAAGAGAAAGTCAAGTGCAAAGAATCATGTGATACTCTACAAAGCATTATGATCAAGGAAACAAGTACAACGTTGTCATAATCAAGTTTCATCTTTCTCTCACAAAAGGACTTGAACAAAGCTAAACGTGCTACCTAACGGCTGACAAGATACATTTTGTAGCAACAAGTCTCAGTCAAAGAACACAACACATTCAATGCACCTGACGAGAAGACTGTTTGATCTAACAGCTAGGGGTGTACAAGGGACGGGTTGGGACGAGTTTTGGTTAACCCTAACCCGGCCCTAAATATTGATCGGGCCAATTCTTAGACCCTAACCCGTCCCTAGACCCGAAGAAACCCGACAATATGCGGGTCCAATTTAGGACGGGTCTATATAGGACGGGACCGGGTTGACCCGAGGGACAATAAATCTAAGACTATTTAATACTAATTATAAAATTTAAAGATAATAACATACTAAAAGGGTTACAAGTGAGAACTATTTTTAGAAGAAAGAGCTTGAAATGATCCAATTCTTGCATAATCTATGTCATAATCTATTGCACTTGAGAGGTTTACATTTTATTTGATCTATATGCATGTATCACTCATTTTGTTTGATCTCTCTTCACTTGTCTCACATGTGCATTACATGATTTTCTCTTGTTAAAGAATGAAAGTGTCCATCTTTTAACCAACGTTTATTTAATTAATAAGATAGATGTTAAACATTTTCATATCATCCACATGGTAAGATAAACTTGAGCACCATCTATCACATTTTGACCATTATAACAAATTAAAATTTTATAAAATATATATGTGGGACGGGTCGGTGGCCCGAATGTCAACCCGACCAGACCCGACCCGAAGCCAGATAACTCAATGATCAACCCTAACCCGACATCTTTTAATGATCGGGCCGGGTTCAACCCGGCCCTAAAGGCTTGGGTCGGGACGGGTTGGCGGGTAGGGTCGGGTATTGCGCACCAACGGTTATAAAAAAACTCTAGAAACACTTGAAGTATAAAAGGAGGACTTGAAGATTTCCAGAAGCAGAACTCCAATGCAAGAATTTCAATAACAATCAACTTTCTATCTGAATAAGAAATCTTCATCAAGCAAACAAGAAGGAAAAGTCCTCACATCTTCTGAGAGAAAATCCTAAGAGTCAAATCCTTATCTTACACTCTCTAGATCTATAACTCACAGTACATTACAGAGTCAAATCTTATCCAATACTTTGTAGTTTCTGTGCTTAGAACTTTCTATTATCTCTCTTGTGAGAAGAGAATCTCGTAGAAGCAAATGATCTTGAAAAAGATTGTTAGGAGAAGTCCTTAGAATACTTGTTTATGAGGAGTTCTTGATAATAGTTGGCTAGGAGAAGTCCTTGAATAATACTTGGTGAAGACAAGTCCTATAGAATACTTGGTTTCGAGAAGTCCTATCTAATACTTGGTGTAGGAGAAGTCCTTGATACTTGCTTAGTGAAATCTTGGTTAAGTCAATGACAGGACGTAGCCCCGTCGTTTGTGGGTAAATCAGGATATATCGTATGTTCCTTTATCATTTATCTCTCTACCCATTTTATCTGCTGCACCAAACGATTGCGAAAACGTATTGAAAACTTATAATCATTTGAAAACTAAAGTTTTAAAAGAACACAATTCAAACCCCTTTATTTGTTATATTATGACATTTCAACCGACTCACTGGTTTTCCTATAGCCTGGTTGGGACTTATGACTCTAATCTTGTGTTGGGCCGCAAGAGGATAAAACTCTAAGGGATCATCCACATTGGGCTAACATGAGCAAATCACAAGTGGATTAGACACCAAATCTTTCACCCAAAACCTTAAGACATTAGGTGTATTAGTTATCTCACTTATAAAGTGCTCCTCACTCTTCTAATCATCAAATGTGGGGCTTCTTACTCACACTTGAATCCCCAACAATCTCCCCCTCAAGTGTGAGTTCATCTCAAGCGGAAACTTCCTGATACTTGCACCACTGTTGGATCATTTCATCAACGGGACAAGCCGCTTAGCCACCATTGCTAGGAAGAATTTCGACACAAGGAGCATTCACGATGGTCGCACTAACCATCGGCTTTGATACCACTGTTGAGCCGCAAGAGGCTAAAACTCTAGGGGATCATCCACATTGGGCTAACATGAGCAATTCACAAGTGGATTAGACACCACATCTTTCACTCAAAACCTTAAGGCATTAGGTGTATGTGTCCTCTCACTTATAAAGTGCTCCTCACTCTTCTAATCATCTAATATGAGACTTCTTACTCACACTTAAATCTTCAACTTTATTATCAGCTTTGTTGGTAGCTCACTCCCTCCTCATGGTTATCATTTTTCAAGTACATGTTTTTCATTGTGGTGGACGCCATAAAATGTCATATAGATGCCCACCATATAATCGCTGCTAGAAGAAATAGACCCTGTGCAAGGATCTTTATGTTACGCAGGACACGGAGCCTCAACCATTTGAAGGAGTAATGGCATTCAAAGAATTTCAATTCAATTTTTATTTTTGTTATCCGTTTTTTACCAAATGTCAAATGCTTAATTGAGGTTTTAAAATTTCACTTTCAGTTCTCATATGAACTTGATTTCCCTCGTTTCATGGTTATGCATTTAAAACTTGGCATTATTATTCTTAATTGATTTATACGTTGTTGGAAGTGTACCGTTTTCTCTTGGGTGCTCCACGTTTCAGTTATGTTCTTAATGTCTTAAAATACCAGGGTGATTAATTGTGCTTTTGAGGAGGAGATATATGAAGGTATTGAACTATGGCCATGGGAACAGAGAGAAAAGAAATAGAGCAAAATAAGAATCTTATTTCCTATACTATTCCGAACATTGTTATCGAGACTCCAACATGTTTAGGTTTTGAGTACATAATACTTTGCGTGCGGTTGTGTTAATTTTGGGGAGAAAACCCAACACTAGATTGCACTGAAGGTTTGCCGGAATTTTTCTTTTAAGGAAGTGGTCCGTCCACAGCGCAACTATCTTCCTAATATTTTTAACACCATTTTCAACGTTATTAGTCATATTTGCCATATAATTTGTGTATCAATAGGATCACCTCTTCTTCGTGTTTGCCTTTGTTGCAAGATCAATGAGTAAACCTTATTGAAATTAGGAAAATGCTCCGTAATGAGAATTTGAGACCTCACAATGTTAAAAAAATTCTTGTAAGCAGTACTAGCATTTCTTGTTGCATCTCAAGAACATTTAGGTGGTGTTTAGTAGATAGGCATTTCAAAATATTCTCGGCAATGTGAGGTTGGGAAGGTAACGTTCCCATGATTGGTAGAAGTTTTAAATTTTTTATTTCCGGGTATGAAAGATTATCAGACAACTAAATTACACATGATTTTTTAAAGGCTTAATGGGTTCAAAGGCTCCTGAGATTACAAAGGGAATCAGTTCCATGACCTAGAAAATTATTTCATCAAATTGGGTCCCTAAAAAATTTTTTTTTTAATTCAATTAAGGCCAAATGTTGCCACAGCTCAATTTTGTCCTAGTCACCAATTCCACTTGGCATTTTTTATTTTTTTAATTAAAAAATAATAAAACTTTATTTTTTTATTCCAACTCAGTTATTTAAGCAGAAAAAAATTAAAAAACTTAATAAAATCCCTAATCTAATTCCAAAACTTAATCTAATCCCTAATCTACTTATTTGTTTCTTTTCCCAGAAGAACACAGCACCAACATCACCCACTTTCCTTCTTCCTTTCAACGTGAATTACCATCACCACACTTTCCTCTCCTTCTCATGAAGGCCGCCACCACCACCGCTCCTCTTGCTTCCTCTGTCGCAACTCGCAAGCCACCACGAGGAAGCCACACCATCATCACCGCGTCTTCTTCTTCCCATGAGAGCCACCATGAACAAACCAGCACCACCTTGAAAACCACGACCGCGAGCTCCTCTCCCCTGTCCCCAGCGAGCACCGCCGCACCACCACCGCTTCCAGAAACGACAAAGAACAGAGGAAAAAATGGAACCCTAACCACCGTCCGTCACCATCTTCTCCAACGCCGCTCCAACATACTCTGACGGCGATCTAATTCGAGAGTGAGGAGGTCGAACCTTCCTTCTTCGATCCAGATATGTCTGTCCTTCCTTCGTCAGATCCAAATCGGGGTTTTGGGACTCATGGAGGTTGGGATTTTCTTTCTCTCTCTCTCGATCACTCCTTCTCCTTGCATCGCCTGGTGGCGGATTTGGGGATTTCAGTTGCAGGTGGGGGTGGGGATGGGGGTGGAGGTTTCAGTTGCAGGTGGGGGTGGGGATGGGGTTTCGGTTGCAGGTGGAGTTGGGGGTTGGGTGGAGTTTTGGTTTGGCCGTTTGGGGATGGTGTTGGAGGTGGATGTTGAGGTTGCAGGTGGGGTGGATGTTGTTGGGTTTAGAAGATGAAGGTGTTCGGTGTTGAAGATGAGAATGATGAAGATGATGGTGTTGAAGAATAGATTTTTAAATTAGGTTTATTAGATTATTAGGTTGTTTAGTTTAGGATTATTAGATTAGGTTTTTATTAAGATTTTTTCTGATTATTTTGATGACTTGGTATTAAAAATTAATTTTTTTATATTTTTTAATTAAAAAATAATTAAAAAAGCCAGGTGTCACTGATGACTATGACCAAATTGGGATTTCGCCTTAATTGAATTAAAAAAAAAAATTTAGGGACCCAATTTGATGAAATAATTTTCTAGGTCCTGGAACTGATTCCCTTTGTAATCTCAGGGGCCATTGGACCCTTTAAGCCTTTTTTAAATTTCATTCTCATCTCAAAGAAGGAGAATCTTACATTCCCATGGAAATGGAAGATATTTTCCACTAACTCTCTCTTCCACTACTTTTTTTCTATTTTTATATTTTTTCTATTAAATGAATTTGAAAAACATTCCCGAAAATAACGTATACTAACCAAACACATTTTTCATTTTACCCAGAAATGACTTTGCTGGTAATGAGATTCATCATTCTAAACTTGTAATTAATAGTTGAATTTACTTAGGAGAAGTTCCTTCCCATAATTTCTTCAATAATATGGTCAAATATTAGGTAACAAATTGAGTACCTTGTTCGTGTTAGAATTTACCATGCATTCAATTAGCTCTTACCTAATAGCTTAAATTTTTGGGATAATTGATTATTTGACATGGTATCAGAATATCTATGACTTAGCGGTCTAATGTTCGATCATTGCTCTCTTCATTTTCTAATTAAAATATGAAAATTAAGCACATGATAGGTGGGTATGGGCATTTTTTTTCCGAAAAGGTAACTGATAATATTGATAAAAAACAGACTTGAGACCAATCCTCTCATGTAGGCAAGAAAACAGAAATTCAAAATATAAAGAAATAAACAGAAAGGAAAAACAGAACAAAGCGTAGCAGCACAAAGAAGCTAACAGGACAGCAAGACAGAGCAATCGACAAGGTCATCCCAGCCCAAAGAAAACGCTCAGCGGATTGGTTCTCTCCACACCCGACTTTGCAAGATGGTCTGCGATTGGATTGGCTTCTCTGTAAATGTGAACTACATACAGTACATCCAATTCAACTTTCAAAGAATAAATCAAATTCAGGTCGTTTCCAAGCTTCCAAGGTCTATTGGACTTATTGTTTACCCAGCCTACAACTAATGTGGAGTCACTTTCGATCAAGAGGTGATGAAGAGAGCGTTGTTTGCAGAATTGGAGAGCTTTTGAGATTGCAATAACCTCAGCCTCATAAGCCCAGTGATTTCCCAACGCCCGCTGAGAAACAGCCCACAAACTCGCTTTGGTGATTTCTTATAACTCCGCCAACCCCACTAGGACCTGGGTTACCCATCTAGGAACCATCAAAGTTCACTTTTAGAACACCAACATCAGGAGCACACCATTCCCCTTATCGAATTGCAATATTACTAGGGGACTGAATTCTGATTTCCTCAAAGAACTGTGAAAAATCATAGGGAGGAAAGGGGCATTCTTTCCACCACCCATGAACCTAAGAGGAGATCCTGGATAGGTGTAAATTCCAAACAGATTCAAAGGTGGATGATTTGTTTTGGAATAAAGTCTGATTTCTCTCTAAACATATTGACTAGAATCTGGAAAATGGTGTTAATTCCCATAGGAGGCTATCAGTTTTCTTCCGGAGTTCGGACCACTCGAGCATCAGCTTTTGAATACCATTTGGGCAGCACCAAATTATCCCTTCTCTTTCCATCACCGAATTCAGAATTCTCCATGGTAGGGAACACAACAACATAAGATGGCTTGAAGTTTCTACTTCCAAACCACAATCCCACACAAACCGCCATTCTCTATGGCCACACCTCGAGCCATAAAATTGGACCTTGTAATTATGCGGTCCTCAATCAATTGCAGAAAGAACTGGACCACTTTAGCAGGGGCGATTTTTCGGATTCGTTGAGGGATATACCAAGTTGGGACTGAAAATATCTTAATTTCAACCGCTGCCAGCAAGGCTTTTACCGAGAACAAACCAGAAACATCCCCTGTCCATAGTAATTTATCATCCTCGTTGCTTGGAATTACTTTGTTTATAATTTGATACATAGCAGCAAGAACCCCTATTTCCCATCCAAAGAAGCTTCTTCTAAAACCAAAATTCCATGTCCATGCCCCATCAGCAAAGGATCCATGGTGCAAAGCATCGAGTTCTTGTCCACAGCAAGAGAGAAAAGTCTAGGAAACTGATGCTGGAAAGGCTCCAATCCCGCCCAAGGGTCCTTCCAAAATCGTGTATTGCGACCAAGGCCCACACAACAGAAACAATTGTCTCTGAAAGCTTTGGCAATCATAGTATCTTCCACTGCGATTTTGAGAATGTCTTGAAGGATGGGGGGAAAGTGTCGGATGCTTTCCATTTCTGAATGTAGGAACATAATGCTCTCATTTAAACCATACTTGACACATAATACTTTCCTCCATATGGCATGCCTCTCATTTCCGAATCTCCAAAACCATTTGAGTAACAGGCTTTATTGCGCCAGCTGAGGAAACCCAAACCAAGACCTCCAAACTTTGAATTCTTGCATATCTGCTCCCAAGGCAGCCAATGAATCCTTTTTGAACCAGCAGAATTTGTGTAACACCCCGATTTCTCAACTGAGGAGTCACATTAGTAACCTAAGAAAGTCTAAGGACTAATCTGCAATCCCTAAAACCAAGGGAATTTTTTTCTGAAAAATAACTAAACAATTCGGCTAAAAGGTTGGAAACATATCATAACTTTATTTAAATAACCTGTTTCCCGATATACTCTAATAATAGTTTACAACACCATAAGTAAGGTTCAGGCTTTAATAACAGAGTTCTCATATAGTAAGGGAGGCTCAAACATAATCCATAAAGGAGAAGCAAAGCTGCTTCTCACACCTCTACTCCACCGCCCACGACCCGATCTCCAACTCGAGCAGCTAAGCTTCGGCGGAAGGATCTCCATCGCCTAATAGCGTTAAGCGCCCAAACAACAAGTAGCAAATAGAAAGGGTTAACTCCATGCAATTACCATCTATAAAAGAGAAAATCATGCTATTCAAATTTAATTACCTAGCATGGTAAATGAACTAGCAACATAACTCTACTCATATATCAACAACTTAACATAGATTAACTCAGATAATAATAACCTCAACAGTGTAACATCAAATCAGATATCAATAAACCAATAACTAAAATCCAACAACATAGGGTCAGGTGTTAGTTCCCTATAATGCAACTATATGCTGCTACCAAAATGGATCGATCGGCAACGTCTCTCAAGACGGAACAGACGTGGAACGACAACCACTGAATGCCACTTAGTAACGCCTCAAAAGACGGGACAACCATGTGGAACGACAACCACTGGATGCCACTTAAATAACGCCTCAAAAGACGGGACAACTATGTGGAACGACAACCACTGGATGCCACTTAATAACGCCTCGAAGGACGGGACAACCATGTGGAACGACAACCACAGGATGCCACTTAAATAACGCCTCAAAAGATGGGACAACTATGTGGAACGACAACCACTGGATGCCACTTAATAACGCCTCGAAGGACGGGACAACCATGTGGAACGACAACCACTGGATGCCACTTAATAACGCCTCGAAAGACGGGACAGGCATGTGGAACGACAACCACTGCACTGCCACTAAGTTCATCCATATATTCCAAAATAAATCAACAATAATCACGTCTTATCCACTTGAAAGCAGTAATGACGGAAACCAGTAAACGGCCGAAGCCTCTCAGAAAACGGAGACACACGTCTCAATAAGTTTACTCGGCCGAAGCCTTCGTAAAACATTTGGCACAAGCCTCAGAAATAGTCAACATAAGCAAGCATACAACATTGCAAGCATAATAATCATAATCCAGTGCCACTCAATATAAACATCTTCATCTCAAACGCAAGCAGTGCGATAAAAGCAGGCAAGACTCAAATGACGCTCTAAAACTGAGTTACCCTTACCTTCGTGAGTAGAAGTTGTGCATGGAAGTTGTGAACCTAGAACAAGGAAACACAATCATCAATACAAGCCTCACTAGGAGCCATACGATCTAATAATACTAATCGAAATCGTAAAGAAGCTTTTAAAGCTTTAGAGTTCACATTTGGGCACGAATGGACAACGGAGACTTCGTTCGCTAAAACGAGCATAACTCAAGCTACAGAACTCGGAATGACACGAAATCAGATCCAAAATTTCGACAATCGAAAGAGCTACGCCATAGCTCAGGTCATAGAGACCCAAAAATTATTTTTGGACACGGTACCCTAACAAACAGGTTTCGGCCACTCTCAAAAATAGGGTTTCCGAACTTTTTCTTCGGTCTTAATCAATTCCTAGGTATTCTTAGGCGATATCTAGGCCAGGGAAACTTTCAGAAAAATTATCGGATCAAAAACTAGAACAGGGGTATTTTGGTCAAGATTTTTAGCTCGAAAACTCAAAATCAGAATTTCGAAAAACAAATTAGATGGGGTCGATACCAACGATGATTATGACGACTAATCCTACTAACGCTAAGCTAAGTCGAGAGTTTTCAGTCCATAGGATGAAACTTTGGCTAAAAATGGGTTTTTCAAGCAGAATTGAAACTCGGCGGCATTTCAGCGACATTCGGCAAAATGTAATCCGCTAAACATGCTCTAGGGCATGCAGGGAATAAGTTTAGACAGAGAAATCAAGTTATTTGGACAGTTTTACAAAAAGCTCAAAACTTTGAGCACAGAAAGACATAGAGAAAAACGACAGAATTGACGATCAGAAGTAAGGAATAACATCAGTACCTTGAGGCCTACGCGTAGCAATGAACTGTGTGACTATCAGGAAAGAATCGGCGAAAATCTTTCTCTCCCCCTCCTCCCTTGAAGCTCGCGGGTTGTGTGTGTGTTGGTGGTGATGTTTTTGTTTTTTTTTCATTTTTTTCAAGCTATTTATAGAAAATGGAAAACGCGGGAAAAAGAATATTTCGCGATTCCGATTTTTCCTGCACATACATCTGTGAATTCTAAGATAGGTTCTGACGACAGAATTCCAGAACTCAAAACAGGTTTCTCAGAACTAAAGCAAACGATCCAAAGTCCGTGAAAATCTATTTTACCTGAAAAACTACTTTTTGCAGATGATATCGGATGAGAAAACTTCTTTCTGAAGAAAGATTAGAAACATCGAAAGAAATGAGTGCACGCGTGTGGAATCTTCGTTTGAAGCTCCGAATAGAAAAAGTCTTCATCAACCGTTTATTCTAAGTTTCTTGAGCTATCAGGGTTTTAGTTTCGGCAAACCTCCGAGAACTAGAATCGGACGTTCGTACATTCCAGGGTTTCGTATCGAAACGCTTGTCATGGAAGGATTAAGAGAAGTTCTAACATTTCTCTGAAGATTTTTGGAATTAGTTTCCATCGTGTCTTTAAGTGCAAATTAGTCATTTACTGACGCTCTCGTCCTAGGTATAAGCGAATGAAACTCGTGCTATAACCTGTAGCGATTATATAACTATTCTTAACCATTTCCTGAACTTTCTTCATCATAACGCTAATCCAAACATTAAACACGAGTCAAGTTCCTCTCACGCTTACACATAATCCTATGCGTGAGGTGGAAATTAATTATTTATTTAATTCTAAAATCTTGGGTCTTACTATACTACCCCCCAAAAAGAAAGTTTCGTCCTCGAAACTTAAGGCTCAGTGAAGAGTTCCGGATACTATTCCTTCATCTTCTCTTCTAGTTCCCAAGTAGCATCGCCAGTGACTTGGTTCCAAATCACTTTTACCAGAGGAACCTGCTTGTTCCTCAACTGCTTGATCCTACGTTCCTCAATCCTCATTGGTGCCACTTCAAAAGACAAGTTGTCTCTAAGCTGGATGTCGTCTTCCTTGATGATGTGAGAAGGATCAGGAATATACTTCCTCAATCGTGACACGTGTAGCACATCATGAATCTTGGAAAGAAAAGGTGGCAACGCAATCCGATAAGCTACTTTACCGACTCGCTCGATAATCTGATACGGTCCAATGAACTTCGGTGTCAGCTTCCTCGACTTTATCGCTCTTCCCACTCCGGTAGTTGGTGTCACGCGAAGAAACACATGGTCTCCCGCCTCGACCTCCAGTTCTCTCCGACGTGTGTCAGCATAACTATTCTGT
Organism: Lotus japonicus; assembly: GCF_012489685.1. Classification (NCBI taxonomy): domain Eukaryota; kingdom Viridiplantae; phylum Streptophyta; class Magnoliopsida; order Fabales; family Fabaceae; genus Lotus; species Lotus japonicus. The sequence goes on along the minus strand of NC_080045.1, from coordinate 47,583,077 downwards.
CGACTCTGTGACGTCCTCATCTTCTCCTGTATTTGCTTTACCTTCTCAGTAGTTTGTTGCACTAATTCAGGTCCAACGAGAAGATGTTCGCCATCTTGGAACCAACATAGAGGAGTTCTACATCTCCTCCCATACAAAGCCTCATAAGGTGCCATTCCAATACTAGCATGAAAACTGTTGTTATAAGTAAACTCGATAAAAGGTAAGAGTTCATCCCAGCTTTCTTGACTATCCAGAACACAGGCTCGCAGCAAGTCTTCCAATGACTGTATCGTCCTCTCTGTCTGTCCATCTGTCTGAGGGTGATAGGCATAGCTCAACCTCAACTTCGTGCCAAGCGCCTCGTGCAAGGCCTTCCAGAAATGCGAAGTAAACTTTGGATCTCTGTCAGAAACAATACTCGAGGGTACTCCATGAAGTCGTACAATCTCAGCAACATACACTTTTGCAAGTGCCTCCACGTTATGGGTTGTCTTCACCGGTATGAAATGTGCTGACTTCGTCAAAACGTCCACAATGACCCAAATGGAATCAAATCTCTTCCTTGTAGTTGGTAAAGCTACCACAAAATCCATAGAGATACTGTTCCACTTCCACTCTGGTACATCAAGTGACTGTAACATACCCGCAGGCTTTTGATGTTCTATCTTCGCCTTCTGACATGTCAGACATGCCGCCACAAACTCTGCTACATTCTTCTTCATTCCTGACCACCAGAAATTCAACTTTAGATCTTGGTACATCTTCGTCGATCCCGGATGAATACTCAATCTGCTCTTGTGACCTTCGTCAAGAAGCATCCTTCTCAACTCCATGTCACATGGCACGCAGACACGTCCTTTGCAACATAGAATGCCATCAGTTCCTACCTCGAAATCCGGCGCCTTTCCCAAAATGATCAAGTTCTGTTTCTTGATCAACTCCTCATCTAACAGTTGCTTCACCTTGATCTCATTCAGCAAATCACTGGTGATCGTCACCATCCCAAAGCTCAATTTTCCAGGTGTCACTTGCATACCCAAACTGAGGTCGCGAAAAGTCTCGATAAGTTCCAATTCCTTAATCATCAGCGATGAAACATGAATTGTCTGGCGACTCAGTGCGTCTGCTACAACATTTGCTTTTCCTGGATGGTACAGCAAAGTGAAATCATAGTCCTTGATAAATTCCATCCAACGCCTTTGTCTCATATTCAAATCCTTCTGATCGAACAGGTACTTCAGACTCTTGTGATCACTAAAAACAGTGAAAGTGCTCCCATAAAGATAGTGCCTCCAAATCTTGAGCGCAAATACCACAGCCGTTAACTCCAAATCATGCGTAGGATAGTTCCGTTCATTTATCTTCAATTGCCTTGAAGAATAAGCCACAGCCTTTCGGTGATGCATCAACACACAACCCAAACCTTGGTACGAAGCATCGCAGTAAACCTCGTAAGGTTCCTCCTCTTGTGGTAAAGTCAGAACTGGCGCGGTCGTCAAACGCACCTTCATATCTTGGAAACTCTGTTCACAATCCTCTGTCCATGCGAAAGGTTGGTTCTTCCGAGTGAGTTTCGTCAATGGTCCTGCAATCTTAGCAAAACCTTCGATGAATCGTCGGTAATATCCAGCTAAACCAATGAAACTCCTTATATCTGTCACAGTCTTAGGACGCTCCCATGCAAGTACCGCTTCCACTTTACTAGGATCCACAACAATGCCCTCCTTCGAGATGACATGTCCTAGAAACTTTACTTCTTCCAACCAAAATTCACACTTCGCCGCGTTAGCATACAGTACCTTCCCCCGAAGAACTTGCAATACTTGACGTAGATGTTCCTCGTGTTCTTCACGATTCCTCGAGTAGATCAAGATGTCGTCGATGAACACCACAACGAAGCGATCCAAGAAAGGATGAAAGATCCTATTCATGTAGTCCATGAATACAGCTGGTGCATTCGTAACTCCAAACGGCATCACCAAGTACTCGTAGTGCCCATAGCGTGTCCTAAACGCCGTCTTTTGGATATCCTCATCTTTGACTCTAATCTGGTGATATCCCGATCTCAGGTCAATCTTCGAGAAAACAGCAGCACCCTTCAACTGATCCATCAAATCGTCAATCCTCGGCAATGGATATTGGTTCTTTATTGTGACTTTGTTCAGCTGTCGATAGTCCACGCAAAGTCGCGATCTTCCGTCTTTCTTCTTCACAAGCAGCACTGGCGCTCCCCACGGAGAAACGCTAGGTCGAATAAACCCCTTCTTGGTTAAATCCTCAAGTTGACTCTTCAGCTCCGTCAGTTCTGCCGGTGCCATACGATAAGGTGCGATCGATATAGGTCCAGTGCCTGGGACCATATCAATTGTGAACTCCATATCTCTGACCGGAGGTATTCCAGGTACGTCTTCGGGGAACACATCCTCAAACTCTTGCACAATAGCTATTCCTTGTATTCCATTCTCCTTAGCTTCCATCACGGTTGTAGACAAAAGGGAACTCAAAGCTCCATTCCTCAAAGAAAGCTTTGAAAAGTACGAGTTCAGAAACTCGACGAGTCCAGCATCGGGAAAGATAACTACCTTATTGGCGCAATCAAGAAGAACATGATGGTGGGACAACCAATCCATGCCTATGGTCACATCCAATCCCTTGAGAGGTAAACAGATTAAGTTTGCTACAAACTTCTTATCTAGGTACATCCAAGGACATTCCAAACATGCAGTGTTAGTTACTAAGCTCTTAGATGCAGAGGTAGACACTGTCAAGTCAAACGGTAACTTTGACACTTCTAGCTTTAACCTTGTCGCACAAGCTATGTCTATAAATGAATGCGTAGCACCAGAATCAAATAGCGCGATAAGGGAATTACCCGCAATCTCGCAGGTACTGCGGATCAGACCATCGTCTTCCTCAGCTTCAGTTCCACTGATCGAGTAGACTCTTCCACCAGCAGTAGGCCTCCTCGCCCCAGCAACATTCACAGCAGCCTCAACTTTAGGAGCCCTACACTCTACAGTAGTGTGACCAGGCTTCTTGCAGTTCCGACAAATCATCTCAGAGCAGTTGTTAGCATAATGCCCCATTTTGTTGCACCTGAAGCAAGTCACATCCTCCCGATTTGCAGATGGGGTTCTCAGTGCAATCGCATTACCACCTGTAGGATAAAAGGACCCAGAAGTTGTCCCCTACCCTGAGGACGAAAGTACGGCTTCTTCTAAAAGTGTTTGCCTTTGTCATTTCTACCTTGGTTAGCCCTGGACGGACCTCCACTTCCCTGGTGAGACTTGTTCAGACCTTGGAACTAGCCTCTTGCATTATCAATGGCCTCAATCCCCTTGGTCTTCTCCACCAGCACTTGGTAGCGATTCAGTCCTAGCGGTTGCACCGCCATCTGCAGCTCATAACTCAGCCCATCAATGAAGCGCTCACACATATAGCCTTCATCTATCTATCCTCTAAAGTAACGGAAGTGTTTCTCCAACGACTCCAACTTAGAAGCATACTCAGCTACGGTCATGCCTCCTTGACGGAGTCTCAGAAATTGTGCTTCCTTAGCGGCTCTAGCACTAGCAGGAAAGTACTTGTCCAGGAAAGCTCCCCGGAAACACTCCCAAGTGATAGCTTGATGGTCGGCTTCCATCATAGCTCTAGCCCCGCGCCACCAATACTCAGCTTCACCAGTTAGCAGATAGGTCGCATAATCCACTTTCATCTCTACAGTGGTACGCAGAAAGGTGAAGATCTTCTCCAACTTCTGGAGCCATAAGTCAGCTTCTTCCGGATCAAAGCCTCCAGAGAACTTCGGTGGGTCCTGACGCTTGAAATCATTCAGACCCCTGGTCTGAGTAGTAGCTATTTCACCCTCCTCACGCTGAACACGGCGAGCATTCTCTTCAGCATGGTTTTGTGCAGCCACCAAAGCAGTAGTAGCAGTACGTTGAGCTTCAGCTTCTTCCCTTGCGGCAGTGTTAGTAACTTGTTGTGCCATAAGGGCAGTTAGATTAGCAATTGCTTGCTCCATCGGATTCATGTTGTCTGAACCTTGAGTCTCGTTCAGCTGTGGAAACCTCCTGTTCCTGTTTTCACGAACAATCAAAGACCACAACTGATACTCAGGCCAGAACAACACGAAGTTCTATAATAACTAACTATGTATATACTTATATCAAATGTATAATTAACAATAACTAGCATAAGGTTATTCACTTACGAATAACCTTCAAAAATAAGCTATATAAACAGTAATCAAGCACACTCTTCCTCCGATTGACACCCCATCGATCGGTCTCAGAGTTCAAACATCTTAAGCAGACACTCTACCCAAAAGCTCTGGTTTTCTAGACCAATGCTCTGATACCACAATTGTAACACCCCGGTTTCTCAACTGAGGAGTCACATTAGTAACCTAAGAAAGTCTAAGGACTAATCTGCAATCCCTAAAACCAAGGGAATTTTTTTCTGAAAAACAACTAAACACTTCGGCTAAAAGGTTGGAAACATATCATAACTTTATTTAAATAACCTGTTTCCCGATATACTCTAATAATAGTTTACAACACCATAAGTAAGGTTCAGGCTTTAATAACAGAGTTCTCATATAGTAAGGGAGACTCAAACATAATCCATAAAGGAGAAGCAAAGCTGCTTCTCACACCTCTACTCCACCGCCCACGACCCGATCTCCAACTCGAGCAGCTAAGCTTCGGCGGAAGGATCTCCATCGCCTAATAGCGTTAAGCGCCCAAACAACAAGTAGCAAATAGAAAAGGGTTAACTCCATGCAATTACCATGTATAAAAGAGAAAATCATGTTATTCAAATTTAATTACCTAGCATGGTAAATGAACTAGCAATATAACTCAACTCATATATCAACAACTTAACATAGATTAACTCAGATAATAATAACCTCAACAATGTAACATCAAATCAGATATCAATAAACCAATAACTAAAATCCAACAACATAGGGTCAGGTGTTAGTTCCCTATAATGTAACTATATGCTGCTACCAAAATGGATCGATCGGCAACGTCTCTCAAGACGGAACAGACGTGGAACGACAACCACTGAATGCCACTTAATAACGCCTCAAAAGACGGGACAACCATGTGGAACGACAACCACTGGATGCCACTTAAATAACGCCTCAAAAGACGGGACAACTATGTGGAACGACAACCACTGGATGCCACTTAATAACGCCTCGAAGGACGGGACAACCATGTGGAACGACAACCACAGGATGCCACTTAAATAACGCCTCAAAAGATGGGACAACTATGTGGAACGACAACCACTGGATGCCACTTAATAACGCCTCGAAGGACGGGACAACCATGTGGAACGACAACCACTGGATGCCACTTAATAACGCCTTGAAAGACGGGACAGGCATGTGGAACGGCAACCACTGCACTGCCACTAAGTTCATCCATATATTCCAAAATAAATCAACAATAATCACGTCTTATCCACTTGAAAGCAGTAATGACGGAAACCAGTAAACGGCCGAAGCCTCTCAGAAAACGGAGACACACGTCTCAATAAGTTTACTCGGTCGAAGCCTTCGTAAAACATTTGGCACAAGCCTCAGAAATAGTCAACATAAGCAAGCATACAACATTGCAAGCATAATAATCATAATCCAGTGCCACTCAATATAAACATCTTCATCTCAAACGCAAGCAGTGCGATAAAATCAGGCAAGACTCAAATGACGCTCTAAAACTGAGTTACCCTTACCTTCGTGAGTAAAAGTTGTGCATGGAAGTTGTGAACCTAGAACAAGGAAACACAATCATCAATACAAGCCTCACTAGGAGCAACACGATCTAATAATACTAATTGAAATCGTAAAGAAGCTTTTAAAGCTTTAGAGTTCACATTTGGGCACGAATGGACAACGGAGACTTCGTTCGCTAAAACGAGCATAACTCGAGCTACAGAACTCGGAATGACACGAAACCAGAGCCAAAATTCCGACAATCAAAAGAGCTACGCCATAGCTCAGGTAATAGAGACCCAAAAATTATTTTTGGACAAGGTACCCTAACAAACAGGTTTCGGCCACTCTTAAAAATAGGGTTTCCGAACTTTTTCTTCGATCTAAATCAATTCCTAGGTATTCTTAGGCGATATCTAGGCCAGGGAAACTTTCAGAAAAATTATCGGATCAAAAACTAGAACATGGGTATTTTGGTCAAGATTTTTAGCTCGGATACTCAAAATCAGAATTTCGAAAAACAAATTAGATGGGGTCGATACCAACGACGATTATGACGACTAATGCTAAGCTAAGTCGAGAGTTTTCAGTCCAAAGGATGAAACTTTGGCTAAAAATGGGATTTTCAAGCAGAATTGAAACTCAGCGGCATTTCGGCGACATTCGGCAAAATGTAATCCGCTAAACATGCTCTTGGGCATGCAGGGAATAAGTTTAGACAGAGAAATCAAGTTATTTGGACAGTTTTACAAAAAGCTCAAAACTTTGAGCACATAAAGACATAGAGAAAAACGACAGAATTGACGATCAGAAGTAAGGAATAGCATCAGTACCTTGAGGCCTACGCGTAGCAACGAACTGTGTGACGATCAGGCAAGAATCGGCGAAAATCTTTCTCTCCCCCTCCTCCCTTGAAGCTCGCGGGTTGTGTGTGTGTTGGTGGTGATGTTTTTGTTTTTTTTTTCATTTTTTTCAAGCTATTTATAGAAAATGGAAAACGCGGGAAAAAGAATATTTCGCGATTCTGATTTTTCCTGCACATACCTCCGTGAATTCTAAGATAGGTTCTGACGACAGAATTCCAGAACTCAAAACAGGTTTCTCAGAACTAAAGCAAACGATCCAAAGTCGGTGTAAATCTATTTTACCCGAAAAACTACTTTTTGCAGTTGATGTCGGATGAGAAAACTTCTTTCTGAAGAAAGATTAGAAACATCGAAAGAAATGAGTGAACGCGTGTGGAATCTTCGTTTGAAGCTCCGAATAGAAAAAATCTTCATCAACCGTTTATTCTAGGTTTCTTGAGCTATCAGGGTTTTAGTTTCGGCAAACCTCCGAGAACTAGAATCGGACGTTCGTACATTCCAGGATTTCGTATCGAAACGCTTGTCATGGAAGGATTAAGAGAAGTTCTATCATTTCTCTGAAGATTTTTGGAATTATTTTTCATCGTGTCTTTAAGTGCAAATTAGTTGTTTACTGACGCTCTCGTCCTAGGTATAAGCGAATGAAACTCGCGCTATAACCTATAGCGGTTATATAACTATTCTTAACCATTTCCTGAACTTTCTTCTTCATAACGCTAATCCAAACATTAAACACGAGTCAAGTTCCTCTCACGCTTACACATAATCCTATGCGTGAGGTGGAAATTAATTATTTATTTAATTCTAAAATATTGGGTCTTACAATTTGCCCACAGGAAAATCCTCATCAGCTTTTCCATCTCACCCACAACACCAACTTAGGCTAAAAACACTGCCATCAAAAATACTGGTATAACACTCAATACAGATTTCAGTAAGACCAATCTTCCAAACAGTGAGAGAAACTTGGAATCCCAAGAATGTAATTTTATTCGCATTCTTTCAAGCACAGGTTTCCAAAAGTCTTTTCTTTTCAGATTACCTCCTAATGGAGCGCCAAATCAATTAGGTGGGAAGTCGAATATAAAAGTAGGTTCCTGGGATATGGGAATGAGGGCGATGAAAGCCGCATTTAACCCTCTCACAAGCTTGCCATGAGCATGAAATTCTTGGAAGACTTTGACTATATCACTCTTGATCAAACCCCAAAATTATTTGAAGAAACTCATATTGAAACCATCCGGACCCGATGCACGGTTGTTTTCGCATGATTGAAGAGCTTCCCAAATTTCTGCTTCAGCAAAAGGTTCTTCTAATCGAATTTTAATGGTCTCAGAAAGTTTGGGGAGATTGTCACAGGCAAGCTTAGCTTTAAATCTTCTATCTCTTCTAAAGAAGGATTGAAAGTGATGGAAGACCGCTTCTTTGATAGCCCTCGGGTCATCCAAAACTGCGCCATTGAACTGTAGATGCTCAATGCTTCTTCAAGACTGCCTGACTTTGCATACACGATGAAAAAAGCTAGTATTTCTATCACCTTCTTTCAGCCAACGGATTCGAGATTTTTGAAGCCACATTCTTTCTTCTAACCTGTATTCTCTCCACAAATTATTCAACTCTTCCAGCCTTTCTTTTCTAGACTCTTCATCGACCCCATTCAGTTCCATTTTCCGTAAGATCTCCAGCAGTTGATCTTCCAACATCTTTATCTTAGAGGATCCCCAAGGACCTCTAGACCTCCTCCATGATTTTATTTTTTCCTTAAGCCCTTTCAGTTTTTGCAGAATAACATAGCTAGACCGGCTAGTCACTAGTAAATAACCCCACCATTCCTCTATAAGCTTCTTAAACCCATCTTCCATAAGCCAGAAATTATAAAAGCAGAACGGTTTGGGTCCGAAATCTCTATTTCCCATAGATAGAGTTATGGCCCTGTGATCAGAAAATCCCTAGTCTTCTACAACCTGACTGACCCCATTAAAATACAAGAGGGCATCTTCATTCAGTAACAAACGATCCAATTTGCTCCATAGGCCTTCGTTTCTGGTGCTGAACCAAGTATAATCTCCTCCAACAAGTGGTAGATCCAACAAGAGAAATGATTCTACAAAGGATTTGAACAATGGGTCTCCAGTGCATACTGATTCGGACCCTTTTCCTTCACCGTCGTTCAAAATGGTATTAAAATCGCCCCCAGTCACTACGATCACTAGGGCCTCGGTTAGACAGAGACGCAAACCATCAAAAAAATCACCTCTTTGATCATCAGCATTTGGGCCATAGACATTACCCACCAAAACATTAGCACCCCCAACAACTGATTGAAAGGAAGTAAAGAGGAACCTGTGATTTTTATTAGTTCTCTGAATCTGCATAGATGAGTCTTTCCAAAGAGTGACAAGACCTCCTGTAGCTCCTTCAGATTCCACAAATCCACACTCTAGTCTAAGAGAACGTGCCCAACCCAACAGAATATCAGCTCCGGTTTCACTCTCTCGAAAATCTGCTTCATTACTTTTCTTTTGGTAGAGGAACCCATTCCTCTGACATTCCAAGAGATCCATTTTTTCCCCCATTATTGAGCTCTATGGGAATTGATCTGGTCCACTAGCGTCTCAATAGCTATATTTTCAGCGCAATCCAGCACCATACCCACGCTCAAACCCAGTTTCAACACCCTCTTAGCTTTGTCTGGTTTATCTTGATAAGAGTAGGAGATGGGAACCTCTTGCAGAGAATTGAGATCCTCAGTACGCTTCAACCTTCATGCCCAAATGGGTTATTGGGTGAGGCGACGGATTAGAATATAATATAAAATCATTCATTATTCAATAGCTAAAGTTTTTTGGATAATTAATTACATGATAGTTTACGGATATTGTAATTCAAAGATTCTAACCAAATCCCTTTGAGAAAAACGATCTTAAGATCTTTCCATACCTCAGTTGCATTTTGCCATTTTCTATAGACACGATACTTGGTGCTAGGTGTAGCAAAATTTATCAACCAAAAATGCACCAAGTTGTTAAAATGCCCCATGCTTCAAAAATTAGGTCGGAATTGTCCGGAGCATATAAAGTTGCATCAAGAAACTTAAATTTATTTTTGGGAACAATCATAGCTCTACACATTAATCTTTACCAAAAATTGTAGTTCTTACCCAAAAGAACTAGCTTCACCATAACAATTAATGGATTTTCAGCTTGATGAATATAATATTAAATGGGCTTCCATGATTTTGTGTTGGATCAAGATTCTGCATCATTCATGCATTCTGATTTAACACAAAAACCATAGTGATTGTGGTTTTGATTACCAAGCCTTGACGGCAGCCCTAATTAGAGCTCTATACCATCAAAGTAGAAGAAATAACAGAATTAGAAAAATGAATTCTGTACATTTTTTTTCTGTTCCTAATGTACAATTTCTATCTTTATTTTTACTGTTTGACACAATGCTTAATAGAAGGTAAAATCCTCATAACCGAAAATGAACACTTCTAATTAAGCTAACACACTAAACCTAATTTCTAATTATGCACATGTATTTGCCGGTGATATGGCATTATCATCACGTACGTAAGAAGAAGTCTCTGTATGATTGATACTGTGGATCTATATATCTTTCTATTTCCAATTAGTACATCATTTGCTAGATAGGATATGGATGCCAGCTTCATAATTGAAAAACAAAACATAATTTCATCAGGCATTAAATTTTCATCAACCGAGCACATGCAATGGTTCACTAAAGCACCATCTTTCTTTCAAAACTTTAATGAATCCTTCTATAACACTTATTTTTTTGTGTCTCAATGAAGTGTTGGCCCATCATCTTTACTACATCGTGCCTAGCTGGTTAGTTTAGATTTAGATTAATTAATTGTCAACATTCAGTACCCATAAAATCTTGTCTAATTAAAACACTTTTCAGTTTTCAATCCTCAGAAAAAACAGAATTCTATTTATTTATTGCAAGTCACTTCCGCTTGGAGATTAAATGAAATTAAGGAAAAAGTTAATGACATCAAGAAAAAGAAACCCCACCAATCTTGAATACTGAATCTAATGAGTAATGATGCTTAATTACAAACTTACATCTTGGCTATATAGGGTAGAAGTATGACATTAAGGAAAAAATGATCTCAAGAAAAATAAAATCCCACCAATCAGCTTGAATAGTGAATCAAACTAGTAATGATACTTAATTACAAACGTACATATCTAGGCTAGCATGGGGTAGTTAAATGCTTTGTCATATTAAAGCTAGAAACGGGGTGAATTAATTCTAGCCTCTGTCACATGAATCCTAACTTCTACTCTGTGCTTTAATGTATCTTGTTCTGTTTTGAGGAGGTAGCGTTTGGTATACACGTTTGAACAGGACGGAACGGGATATATGCGTTATGCTCACGTTTGTCGTGTTTTTAAGATGGAACGGAACAGGACATAAGACTCTATGAACGGGACATTTTGGTTCCATGAAAAAGGGTGGAACGGAAGAGAACGGAACAGAACACTCATTACAAAGACAAAATTACCCTGAATCTATTCTCATATTTCCTTAACTTATCCTTTCCTCTCCATCTCTGTTTCTCATATTCGTTTTTCTTTTTTTTACAAAAGTAAATTGCCTCTTCACACATCTTCAGCCTTTCCGCCTCAAGAGACTGGTTATATTGTCATTCATTCGCCACGTCGGCCTCCGCTCCGTTGCCACCGACCTCGACGGCGGAACCACCATGCACTGCTGGGTGGCCAAATCACATAAGGGAGAGGGATGTGTGGTGCAGGAAGAGATCTAGGTTACACCGTTCACGATTTGGCTTCGTTTGCAGCGGCCTGAGCATCCATGGCGACGGATCTGGCCATTGGGCGTGATGGTCTCTTGTCGCGGCGTGGCGAAGGTCTGATGCCGGACTAATTGCGCACGATGCGGGTTCGACTTGATGGAGGAAGGCTTCCTGGTGGCTGTGGCGGAGCAAGGTTGCTTGGCTGTGAGAGGAAACAGCCATGAAAGGGGAGAGGCCATTGATTCATTGAAGCTGCTGTTGCAGCGTTATGTTTGGGGAAGAAGCCTCTTTTTTCTTTTTCTTTTTTGAAACTGGTTTTTTTTATTTTTTTATTTTTTAAATGTGTTATCTTTTTACTTTTTACTCAATCTAAACGGTTCCAATCTTTCTACTCAATCTATTTTTTATGTTTATTTGTTTAAAAAAAATGTAATATGATATGAAAAAGTTCTTCTATCCAAAACAATTTTTTAAAATACTTATCTAAAATATTAATAAGGGTATATGTGTAATTAACTATATGGTTCTCATTTGTCCGTGATGTATTTACTAAACACAGTGTACAAAACATTATTGTCCTATTCCTTTCCGTTCTGTTCCGTTCCGTTCTGTTGTGTTCTGTTCTGTACGGTTTCCAAACGCTACCTGAGACTTCATAAGTCATAACATTGTCTTAGTATCTCTTTCTACAGGATTGAGCACCTCTTATGCTCTCAATTAATATATCTTTTTTGCTTATAAAAAAAATGTAGGCTATGTAGAGCATAAAAGAAAGTATGTAATTAAGGAAAATTTGGCCACAAGACAAAGAAAGAACAATATTTTTTTTGAAAGAAAAGAAAGAACAATAAAAATTAAAAGTTTTATCTCATTGAGTGAAGTTAGTTATATGAATTACATTATGCCATCAAAAACAATTTTGTTGCCATGTTATTAACAATGATGTCATTTTGAATAACATCTTCCAAAGTTCTTTTTGGCATCTCTCTACCCCTCTTCACAAGATTAAATAACATGTTCTAACTAGTGTTTTCAAAGGTCTTTTTTTTTGTACATATACATAACACGTACATTAACCGATTTTCTTTCGCTTCTCCTGAATTTGACACATCTATTGATATACCTATCAAAGTTCCAATATTACATGAACCAAACATAATCAAGTAATCACGGCTATACTTCTTTACTCACATTTGTCTAAGAAAAATGGAAGGACCCTTGCTTAATTAACATTGCATTCGAGCTCCGAGGCAACAACTCTAGTACCAGAGCCCTACGTACAACGCATTGCTTTTGAGCAACGATCTAACATTAGTGCAAATTTGTAGCGTTCAATCCATTTTCAGGACAGGCAATGCAAACATAGAGAAAGTTAGTGAATCTTAATCATAAACTTTTTTTTTTAACGTACTTAATTATAAACTTACATCTAGCTAGGCTATAGTGTCATAGCGCAGAAGTTATAAATGGTAAGTGTATTTAAAAAGTTAAAGACACATGTCTGTATAATTTTGTCCTATAGCTTATTGTCTAAAGTGTACACTTTTGACACATAAAAATACTTTGTAGTTTGTTCACACTTTACACACCTCCACCTTTAGAGAGAATAAAAGAAAGAGAAGTGAGAGATATGATTAGTGATGGGATAAAATAAATTAAAATGAAATAAGAAGTGAAAATAAGATGAAAGAGAAGTATGAATATATCAAAACTCTTTCATGCAAAATTTGCCACGATCATACTATCATTTACCAAAAATTTTATTGAAAATTTCATCAACTTAAGGATACAGCTTAAGGATACTACTCCCTCCGGTCCTATTTATAAGCAGCAAAAAAAAAATCACATAGTTTAAGAAATGTAGTTAAACTAGATAAAATGCATTAAATATGTCTTGAATCAAAATAAACTTCCAAAATTACCCTTTGTTATTAGTGTTGGAAAGTGGGAAAGAGAGAGAATAATTAATGAGACACATTTTACAAGCTAGAATTAATAAGGGCATCATTGGAAAAAAATAATTAATATAGCTCAAACTTTCATTTGGTTCTTATAAAAAGGACCAAGATTTTTCTTCTCTTTCATGCTTATAAATAGGACCGGAGGGAGTATTTTACTCTTGCATGCTATTTAAATACACATACTATATATATGCATGCCTTATAGCCTAGTGTATAACTGTATTCCTTGAAGAAAAAAATCCATGAACCATGCATTTATGCTGACACTTGCCACACTGTTCTGACAAAACCACTACACTCTGCATAGCTTACAAAAATAAAAAATTAATTCTGAAGCGCCACATCACATGCATATACCTCGATGTCCATGACTAATGTTACAAATGATGATGCTTTAACGAAAGCAACGAAATCATTAATCACCGTTGATCTTTCTCATTTTTCCTTTGTTTAAAATTTTTAACTAACCAATTTTTTTTCCATGATGATAAAAGTGGATTCTTACATTTCGAAGCTAATCTCCATCGTACTTAATAGCAAAGCCATGTTATTAGACGTGCGAAACTACTGTGATTTCACAATCAAAACACAGCATTTATGGGATCAGTCATCAGTCACCCGAGTTACTATACGCCCAACATCTAACAATATATGTGTGACTTGTGAGTTTCGTTCCCCTATTCAATAGCATAGCTCAATTTTTATACAGGCACCGTCATGTATATAATATCAAATATCAAATGTATTACTACTATGATAAGGGCATAAGGCACATACATATGATGAACTGACATAGAAACATGCAATGGAAAAGTCCAAATTGGCATAGAAACATGCAATAGAAATAGAAATTAATTTCTCATCAGACATGTCAGTTTGGCCAATATGGAAGAAAGAAGGGTTGTCCTATGAGATGTGGACATATAGCCAGGCATGTAGACTAGTACAAATTGGAGATAGTTGAGTTTCAGCTCAAGTTGTACAAGTTTTAATCTTTTTTTCTTGTGTGTGAAAGGAAGATGCACCAAACAATGGTGAATGATTGGGGGAAAACAGTATAACATTAAATGGAGTGAGTAGTTAGTGGTTGGAACAAATTAAAGATGGCAGAGGAGCATAATAGCGATATACCCTTTTGGTTATAAATACCTCTTCACGCTTATGCATATTCATTCCAACAATAACTAGTGTGTCGAAGAGTAGTGTCAGAGAGAGTTGATATTCAAAATGTTACTAGGGGACAAAAGGGTTGCTTTGGTGTTATTGCTTTGTGCTCATGTATTTGTGGCCGGTGTGGTTGCAAGGAGCGTGAAAAATGATGAGGAAGAAAAGAATGTAGGGTTTGGGAAGGGAGGTGGGTTCGGTGGTGGATTTGGTGGGGGAGCCGGTGGTGGTGGTGGATTCGGAGGTGGAGGCGGAGGTGGTTTTGGAGGAGGTGCAGGTGGTGGAGCAGGGTTTGGTGGTGGTGCTGGTGGAGGCCATGGAGTAGGAGGGGGTGTTGGTGGTGGAGGAGGTGCAGGTGGTGGAGGAGGGCTTGGTGGTGGGATAGGTAAAGGTGGTGGACTTGGTGGTGGTGGTGGTTTTGGAAAAGGAGGAGGACTTGGAGGTGGTGCTGGTGGAGGGATAGGTAAAGGTGGAGGACTTGGAGGAGGTCATGGTGGTGGGCTAGGTGGTGGTGGTGGCTATGGAAAGGGTGGCGGCGTTGGTGGTGGAATTGGCAAGGGTGGTGGCCTTGGAGGAGGTGCGGGTGGTGGCTTTGGAAAGGGTGGTGGTGGTGGAATTGGCAAAGGTGGGGGTCTAGGAGGTGGTCATGGTGGTGGTGTTGGGGGTGGAATTGGTAAAGGTGGAGGTGGAGGTTTTGGTGGTGGTGTTGGAGGTGGTCACGGCGGCGGCATTGGTGGTGGGATTGGTAAAGGTGGAGGCTTAGGTGGTGGTCATGGTGGAGGCCTTGGCGGTGGTGGTGGAATTGGTGGCGGTCATGGTGGCGGCGTTGGTGGTGGAATTGGTAAAGGTGGAGGCCTTGGTGGTGGTGGTGGAATTGGTGGCGGTCATGGTGGCGGCATTGGTGGTGGAATTGGTAAAGGTGGAGGCCTTGGTGGCGGTCAGGGTGGCGGCATTGGAGGAGGAATTGGCAAAGGTGGAGGTTTGGGTGGTGGAGTGGGAGGTGGTCATGGTGGTGGTATTGGTGGGGGCTACGGGAAAGGTGGTGGCATTGGAGGAGGAATTGGCAAAGGTGGAGGTTTTGGTGGTGGTGTAGGAGGAGGCGGCGGTACCGGTGGTGGCTTTGGAGGAGGTTCAGGTGGTGGCTTTGGAGGAGGCTCAGGTGGTGGATTTGGTGGAGGAGCAGGAGGCGGGTTTGGTGGAGGTGCTGGTGGTGGCGGTGGATTTGGTGGTGGAGGAGGCGGAGGCGGTGGAATTGGACACCATTGAGCTTCCCCAACGTTGCATGCATGAAACCCATGATTATAGCCTCATACCATTTCATTGCACTTGATTTAGCTCTGGTTTTGTGAAAAATATGTACGAGTACTATAAGAAGAGATATATTAATCTTGAATAATGTTCGTCATAATATTAATGTAATTTGTTTTCTCTTTACATTGAATGAAAGAAATTGAGATATTATTCTACTATTTGTATTTTCAACCAGGTCAGAAAATTAGTTTTATGCGTTCTTGAGCTACTACATAGTAGCTAATTAAGCTTAAAAATTTTGAGTTACTATTTGTAGCAACATCTTCACTCCATCTATCTTAAACTCCATATGTCAAATTTTAAGTTCTCTATTGATATTTTAAGATATGTAAAATTACATTAACATTTAACTCAAGTTCAGACCAAACATAGAATTAGAAGATTAGTCACCAAATTAAGAGGCAATAACATTTCAATATATTGTGTTAAATCCTGTTTTCGTGTTGGAAAAAACTGTGCCATTAGTAACTTTTGTATTGTGACTGCATTAGGATGATAATTGAATAATGGCCTGCAATAAACTATTGGATTTGAATGCAATTGTTTTTTACTCCCATATCTATAACTAAAAAATTATTTTGTATGTTTTAGAAAAGAATAATAACAGAACGGAAAACTTCCCTAAAATGTGCAAATTCCACTTCTTTCACTGTCTGGGTTTCCAATTTAGTAATAACTACAGTGGACTTTGTATATATTATATCAATCATTTCTTCTTTTCTCACTGTAAAATAAATGAATCTAAAAATAGAAAAATTCATGGAAATGAATTGAAAACAGCTAATGAAGTTGGAAGTGGATTGGAGTCACCGGTCATATCTTAGCAGTTATCATGACGGTGCTACTTGCCAAGAAAAAAAATTAAATGAAAAAATTGTACTGAACAAGTCCTATTTTCTCCTTGTGGTAGAAGATTTTTCAGACTTCAAAGTTAGATAGGCATAATTTAATGCAGTGTCAGGGAACTGTTGGGTTCACAAACTATTCTGTGTGAACTTGGATTGGAACTGAACAATCAGTCAACTCAAATAGCAACTTGTGAAATTTACCAAAACAGACAAAAGGTTGTGGAAAAGCATCATCCAACTTTGGATTCTTGCTTAGCAAGAGATAATCATTCATTGGGGTAACTTTCTTTGTGGAAGAAAATCAGTAGCACTTGCACATTCATTTTCTTTATTCTTGTGGGCTCTGCCAATAATACCTTCTCTTCTTTTTTTCAAGTTGTCCCTACAGTTAGCACAGTTATGAGACTAATCTTCTTCTGAAGGTTTAGAGATTATATTGAATGGGTAAGTCTTTCAATAAATTTTACTTCAGATGTATCGTCCAATGATCAAACTCAGCCTAAATACTTAAAGAGTTCAGCTATCTACCAACAGTTGGCCAGCAACCGCAACTGGTGTTGTAGAACTTGTGGGCTCTGCCTATAATACCTTTTTGTTCCATTGAAAAGCTACCTTTATTTTTATCCCCCATTTTTCTACCCTCTGCTATCATTTGTTCTCCTCTGTCTTATACTATAAGGGGCTTCCTTACATTCAACTCTAGGTTAGCAAATTATCCTCTTTTCCTTTTACAGCACTCCCCAGTCCATTGCATTCAGTTTATATATAGGTACAGTTTGGCTGCTTCTCATTTTTGTTTTTTGTTTGTTTCAGAAATAACTATTTTGCTCCTTGGTTTTGTTGATCATCAATTTGGTTAACTTGAAGTGCTTCTTCTTATGTTGATGATGTTTCAGGAAAGTTTCAACTGGGATGTTCCAGCATGAGAGCTAAGAGTTTGATAAGGAAGAGGAAGTATAGCATTAGAGGGAAATTGAGGAATATGATCAAGTGCATAGGTTTCAAGGAGCTGTTAAGTGTGGATAAAATGAGTACTCATTCATCAGAGTCTCTGGCAACCAGAGACTATTCAGCGAGTGGTGGTTTTTCATCTCGTCCCGGTGAAAACGATACAAAGGTGGATAATAGCAACATTGAGGAAGCAGAGTCTTCTCTTCGTGAAAGTGGTTATTTGAACTATGAGGTCAGATAAAAAAGTGACTTCTATCTCCTTTCATACCTTTTTCAAGGCTTTTTATGCTTCCATCTTAATCTGTAATATGATAGTGATATTTTTCTAGTATGAAAATAGGTTCTTATCCCAATATTTAATTTTATTGATACTTCAGAAACTTATTCATTATAAGATGAAGCTCAAGAATTTGGATTTTGGATCCTCCTGCCATGCCAATTTGGATCCTATGTAGTAGAGATTTCCTCCTGCACAATTATATGCCCTTCATTTCAATAGTTAGGATTAATCTAAATAAAAATAACATATTAAATTAAAAATTATATGATAATTTATTGGCTGCAGAGGCCCGCAGAGAATGTGAATCCCTTTTGTGCAGCCTATGCAGTAGCAAAATTAACAAGTGTTTGAAACTTTTGACCAATTTAATGTTTTTTATTAATCAATCTGGACCATTTAATATAAAAATCATCGGCCAAAGAATTTGCCAGCAGAGAGATGTGGAGAATATGATTGTAGAGGATCTATGTTGTGAAGCTTATTATGACATTTTCAACACAGGAAGCTAGAGCCTTGTTGGGAAGACTTGAGTACCAGAGAGGTAATATTGAAGCTGCACTTCATGTATTTGAAGGAATAGATATTGCTGCTGTCCTTCCCAAGATTAAATTTTCTATATCTAGAAGATTGGAACCCAATAGACGCAATTCACAAAGTGATGCAGTGCCTCCTATGTCAATACATGCTGTTAGTTTACTCCTTGAAGCTATTTTTCTCAAAGCTAAATCACTGCAGACTCTAGGAAGGTTTCAAGGTGCTTGATTCTTTTATCTTGTTCTTAATTCTTATTTAACCAAATTCATCATTTATCTTGCACTCTATCTTCAAATTCAAAGGCTGTTGTTTCTGTGGAGATCCTTAAATCTTTTATCACTTAATTAATTTGCAGTGTATGGTTTTGTTTGTGACTGTAACTTAATAATTTGCAGATGCTGCCCAATCTTGCAGAACAATTTTAGACACTGTTGAATCAGCATTACCAGAAGGGTGGCCTGAAAACTTTGTTTCAGACTGCAAATTACATGAGACCCTAACAAATGCTGTAGAACTGCTTCCTGAGTTGTGGAATCTTGCTGGTTCTCCTCAAGATGTTATTTCCTCGTTCCGGCGAGCCTTGCTTTATCGTTGGAATCTCCATGCAGAAGCCGTTGCGAGAATTCAGAAGGAATTTGCTTTGTTTCTTTTGTATAGTGGTTGTGAAGCAAGTCCTCCTTCTCTCCGCTCGCAGCTGGATGGTTCCTTTGTGCCGATAAACAACTTGGAGGAGGCTGTTCTTCTGCTTCTGATTCTCCTGAGAAAATCAGTTCTTGGAAGCATTTTATGGGACCCTTCAATAATTGACCACCTTTCTTTTGCTCTGAGTGTTTGTGGGGAACTTAAGACTCTGGCTCAACAGGTTGAGGAGTTTCTTCCAGAAACCATGGAGGGAAAAGAAAGATATTACACACTAGCTCTATGTTACTGTGGGGAAGGTGAGAGTATGATTGCTTTGGATCTTTTGAGAAACTCTTTGAGTAATAGAGAGAATTTGGACTGCATACAGGAATTACTTCTAGCTTCGAAAATTTGTGCAGACAACAACGTTTGTGTTGCAGATGGAATCAAATATTCTAGCAAAGCCATTTCTCAGATGAATGGAAAATGCATCCAAATGGTAGCTATTGCAAATTGCTTACTAGGTGTGCTACTGTCAGCAAAATCCAGGTCAGTTTCCTCCGAATTTGAGAAGGCTTCGATGCAGTCTGAAGCACTCAGTGCTCTAGAATCTGCTGAGAGAATGATGAGGGAGAATGATCCATTCATTGTCCATCATCTTTGTGTAGAATATGCCGAGCAGAGGAAATTGGAGTTGGCTTTTTATCATGCAAAGAAACTGATTAAGCTGGAGGGTGGGTCTAGTATTATTGGATATTTACTACTAGCGCGGATTTTATCAGCTCAGAAAAAGTTTTTAGATGCTGAGATTGTCGTTGATGCTGCTCTAGATCAAAGTGGAAGATGGGATCAAGGTGAATTGTTGAGAACTAAAGCTAAACTACGGATTGCGCAAGGAAAATTAAAGAATGCGGTGGAGACATATACTTTTCTTCTTGCTGTTCTTCAAGTCCAAAATAAATGTTTAGGTACTGCAAATAAGGTTGTCAAGGTATGATGAATTGATAAAGTGTGGAAATATCACTTTGACTCTTCAATAACTCAAATTATCAAACAGAAAAGAAGCTGAGAAGCTTCCCTGTTATACAGAATAAACATTAATTTCTGATTTCTATTTTATACAGCGTAAAGGAAACCGTGACAGAAGACTAGAAATGGAAATATGGCATGACTTAGCCAATTTATACTCAAAGTTATCTCAGTGGCATGATGCTGAAGTTTGTCTTGCAAAATCTGAAGCTATTAATCCCTATTCTGCTTCTAGATGGCACTCCACAGGTATATTGCATATCTTCTTCTGATTAACTACTAAGTGTTCCAAAGAATGTATCTTACAGAATCTCCATTACTTTTGAGAAAGAATATAATTGGCCACAAAGGAAATGCAGTCTTAATTTTTGTGGAAACTTAACAAGTTCTACATTCTTCATTTAGCAAAGTTTACAAGATTTCTGTTTTGCAGGTTTACTTTTTGATGCTAGAGGTCTTCATCAAGAGGCTCTGAGATCATTCAGAAAAGCATTAGATATTGAGCCTAACCATGTGCCAAGTTTGGTATCCACAGCCTGTGCTCTTAGACATTTTGGTGGCCAATCATCTTCAATTGTTAGAAGCCTTCTCAATGATGCACTAAGGCTTGACAGAACAAACCAATCTGCATGGTACAATCTTGGACTGCTCTATAAAGCTGATTTAGGGGCATCAGCACTGGAAGCTGTTGAATGCTTTGAGGCAGCGGTACTTCTTGAAGAATCTTCACCCATTGAACCATTTAGATAAACTAAATTTTTTTGACATATATTATAGCAAGTTATATGTATGCTGATGACTCTTATGAATGAAATAGTCCGATAGGAAAAGAAGAAAGATCACTAGGAAAGTTTGTATCAATTTTTACAAGTCATCATTCATATATATCGTTTATGTTGGCGGAAATATGAATGTTTGGTAATTAGGGTTCTAAGGTGATTGTGATTTATGTGTACATTTCCTCTCTGTCAGTTTACTTAGGAATTAGGAAATATATTATTGAGTTGTTTACAGAAAAATATACCCAGTAGTTAAAGCCTAAAGTTGGTCGTCAAAAATGCAATGAGGAATTTAAGTATTCAACTTCTAGTACTTAGCTTAGAGATATCGATTTCATGTGTGGTTAATCTGTAGTTTATTTGCCAGGTAACGCTTGGAACAACCATTGAAGATAAAAATGAACTGAAGTATGATTCTCACTGCAATCCCCTCTAGTTGGTGACAAATATATCGTCATTTAAAAAAGCAAATAGCAATGTGTCTTGGCTAAGGAACTAAGATTGTTGTTATATTCTCCAATGAGTAGGTGTTTTACCCTTCTATTGTTAATGGAGAACTCCCATAATGTGAAACCAAGAACGAGCTCTAAAATGAAAGAATAAATAATAATTGAGGTTCTATAGAATCAACGTTTGAAAACACAATTGAAGAACCTACTGAGACCAGATAACCCTGCTCCTAAACTAGCATTCATCAGCACATGCTTACTTAGTTTGGATCCACTATCAAGGTCCATCTCATTATGGTTACATTGAGTCAAGAAAAACCAATAATGAACACAGATTTTGATTTTTTTTTTAACCCGTCTCATTAAGCATTAAGAAATCAGATATTTAATAGAAGCATATAAACCAACACCTATAGCAACTGATATTTTCAAGTCGTGAGGAAAAAATAATTCAATGTAGGTAGAAATACCACAACCATAACATTCATGTTCAAGATTCTGGTCAGAGGAAAAATTATAACAAAGAGGAATCTAAATGATACAGGTTCAATGACACAACTTTAAGTTATCACCCCCAACATAACTTAGAACGATATGCTTTCAAGGACTAAGTAGCGCATAGAATGCACTACTCCCATAGTATGTACATATGATCCCTCCTTATTACAAGCTGGTGCTTCACCGCTGCGAGTTTTCTCTACGCCTGACATACCTTGTTCTATCATTGTACCTTGGTCTGTCTTGGTGCCTTTGTTGCTGTGGCTCCACTCTTCTTTGTCTTTCAGGAGGTCTCTGGACAATCTCTCCATTCACAAATAATTCAGCTGCATCAATGTAATTTGGAAATAATTATTGACCTGACTTGACATATTATAATGAAATGGGAATCAATTGGAAGCCAATAACAACAAAGGTTTCACAATAAAATTTCACAAAAGACATTATTGGGAGAGAGCAAGAGAGGTGGAGGGAGGGAGATCCTTGTACTCGACAAGTGACTTCAGCTCTCCAAACAGAACTAGAATAAAGACAGGAGTTTTTTCACTCTACAAATCAGCACAATTAGGTAGGTAACATGAAATGTAATAGAAAGATAAAAACACTGAAAAATGTTCAACCATTGCATGTGATGGAACCCTAAATAGAATCAAAAGTAAAAAATTATGATGGAAATGTCAAATTCAATTAAAATAGTACAAACAATAATTGTCCAAGAAAGGCATTATTTGCCCAAGAGACAATGTCAAGTAACTTATGTATCCACTCCAATGATTCTGAAAATCCATAGATATGTGAAATAGCAGAACAGGAGGATGGAAATTTTCTCTCAGTCCATTAGCATTCAAAACTAGACATCACTCAAGAGAGTTAATAGCTTTGCCAAGATGGGCTACCATTGCACACATTTCATGTCATTGGTGTGTGCTTAAATGTGTGGCTGGAATAAGATGATAATAATTTATGTATCAACTCCAATGATTCTGCAACTCCATAGATCAATGGAACAGCAGAACAGGAGGAGGGAAATTTTCTCTCAGTCCATTAGCATTCAAAACTAGACATTACTCAAGAGAGTTAATAGCTTTGCCAAGATGGACTACCATTGCACACATTTCATGTCATTGGTGTGTGCTTAAATGTGTGGCTGGAATAAGATGATAATAATTTATGTATCAACTCCAATGATTCTGCAACTCCATAGATCAATGGAACAGCAGAACAGGAGGAGGGAAATTTTCTCTCAGTCCATTAGCATTCAAAACTAGACATTACTCAAGAGAGTTAATAGCTTTGCCAAGATGGACTACCATCGAACACATTTCATGTCAATGGTATGCTTAAATGTGTGGCTGGAATAAGATGACAATAATTTATGTATCAACTCCAATGATTCTGCAACTCCATAGATCAGTGGAACAGCAGAACAGGAGGAGAGAAATTCTGTCTCAGTCCATTAGCATTCAAAACTAGACATTACTCAAGAGAGCTAAAAGTTTTGCCAAGATGGACTACCATTGAACACGTTTCATGTCATCGGTGTGTGCTTGCATGCATGGCTACATTGGCTAACAAGAATAAGATGGCAACACTTTCTTTACACAAGACAATCAACATCCATGATTAAAAAAGGAATTGTGTCTTTCTGCACTGGTAATGAAAAGCTCAAATAAAAATCAACCAATCTATCAAAGATAAAACTAGCCCTATTGGTCAGTAAAGTGATTTAATATATCAACTCTAATGATTCTGAACCTCCATAAATCTGTGAAGTAACAGAACAGGATAAGAGGGAACATTTATGTGCGTCCATTAGCATTCAAAGCTAGTCATTACCCATAGAGTTATTAGCTTTGCCAAGATGGACTGACAAAGGATGAGGAGGAAAAGATGGGAAATGAGGAATCTCACAACACTAATAGATACCAGCTTCCTCAATCAGACTACTATTTTTTTAGCTCATACCGGCAACAAACTATATCCATACAATAGAAGTATGCATTATAAGTTAGAAACAGACACAATAATGCACAGAACAGTTAAGAGAGACATTGCTTAATGGGAATCACAGTTTGGAAACATAAGTTCACTGATCATTGTTACAGAAAAGGTGACATTGAAGCCAGAAAAACCCTAGTTAGTTGCAAAAATCAATCACCATCAGCAGTTATAGAGCCCAATAGGAAAGCAACAGTTCATGAATAAATCTAACAAGGGGCAAAAACCTCACCCCCATAGTCCTTGTACTCAGGATCAACATACGAATCCGGTAGGACAAACAACACACCATTCATCCCTGCAAAAATAGCAACAAAGGAAAAGGAGTTAAAACATAATGTAAGAACAAGAACATCATTAAAACAATTCAATTAAAGTATTCCATTACAAAACACATACCTTCAAACTTATTAGACGTCTCCTCATCAATCTCACATCCAAATCCAAAGTACCTCTCACAAGACACATTGTAAATCTTCTTCTTAGCTTCCTCCTCACTAAAAACCAACACAGAAAGAAATTGACAAAAAGCCAAAATCACTCACCGAAGAAAACACAGCAACCAAATCTAAGAACATGATCTAAAAACATCTATTTCTACGACAACCGAGAGAACCCATCAAGCAAAAAACATAAATTGGTATAAAAAGAGATCCATTTTGATGATAAAATCAATTTCTACCACAGCCCAGATAACCCAACAATCAAAAAGACATAAATTGGCAAAAAAATCAGGTTCCACTTTGAGGATAAAACAAAAGCCAAAACAATGAAAATTGCAAACCTGCCAAGAACTTTGGCGAGGGTTTGGACGTAACAATCAATCATATCCTGTTTGGTGGCACCCTCGCCGCCAGGCTTATCCATGACGATGAGCCAGTGATTGTAATCGCAACCGGGAAACAGAGGGGCCATCTCGGTGGGTGGGCGGTCGCTGAAGGAGTTAGAGCCGGACGAGTTGAGCGGCGAGTATGCTGAGTCGCCGGCGCGGTTGACACGGCAGCGGATGCCGCCGAAGCGGGTGGTCGGAGTGAAGAAGACTTGGGAGAGAGCGTAGACGGATCGACGAGGGGATTGTGAGAGGATTGGAGATTTGCGGAGGGAAATAGCGGTGGTGGTGGTGGTGGTGGTGGTGGAGAAGAGCCGCATTGTGAGGAGGGTGGAGTGGCGTGTGCAGGAAGAAGCGAGAGCTCTCGCCATTGTTGAATGGGAGTGGAAATGGGGATGAAAGGTGAGGATTTTGGAGATTAGGGTTTTAAGAGTGTGATTGAAACCTCATCCAATTTCATGGATAAAATAAAGATGCAAGTGTTGGGCCTTCGCCTGGTGTTTGGGGCTGGGACTGAGAGCTTGGGCTTGTTCAGGTTTATGATCTTTGGACCAAAAAATAGAAGATATGATGGATTGGACTATTTTTTTTTTTAAATCAACCTCAATCATTAGATTAAATCAAATGAGCCACCGAGGCCAAAATGTCAACGGTTATGAGCTGAGCTACCAGTGTTGACACTTCTCCCATCCAGACAGACCGTGGAAAAGAAGAAACATGTCTAGAAAGATAGTCTGCCACACTATTGCCACTCCGGCGTACAAATAAACTGAAAAATAATCAAAACGAGACAATAAAGTACGACTATCCGACAAAATAGAGCTCAAGTAAGTATTTCCCTGTGAAGGGCTCAACCATCCATGATAGACCTGTAAGCAATCAGTCTCCATGAAAATTGAGCGAAATCCAAGCTCGGACGCCAAGACCATAGCCCACTATAAGCCCAACGCCTCCCCAAGCTAGAATAGATGAAGCGGAGGCAAGGACTTCGCCTTCGGAGACGCGAGCCACCATGCCAATGCTTGTTGTCCCATCGTCCTTCACACCGAAGCTTGCTGGGACCCTAAACGCTGCTCCCTCTCCTCCACCAGTGGCACAAAATACATATTAGGATATGACGGAGTCTTAAAATACATGCATACTTTGAAGAAAAAAATAATGCATATTAACATATACTCTAGATATGCTTCTCTATTGGTGTTTTGGAATCTTCAAAAGTCTTTCTCTTCTCCCCCAGATTCTCAAATCTACCAGTTTGATTCTATTTGTGTTGCTGAAGCCTTGATTTGAGTTTTATTGATAGTTGCACGTTTTGCAAATCCGGTAAAGTCAGTGAGTTGCTATTTGGAAGCGTCGCTTAAAAAAAAAGAAAAAAAATTTTTAGAAGTCAACTGGTTGGTTATTTGTTAATTTTAGGGTTTTAAGCAACTTTTGTATGACCTTTAGGGTTTTGCATCATGCTTTCACTGGATGTTTCAGCTTGTTAATTTAAGTGAGCATGCTTGTTCTTTATTTTTCTTATGTATTTGCATTGTGTAACGCTCCTTGTGATTTATTCTCACATGATGTAAGTGTCACTGGGTAAGCCTCTGGGTATTTTTTTCAAACACCTTTGACAAAAAAAAGATATGCTTCGCCTATTTTAATATGAATCTACATATTGTAAGTTAAGAAATAGTTCTAGCGACCCAAAAGATCAAAAGACACAATAGAATTGCAGCTTACCTAATGTAAGACCCAAGTTTTTTTAAACTTATGCCAAGTGAATAGAATCCTATTCACGATTAGGGTTTATGTATCGTGAAAGGAAACCTGAACTAGAGTTTACTAAATGAAATAAATGTATGAAGGAGAAAGTTCAGGAAAAGTCTAAGAATCGTACCGAAGTCGATAAAAGTTATAGCACGATCGTTATACGCTTAAACCTAGGTCAGAAACCCTAGTATATAGCTAGTTTTCACTTTTAGGCACGATGGAAGTTAATTCCAAAAATCTTCAGAGAAATGTTAGAACTTCTCTTTTTCCATATATCAAAATCGTTTCGAGGCGAAACTTTAGGATCTACGAACGTCCGATTCCAATCATCGGAAGTTTGCCGAAACCGAAACCCTGGTAATTCAAAACCCTAGAATCACCCGACAATGAAGACTTTTTCTATTCAGAGCTTCAAATGAAGATTCTACACGCGTACACCCATTTCTCTTGATGATTTCAATCTTTCTTCAGAAGGAAGTTTTCCATTCCGACATCCGATGCAAAAAGCAACTTATCGGGTAAAATAGTTTTACACCGACTATGCATTAGTTGCCAAAAATACAAGGAGACCTCATTTTAGTTTTGGAATTCTTTCGCCAAAACATATCTTAGAATTTACGGAGAATGACGCCGGAAAAATCAGATTCGCGAAACTTTCATTTTCCCGCGTTTTGCCAACCTCTATATATAGCCAAGAAAGGAAGAAAAATCACAAAAACTACCCATTTTCCCCACCCAAACCCGCGGCCAAGAGAAGAAGAAGGAGGAAGAGTTTTTCTTCATTACTTGCTTGATCGTCGATCAATCAATTGCTGCTTCAAGGTTTCGAGGTATAGTCGCTAATCCTTACCTCTGATCGCTTTTTCCATAACTTTTCTGTAGACTTTTCTGAGCTGATAGTTTTGAGGTTTTTGCAAAACTATCCTGAATATTTCATTTCTGATTCTAAACCTCTTCCTTATGTGCCCAAGATCACTTCTGCCGGACTAGATTTTCCGTTATGCCGCCGGATTTCCGCCGGAATCAATTTTAGCCTTAAATACCCATTTTTGGAGTTTTTGAAGTAAAGCTTCAACCTTTAGGCTGAAAACTATCGCCTTAGCTTAGTGCTAGTAGGATTAGTTGTCATAAACGTCGATGGTGACGTCCCTGTCAAATTTGATTTTTGGGATTTCAGTTTTGAAAATTCTAAGTTAAAAATCATGACCAAAATACCCCTGCGACAGTTTTTGATCCGATAATTTTTCCGAGTTCAGAATACCCTTAGTTACGGCTAATGATAGCGTAGGAACCAAGTTTGATCGAAGAAAAATCGAGTCTCCTAATTACCTAAAGTGGCCGAGCCTATAGGGGGAGGAGGAGGAAAATTTTCTTTTCCGAAAACTTGTCCTTTCGCGCTAGATTATCGTACCTCGGAGTATATATTACTTCATGTAACCTTAGTGCGTATTGATAGCTTAGTTTCCGATAGATTCTGATAGTATTTTTGTGGTTTTGCTCTAAAGGTGATTGTAAGGAATTCCCAGAGGAGCAAGCCTTTGATTGTGAACAAGTGTTAGGAGATCGTCCTGAAGAATCTACAGGTGAGGGCATCTCACTGAATCTCTAGTTAATACTTAGGGTCGATGCTTTCGACATTGTTTACTGTTTATGCACTGGATTGTGTGTGATTGGAAAATGTTTTCTGAGGCTTCGGCTGACAATGTAGATGATTCATCTACTGAATGTTTTTGAGATTGACTTACATGCTATGTGCTATGTGGGTAATCTAGGATGTGTGGTGCATGCTTTGTATGCTAAGTGCTATGTGTTTATTCTGAGATGTATTGTTATATGACATGTTGTTGACTGTGATGAGTTAATTATGCTTTTGTAATGAAATCTGAGATTCTGAGTAGTGAGAATAGCGGGCAGGTCATGCCGATTTTATTTTGAGAGTTTTGAGAAAGTTGATAGGACGAATGAGATTCGGGCCTTGTTATGATGTTTATGGATCGAGACATTCTCTGGAGTCATTTGGGGATTAGGAGATCCCGAGAACTTATAGGAATTGCGATAAGACTAAAAAGGATATTATTTTGAAAAGAAAACTCATAAGACATTAAACAACCTCTAAATCTTCAAATAAGGATAATAAACTCGAAAGGAAGCTTCGGATGCAAATCTTAGTTTCGGAAAACGAGAAGTGTCGTCGGATCCAAGTGTTGAGTATGTTGATGTTGTTGTGCTGTTGGAGCGGCTGTTGTTGTTGTGCTGTTGGAGCAGCGTTTGTTGTCGTGCTGTTGGAGCAGCTATGTTGTTGGGCTATCCTGGGGATAAGTCCGGGAAACCGTTAGTTTCCGAGAGTGTGATACTCTGTGCTCGTTGAACAGTTTTGACCATCGGATTGAGATGAGTTGGATGATTTGGAGATCATCATGAGTTACATGTGTTTTGTTGTGAAGAAGTGTCTTTTGTCGCAGAATCGACTTTACCTTAGGGTAAGCTTTTAGAGACATTAATTTAGCTAAAACACGTGGCGACGTGTCGAGTGAGATTCGGAGACGTTGTTTGACTAATCATCCTGCATTCATGCAACATTAATGAGGTATTAACACAGGACGTACTCTGGACCTCGTCGGTTTCCAAAATGGTCATAAGACCCGGAATGCCGTGTAAGAGCGTTTGTAGACGACTCTTGTAGCAGTCCGAAATGGCAGACCTACGGGTTTACTGCTGATCTGGCTACCTTGGTTTGGTGTAAGAGACACGCGGGCAGAAATGGTCCCACTGTTGCTGGTGCTAGGATTGACCCGTTGATGTCCATCCCAGAGGTACGCGAGCGGAAATGGTCCCACCGTTGCTGGTGCTAGGATTGACTCGTTGTTGTCCATACCTTTGTTTGGTGTAAGAGGCACGCGGGCAGAAATGGTCCCACCGTTGCTGGTGCTAGGATTGATCCGTTTGATGTCCATCCGTTTCCGGAATGCATTTGGTTAACTGGGTTAACCGTCATTTGCATATCATGCAACATGCATACTAATTTAGTTGGCGAATATGATTGTTATTTGTTAATCCTATTTGGAACATGCTAAATGTTATCGTTGTTGTTTATGTTATTGTGGAATGTGCAACCCTAGGAATGTTATCTTTAGCTATAAGCCTAAGCGGCTATTCTCTTATCTATATCTATTGGTGGTATTATTTACATAATTCTTTGGAGTTGACCCTCGCGTCTTCTGTGTGTGCTTTGGCGGACAAACGCTCTTTGTCAGATGTCTTTCGCGGGCTGGTTCACGACGGTTCACCCTTCGGGGAGAGCTAGAGTTGGGATGCTGGAACAGGAGCGCATCGCGATAGCGAGCGGAGGACGGAGGATGTACCTAGACTTGGTCGTACTGGATTCAGATTCGGACGACGATCACGCTAGCATGTAGGATTGAGTGTTAGTGTGAGCTCCTCGAGATGGGATTAGTGTAGGAGTAGAGTCTTAGCTCTGAACATCATTTGTTTCATTTGGGACAGGGTAGTTTCCCACCTATAGCTTTTTGTGTGGTTTCTTTACGGGAATCACAGAGAGTTAGTTGGACTTAGGAAGTCTTGTTTCAGGCCGATGGGCCAGCTTATTCTCATTTTGAGGGATAGTGTTGCGGACACTTAACCTTTTCATTTGGTTTGTACATATTGCCTACGGGCGCCACTCTTCTATTACCCGTCACTGGAGGTTTACTCGTGACGTGGCTAGCTACTTACAGCTGGGGCTGTTTTATATATTGTATATTAGTTCTGTTTATCGTTACTGTTGGGTTTTATTTAATTCAGTTTTGTCTTAGTTATTATCAAAAAAAATTATTCACGTTTTCCGCATTAAGTTTACTTTTGGTTACTAAAGTGACGCCACCGAAATCGGGGTGTTACACCTAAGGGTTGAAAGACACAATAGAATTGCAGTTTACCTAAAGGGCTCGCAACCGAGTGACTATTATAAAGGAGAATGAGATGACTTAGTGAAAAAATATGACGTCCTACTTAAAACTAATATGATAGACACTAACTCTTTACTAAAAATTATATGAGGTTGCTCAAAGACAACCATGATTTTGGAAGACCTTCCACAGAACCTCTTTTCTATCTTTCTGACTTGAGTGTTGGAGTATTTTTTGTAGGTAGGTAGACCTTTGTCAGGTCAACGCAGCTCCGCTATGCAAACAAAGCCAATCAAGGTCGTGTACTACCACTAAAAGCAAGTAAATTTGGTTCCTTTTACTGATGTTCTTCATCTTTTGGAAAATGGTTAGTTTTGTTTCTTTTGTTATTCTTCTTGTTGTTTTTTAATTTCCATACTACCAAGAAAATAAATCATGTAATTCGCCCAGTCCACCTAGTAGCACCACAACCTCCTTCTTCTCAACATCTTACCCTAGCTACAACTGTCCTTCTCTCTTCTCCTTCATCTTCATCGTCGCACAGCCTCCAAGTCCCACTGGTCACAGAACCAAGCCTCATCGCCGAAGAAGATGGACTTTTCTTGCATGATCAACTTCATCATCGGCATCTCCAGTCCTCCACAACATCGTCGCATGCACAAGAGAAGTTGGTGATGATGAAGCATCAGACGCCAGTGAGCTCCACCGCGACTTGGATCTGCTCGATCTCTCCATGCAAAGCCACCACCACTTCTCCAAATTTCAAAACCCTATTTTTTGAGTTTTGATAGATGTTTAAATTTCTCATTTTTCCTCTTGGATCTGGTTCTGATTTGAGTTATTGTACATTTTTTGTATTGCAATATGGAATTTTAGTGGAAAAATTGCATCTTTTTCCTTCTCTCCTCCCTTTCCTCTGCAATTTTTTTTTTGCTGCTTAAACTTTCGGTTAGAGATAACCGGCCGACTAAACCGCCGTCTGATAAGACCGAACCCGAACCACCCGTCGCCGGTGAACGGACGGCGGCCGTTCTAAAGATTTGGTGACTTTCACCAAATGAAACCGACGATTTCGGCCCGAACCCGACCGAAACCGTCTGGTGGACACCCCTACTATTTTGAGTCTGAACATAGTTAAAACTCCCCAAGTTCAATAATGGAACTTGTCCCAAAATTTGCATGGTAGTTGTGGCCATTATTGGATTCAAATAGATTGCTTGAAGCATTTTCAAGATGTTATGTTCTCAAACGGTGTGTTATTCTTTGTCCCACAAATATAATTATATTGTGCCGTGTTAATTAAAAAACTCATGTAATTAGGTTATAAATGTCATAATAATACATTGTTTTGACTTGACATGACATTATTTCGTTGATTGGAACCGAGAATGAAACACTATTTGCGAAGAGCTCGATCTCTCTTATCAATATACTTTATCAAATGATATTGTTACTTCCCCAATGTAGTTCACATAAACAAGTAATACCACAATTCCCTTAGATGTCATTTGCACAAAAAGGGACGAATCATATTGACTGTGTGAAGGAAAAACCAAGTAGTGTTGTTCGAAACTTTTCAAACCATACCCTTGGTGCCTGTTTCAAACCATATAAATAACGCTTCAGTTTGTAAACATCATTAGGGGATTGGGTAGGCATACCTTTCGGAAGTGTGATGTACACTTCCTCCTTGAGGTCACCATGGAGGAATGCGTTCTTGACATCCATTTGATGTAGTTGCCAACTGTAACACCCCGAATTTCAGGTGTCACTTTAGTAACCTATTAAAGTAAATATGCAATATTTTCCAAAAGAATGTATAAACACGAGTATATTTTTTCTTTTCAAATGTATTTCCAAAACATGTCATGCATACTCCCAACTACAAATGGATTTACATCAAGCCTTGAACAAGGCGAGTACCCGAAACCCCAAATATAAATTTCCAAAATCGTTATGCAAGCTTAAACCAATAATGGTTAGCTCTCTAATTCAAGGCTCTAACTCTACACCCGACTCAATTCTTCAAGTCTTCCACAGTTCTTCAAGTTCTCTTCTCCGAATCGTACGAAGGTCAAGCTCCATCGAAGATTTTCCATCGTCTAATAGCGTTAAGCGCTCAAACAACAAATAGCAAACAGAAAGGGTTAACTCCATACAACTACCACATATAAAAGAGAAAATCATGATATTCAAATTTGATTACTTAGCATGGTAAATAAACTAGCAATTTAACTCAAATTAGATGACAACTCATCCTATCGATCATGAAATCAAATCATATATTTAACAGAATTAAACGATATGGTTTTAAAACAGATATTAACAAAACTTAACAACATAAACTAACTCGTGAATCAATAACTTAACAAAATAGATAAATTCAGATAACGATAACTTCAACAGTAGAGATGTAGATCAAATTTCACAAAACCAACAATACAAATCAACTTATATATCAACAAAACCCAAAATGTAAATCAAATCAGATATCGTCAAGCCAACAATATAATCAATTCGGATATCAACAACCTCAACAATATAACAACAAATCAGATATCAATAATCCTCAACAATATATCAATAAATCAGATATCAATAATCATCAACAATATCAATCAAACAATAACGTCTCGCAAGACGGGACAGTCATGTGAAAACATTCACTCCACTGCTACTAAGTAACACCTCGAAAGACGGGATAGTCATGTGAAAATATCCACTCCACTACCACTTGATAACGTCTCGAAAGACGGGACGATCACGTGGGACAATATCCACCACATCGTCACTTCAAAAGCTCCAAAACATTCCGATAATTAAGCTAACAACATAAAATTAAAGCAGATATAAACATAGTCAACAATATATAATTAAAGCAGATATAAACATAATCAACAATATATAATAAAATCAGGTATAAACATAAACAAATGTTAGTGTCCTATAATGCGACTATATGCTTCTACCAATATGGATCGATCAGCAACGTCTCGCAAGACGGGACAATCTCGTGGAACCATCGCCACTACATTGCCACTTAACGCCACTATGGACGGGACAATTCACGTGGGACCATCATCACTACATTGCCACTTTAGGACATCTCGAAAGATGAGACGATCACGTGGGACAATATCCACCACATCGCCACTTTATAACGCCTTGAAAGACGGGACAATCACGTGGAACCATCGCCACCACATTGCCACTTCAAGTTCAACCCTTATATGTCAAGTTAGTCAACAACAATCCTCAACCTCAGTAATCACTCAATCAACAATTTCAAGCTAAGTCAAGTATTAACAATAACCATGTCTTATCTACTAGAAAGCAGTAATGACAGAAACCAGTAAACGGCCGAAGCCTCTCAGAAAACGGAGACACACGTCTCAATAAGTTCACTCAGCCGAAGCCTCCAGAAAACATTTGGCACAAGCCTTAGAAAACATTCAAAATAAGCAAGCATACAACATCGCAAAACATGTCAATATTTCAATCAATTGTCAATCAAATTAAACACATTCATCTCAAACGCATGCAGTGCGATAAAAGCATGCAAGACTCAAAGACGCGTTAAAACCGAGTTACCCTTACCTTAGCCAATTTCTCCATCCAAGCTCAACATCTCAGTCCAATTCAAAATAGAGCTCTCGAACTCAGCAAGTTCCTCGGGCGTCCTCCTCAGTTGTGAAACATCACCGCTTGCTCTAAAGCCTCTTTCCTCAGCTCAACTCGTTCCAAACCTTAAGCAAAGTATCATTGCTTAGTCGCTAAGAAAAAATACAACTAATAACACTAACAAAACCCAAAAAGAAGTTTTCGAAGCTTTAGAGTTCGACATTTAGGCACGAATGGACAATAAGACATGTTTTCGCTAAAATGCACGAAACTCGAGCTACAGAACTCGGAATGACACGAAACCACAGCCAAAATTTTGACAACGGAAAGGGCTACGCTATGGCTCAAGTCATACTAACCTAAAAATTTTATTTGGACACGGTACAGCTACAAAAAGTTTCGGCCACTTTAGAAAATAGGGTTTCCGAACTTTTTCTTCGATCTAATTTAATTCCTAGGTATTCGTAGGTGATATCTAGGCCAGGGAAACTCTCAGAAATATTTAACGACTGAAAATACGACTTAGGGGTATTTTGGTCCAGAATTAATAACCAAAAACTCAAAGTTGAAGTTCTGAAAAACAAAATTGATGGGGTTGTTCACAACGACGTTTATAGCACTTAATCTCAAGGGTACTAAGCTTGGTTGCGACTTTTTGATAATAAAGTAAGCACATGTGAAGAAAATGGGGTTTTAGTCAGTTTTTCAGAAATACGGCGACTCGGTGAAAATCCGAACGATCCGACAGTGATTATAGCATGTTAGGTTGCAGTAGAAGATAGTTGGAAAGAAAAATCGAGGTAATCAGACATTTTTACAAAAAGATCAAAACTCTGAGCACAGAAATAGATAGAATAAGCCGACGGAAATCAGAAATAGAAGTAAGATTAAGCATCCTTACCTCTGTGCCTACGCGTAGCTTCCGAAATCATGACGATCAGGCAAGAATTGAAAAAGCTCTGCTCCACTCTCTCTCTCTCTCTCTCTCTAAGCTTCGGCCACTTTGGGAGAAAATGAGATATTTTCTCATTTTTTCCCTTTTTATAGGAGAGGGGAAAATCCGAAAAAATCGATATTTCGCGGTTCCGGTCGTTTTGGTACTTTCATCTGCTGATAAAAATTGAGTATTCGGTGACAGAATGTCGAAACTCAAATCAAGGTTCTTTTAATTGAGGAAAACGTCTCAAAGACGGTGTGAGTCGATTTACACCGAAAAACTACTTTTTGCAGTCGACATCGGATGGAGAAACTTCCTTCTGAAGAAATGTCGCAATTGCTGAAAGAATTGTGACTACGCGGATGGAAACTTCGTTAGAAGCTCCGAATAGAAAAACTCTTCATTCAGGGTCTTAATTAAAGTCCCCGAGACGTTAAAGTCTAGCTTCGACGGACTTCCGGGAAGCAAAACCTAACAAGCGTACAGTCCAGGGTTTCGTATCGAAACACTGGTCATGGGAAAAATACCTAGAGGTTCTTATTCTCCCTTCAATTCTAAAATTCTCTTAAACAGTGCTCTAGGAGTGGATATAGCCTTTTTCGGACACTCTCAACCGTAGTCAGGTGCGAATATGGCTCGTGCTATTACTTAAGCTGACTACAGTGTCAACCTTAAACATAATTTGAACATAATTATTATATAAATAGTTTTTGTGACTCGTAATAGGATTCGAGTCATGAAAATAACATAAAACAATAAAATATAATTACTTAATTAATCAACACGACGAAAGTAAATAAATAATCTAATTATTTAATTCGGGGTCTTACACCAACATTGAGATGCAGCAATGGCAAGAATAGTACGTACAATAGTCATCTTGGCTACTGGTGCAAAAGTCTGCTCATAGTCTAGACCATATTCCTGCCTATTAATAATATAAATTTAAAGTTTCAATTCTCGCTTATTTTTTTATAAAACTTATACCTATTTAATGATTTTACTTCTTAAATATTCGAATGATCGTTTATATTTTTAATTTATGCTTTTTATTTTATAATAACATTTATATTTTGATTTTTTAATGAAGAAAGTTAAATTTTCACTAGCTAAATTGCGGGTAACGAGTACGGGCATATAAGTACACACAGGGTATGGGGACGGGCATTCAGTTTGCTACCCATGCGGGTATGAGGACGAGTATGGGTAGTTTTTAAAAACACGGGTATGGGGATGGGTACTATAGTACCCTACCCATTGCCATCCTTACAACTTAACAAATGAACATTTAAAAAATTAAATTTAAAGCAACAACTTATCTTAAATTTAT
Source organism: Lotus japonicus (assembly GCF_012489685.1). NCBI lineage: Eukaryota > Viridiplantae > Streptophyta > Magnoliopsida > Fabales > Fabaceae > Lotus > Lotus japonicus. The sequence goes on along the minus strand of NC_080045.1, from coordinate 47,546,909 downwards.
AATCAATTACTATTCAATTTTAGACCAAGATAAAAAGCAACAACTTATCTTAAAACTTAAAATATTTTCAAACAGTAGATAACTTCTAGGAAATTAAAACGAATTATATTAGATCAAAATAAAAAAAAAAACCAGCAATTTATCTTAAAAGCTAAAACTTAGTAAAGATTTTCAAAAAGTAGAGGAGTTCTAGGAATTTAAAACGAATTAAATTTAAATTACATGATACATTAATTTTTGCCGATTAAAAAATAATTTGTTATTTTAAACATAAAATCAGTTGCACATATTTTGTTTTTTTATTTTATTCGATTGAAAACATATGATATGTTTATACTATGGATTAAATGAAATTAAAGGAGTTAAATACCTAATATATAAAATGAATTCAATTAAATACCTAATTAATTCGTTTAAAATTATTTGATTAACATTTAATTTCTTTCCAAATAAAAAATGAAATTTGTTATGATTGAAAGGTAATATATTCCTAATTATTTTCATTCAAATTAATCATTTAATCAAGGATAACCCTCAGATGGGTCCCTGTCTTTGTGCCGCCGTCTAAACTAGGTCCCTTACCGGAAAAATTATTGAAAAAGCTCATCTTCTTTGTAGAACGTTTGGAGCAGGTCCTTGCCGGAGTCCGGAGCTCCGGCGAGTGATGATATAGCCCGCTGACTGTGTTAGTGAGGCCTACGTGGAATTTTAAAAATAAAATAAAAATTACACATGAATTTTTATTATTTCCACGTATATAATAAATAATTAAATTAAAAAACTCTTAATCCAAAATCAATTCCAGAAACATCCCCACCTCAAAATCAATTCCAGAAACATCTCGAGAATATGAAACAACAAAATCAAGCATCTAATTCATCTTCTTCCCAGTTAAAAAAACAACCCAAACTCAAATATAATTTCAAAACATCTTCATCATCCTCCTCTTTTAACAACCCAACCCTCCAATGCCCTGTTTCTGGATGAAGATGAAGAGTCTCGGCCAAGAAGATAAGTGGGTCACAGAGAAGAAACAAACCAACCAAACAAGACAGAGGGGAACATTCGATCGATCAATTGACAGCGGAAGAGAGGGGAAAAGCGAAGAACTTGAGCGGGTTAGGGTTTGTGGGAAAGGGGGAAATTGGATCTGGTAGTGGGTGAAGAGTGAAAATAAGGAAAGAACGAAGAGGGAGAGAGAGACAGAGAGAGAGGGAGAAATTGGCAGATAAAATGGGATTACATGCTTAAGTGATCTCTGATGGGTCCATCATAACGCCTCATGATCTCTGGTACCACTTTGCTATAGGACGTTTATCAAGGTTCACTGCCGCTACACAAAGCAAAAAGGAAAATTTTCAATAGTTGTTTACACATTTAATCTAATTATTTTTTTGGTTTTCTAGCTACCTTTGAATTTTAAATAATTTAGCATAGCATGAAACTTTTTGAGATTCATTATTTCAAATGAATCAATATCAATATCAATATCAATCAATCAATATCAATATCAATATCAATATCAATATATATTAGAAAAGAAGAACTTCCATAGTGACGTGTCAGCACCAGATTAATTCTCATAAAAATTATTCCACGTGTCAATTTGTTAGAGGGTATAATTTTCAATTGATATATGTTTTAATTTTATATATTCTAAACTAATTGATTGATATTATTTTAGAAGATATAATTTTCAATTGATATGTTTTAATTTTATATATTCTAAAATAATTGATTGATATTATTTTAAAAGATAAGATTTGGTCTTTTAATTTATTTTTAGAATATATTAATTAATTTTTATTGAATTTTCGAATTTTTTATTAATTCGGGATTTTATGAGTTTTTATTGTGATTTGCTAGATTTTGTTAGTTTTTATCTATCTTTATTTAGTACCTTTTTTAATATTAGATTTGATTGAGATTTAGGTTGTTTATTTCTTAATTTATCTTATTGTTTATTTAATTTTAATTCCAGGAAATATTTTATTTTATTTTATTTTAGATTTATTTTTAGAGTATATTAATTAATTTTTCTTGATTTTTCGGATTTTTAATTAATTCAGGATTTTATGAGTTTTTATTGTGATTTGCTAGATTTGGTAGTTTTTGTCTATCTTTATTTAGTACCTTTTTAAATTTTAGATTTGATTAGGATTTAGGTTGTTTATTTCTTAATTTTATCTTATTATTTATTTAATTTTACTTCCGGGAAATATTTTATTTTATTTTACATTTATTTATAGAGTATTATAATTAATTTTTATTGAATTTTCGGATTTTTAATTAATGCAGGATTTTATGAGTTTTTATTGTGATTTGCTAGATTTTGATAGTTTTTATCTATCTTTATTTATTATTTATTTAATTTTAATTTCATGAAATATTTTATTTATTTTATGTTAGAGTTATTTTTAGAGTATAAATGAATTTTTATGGTATTTTTATTTAATTCAGGATTTTATGAGTTTTTATTGTGATTTGCTAGATTTTGGTAGTTTTTATCTATCTTTATTTAGTACATTTTTAAAGTTTAGATTTGATTAGGATTTAGGTTGTTTATTTCTTGATTTTATCTTAATTTATCTTATTATTTATTTAATGTTAATTCTAAGAAAATGGAGTTGATTCTAAGAAAAGAGAGTTGATTTGGTGCTGAGGGTCCACAAAGTTACCATGGACACGCAGAGATTTGATAGCTGCTATTTCTACCTCTGCCACATGTCGCGATCATGACAGAGGTATGTCATAAGATGATGTTACGTGAAGTAGAGTTGATCATGTTGTGATTGATGGTTTGTGTCATTTCAGTTTATCCTTTGTTCGTAATTTAATCCTGGATTCTTAAATTTCACATATTTTGTGTGTTTCGATCCAAAAGTTTACAAATTTTTGCATATGCAAGGGACCCTTTAACGAATTATTATTGAAGACGTAATGTTTTGATTCTGAAGTAATGTTTTTTCTATTGTTCTCCTTCTGCTTTCGTATTTTTTTAAACCAGATTTTGGTATAGTTTGTAGAAATCATTGCATGTGAAGCCATTCTAAACCAGATTTTTGTATAATTAATAGAAATTCACGAAACTTAGGATAGCCTGAATTTATATTCATTTCTCAAAATTTTCTCTTTTTTATTCATCATGTTTGAGCTGTGTGTATAAGCATACTATTTGCACTGTATGTGAATGATGCACAACTTACTAATTTTATTTTTTTTATGATGCACAGGTCAGTCAAATTGATGAAAGCATATGAAGAGCTCATATTTAATCTTCATGAGTATGTTTAGCCCATTCTTAAGGTTGGTTCATGTCTTCCTCAAACTCATCAGTTTTGCATATAATTATGTTTTAGTATGCCAATTGAGTGACTTATCTTACTTTGCACTATATATTTGCTTAAGTTCAATTTAAATTGATTGTTAGTATAAGTTCATTGGTGAAGTAACCATAATTATTTTGGGTGAGAGAATTATTTTGTTTTTTCTCACATATATTGATAATTTATTGGGGTGTGCACATGTGGGGCATTACACCATTTTTTGTTTCTCTTGACTGAAATGTGCCTTTGATTTTTTGTTTTACAAGGGTTCCACCCCAAAATTCACAAATACACTAGATACAATTCATTCACCACAGTCCTTTCAAATTGGTGAAGGAGGGTTTTTTGTTCTTCAAGACTTCATTTTGGGTTTCTGTTTCAATCTTCTTCATGAATTGATTTTGTTCTTCAACTAATTGTAAGACGTCATATGCTTCAAGGATTCCTGCTTTTCTCTTCATATTCAAAAGCAAAAGGATTGAGGAAAAGAAAATCTTCTGGGGTGCAAAATATTCACTTATTGGATCTGTTTTCAATTTTTTAAGGATTATTTATTTGGACCATGATATCAGGTCGCTGTGCAGCTTGCAAGAACCAGAGAAGGAAGTGCCTTTCAGATTGCAATTCTCTCCTTACTTCACTCCCAATGATCCTCAAAGATATTTGACAGTTCACAAAATCTATGGTGACAGTAACGTTGGAAGAATGCTTCAGGTAATCAATTCATAAAATTCTATGTAAATATACATATAATCACCATATGATTTCATTTGTTATATATAAATTTTGTGTCCTTCTCACAAACCCCTTGACGACATATAGTAGTGTTACAACCAAAGATTTTTGATGTAACACTACTATATTACTGTGATTTTGGTGCATTTCCTCTTCTATCTCATTCTTTTGTCTTTTTCTGTTTCATGTGGATTAATCTCTGTATTAAGCTTCTTTTACTATGTTAATTAATCAAGTCAGATTATTTAAACATAAGTAGAACTGTTTGAAATGTTTTTATTGTACTTTTTCCCTTGACAAGGTCCATCTTTTTTTAAAACAAAATTGGTGTTGTGGATTGAAGTGAAAGATTCATGTTTTAATTGTTGGGGTTACTTTTGATTTATGAGACATGGTGAGCATCTTTAAGGTATCCCAATGATATGTTTTGTTTCAGAATCCTTCTCCCCACCATCAACCTCTTCGTCCCGCAACATAATAAATTCAAACGAACACGCATAATCACATTCATGATTAATTGATGTATCAAATACAATAGACATATTCCCCGTGCAACGCACGAGAAAAAAAACACTAGTATCTATTATAATTCATCTTGCTTCATTTATTCAATCTACCTAACACATTCTATAGTTTACAATAGATCTTAAAATCACACAACCAACAAATTGTACTTAAAAAGTTGTACTTTTCAACATAAACTTCGTAAAGAGTGACCTCTCATTTTTCAACATACTAAGACTATTCACCGCAATCAAGACTTAATAAGCACAGCTTTAACAAAATACATCAAAATTTTACAAAAGGATATTTTTTTGGTACATCAGAAAAGTTACAAAAGGATTAAAGAATAGACTTTACATTTTTTTTATAGTAACAATGAAAATTACATATAATTTTAAATTCTCCCATGCACGGGTCATATACTTACTAGTATACCTAAAATTAACAAGTGAAAGAATAAGTGACTACAAGGGCTGTGTTGAATCTTTCACATATATACCACGTACCAGTATGCCACACGTGCTTTGGACATTAGAAACTTGAAAGAACCAAGTATTCCACAAGCCAATTCAAGAGTAAGTGCTTGACCAAAAGAATATACACCGAAGTAAGGACACATTTAAATCATGCTAGCTTCTTCATCACAAGTATTTTTTTACAGGAAACAATTTTGATAGGAGTTAGAATTTGTCAAAGTTTTTTTTTTCCATACAGAAATCAAACATGTGTATCACTTGAATCAATCATTTGTTGGTAAATTAGTTTGATGAAAAGAAGGAAGAAGAAGGCAAGGCCGTGATGAGATTTTATTTGGACAGTTGGATCAACTTTTTGGAAATCAACGGCTGATATAACTGCTGGAGGGAGGCTTCTTTTTTTTTGAGCAATTGCTGGAGGGAGGCGGTAGAGACAACCTGCTGGGGAGACAACCTGCCGGAGAGGATCCAGATCCATTGGATGATGGATATTTACCTAAAATTAACAAGTAAAAGAATAAGTGACTACAAGGGCTGTGTTGCATCTTTCACATATATACCACATACCAGTATGCCACACGTGCTTTGGACATTAGAAACTTGAAAGAACCAATTATTCCACAAGCCAATTCAAGAGTAAGTGCTTGACCAAAAGAATATATACCAAATCAGGCGAAACTTCAACTCAAGTAAGGACACATTTAAATCATGCTAGCTTCTTCATCACAAGTATTTTTTTACAGGAAACAATTTTGATAGGAGTTAGAATTTGTCAAAGTTTTTTTTTTCCATACAGAAATCAAACATGTGTATCACTTGAATCAATCATTTGTTGGTAAATTATTTCTATTTATTCATTAAACATAACTAAATCATAGTCAAATTATGAGAAGATGTAAATTTACAATGGTGTACGACTTTAGTAATGTTTAGGTCAACTCAAATGACCACAAAGCCCAATAATGTCTTAATCAGTCAAAAGGTCTCATAACTGAGTGAACATCATGTTAGTTGACTGAGCAAAGATCATCAAATCCAGAAGTCAGTCGAGCGGAATGCAACAGGCATGATCAATAAATAAGAAAGTTACTCAAAAGTAACTATTATCCCATAAGCTCTTTAGAGAGACTTCATAAATTAAGGCCCTGTTCCTCAAATACAACACTATCACCATATCTCTAAGTACATGTTTAGTTGTTTATTTACAAACATTATTCACTTTGTTAACTCTATTTCTTCTAAGACTTTGAGTTTTTATCTAACTTCAGCGTCAAAGTATCTTTGTAAGTACCGCCCCCCATCTTGTCAAAACTAACCACAATTGTAGAAGATCTATCAAGGATCGTGCCCAACCATCAGAGACCGAAAGAACTACATATTCAATTCAGATTCAGGAGAACATTTGATGTAGTCTATCAAAAAATTCGTCCTTAAATGGAAAAGTTACGATGTCAACGAGTTAGATTAAATTTTTTTAAACTCAAAAATAACAGTTCAAGAATAAATCTAACAAGGGGCAAAAACCTCACCCCCATAGTCCTTGTTCTCAGAATCAACATACGAATCCGGTAGGACAAACAACACACCATTCATCCCTGCAAAAATAGCAACAAAGGAAAAGGAGTTAGAACATAATGTAAGAACAAGAACATCATTAAAACAATTCAATTAAAGTATTCCATTACAAAACACATACCTTCAAACTTATTAGACGTCTCCTCATCAATCTCACATCCAAATCCAAAGTACCTCTCACAAGACACACTGTAAATCTTCTTCTTAGCTTCCTCCTCACTAAAGCCAACACAGAAAAAAAGGACAAAAATGCCAAAATCACTCACAGAATGCATATCTAAAAACATCAATTTCTAACACAACCGAGAGAACCCATCAACCAAAAAACACAAATTAGTATAAACAAAGGTCCATTGTGAGGATAAAATCAATTTCTACCACAATCGAGATAACCCAACAATCAAAAATACATAAATTGGTAACAAAAACAGGTTCCATTTTGAGGATAAAAGCACAACCTGCCAAGGAGTTTGGCGAGGGTTTGAACGTAACAATCAATCATCTGCTGTTTGGTGGCACCCTCACCACCAGGCTTATGATCCATGACGATGAGCCAGTGCTTGTAGTCGCAGCCCGGAAACAGATGCGCCATCTCGGTGGTTGGGCGGTCGCTGAATGAGAGGATGCCGCCGAAGCGGGTGGTCGGAGTGAAGAAGACTTGGGAGAGAGCGTAGACGGATCGACGAGGGGATTGTGAGAGGATTGGAGATTTGCGGAGGGAAATAGCGGTGGTGGTGGTGGAGAAGAGCCGCATTGTGAGGAGGGTGGAGGGGAGTTGGGTTTGGGGCCCCCCCTATGGGGCTCCCCGCCCCACTTAAAGTGGGGAAATTACTGGAACGCCCCCCTTTAATAGAATACGGAAGCAACATTTCCGTATTCAATACGGAAGTCTTATATCCGTATTATATTAGTATGTAAACCGGCAAGGGTTTATTCAAACCCATTTCAAACTTCATTCCGTATTTTGCCAAGCTCTTCTCCCCTCTTCAACCTTCGATCTCTGTCGCTCCCCTTGCTTGAACCGTGTACTTGAAAGGTTCCATCATCTCCATCAAAGCTCTTCACAACCCCATTCTCAGAATTGAAACCTAGAGGTAAGGATTTTTGGATTTTCCCCATTTAACTTGAAATTATGTTAATCATTGAACCCTAGGGTAGTCGATTGTTGCTTGTGTAGAGGTATTGTTGGCTGAAATGTCTTGAATGTGGTTTGGGTTTAGGGCCGATAGCTCATTGTCGTTAATGGCGTTTCTGGGTAAATACGGATCACAGGTTTCCGTATTGAATATGGAAAATGGTTTTCCGTATTCAGTATGGAACATGGTTTTCCGTATTGAATACGGAAAAACGTTTTCCGTATTCATCTCAGAACCAAACCCAACACTTATAATTGATTCTGGGTTCAGAATCAATTATAGAAGGTTTCCAAAGAATTTGTGAGTAGTTTCTAGATGCCATAATTGATTATTAGGAAAATAAAAGTTGATCCAAGCATGCATAATCCACAGAAGATCCGATTATCATCTATGTACTTATAAAATTCTAGGAATTTTCCATTTGCTTGCATCATGTTTCTGTCTATGGCTGAAATGGTATATATAGTGAATGTTTGCTCTGAATATATAGTGAGAATGAAGAACAGAAAGAGGTCTCATGCTTCTAGTGAGGATGTCGGGGCTACTGAGGATAGACACCGGCGGTTACATGCTTCTAGCCGGCGCGGCGATCATGCTGCAACCTCTCAGGCGGTGGAGGCTTCAGCTCCAGTTGTTTCTCCGCCGTCTCCCATGATTGAGGTTCCTCTGGTTGATTATCCGCCGTCTCCCACGGTTGAGATACCTACAGTTGTTTCTCCGCCCTCTCCCATGGTTGAGTCATCAGGCGAGGAGTCCTCAGGCGAGGAGTCCTCAGGCGAGGAGTCCTCAGGCGAGGAGTCCTCAGGCGAGGAGTCTTCCGGCGAGGAGTCATCAGGCGAGGCCTCATCCGGCATGGGAGGATCTGACGAGGATAGTATTCCTCCGCCTACTGTTGATGCTGATGTCCTGCCGCCAGAGCAGGGGGAGCAGGGGGCACAGGGTGGCGAGGAGGACCTGATCCAGAGGTTGCCGCCGTTTCCGGGGGGGCCTGTTGAGCTATCGCTCCTCACCCATTATGCTGATCACAAGGCTCCCTGGGCGTGGCATGCACTCCTACGCACAGACGAGCGGTATGTGGACCGTCGACAGTTGAAGGTGGCCACAGCTGGGGGGAAGGTTTGGAACCTTGCTTGTGATGGTGATTCAGACAGTCACAGGCGGGTTCGAGAGTTGATTGAGCAGACGGGTCTTCATCAGCTACCCTATTGCAGCTACCCGGTGACAGATGCAGGCCTTATTTTGGCCCTTGTGGAGCGATGGCATGAGGAGACTAGTAGCTTCCACATGCCGTTCGGGGAGATGACTATCACCTTGGACGACGTGTCGGCTCTTCTCCATCTCCCCATGGGGTCGAGGTTCTATACGCCTGGGAGGGGGGAGAGGGACGAGTGTGCAGCGCTCTGTGCTCAGTTGATGGGAGGATCTGTTGGTATTTATGAGGCTGAGTTTGATACGAATAGGTCCCAGACTATTCGCTTTGGGGTCTTGCAGACCCGGTATGAGGCTGCGTTGGCGGGTATGTCTTAATTATTATTGTATTGTCTTTGTATCTATTATTATTGTATTGTTATAAACTATTAACTTAATTCACTTCATTGTAGAGCACCGATATGAGGACGCTGCACGGATTTGGCTGGTGAACCAGCTAGGCGCCACGCTCTTTGCTAGCAAGAGCGGAGGCTACCATACGACCGTCTACTGGATAGGGATGTTGGAGGATCTTGGTCGAGTGTGCGAGTACGCGTGGGGCGCGATTGCGCTCGCTACGCTATACGACCAGCTTAGTCGAGCGTCCAGGAGGGGGACGGCCCAGATGGGAGGTTTTAGCTCGCTCCTGCTAGGATGGGTCTACGAGTACCTTTCTGACCACGTCATTATCCGTAGGGCGGATCCGGAGTACTCGCAGGACCAGCCTAGGACGCGGCGGTGGGCTATGTCCCGGGTCGGGCATGCAGGCCTTGATGAGAGGCGAGTCATGCTCGATGAGCTGACGGTGGATGACGTTATATGGACCCCATTTGAGGACCATCGGGCTCATCGACCACGGGATCCGAGGGCCATGTATTCTAGCTACATCCGGTCGCCATTTGGCCGTGTTGTTCGACGGCATCTACCAGAGAGGGTTCTGCGCCAGTTTGGCTTCATACAGGATGTCCCTCGACACCCCTCTGAGATCCAGACGTCTGGGTCCCTTGCTGAGACCGCAGATGCTGCCTTTGCTGAGTTTGCGCCGCACCTCCGCCCTCAGGGGATCCCCGCTACATATCCGGGAGAGGCTGTGGAGGATTACATGAGGTGGTACAGCGCTGTGTCCCATCGGTTCATCATCCCTGATGATAGGAGGGAGGAGTTCAGTGCAGTGGTAAGTTTGAATTTTATTTTCCATTCAATTGTGATTTTTTGTTCATGATATTTTATTTGTATCTAATGTATCTACATTATTTTTGCAGACTGTTATGCGTCGGGCCGTGGACTTGTTGGAGCAGTCACTCGAGGTGCCAGATGCTCCTGCAGAGGGCACGCATTCCCGATCCCTCACTGAGAGGGCGCTGGATCTTATTAGATCCAATGCCTTCATTGGTACCCAGGGGGTAGCCTTTGCTGCTGTCCGAGGAGCTAGAGCTGCAGGAGGCAGAGGTCGTGGAGACAGAGCGCGTGGAGGCAGAGGCCGTGGAGGCAGAGCCCGTGGAGAGGGTGCTCCTGCAGAGGGTGCGCGTGGAGGCAGAGGCCGTGGAGGCAGAGCCCGTGGACCTAGAGGTCGTAGAGGGGCCGGTAGGGGTCGGGGCGAGTGATTGACTGTATATTTGTATATTTTTTTTGTATTTTTATATTATGACATGTGACTCTTTGTATTAGGACTCTCTTTATATTAATCATGCTTTCTATTTTCACTCATTATATGCCGACTCTTGTATTGAAAAAAACCCGTATAACTACACCGTAAATAATCAAAGGCAGGATAAGTAACATAAATAATTCATGGCAAACAGTTTAAAGGGTACACGAAATTATTCAGAAGCAACACGAAAACAAAATTAATCCTCAGTGATATCGATGAAGTCGTGGGGTCCGCTATCCTGTGGAAATACTTTGACTATGTTGGGCAACGTTATATTCAGATAACGAACAGATTTACTCGGTGCAAACACAGCAACCTGCAAGTAAATTGCAAATTTAAAAGATTAATGCGTACTTGTTCAAAGGAAGCAAGATTAATGTTTAAGGTAATAGACCTTTTGGAGAACAAGAACAGATCCAACAGTTATGACATTCCTAAATTCCCCGTCAGTGAAGGCCTTGCGATGGACGCTAGCGTCAACGGTGCCCGTAGGGTCCTAAATCAATGCAATCGTGAGAGAAAATGAGACAACAAATTGACGGTTAAAGAAGCTGGACAAAAGCGAGCAAATACCTTGAGGGTAACTTTGGCATCTCCGAAACCATTGGGAGTGCATGATTTAATAACAGCAACAACACTCTCTACTCTCTCAACATTCGTTGTGATTGTGCCCAGCGGTGGCAGATTCCACCAATTGCAGGGCTGTAAGCCAAGCATTTGAATTGAAATCAGGATCGGTTTCGGTTGATCTGTCTTCGAGCGCACGCCTCACAAATTCTTGGGTCGGAATGAGTAGTGTGTTAGGGTTGGATCTACGCCCATACATGGCAGCCTGGACGGCGCCAGCTGGCCCATGAATGAGAGGACGAGAGCTGCTAGAAGTGCTGCCTTGACGTTTGCAACGGCGGACTAATGCATCCCAGTCTTGTTCCATTGTTTTTTTTTTATCTTCGAAAGCAAGACATGAAGAAAAGGATGAAGAAGAATAAAGAACCCAGAGAGATTTATAGCAGAATGGTCAAAAGATTTATGGTGTTTGGTGGATAATACAAGTGTGGTTGGGGTTGGTTGGTGGTAGATAGTAATGTCAGGTTTCAAGTTCGTCATTTAGTGGATGAAAATGACAAGACTCTGATGATGGGGTGGTTGGAAATGACAGGACTCTGATGATGAGGTGGATGAAAATGACAGGACTCTGATGACAGAGTGGTTGTCTATGTTAATTATCCCTGATGCTGATTCAAAATAATAAGGCCCATCAATATAACAATGACCATCAAATTAATATTATTAAAAGCAACAAATGAACATCATAAAGGCAAGGCCCATCAGATTAATATTACAGAGCGTTTACAAATGAATATCACACAAAAGTGTGGTGTCAATCTGAGGTGATGTCTACATAGCTTTGGTGAATAAGAGGAACACCAAAAGTAACAAGCCAAGCTTCGTATTCTGATGTGAATCTTCCTAAACGTGTACCATATGGGGCGCACCAGCTTACTGATGTAGGATCAACATACCGTTCCCACTGGAGAGCAATTGGCGGCATAGAATGTCCAGGAGTTAGATGGAGCTACATTATAGAGAATAACAATAAAATTAGATAACTTGCAAATACAACAAATCAATTCACCAATTGGATATTAGTGTACTCAATCATGGAGACTTCATACACTCCAGTGCCCAAACGTAGTCATCTGTGCCCTCATTAACAATGTAGCAAAAGGCTATGGAGTATGTCTTATCTGTGGAAGTCAGTCCAACAATCTCAAGCAAGGGAATTGCATATTTGTTTGTCTTGTATGTGCAATCCATAATCACTACATATGGAAATGTGTTGAACAGTTTGATAGCATTTGGATGAGCCCAAAATACATCCCTAATGACTTCCGATCCAGGCTCATGTCTTTCAAAGTGGACATACTTGTCACCGTCCAACTTCTTCAACAAGTGTTGCATTTCTGTCAATCCCCCGCGGAGGGATTTTCTTAACCTCTTGCAAACACCATAAATCTGAGATATGGTAGTCAAGTTTGAAGGATTGTTTTCCTTCAAAGTCAACAACATCTTTCTCGGTGGAACCCAACTCCTTGTCATTTTTCCCACTTGCTCCTTCTCTCCGGGTTTTAGACGACCAACAAAATTGTGCCCAAGTAGTGACCTAGCTGGTTCATGGTTGTGTATACCTTCCATCACCTTTAGCCGCCAATCTCTATCTATGCCATTTTTCCTAGGTCGTCCTTTTAGTCTAAAAGGACAACCTGTCTTTTGTGATCTCGTCCCTTCAACAAGGTCAGGGTCTCTATAAGGAACATATTTACCATGCTTCTCGCACCCCAACATGACATAAGCTTTTCTGCTTCCATTCCCACCATAATCTGACTTTGTGATCAACGTAACATATCCATTTTCAATCGCAATTCCATGAACCCAATTGATAAGATCATCACGGGTAGGGAAAATCTGTTATAATAATAAGAATTGATTACAAGGGTGATCAAGACATAATAAGAATTGATATATTACACTCTCAAAACAATGCAAAAATATGTTCAAAGAATACCTGATCAGTTGCAAATAAATGCGAGACATCTATACTTATACACGGGGGCACAAATGCTGGTGGTGGCACCTCTGTAGTGGCCTCTTCAGGTTGACCATTGTGAAATCCAGCTTCAATCAATTGTGACTCACCAAAGAAAAATGAATCTGTCATCCCTGGAAGAGAATACGGAAAGTTACATTTCATACTCAATACGGAAATATACTTTCTATACCGAATACGGATTGTTACTTTCCATACTGAATACGGAAAGTACCTTTCCATATTCAATACGGAAGATAACAATCCGTATTATATCACGACTCAGAATTCAAAAACCCATCCTTCTAACTACTTAAACTACTTAATCTAACTACTTAAACTACTTAATCTAACTACTTCCACTACGTAATCCTACAAAATAACAACAAATAAACACATAGACTTACCTCTACTACAACACTTGTTGTAGTGGTGGAGAGCTTGGGAAATGAAGGAGTGGATGGTGGTGGAGAGCTTGGGAATGAAAGTGAGGTAGGAGAGGGTGAGAGAGAGGGTGGTCTGGAGGCATTGAGGAGGTTCAGGGGGGCTGGTGAGGGGTTGGTGAAGGTTGGTGAGGGAGGAGTAATGGTGGAAAAAGGGGGAATCCTGTCAGAGTTAAATACGGAAAATACCTTTCCGTAGTCATCAAAATATAATACAGAAAGTACCTTTCCGTATTCAGTTAAATTGAATACGGAAAGTACCTTTCCGTAGGGCACTTTTGGGTTTAAAAAAGCTTGGGAATGAAAGTGAGGTAGGAGAGGGTGAGAGAGAGGGTGGTCTGGAGGCATTAAGGAGGTTCAGGGGGGCTGGTGAGGGGTTGGTGAAGGTTGGTAAGGGAGGAGTAATGGTGGAAAAAGGGGGAATCCTGTCAGAGTTAAATACGGAAAATACCTTTCCGTAGTCATCAAAATATAATACGGAAAGTACCTTTCCGTATTCAGTTAAATTGAATACGGAAAGTACCTTTCCGTAGGGCACTTTTGGGTTTAAAAAAAAAGGGTGGGGCGCGCAGCCCCATAGGGGAGGCCCCAAACCCAACTCCCAGGGTGGAGTGGCGTGTGCAGGAAGAAGCCAGAGCTCTCGCCATTGTTGGAAATGGGAATGAAAGGTGAGGTTTTTGGAGATTAGGGTTTTTCAGAGTGTGATTGAAACCTAATTCAAGTTTCTTGATATTTATACTTAATTTATTGGGAGAATTTCTTTTTTTGTTTGTCAAATTATTGGGAGTGTTTCATGAATAAAATAAATATTCATGTGTTGGGCCTTGGCCTGGTTTTGTGGGCCTGGGCCTTAGCATAGGCCTGTTCTTGTTTATGATCTTTGGACCAGAATAGAAGATATGACTTTGTAAATAAAATTACAACAGCTAATGGTCACAAGGCTCAAACCGTTTATGTCTAACCTCATTTCCCCTTATCAAAGCGCTTTTATCAAAGGAAGGCAAATTCAGGATAACATCATCATTGTTCAGGAAGCTTTCCATCACATCAAGAAAAATTCCCCAAGAAGCAAGGATCAAGTTATCATCAAGCTTGACATGAATAAAGCCTATGATAGACTTGAGTGGGGCTTTCTTGAGAAAGTCCTTGGGATAATGGGTTTTTGCTCAGAATGGATCAAACTGGTAATGGCTTTGGTTAAGAGTGTAACATACAGGTATAAAGTTAATGGTGTAATTGGGGACAAACTGAAACCGGAGAGGGGGCTGAGACAGGGGGATCCCCTATCCCCCTATCTGTTCATCATGGCTATGGAGGTCCTATCCCATCTCTTCACTAACAGTGTACAATCCGGAGTGTTGCAAGGATTCCAAATGGCCCCACAATGCCCTACTTTAACCCATCTGCTCTTTGCAGATGATGCGATTCTGTTTGCACAGGCTAAGGACGCTGATCTTTATGAGATGAAGAGGATCCTCAATGTATTTTCAAAAGCTTCGGGACAGCGTATAAACATCCAGAAATCAGGGCTAATGGGGAGCAGGTTCATGCCGAGAAACAAGAAGGATCATCTTGCAAGTATTCTGGGCATCCAAGTTTGGGACAAGCCTGATATGTATCTTGGGCTCCCAGCAGATTGGGGACGATCAAAAATTAACTCTCTTCAATGGATCAAGGATAGGGTTCTGAACAAAGTCCAAGGCTGGAGGGGCAACCTTCTTAATCAAGCCGGTAAGGAAGTGTTGATTAAAGCGGTTCTTCAAGCTATCCCCGCTTATGCTATGTCTATTCTTAAATTCCCTAAGACCTTTTGCAGCCAAATCTGTGCTAAGATTGCTCAATTTTGGTGGAGAGGCAAAAAGGTGAGAGGGATTTCACTGGAGGAAGTGGGAGGTCCTTACGTATAGGAAGGTCGAGGGGGGAATGGGGTTCAAAGACTTTGAGAGCATGAATCAAGCCCTGCTAGGGAAACAAGCGTGGAGGATTATACAGGAGCCTGAGGCATTATGGGTCCAGATTTTAAAAGGTTTGTATTTCCCGACCAAGAGCTTTGTAGAAGTGAGAAAGAAAAGGCAGTCGTCCTGGGTGTGGGCCAGCATTCTTAATGGGAGAGATTTAATCCTGGAGCATGGTCAGTGGGTTCTAGGAGATGGTAATACAGTGGAGATCACGGGCCACAAATGGGTAACTTCTAACACTTTTATTCAGGGAGGTCCCACTGGAGTGAAGGTGAAAGAAATCATTAACAGGGACAGTGGTAATTGGGACATTCAGAAAGTGAGAGCTTTGTTTCCAAGCACAGAGGTGGGTAAGGTTATCCAAACCCCCTTCCGGCTCACAGAAGGACTTGATGAATTGATTTGGCCCTACAGACCATCTGGGAGCTATGAAGTCAAATCAGGCTACAGATGCTCTTTTGATGCCAAGAACCCGTTTGAGAGAAGAGCCTCTAACTCTGAAGGCCCCTCGAGCCTTTTGTGGAAGACAATTTGGGGGGCATGTCTTCCCCACAAAGTCAAAAATTTTCTCTGGAAGTTGTGCCACAATGCCATCCCGCTTAAGAGAAATCTAAGAAGAAGAAGGTGCTCCATTGATAGCCGTTGTCCTGTTTGTGAAGGGGATGATGAGGATCTGGAGCACTGTTTCTTCAAGTGCCACTGGACAAGACCAGTATGGTTTGGGGGGTTGCTGCAAATAAACATTTCAGGATCGGCTACAAACTTCTTCACACGCTGGTTTGAAAACAGGATCCAGGAGCTTTCTCACTTGGGGGAGCGTACGGAGGCTGCCATTGCTTATGTGGGTTACACCCTTTGGGAGATCTGGAAGATGAGGAATGAGCAATGTTTTAGGGGACACAAACCTAATCCCTTCACGTGCATAAAGAAAATCAATCTGGCACATGCAGAAACAACAAAGTCAGGGAATGCCACACATGTTGCTAAGGGGAATGGCTTGAGGATTAAGAGAAAGCACACATGGAGGAAACCCCCAAGAGGATATGTCAAGTGCAACACTGATGCAGCTATGAATTTGCAAAATAACAGAGCCATGGGAAGCTGTTTGATCAGAGATGAAAAATGGGATGTTACCTTCGGATCTACCAAGCTCTACTACACATCTAAGCCACTCTTGGCTGAGGCCCTTGCACTAAGAGAAGCTGCCCTCTCTGCTGCAAACATGAATTGGACAAATATCCTTTTTGAGTCTGACAATCAGCAATTGATCGAAGCCTGTCTGAGAAGGAAACAAGTGGGCTTAATCAAGAATATTGTCCAGGACATTCTAGCTTGGAAAGAATCTTTCCTCAACTAGGGTTTCACTTGGACAGGAAGAGATGGAAATTTTAGTGCTCACACAATTGCTCACCTTGCCCTTCATGGAAATCTTCCTTCTCAATGGCTTTGGAATCCTCCCCCAGATCTAAGAAGAGCTTTAGTCAAAGACAAACAAGATTCACAGGGTTATTTGACTAGGCACGACCCTCCTGGGAACTTGAGCAACAGTTGGAATGGGAACTCCTTTGCCTTTCAACCGCCTTAGACAGCTTGTGAGACGTTTGGAGAGGTTTTTGTGTTCTGTGGTGCTTCCAGGTTGAATCTAGAGGCCTTCCTTCTTTTTGTTTTGGCTTGCTCCCTTGTTGGTATAGGACAAGCAGTTATGGGGAAGGCTGTTAGATTCTTTTACCCCAACCACTCTTTTCCCGCTAGGGGACCACCATTATGGTTTCTTTTCTCCTCTCCAAACTTGTCCTTTAGTTCAGCGTTCGACTACTTGCTGGCATTGCCATGTACAATTTGCTTTATTTTTAGGCTTTGTGGGATCAGCTTGTATGTACTCGGGCCAGGCCCGTTTTTCAATATATCTTCTTTCATTGACCAAAAAAAAAAAAGAAGATATGATGGATTTGACTTAACAGAGGGATATTAGGATACGATGGAAGTCTTAAAATACATGCATATTAATAGATACATGCATATGGGTTGGGAAGGTCTAGGGATCAATTCATGGTGGGAGGAATTTTACTTTTCGATGTACCAAAAAAATACTCTAGATATGCTTCGCCTAATTTAATATGAATCTACATATTGTGAATTAAGAAAATATTCTGATCGACCCAAAAGACACATTAAAATTGCAGCTTGCCTAAAGGTCGAAAGACACAATAAAATTGCAGCTTGCCTATAGGTCTTGCGACCGAGTGACTACCATAAAGTAAAAATGAGATGACTTAGTGAAATAGCACCTTGTCCTAATTAAGACCGATATGTCAGACATTGACTCTTTACTAACAATTACATGAGGTTGCTCAAGAGCAACCACGATTTTGAAGACCTTCCACTGAGCTTCCTAAAGACCTACAGAGCCTATAAATTAAGGTTCAATCATTCATTAACCTAGGCATTACTCATTATATGCAAACGTAGAATTCTTCTCTGATTGAGATTCTCTCTTTTAATTGGGCCCGATCCTAGATATAGATCTTCTAGAATTGTAGTTGGTTTTGACAAGATGGGGGCGGTACTTACAAAGACACTTTAACGCTCAAGTTAGATAGAAACTCAAAGTCTTAGAAGAACAATGGGTTAACAAAGTGAATAATGTTTATGTAAATAAACAACTAAACATGTACCTAGATATATGGGGATAGTGTTGTATTTGAGGAACTGGGCCTTAATTTATGAAGTTTCAGTAAAGAGCTTATGAGATAATAGTTACTTTTGAGTAATTTTCTTATTTATTGATCATGCCGGTTGCATTCCGCTCGACTAACTTATGGACTTGATGGTCCTTGTTCAGTAAACTAACATGATGTTCACTCAATTGTGAGATCTTTGACTGATTAAGACACTATTGGGTTTTGTGGTCATTTGGGTTGACCTAAACATTACTAAAGTCGTACACCATTGTAAATTAACATCTTCTCATAATTTGACTATGATTTTGTTATGTTTAATAAATAAATAAATAGAAATAGTTTACCAACAAGTAATTGATTCCAGTGATATACATAAGCGTACTGTCTGTAAGAAAAGAAAAACTTTTACAGTTTCTAACTCTATCAAAATTGTCTCCTGTAGAAAAGTATTTGTGATGAAGAAGCTAGCATGATTTAAATGTGTCCTTACTTGAGTTGAAGTTTCGCCTGATATATACCAACTTTGGTAATGGTATATATCCTTTTAGTCATGCACTTGCTCTTGAATTGGTTCTTTCTAGTTTGTAATGTCTAAAGCACGTGTGGCATACAGGTATGTGGTATATATGTGAAAGATGCAACATAGCCATTGTGTGTTTGGATTAGCGTTAGCAGAATTGGATCTGGCCAGAATTGAATCTGGAAGAATTGGATCTGGTAAACGTGAGTTTGAGTGACGTGATTTATGTTTGGATACATTTATCAGGAATTGGATCTGATAGACTTGAATTGGATCTGTAAAAGGGTGAGGGGACAATTGGATCAGCATTGATGCTGAAGCAACAAATTGTTGTGTTAGGATGGATCCAATTCTGGGGTCAGAATTGGATCAGCATTTAGCATCCAAACATCAATGGAGATTGGAAAATCACGTTTGAGGTCTTTAAACGTGGATCAGGCCTGATCCAACGTGCATCCAAACACACCCGTAGTCACTTATTCTTTAACTTGTTAATTTTAGGTATATATCCATTATCCAATAACACAGATGCAATGTAAGATAAGGACGGTCACTACTTGCCGCCCCAACTTTAACTCACAAATTCTCCGCGTGATTTCTTTTCTGTAACGATGCTTCATTCATAATTTCTTCGTATCTTATTTGTAATTCGTATATTTTAGAAGCTTTTCTTATACTTTTACCTAAATTATTTAAAATATATATGATACGTTTCATTTATTTTTCCAAATTTATTCTTAATAGTTAGCAAGTCATAATATTTGTTGGGGGAACATGCAACTATTTCTCAAATGAGTAATGACATATGTCAAAGACAAAAAATTACATGATTTTGTTTTTTTGGGAGTTTCGAAATTAAAATACAACAAGAAAAATAGCAAAAGAATACAAAACTAATTTCAAAAAAAATGAAGACAAAACTAATTACCCTTTCTGAAAGATGGAGAACATCCGTAAGAGAAAGCATATTTCCTTGCTTTTAGTGGTAATACACGACCTTGATTGCCTTGTTTGCACGACAAAGCTGCATTGACACGACAAAAGTATACCCACAAAAAACACTCTGATACTCAACTCAGTAAGATAGAAACCATGAGAGACCGAAAGAACTACATATTCAATTCACATTTAGGAGAACATTTGGTGTTGTCTATCAAAAAGTTCAACCTTAAATCATGTTGCAATGGAAAAGTTACGATGTCAACGAGTTAAATTAAATATTTTTAAACTCAAAATTAGTTATGATATGATAAATTGATAGATTTTAATTTTTTTACATCGGAAAAATAAGTTATACTCATCTGCGATTTATCTTTAGACCTTCCTCTCCCCAACTCATACGTCACCCAGCTCTAACTATTTGATGAGCTATCATTTGGGGATTGGTATGTAGATTCTAATTTGAAGAATGTGTAAATTTCTTGTACATTATAAGTAAATAATAATTGAACTCTTTTTTTTATAATTATGTTAAAATAATTAAGAGTGATGGAACGCTACTTTTAGCAGTTTGGGAAGCACCATCGCAAGGGTTTATGAAGCTGAATGTGGATGGAAGATACTGCCAGAATAGTAATCATTTGGGAGGTGGTGGTTTGTTGCGGGATAGCGACGAAACCTGGGCTGGTGGATTTATTTCTCAAACACAGATGGGGAGTGCTTTGCTCGCGGAAGCTTTAGCATTGCGGGATGGGTTGATGTTCGCCTGGGATCGTGGCTACAGATTGGTCCTATGTGAAACAGACTGTTGAATGCTTGAGGAGGTGTTACAGGATGAGGACCGTGTGAGGCTGCATTCACATGCTACTATTTTGCTCGAAATCAAAAGTTTGTTCGCCAGGGATTGGACTATCAAGCTAGCTTGGATCAGTCGTGAAGCCAATTTTCCAGCTGATTATCTAGCAAGACAAGGAAGCTCTGCTCCAGAGCCTGGATTTCGAGTAGTGGAGAATCCCTCCCCAGAGCTTGATCTGTTCCTGTTGAAGGACAAGCTAGTTGTGCCTTAGTTTCTTTTGTTTTGTTGTTTGTTTTCCGATGTAAAAAGAAAAAATTAATAGTACACATGCAGAAATAAAATATTAGAATTATATTTAGAAATTTTACATTCAAAAAAATTATTTAGAAATTTCATTTATTTTTGTTGATGAAAAAAATTGGATATATTCATTGCTTTGGTCCATATGTGGTCACCATGTCCCGCAACTTTTGGAAATCCGTGATGCATATCATTCAAAGAATATTTATTAAATAAGCTTTATTATAAAATATCTATTTAAATAATTCAAACGGAATTTCATTATTTTTAAAAAATGGGATTGTCAAATAAGGTATGACAGTTACCTCCACCCTAATTGATCAATAAAATTATTTACAACTATAAATAAAATAATAAAATTTAATCGATTTATTTTAAATGACATTCATCAACCTAAGACATACTAGATTATTTAACAACAGTAAATGGTCTGTCAAAAATAAACAACACTAAATGGACTCCATATGTTGAATTGACTAATTTGACACATTTATTGGAAAAAACAGGACAAAGAGGAGGACAAGTGAAAGGAAAAGATTGAATAGTAGTATAATAATCATGGGCCTACGCCGACTATATATAAATGCTGTGTATGTGTAGCATTGAGTTCGCACATTTCAGAGAGAAACAAAAAAAGCACGAGAGAATCAGATAGAGAGAGAGCTATGGAAGATGGCAGGGTGGATGAGGAGTACACAGAAGATGGAACTGTGAATCTAAAAGGAAAACCTGTTCTTAGATCCAAAACTGGTGGTTGGAAAGCTTGCTCCTTTGTTGTTGGTATGTATATATATAACCCATCTCTCTCTCTTTCTCAAAGAGTTTAATTTGCTCTGAAATGTTGGAGGTTCTTCTCTTTGAGTTTTGTTCTCTTCAAAGATTTTATTGCTTGCTCCATTTTTCATCACCTTCGTCCGCACTTAGCACATATATATTCATTCACTATTAATATAATTCAATTTTAAATAAGAGTGATTCAGTTAAATTATATATTAATTAATGAACTTTAAAAATGTTTTAAATAACAAAATATTTAGATTTTTTTACAAATCAAGAAAAATTCATTAAAAAAGTAAAAAGGGTACCGTAATTCATCTACAAGACTAACCTGTCAAACATAATATAGGTTGCGTTGACACCAATCAACAAATTAAAGAAATTAAAACTTCTACACCTAAGTCAAGACAAAACTTTGGTCTTAATCTCTAGAACAAAAGAAATACATAAATAACCATTTCTGAAAATAAAAAACATTACATATATACCCATCATACCATATAGCTGTCAAAACCTTTCTTAAAAAACTTGTCATATAATTAAGAGTCCGACAAAAAGATTGTGAATGGAGCCATGGAGGGAGTTTTTTTTTTTTTTTGATAAGCTGGATAGTATATATTGAATGAAGTACAAGGGGTACTTCAACCCAAAATAATTATACCCAAAATAATATATATATATTTAAAAAAACAATAAACAACATTTTGTAAAAGCAAGGTTGTTTTTGCAATGTGAATGGTGAGAAAGAAAGAGATTTTGTTTGATGTTCGACTCGCGAATGCTACCAAGTGTGTTTATGACATTACAACATTATAGAGCATCATTATTGTACCTCTAACACCGAGTTAGAGTATCGTTGAACACTAATGACAACCATGTCCAATGTTAGTTCTTAGTTTTTAGCACTATTCATGTGGGTCCGTATTGTCACATGTGCTCAAGAACCTCTATGTAAATTTTGCTTCAATAATGAGTTTTTAGTTCTTAGCATTATTCATCTGGTCCCACAATATCATTATATTAATATTTTTATTTTCATATAATTTTGATTTAAATTTAAATGCTAATTCAATGCTTAAATTAAATGAATGAGAGAGAACAAAATTAATTTTTTATGCTAAGAACTAAAAAAAGTAAAACTTCTTATATAAGAGCATGTCCAACGCAAGGTTCTAAGTTCTTATTTTTGAGTTAAAAACAGTTCTTAACCGCTGAAGGGGATGACGTGAAGTTCTTAATTCTTAAAAATAAGAACTAGGTTCTTAGAGCATCTCGAATGCTAGTTCTTGGAACTATTCATGTGGGTCCGTATTGCCACATGTGCTTAAGCAAATTTTTGCAGATTTTGCTCCAACCATGAGTTCTTAGTTCTTAGCACTATTCATTCAGTCCCACAGTACTATTATATGTATATTGTTTTCCATATTATTTTGATTTAAATTTAAATGCTAATTCAATACTTAAATTAAATGAATGAGAGAGAGAAAAGTTAATTTTTTATGCTAAGAACTCAAAAAGTAAAACTTCTTATAGAAGGACCTAGTTCTTATTTTTAAGAACTAAGAACTTTACGTCATCCCCTCCCGCGGTTAAGAACTCAGTTCTTAATTAAAAAATAAGAACTAAGAACCTTGCATTGGAGATGCTCTTAGAGAAAGCGTCATTAATATTGACGCGAAACTAGTTTTATGAATATATTTGTAAATTTATTTTATATGACATGATTTAATTTTTTTTTTGTTACAAATGACATGATTTGTTGGTACATCAGAAATATAAATTGCACCATTTAAGGATTAAACCCTGGACCTCCCTTACCCAACTCATATGTCATCTAACTCTTACCACATAAGTTATAATCTAAACAACTAGATTCCGGTTAGTAAAAAGTTAATAATGATATGAAATATTAAAATCACTTTGATATGATAAAAATTTAAAGTGGTCTAGTAGTTAAATTGGCCTTTTCAATTTCATTTATCATAATTAATCGCACTTTCTCTCTTTATCTACATCATTACTACCTCTGTTCTTATACATCTGTCTAGGAAGAGAAAATTCACACAAATTAAGAAAAACAATTAATTGTGTTGATTTTCATAAAAATATTATTTGTTTTCCTATTTCACCCTTTAGAATGTATTTTATCTTTCTTCATTTATTGTTTCTATAAGAGCATTTCTTGGAAAAACATCAATTGAAGCCCTCTTGAAACTCTAAGTTGACAGATATATAGGAACAAACAATTTTTTTTCTTCAAAGTGTACAGTTAATAAGGAACGGAGATAGTAATTAGCGGCGTTTATGCATAATGTGGCTCGCTGCAATGTCAAAACTACAATAAAGATCTCCCATATAATGTCATAAACACATTGACAAAAACAACCTTACTTTTATGAAATAATTTTTTTTTATTATATTTATTTATTTATTTATTTGGTAATTTTTTTAAAATATTGTTTAAAAAACAAGTACTGTCTAGCTATTACCCCAATTATTTATAGGATATATTTTACACCAAATTAGGATTGGTCTTTTACAAGGGGTTCGGCTAGTGGCAAGCAAGTTATCACTAATTCTTAAGGGTGATGATACAAGTTCCATTTCCGAGAAATACATTTGATGAGAGAGACAACTACAATTTTTTTAGCAGATGAGTACATCTTTGTTTGGTACTCTTCGTAAAAAGAAAAGAAGAAACAGGAAACCCGAGCTAAGTTTCACTAGGAGACACCAATGACATCAACCAACAACAACAAACTCATCCTCGCCAACAACTGCACAATAGTAACAAGCGCATGATCCTATTGCGCACCATATTTAGCCAAGAAATCAGCACAAGCATTCTTCTCCTGGAGATCGAGTGTGATACAGATTAACCTGCCAAGCACGACCCAAAAGATCTTTGATATCCCAAATGAGGGAAGCATACAAGCGCCTCAGATAGGGATCCGAGCTCACAAGATTCACAACAGCAAGAGAATCGAACTGACATTCCACTACACAAGCTCCACGGTCCCAAGCCAACCGCAAACCATGATAGATTGCAAGCAATTCTTGATGCAAGATGTTTGGATCATCCCAAAACCCATAAAAGCCACCAAACCAATTTCCCTCACCGCTACAAAAATATCCTCCATACCCACCTCTTCTGGGATTCTCCCTCACACTGCCATTAACATTGATAACAAAGCTATTAGCATCACGAGGAAGCCACTTGACCAACCTTGGGGATGACGGAAGGCCACTAGGGGCATCGCGAGCCTTGACAACAATATTGGAAGCTACTGTATGGAGATTTACATGGTTGTTTTCCATATAGAAAGTGCACCTTGCACGCCAAACCCACCACATAATAGCTGCTGATAATAGGTTAGAATTCACAAGTAAACCACGAAGCCAAGCACGACAATCCTGGAGACGAAAGAGAGGACCTATTATAGCGAAACCCATGCGATTTCAGATCCTCGAAGCCATGGCACAGTCTCGAAGGTAGTGCAAAGCGGTTTCATCTCCATTGTTACACAAAATGCATACAACCAACGCCGCCATTCCCCTTCGAAAACGACAACCATTCGTCGGAAGTGCACCTTGCGCGCACAGCCAGCCAAACTAAGAGCACACAGTTCGGGGGAGCTTTCTAGCGCCAAATCCAGAGCCAATATGAAGGAATACCAGTACCAACAGGGTCATTTGACATGCGCTGATTGATAAGCGATGTGTACCTCGTCGCCGTCGAGTACGCACCGGTAATATGGCCAATCCATCGAACTCCATCCGGAACCTGGGAATTTAACCTCACTGGAAAATCGTTGATAGTGGCAAGCCCTCTAGGAGATTGTGTACCATCAGCAGAAGGCTCGCAGGAAAAGTGGAAATTTGGTGTTCAAACTTGACCTTGAGAAGGCTTATGATCGGGTTGACTAGCGTTTCTTGAAGGAGACTTTGCTAGCCTTTGGGTTTCATATTATTTTTTCATACTTGAATTCGCAATATTCTTCCCATCAAGTGTGAATCATCTCTACGTTACCACGATTTCCTCAATGGAAGTTATCTATCAATCTGGGTTTGAGCATCAACTTTGATATTAGGCACCATTGTATCATTAGAAGGGGTAACATTTTTGAGAATTCAAGTGTCAGTAAACAAAAGTCTCACGTTTCAAAATAAAAGGATTTGAACAATATATTAGTAAAACAAACTCATATATCATATCCACTCAATGTGGTGTCCTTCACTAGTTTAGTTTGCTCTTTGTGTATGTATGAAGATATGTCCATGCCCTTCATGACACAATAAATTGTAATTTGAATTTTCCAAAATAAAGACAATGAATTGCATCACATAACATGGCCTTTACTATGTACCAAAAAAAAAAGGGAAATCAGGTGTGCTCGTGTATTTTATAATTGGACCAATTTTAAAGGGAAAAATCATACGATTTAATCTCATCAGTTTTGTTATTATATCATCTAATGGATTTTTCTCTAGATTCAAATCTGATCTGATTTGATCCAATTTATAGTGGGTTTGGATTGAATTACATTTTATTGTTTTAATTTAACTTTTTTTCTTTAAGATGATAGTATATAAATCTTAAAATTATATAATAATAAATACAACGATAAATAATTTATAACATCAATATAACATTCATAAGTTATATCATAGCAATATATTTAAAAACTATGATAATATTTGTTTATTTTAATGCATATTAAATAATTATTTCGAACTTTATTTATTCAAAAATATTTTAATAAATAAGCACGTGTCATATAATAAATATAAACACATAAAGATATAAATATATATGTATTCATGATATGATACATGTATAAATAAAATTATCTATTTACAAATAAATAATATTTAATTTGGATTGAATTTATTCGGTTTTGAAAATTAAATCTGAAATTCTTGAAGATTTCAGTTTTCATCAATTTGTTATGCTTTTAGCTTAATTGGATTTCAATTTTTTGGATTGATGAACACATATGAAAATGGATAACTCATGCAATTGCCTAAATAAACACTTGAACAACTTCAATCTTTTTTTTTTACATTGAAAAGATAAATTACACCCTCTAGAAATTGATACATATTTCTTACCACATGAACAACCCTCTTTTGATATGTATAGAAATCTTACTCAAAATTGAATTGCGGTTTATGAATACATTGCAGTGTATGAGGTATTTGAAAGAATGGCATATTATGGAATATCATCAAATTTGATCCTTTATCTGACAAAGAAGCTTCACCAAGGCACTGTGGCTTCTGCAAACAATGTGACCAACTGGGTTGGGACAATTTGGATCACTCCCATATTAGGCGCCTACGTTGCCGACGCTTACCTTGGCCGCTATTGGACTTTTGTCATTGCCTCCACCATCTATCTCTCTGTAAGCTAGTCTTTCCATATTTTAGCATTACTTAATTTTACTAAGTCTTTTCCAAAGTGTTCAAGTAATTAACTGAAAATATAAGAGATGAAGTGATGAACGACTATGTTAACTGAACTTGATTAAAATATTGCTTGAGCTGAATTATTTCCGTTTGCAAACATTGCAACTCACATACGTACAAAAACCACAGTAAGTGGATGATTCTTTCAACTTTTTGAATGAAGAGTTCTCTACGACGATTGCTACTGACAGTAGTAGCTATCTGTGGACCAATAATACACTAATCCACGCATTTGAATATTAGTGATACAAGACAAAAGAAATCTTGAAGCACTACATCATCGTGTGGAACTTTTCCTTAGCTTTCAGGATGAATCAATAATCGAAGTTGTGACATTTAATAATATTAAATATTAATACTTAATAGATTAAAAGATAGATGAGAATATTCACTTTGAAGACAGATAAGTAGCTTGTGTTTATGTACAATATAAAATGTTTTTGATATCGTATATGTAGATGTTGCTGTAGTTAAATTATTGATTAAATCTAATAATATAAACATTATAATTTATAAGGATAAGCTCAATTGAGGTTTTGTTACACACTAACTTTGACTAATGTTGATATAAAGATTAGTCAAAGTGTGGAGTGTTGACCCCGTGACAGTGTCTCTATGAAGGTAGTAGGAAAGTGTCCTAGTCTAGCTAGTTCCGGTCCCAATAGCGTGGGATTCTTTTCATACATATGATTTGCTATTGGGCCCCTGTTTTCGTGGTTGGATTTTGCTGGCTATGGTTTTCATTTGTCAAGGTCAACATACAGGCTAGCTAGCATGTTTGTGTAAGTTTGAAGGTATAAACACCACCCAAAGTCCATGATTATCAAGTTCAAGATAAGGACATGGTGTGATTGCGGGGCCAGTAGGATGAGGAAGAATAACAAGTTGTAGGGAAGATCTAATTTCAAGAACATGATACATAAATATACAAATAGTGTGCAGACATTTAACTTATATTTTATGTTTCTCTTTTTACATAATGTTAATTATCTCTTATTTTCATTTCTCACACCTAGCTAGTGTTTGCATATCTAAATATATTTGGATAGTTTTTAGTTAGATGCTCCTATTTTCACTCTTGCACACTTGGTAGTAAATTAGTTCCTTCACCAGGATTCGAACCCTAGCCCTTCACCCTGCAAATCCCTTCAAAGGAGGGTGATGAGGAGAGAGGCAGAGCAGGAAAGGGGCGACAAGCAAGGTGAAAGGTGGCAGACCAAGGAGAGGGGCGAAGGAAGGTGAAAGAGTGAAAATAGGGTTTCGGTAAGATGGGGTAGAGAGAGGCTTATAAGGAAGCCTCGAAGGAGAAGTCTACGACTATTAGTGTCGGGGCTAACTTTCCCACCCACAAAGTGGGTCGTACACATGTGGATCAAACCAGTGAATGTAGCATCGGTCTATAACCGCCGCAAGTTGTTGTCGGGTAGATGTTACGTTGGTCGTGACTTTAGCGTATGTTACAACTGACGCTAAATGATGCAATGGCGACACTAATTAGTTTCGATCAAGCCGACACAACTTTTAGTGAGGGTTCTTTTTTTTTTCCTTTTCTATTGTTTGGGAATCAAATTTAACATCAGTGTCATGGCCGACACTAAATTTGGACATTAAGTCAACCCATTCTTGTAGTGTTTGAAGGGTTTTGAAATTTATCCAAACTATTACCTCTTTCTTAAAAACTCTCAAACAAGATAAGAGCTTCTCATAAGCCTCCCATTTTCCTTTCCTCCACTCCAAAATCAAACTCTGCAAACAAAGCCTTAGGGAAGAGATAATTTGGCAAGTCAAGAATTGGAATCCACTCCTATGCTCTATTTAGTAGAAATATTCTAAATAAAGCTTAATATTTAGGGTTCTTTAAATGACTCTAGGTAAAGTTTGAGTTTAATCACTTTAATTCAAGATACTTCAATGATATTTAAGATAAATAAAAAAATATAAATTTTTCAGTTCACTTATCTTAAATGTTATTACTCTACCTAGCATTATGGTGATTTAACCCGAACTTTTCCTAGCGTGATTTATACAATGTCTTATATTGGAGTTATTGAGTTTCCTCTGTAATTTTTGTTCTTTTGGCATCTATATACCTTCTTTTCTATATGTATATAAAAGAAATTGTAAATTCTCTTCATAATGTAGATCTAGTTATCTTGAACCGTGTAAAGTTGATTTTATCACTGGAATTTTATCATGTATCATGTGTGATAGACTTTTGGACAGGAAATTTAGTGTTTACTGTTTGGTAAGAATTGTCATGTTAATTCTTTGGCATTGTTCGATTGTTTAATTTCATCTATGGTGGCATTGGCAGGGCATGTCTCTGCTTACTCTAGCAGTGTCCCTTCCAAGCCTAAAACCACCTCAATGCTTAGAAACAGACGTCACAAAATGCAAACCAGCCTCAACACTTCAGCTAGCAGTGTTCTATGGCGCACTATACACACTAGCAGTTGGAACAGGTGGAACCAAGCCCAACATCTCCACCATTGGAGCAGACCAGTTTGATGACTTCCACCCTAAAGAGAAGTCACACAAGCTCTCCTTCTTCAATTGGTGGATGTTCAGCATCTTCTTTGGGACCCTCTTTGCAAACACTGTTTTGGTGTATATCCAAGATAATGTGGGTTGGACTCTTGGCTATGCTCTTCCAACTCTAGGCCTTGCTGTGTCAATCTTGATATTCTTGGCAGGGACACCTTTCTATAGGCACAAGTTGCGTGCTGGGAGCACCTTCACTAGAATGGCTATGGTCATAGTGGCTGCTTTCAAGAAATGGAAAGTGGATGTCCCTCGTGATCCTAAAGAACTGTATGAGCTTGATGTGGATGAGTATGCAAAGAAAGGGAGTTACAGAATTGAGTCCACTCCAACATTGAGGTATAAAAACATCTATCTTACTTCCTCCTCCATTTGATGAACATAGTTCGCCTGAATTGAAATCTTTTCTCACCAAATTGTGTTTCATATTCTTTGTGTCATTGATAAAATATTTTCATGATGATTAAAAATCACTATAAATTTGTGACCGCCCTACTCATGTCTTTTTTTATTGGCATGTTAAAATTTTATTAGTGGAACAAAAAATTAAGCACTATTTGGGAACAGAAAATCTTGATCCAGTTTTACAATGCAATTGCCGGATCAAAGTTTTTTGTCCCAATTTCTTATCGTACAAATGAGATTTTGTCATCTTAGTTTGTAACCGACCCATTCATGTTGGTTGTGAATTTGGATCCTCTGCTGCTCCTTGCAGCGGGAAAATGACAAGTGTTTCAATTTTTTGTCGAATTCAACTTTTCACTAATCAATTATATCCATTTAATGTAAGAATCAAGGATCAAGAATTTGGATCAGGGAGCTGTATAGAAAATAGTTGCAGCGGATCCACGTTGGTTGTTTTAAGTGACATGTCAAAATTTTATTGGTGGGACGTGAGGCATGAAAATGGTACAGAAGATTTTCATCCACAATTGTAATGTGCTGACAAATTGAAACATATGTATGTAGGTTCCTTGACAAGGCATGTGTGAAAACAGGTTCTACTAGTCCTTGGATGTTATGCAGTGTTACACAAGTAGAGGAAACAAAGCAAATGCTGAGAATGGTCCCAATCTTGGTTGCTACATTTGTTCCTAGTACAATGATAGCTCAGATAAACACTCTCTTTGTAAAGCAAGGAACTACTCTTGACAGACACATAGGAAGCTTCAAAATCCCCCCAGCAAGTTTAGGTGCATTTGTTACTGTGTCCTTGCTTGTCTGTGTTGTGCTCTATGACCGTTTCTTTGTCAATATTATGAAAAAGTTCACCAAGAATCCTAGAGGGATTACCCTTCTTCAAAGAATGGGAATTGGCATGGTAATCCACATAGTGGTTATGATCACTGCATCTGTGACTGAAAGTTATCGACTTCGAGTCGCGAAAGATCATGGGGTAGTTGAGAGCGGAGGACAAGTTCCTATAAGCATTTTCATTTTGCTTCCTCAGTTCATACTTATGGGAACTGCTGATGCTTTCTTAGAGGTTGCGAAAATCGAGTTTTTCTATGATCAGGCACCAGAGACCATGAAGAGTATTGGGACTTCATATTCCACAACTACCATAGCCCTTGGCAATTTCATCAGTTCATTTCTTCTCTCAACAGTTTCGCGCGTCACTCGGGAACATGGCAGCAGAGGGTGGATTTTGAACAATCTGAATGAGTCTCACCTTGATTACTACTACGCGTTTTTTGCGGTGCTCAACTTCCTGAACTTCATCTTCTTCTTGGTTGTTTCGAGGTTCTATGTGTATAAGGCTGAAGTTTCTGATTCCATAGAAGTGCTTGCTAAAGAACTGAAGGAAAAGACAGTGTCAAACTATGTAATACCAAGGGATTAGTGGACTAGGTAGATATATCTATATTTGAAGAAGATTAAGATCCAAAAATTCCACTACTGCTATAGGTACACTTTGGATAGCCAAAGAGCTAGATGTGTGAAAATGTGTGTGCAAGTGCAACCTTGGGATGGTTTTGTTAATTGGAGGTCACTTCAGAAGAGAATCTAATCAAGATAGAGTTATCGGGAGGATCATTTTTCCTTATCCTGTGCAACCTTTGAGAAAAGTCACCAGCACCACAAAATAACATCTTCTCTTAAATCTATTTTGTTATAAGTATCCTTGTATTTAGAGTGAGTTAAATTATGAACTGTATAGTGTGTTCTGATTAGATTTGCTATAGAAAGTAAAACTTCTAGAGATGTACTTTTTTTTTTCTTTTTGAAAAGACTTCTAGAGATGTACTTGACCCAACCTTCATTTAGATGACATGTTACTTAAATGAAATTCAAGTGAAATTTTAGATGTAAACGATAGAATTTTAGGAAAAACTAAAACTAGAAAAAAACTATTCTTTTTTTTTTAATTGTTAAATTGATGTTGCAATTTTGACCTGGGTGTGGTGAAGGTCAAAGATCTCTTAAGAGTGCGACTCCTAGAAATTGAACTCTTAATCTAAGGGTTCAAACAATCACTTTACTACTGCGACCGACACCTGTTGGATGGATAAACTATTCTTTTATCATTTTAATAAATAAAGTTTTGTTTTAATTAAATCAATTCCTAAAGTTTGTGACTACGAATATGGGTGGCTACATATTAGGGGTTTATGGTCTATATCATACAAAAACCAAATCTATTTGCTTAAATTAGATTAAGACTTTTTAAGCTCCATTATTTGGTAAGAACATACCACTTCACTTCAGAAGGTTGTGTGTTCAATTTTCACTACCGATATTTAGGTTGTGTTGGTTGACGATCTGTAAGTACCTCTGTAAGCGACATGTGCTCTCGGAGGCATGTCCTGCCCGTGGTGGTGACCGCAACCAAACTCACCTAATCTTTTATGCATAGGAAAAAAAATATTAAGACTTTTTTAAACTTTATTTTTGCTAAAAAAAGTGTTTTTTTGTGTTCACATTCTTTTGACCTTTTGTTTTTGTGAAACTATCTGTACAAAAATATGGTCTCTCTAGGCTCCAGCCCAGGCCCAGGCCCAGAAAACTTAAAACTGACAGAACAGTTCCAAATTACCAGCACCTAACTGCATCTGGGATTTCGCTTCGTTCTCCATTTTTTTCTCACTTGTGATTTCCATTCAACCAACAACAACACATTCATTAATTACTGCTTTAGCACTTGTCACAGTGTGCATGTCACTTTTGTTCATTTTCACCAAAAACACCCTTTGCAAACATTCTAATTAAGCCCTCGCCATCACCTAATTCATTCTCATACATTTGTAAATAAATCTATGACTCACTTGATTTGAAGTTAGGATATCTGCTCCAAATTTGGATAGTCACACCGAATTCTACAACATTTATCATTATCAATGGGTCACTGATATGTGTGCTGCCAGGAATACCAACTTCTTATAGAACCTGCTGGTACTCAAATTATTTTATCTGTGATGATTTGATATTTTTACTCTATGATTTTGTTTATATAAAGTACAGTGAACGTTAATTTGAAAATGTAATAGACAGGTGTTTCCATTTTAAATCATAAACAAGAAAGAAGCTATATATGGATTTCTGGGAGCTCTTTGTTACTGCATTGATGCCTATTCTTAAGGTGCTCTTGGTTACGGCTGTTGGGGCATTTCTTGCATTGGATCGCTTTGAAGTACTAGGGGAGAAAGAAAGGAGGCACTTGAATACAGTATGTTTCAATTCACCCCCCCCCCCCTTCTCTCTTTAATAGTTAAACTAACTTTTATGATGTTGTACAATCATTATTCAATAGATAGTATACCCGACGAGTGCCAGTCGGTGGTCGTAGTGGTTAAAAGTGATTGTTTGAAACCCTAGATCAAGAATTCGATCATTAGGAGTTGGATTCTTGTAGAGAACTTTGGCCTTCACCGCACCTGAGTTGACTTAAGAGAGCAATTAAGTACAACAATATTAGAAGGTTTGTTTTTTTTATAGGCAAATGTTAGTTGTTAGCAATATTAGATAGTTTGTTACCTTTAATGATTAAATAATATAGTGTAACCCTAATCTGTGTTTAGTTGTCTGCTTTATATTTCCTGTAATAAGAATTAAGAGAAGGATAATAGTCATGTTATGCTGTATAGATATAGATATTCAGATACAATAAGATACTTGTCCAGCAGTGAAATGTCACAAACACACAAAAAATTGTCATGAGTCATGTAGTATTTGCGCCATAACATATCTATCATGAATTCATGATCCTAAAAAAGGTTGGAGTCAAAAGCATATCTATTGTGATAAATGAAGCTAATTTTTCCATGATGTACATCAAGCCAATATTATGGTGTGAACAAATAATCATTCTTGCCTTTGTTCTCACCTCTTTTGCCCCTTGATGTATTTTCATTTGGTGACTTTGAAACTAACTTGAGGCTCCCCTTTTCAACAGATTGTATATTTTGTCTTCAGTCCAGCTCTTGTTTGCAGCAACTTGGCCAAAAGCATAACATTTAAAAGCATGCTTTCACTGTATGTTTGGTTCTCTCCACTCTGCATTTTCTAAATTTTTAATTTCCCTTTTCATTTTTGACATTTATTATCTTTTCCTACAAGTTAGTTTGGTGAAAGTTTTCATAAATCATATAGGTGGTTCATGCCGTTAAATATTCTTCTCACATTTGTCATTGGGACAGCACTTGGATGGTTGCTGGTAAAAATAACTAGAGCTCCTCATGATATGCAAGGCCTTGTGTTGGGGTGCTGCTCTGCAGGTAGGTTTACTTACCGAGTCTGAAAAAGGGCAGTCTGGTGCATTAAAGCTTCTGCTATGTGCAGGGTCCGAGGAAGAGTCTGACCATGTGATCTATTGTAAACAGCATTACCTTGCTTTTAACTCCAGAGGTTATTTCCAGGACTTAAACCTGTGACCGCAGTCACATAACAGTAGCTTCTTACAATTGCGCCAAGGCTCCCCTTTAATGACCTATGCAGCTATGCTAAAAATCTGAGACTGAAAATGTTTTTCTATTTATAATTTGCATTTGATATTCACAGGGAATCTGGGGAGTTTGGTTTTCATTATAGTTCTTGCTGTCTGTAAAGAAAGAAACAGTCCTTTTGGAGCTGGTGATGTTTGTTACAAGAATGGCCTAGCATATGCTTCTCTCTCAATGGCAGTATGACCTATTATTTATATTTTGGAAATTTCGACATTATATGGCTATTTAGACAGTTATATTGTAACCAAAAACAGACAGTAATATGCTCATCATAGAGGAAATGGAGAAATTCTTAACCATATTTCTCATCTCTCACTTTTTTTTTCCTTTTACAGATAGGAGCCATTTTCTTATGGTCATATGTGTACAACATCGTCCGAGTATACTCATGCAGTTATGATGTAGTGGAAGTCAATAACAATTGTACTGTAGGATATCCTGTTTCTCAACCAGAAATGAAACCTGAAAACCCTTCAAAATGTTCCCAAGGAACCTTAGTCACAGCTGTGGGTAGCTCCAAGACCAATGCTAATGTGAATCAACTTGAAATTGAGTGCACAGTGCCTGAAGGGGAAGCAAAGGTTGTTCTATATATATATTCTAAGATAATTAACATTATGTGCATCTTTCTGCATTATGTGTATTTTTAACCCTTAAGGATCTGTCATCAGTGGAGTCACCAATTGTTTCCTCTTCCTAATTCAAGGTTACAATAAAAAAAATTCTATTGAATTGGAAGATTGAGGTTTTGTAATTGGTATTAAGTTGTGTAAAATATTTGTGATAAACATGAAAATAAGTGCGAGATGATTCATGCACTGTGATATTTGCAAGCTATTTGCATCTGGAGAAAAAATGATATCAGGGATAATATGTTCAAACTGCAATGAGATTACTGTATATACTCCTAGCTCATTTACACTATCTTTAGAGAGTGTGAGCACTTCTCCTTAGTGAACTACTAGAATATTTTATCATAGTTATAATCTTACATTTTTCCAGAGTTTTACAGGTGAAAATTGGGCAGAGAAGATTATGAAACGAATAAAAGCATCGTCAGAAAAGGTCCAACTGAAGGCATTCTTAGCACCATCAACCATCGGATCGGTATCCCATCCCTTCTCTTCGTTATAGTTTTAATTGATCCTCAAAACAGTAAAAGAGAGGGTATAATATTTATAATGAAGGAAACAAGTTACATAAACAAATGAATGGTGCACAGAAAGGAGCTCATTTCTTCAATTCTAATCAATAATGTTTAAAAGCATTTCTAATCTAACAGAGGAAAATTTTGGTTAATTGAGGAGTTTTCTCTTCATTAATGATTTGCAAAACTAGATTATTTGCAATCTCATGACTAGCTTAGCTTCTCTTTTCCTGCTACACATGCCAGGTTGTTGGTTTAATTATTGGAACTGTCCCTGAACTCCGAAGGGCACTAATTGGTGATAATGCTCCTCTTCGCGTTGTGCAAGACTCTGCATCCATGCTCGGGTAACTAGACTTTGGCATCTTGATGATGATGATGGCTAAATCTATTTTTCTTGTATTCACAACTAGACTAAGACATAGAGGTTACTTCTAATGATGATTAACAATGATATTAATCTGGTTGATATTATTGACACCAAAAAGACTTGTTAGCACATTTAGGCCTGACCGCCTGAATTTTCAGTCAACTTTATATGTTTAATATTTTTTTTCCTGGTTTGCAGTGATGCAGCAATTCCATCTATCACCTTGATTGTTGGGGCAAATCTTCTTAATGGTAGTAATGACTCGAATAAAAAAATTTCATTTGTTTCATTAACTTGAGTAAATTTGATATGGTAAGTAGTTGTGTCTATAATGAGTTTAATGACAGATAGGCGAAAATTTTCAGGTTTGAAGAAGTCAAGCATGCCGCTTAGACTCATTGTTGGGATCCTTGTGGTCAGATATGTAGCATTGCCAATGTTAGGTGTTGTGATTGTTAAAGCTTCAGTGCATTTTGGCTTTGTCCACCATGATCCGTTATATCAGTTTGTGTTACTTCTTCAATTTGCACTCCCACCTGCAATAAACATAGGTTAGTATATACTAGTTCCAGAAGAGTTCTAATCTTTAGTACTATCTATTGTGGGATTTTAAAGAAACGGCATGAAAAACTGATAGATTCTGTCATCCTAAAAGTTTTGATTTCTGGAAGATTTGATATCCTCTGCAATTTTTGGCTCCATATTTATGATCTTCCATGCTTGAACAGAATATATTAAGCTGAAAACATTTGAAGGGAATCACAATAGTTTTTTTAACATGAACAATCGATGTTATTACTCCCTTTTTAGCTGCTAATAAGAATTGAGCTACCTCTTGTTTTACAAACTCTTCTCAAAATTATACTAGTTTTTATGTATGATCCAGGTACAATTACTCAATTATTTGGAGTTGGTAAGAGTGAATGCTCAGTCATTCTGCTTGCAACTTATGGCTGCGCCTCAGTTTCGCTCACTCTATGGTGCTCATTCTTCATGTGGCTAGTACTATAGTTGTCTTGCTATCCTTTTGTGATGTCTCAAATCTATCTTGTTAGAGCAACTTATGGCTGCACCTTAGTTAGAAAAAAAAAATATAGGACAGAGAGAAGGTATGTAGATTCCAAGGATTTGCTATATGTACAAGTAGAGAAAAGCATTTATGCTCTGTATCAACATAAAAGTGAAAATGAGAGGTTAAAATGGGAGAAAAGAATATAAGTGAAAAATTTGGCGATTTTTAAGTTGTTTGGATTGAGAGTATAATAAAAAAAACAATAAAAGGAAAACTAAGAGTAATGAAAATAAGTGCAATATATAATTATTCAAATAATTCATATATCTCTTTTTTCGTACATAGTAATTTTTTTTTGAAACAAGTACATAGTAAATTAACATATATTGTTTTTTTAACGAAGCATAACCATCTAGACGGTTTTTTTTTTTTTGCTACTTTGCTCTCCATCATGGGGGACGCGAGTGATGGCCGGAATGAGATTCAGATGGAGGACTCAGAGCTTGCGCAGGAGCCTATGAAACAGACAGAGGCGCCACCGATACGTAAGCCCACGTTTAAGGAGAAAGTGTTGGGAGTCAAGCCAGTTTTGATTCCGGAGGAAGTGGATTTGCTGGAGACTGGGGTGATGAAGATGGATCTCGTGGAAGGCAATCGGCTATTCCCGTCTTTTGACATGGATGACACTGCGTATAAGTCTATTTTCCATCCGTTTGAAGATTGTTTGGTGATTAAGCTCTTGGGAAAGAAGATTGGCTACCGAACTCTGTGTGAGAGATTGAAGTCCCTATGGAAACTGCATGGTAGTTTTGAAGTCATTGAGGTTCATAATGGGTATTTCTTTGTGAAATTTGATTCACAAGAGGATAAGGTGAAGGTTCTCACTGGAGCGCCATGGATGATCTTTGATCATTACTTATCAGTGAAACCGTGGACGTCGGACTTTGTGGCGGCGGACTCTAAGATTAATACGACGGCTGTATGGATTCGTATACCTGGGCTCGGACTACAGTTCTATCATAGGAAGATATTGATGACGCTGGCCAAGGGTGTGGGGAAGCCAATCAAGGTTGATATGAACACTGTCGATATGCATAAGGGTCGCTTTGCTCGCGTGTGCGTAGAGATTGACTTGAGTGAACCGGTGGTGGGAATGATTCGATTGCGTGGTACTTGGTATAAAGTGGAATACGAAGGCCTGCATTTGTTGTGTGGAGCTTGTGGCTGTTATGGCCACTTAACTCGCAACTGCTCGGCGTCGCCGGTGCAAACTCAGCCTAAGCAACAGGCTGAAGGGGTTCCTAACGCGGCGGTGGCTGTAACAGTTACTGAGGTGATGACGGCGCAGGTTGACACGCCAGCGGGGCAGTCACAGGGGTGTGAAACCCCTAATTTGCAATCAGCCGAGATTCAAGGGAATAATAATGTTCCTGAGAAATGCCCGGACTCAGCACATGGAGAGTGGCTGAAAGTGGAAAGAAAAAGAAACAAACCTAAGAAAGTGGCACCAAGTAAGGAGGAATATTTCCAGTTCACTGGGAAAGGAAACAAATCCAAAGCTGCAGGGAATACATTGGGGGTTAGCAAAAAAGGTGGCAATAATATCTCCAATGATTTGCCAACTGCTAGTAATAAGGAGTATTCCTATTCTAGTGGTTCAGTACAATACCGTAAACGTCCTCGGAATGCAAAGCCGCAGACATTAGGAAACAATGGAACTGGGCATGGAGAGAATAACATGCATGTAGGTTTGATGAATGATGGTGGAATTCAAGCCAAGCAGATGAGTCAGCAGCAAGGCCAGACGAGGAAATTAATTTTTCCACAAGGGACCCCGTTGAGTGGTGCAACCAGTAGTGGGCATGGAGGGTTGCCGCCGGTGGGTAAGACCAGACCCGATAATGGGGAAGCTCCTGGAGCTCAGCTTTTGGGCAATGCTTCTATGGAACGCAGAACCTTTGACAACATAGTCTTGCCAAAGGATGTTATCTTTAAAGATCATGGTGGAGCATGATAGCCATGCTCTGGCACTTCTCCTCAAATTGTTTCCCATGTTAGGTTTTGAGGATTTTACAGTGTTCATGTGGAACATAAGAGGAGCGATGAATGCTAACTCTAAATTAGCATTGAAGGAATTTATTCGTCGATCCAAACCGGATGTCTTGATCCTTGTGGAGACGCATTGTCAGTTTCGCCATTCAGAATTGTTTTGAAGGACGAATGGCTATTCTTTGGCTTGTCTTGAGGAGGCTCGTGGGCAAAGTGGAGGAATATGGGTTATGGTAAACCAGGGCAGCAAAGTATCTCTACAGTGTGTATGTTCACATTCTCAGGCTATTACTTTCAGGTGCACGATAGGAGCGTATTCTTGGACTTGCACAGCTGTGTATGCGAGTCCAATACCGGGGAGGCGCATAGAACTTTGGGATCATTTACAGCAGTTGAGAACTAGCATCACTGATCCATGGATGGTGGTGGGCGATTTTAATGAGATACTACTTCCGTCAGAAGTTAGAGGAGGAGCGTTTCATCATAATCGAGCCATGCAATTCGCTGCTGTTCTGGAAGCTTGTAATTTAGTGGATTTGGAAGCAAAAGGAGGATTCTTTACTTGGCATAGAAAAGAGCATGGGTATCTAAAAATCTCCAAGCGTTTGGATAGAGCTGTGGGTGACATTGAGTGGCGACATGCTTTCCCGGAGGGTTATGTTGAGGTACTCACTCGGATGTACTCAGATCACAATCCGATTCTTGTTCACTGTGATGCATGTTCGTCAATACCCCATGAGCGTCCATTTCGGTTTCTCGCAGCGTGGACAGCTCATGACCAGTACAAGGAAGTTGTGTCGAATGCTTGGAGGTCTCCAGGGGGCAATATCCAGGCAAAGCTTTACCGAGTGCAGGTTGATTCTTTATCATTTAATGAGCAGGTTTTTGGGAATATTTTTCGCCGCAAAAGACTTGTGGAGGGTCGTTTGAAGGGAGTTCAACGCGAGCAGGATTCATTTACCACTTCCAGCCTGGTTCAACTAGAA
This sequence comes from Lotus japonicus, assembly GCF_012489685.1. NCBI lineage: Eukaryota > Viridiplantae > Streptophyta > Magnoliopsida > Fabales > Fabaceae > Lotus > Lotus japonicus. Next base: position 47,506,800 of record NC_080045.1, on the reverse strand, counting down.
CGTAGGTTGCAGGAAGAATATGGTGAAGTGCTGAGACAAGAGGAATTACTTTGGTATCAGAAATCTAGAGAGCAATGGGTGAAGTTTGGTGACCGAAATACAACTTTCTTCCATACTCAGACTATCATTCGTAGGAAGCGGAATAAAATACATCGGCTTATGATTAATGGCAACTGGTGCACGGACGATGTGCAGCTCCGGCAAGAGGCAATTGATTTTTACCGTTCTTTGTTTTGCAGGTCTGGGCATGCCCAGTATGAATCCTTCTATGCTGGGAATGTTCCTAAAATTCCTGCTGAGTGTAGGAGGGCGCTTGTAGCTCCAGTGACGAAAGCGGAGGTTCGTGCTGCGCTAATGTCTATGAAGTCCTTTAAAGCGCCGGGTCCAGATGGATTTCAACCAGTGTTCTTTAAAACTTACTGGGACATAGTGGGAGATGATGTGTGGCGTATTGTGCAGGATGCTTTTTTGTCTGGAACAATTGATCCTTCCCTTGCAGAAGCTTTGCTGGTGATTATTCCCAAGGTGGACATACCAACGCAAATGAAGGAGTACCGTCCCATAGGTTTATGTAATGTTATTTATAAACTCATTACCAAAGTCTTTGTGGGTCGGCTACGACCTTTTCTGGAGCATATTATAGGTCCCTTGCAATCTAGTTTTATTCCTGGCAGAGGGACAACAGATAATGCAATATTGGCACAGGAGGTAGTACATTTTATGGAGAAATCTAAGGCTAAGAATGGGTCTTTGGCAATGAAGATTGACTTGGAGAAGGCTTACGATAAATTAGAGTGGGATTTCTTGGAGGATACTCTTAGAGACTTTGATTTTCCCGAGGTGATTATTAATCTTGTTCTGTGTTGTGTGAGATCTTCTACTGTTTCTATTCCTTGGAATGGTGATCGTCTCCCTAGTTTCAAAACTGATAGAGGACTTCGCCAAGGGGACCCAATGTCCCCATACCTTTTTGTGTTATGTATGGAGAAGTTGTCAATTCGGATCCAGAGAGCGGTGGAGGAGAAAGTTTGGAGCCCTATCTCAATTTCACGGGGAGGTCCTCCACTTTCTCATATCCTTTTTGCGGATGACGTTCTTCTTTTCTGTAAGGCCAAGGATAGCCAGCTCCAGTGTATTGCTCAAATTCTCCAAGGCTTCGGGCGTAGCTCAGGTTTGATGGTTAATGTCCAGAAATCTAAGGCAATGTGCTCGAAAGGGGTATCTTGGGGAGATCGTCAACGTTTGCGCACTGCAAGTCCAATTCCGCTTGTGAGCAACTTGGGGAGGTATCTGGGCTTTCCTCTAAACGCAGGGAGAGTTACACATGATAGGTTTCAATGTATTCTTGATCAGATTCATCGGCGATTATCAGCTTGGAAATCTCGCGTTCTTAATAGGGCTGGAAGAATTTGTTTGGCCAAGGCTGTGGTTACGTCTATTCCGACTTATGTTACACAAGCAGTTTGGCTCCCGCGGAAGACAACTCAGTTGATAAATCGCACTACCAGAAGATTTATTTGGTCTTCATCAAATTCTGAGCGGGGATGGCACATGGTAAATTGGGAAACTGTGGTTAAAGAGAAGCAGGAGGGAGGTCTTGGTGTGAAAGACGCAGGGGTGGCAAATACGGCGATGCTAGGGAAGTTGGTATGGACACTGCTGCAGCAGCCAAATAAATTATGGGTGAACGTGTTGCACCACAAGTATCTCAAACAGCAGAATATTCTCTCTGTACCTGCAACTACTACTGCATCACCTCTCTGGAAAGGAATTTTAAAAGCCAGTGACCAGCTCAAGGAAGGATTCTCTTATAAATTGGGTAATGGCGAGACGTCTCTATGGTTTGCGGATTGGTCAGGGTATGGCATGCTGGGCAAAGTAGTACCTGTGGTTCATATTTCAGATACTGCTATTCAGTTGAAGAATTTGATTACGGTGGGACACTGGGATTGCTCGGGTTTGTTTACCCCGATCCCTCCCTTCTTCCAAGATTGTTTGCGTGATATTGCTCCCACGATAGATGAGCGAATGCGGGATGTGTGGGTTTGGAGGTCGTGTGCTTCAGGGGTGTACACAGCTTCGTCGGCGTATCAATGGCTCCAGCAGCCATCTTACGGCCCTCATCAGGTGAGTGATTGGAAGTTAATTTGGAAATTGCGTGTGCCGGAAAAAATCAAGATTTTCGTTTGGCTTTTACTGCATGAAGCGACGCCGGTAAATGCACAGCGATTTCGATGTCATATGTCTGCTTCTCCATCCTGTGGGCGTTGCTCCTTTGGACACGAGGATAATCTCCATGCGTTACGAGATTGTCCCCATGCGAGGGAAGTTTGGAGCCGTTTTAATGCGCTGGGTTGGCCGGGCTTTCGTGCGTCATCAGTTCAGCGGTGGGTGGAGGTGAATCTTCGAGGTAAGCACTCTTTGTTATTCCTTGCGGTTTTATGGCGCCAGTGGCGTTGGAGGAATGAAATGACTCTGGGACATAAGCGCTGGACAGCTACCTTCGTGTGTGATGAAATTAGGAGGGATTTGGATGATTATGAGAAATGGTTGAACGGTGCGGAGACACCCCTGTCATTGCAACCGGGGATGGGGACTTGGACACCGCCGCCAGGGGGGTGTGTTTCGCTCATGGTGGATGGCTCCTATAGTGCGGTTAGTGGTTGTATGGGAGTGGGAGGCCTTGTGCGTGATTCTGCAGGCTTGTGGCTAGGAGGTTTTTATGTTGGGAGGAATGGAGGAGACTCTCTGTATGCAGAAATGCAAGCACTGGCAACGGGATTGCGATATGTTTGGTAGAAGAATTGGCGGAAAGTGGTTTGTGGATCAGATTGTTTGGAGATGGTTCGTGCAATCGAGAAGCGTGGCGCGGAGTTTCATCGGTATAGTTCTGTGTTAATGGATATCCTTTTGCTTCTCTCTAGGAATTGGGATGTTAAAATTGGTCATGTTCAGCGAGAGGGAAATGCTCCAGCAGACTGTCTAGCGGGAATTGGTGCCAGGCTTCAGTGTGCTGTAATGGATTTAGATTCTCCTCCTGAGGAAGTAGTGCCTCTTCTCCAGAAGGATTTAGTTGCTTTGTAGTTCTTGTTTTTAATTTTCCTATGTACCAAAAAAAAAAGTGATATTAATGTAAAATATTAATATTATAATAACCTTTATCTTTTAAATTATAATTTTCAATAATAACTGCTTTTTGTTTCAAACCGGAACAAAAATAAAAGACATTTCTGCAATTTTAATAATTGCGTTCAGCGCTTCAAGTATAAATTTGATCCATATTAGATTGTTATGGACGAGCATTAATCGAAAGGTTTGTGTGAGTTTGGTTCACAAGAAAAACCACTCAATGCATCAGTTGTCTTCAGGATGTGAATATGTTAGGAAGGAACATTAGTGGTTTTCCATGTGGCAATTGAGGTTATGAGTTCTAACAAGAGTTTCGGGTGAAATCGGAGATTGATATTTAATACACTTGGGATACCTCGTATAAAGATAGATTGGTCATTTGGAATGTCTTATTGAGAGAAAGTGTGTGATTTAATGTTCCTTTTGCCTTTTGGATTTCTAGAACTTAAGGAGTCAAGACTAGGAATTCCTATGGATCGATGCACTTGATGAGAAATTAGTTAGGTTAATAACTCTATATATTCTAAATGAATAAATCAACATTTACATAAGCGTTTGAGTTGAAAATATCAATGGATCAGGTGAACACATTCTTGAATACGTTTCCCCCCGCGTTATCTTTGCAAATTTCTTTTATCGTCTTCTTTTACTACTTTTATTTATTTTAAAATAAAAAAAGTCAAATATTTTTTATCCGTTCGAATTAATATTTAGCTAGTGAAATTAATGTTTATACACAAAAAAATAAAAAAAATAATCTTATTAGTCTACTAATATGAGGTTAAATATGGTTAAACAAAAAAAGAATGAGGTTAAATAACTTTCATAACATAGACAACCCTATTTTATAATTAATTATTTAATTTAAAATTTTTATATCAATTTACCTTATTTTAGATACATGATTGCTCGTTCAAAAAAAAAAAAACATGATTTGCAGCATAAAAATTTGAGAGCTTCATGCTTCTCTCTTCAATGCAGGGGCGGAACTACATGGAGACAGGGGAGGGCCATGGCCCCCCAAGTTTCTAGAAAATTCTTAAACAATAAAGAGTACTTATAAATTTTTTGTATTCATGCTTTCTATATATATGTAAAGGTACAAAGTCTAACAAACAGAAAGAATTGCCACAGTGGGAGAAGCTCTCTTCTTTTTCCTACCTGTAAAGGGTTCGATCCCTCTTCAGCTTGTTTTTGAGTAATATTTTATTTTTACATTATTTCACTTTTGTCAGGTTTTACATTAAGCATTTCGTTGTCAAGATTTCTTATTTTATATTTAACACAATTTCAATTTTGTCACAGTTATTACATTAAGCATTACGCTGTCAAATTTTCATATTTTCTCCTATTTTGATGTATATTATTTTACTTATTATTACTTAATAACTTTTAATCTTTTATACTATTAATTAGTGTAGGAATTAAAAATAATTACAATGATATCTTGACTTTTTTCTTTCATAGAAAAAATGAGTGTTACAAATATAATAGTCTTAGAATAATTGTTTTTTACAAGAGGAAAGTTAATAGTCTTAGAGTAAAACATTAAATATATAAATTTCTCTCAAAAAAACTAATAATAAAAATAATAAAAAAGTCTTTTTTTTTTCAAGAGAAACAACTTTGAGAATCAAAAATAAAAAAGCTAATTAAATGCAAAAAATAACTTGAGAATAAAAAATTCGAAAAAACAAATTTCCAACATTATTTATGATAAATTTTTCAATGATTATATTAATTAGTTTAATTTTTTATATATATGATTTTGGCCCCCTCATATTATTTTTCCTAGTTCCGCCACTGCTTCAATGTAACACCTTTGGAAACCTAAAAATAAACCTTGGTTAGAAGTGTACTTAGATTATTTTCAACAGCAAAAGGTTAGAATTATGTGTCTATTATCAAACTTCTCAACTGACCCTAGAAAGAAGCATATTCATTTGATACTCAAGTCTTTAATATAATTAATAGCCGATGGAAGGAAAATAAGAAAACTAAATAATTTTCATTTTATATGAAAGTAATGTCGTTGCTAACTATCACAATATCGCTTTCGAAAATAATGTCGATTAGGGTTGAGACATGCAAACAAAATATTGATAATTTTTGAATATTGTAAAGCACCCAATTACATTATCCGATCCTTATCTTTGGATTTATTTTTTTTTATTTTTTTTGAAAGAGATCCTTATCTTTGGATAGTACCAACGATTTAAAAGGGTAAATTTTTTTATTCTTCCTTTTTTTACCCAGTCGCTTGCTAATTTGTCTTTCTAATTTTACCCCAGGAATTGGTAGCAAGACAAAGAAACCCACGTGATCCTGATCACATTTTGATTTACTGAGTTGTATTAATGACTTTAATCTTTGTCCTACCTATCCTCTTTTGTTTCCTTTTGGCATAAAAACAAATTTTGGTCAGCAAAGTGCCTCTTATAAAGCGAAAAGAACTCTGAATAAGTATTTCATTATAGTAAAATGCCTATCAAAAAATTTAGGCTTAATAGCTCCATAGGCCCCTGAAATTGTACCCCGTATGAAAATAAGTCCCTGAATTTTTTTTCCCGATTCCCGGTCCCTAGAAAAATTTGTTTGATCAAAATAAGTCCCTGAGCGTGTATACGCCGGAGAAGACGGTGGTTGACGATGGCGGTCATGGCGGCGCTGCGACCGAGGTGTTGGGCCGGCTTCGTCTCGTCCTCAGGAACTCAGTGGTGGTGGTCTCGTGGGCTGGGTCGTCACAGTTGAAGAGAAAAAGCCAGTAACAAGTTGATTTCTTCTCGCCGGAATTTATGGAGCTTCTCGGTTTCTTCATTTTAGCTTTGTTTCTTGCGATTTCTTTGCCCAGATCAGATATATGAAGGTCTAGGAGTGTTTTAAACATGTTATTTCATGGTTTGTGGAAACAATGAGGAGGCAACCACCGTCTTCTCCGGCGTATACATGCTCAGGGACTTATTTTGATCAAACAAATTTTTCTAGGGACCCGGAATCGGAAAAAAAAATTTCAGGGACTTATTTTCATATGGGGTACAATTTCAGGGACCTCCAGAGTATTTAAGCCAAAAATTTATTACAGTACAATATAATTTACATAAGCAATACCTCTCATCTAGAAAGGCCCTTTGAAAGAACTATTTGAACTAATTTTATAATAATATAAACATTTTTGAAAGTTCTTCAGAAAGTTTATAGCTAATTTACAAGCTGTTTTTAGTTAGCTTAGGAGTAAGTTTATGCTTCTTTTTTTTGAAATTCAAGTTTATGCTTTTTTTTTTTGAAATCCAAGTTTATGCTTATTTATAACTTGTTTTGAGCTTTTCTTAGTAAGTTTTTTTTCTTTTCAAATTAACCTATGGATAAGATTATGTGATAAACGTTTATTGTTATAAGCGCTTAATTAAGTTGTTTACACAAACACATTCAAAATAAAATGTTAATGAACCCTATATTTACTTTCATAACATTTACTAAAGAATTTGCTATAATACCAATTTCTTAAAAATAATAGCAATTTAAGGTGATAATTCAATTTTTGCTGGCAAAAAGTAAATTTCAGTGATTATTTAAATACATGCAATATTGACTTCAAAAGCATCCTTGAGAAAACATAAGGTAAATTCTACCTTAAAAGTGCCTCAATATTACATATGAAATTAGCTTGACATTGATGATTGGAGGGTTAGCAGGATGCAGTACTGTCATGCATATTTGGGCTAAGAAAACCTCTGACCTCAGCCTTTCTAATTATGTGTAATTCTTAAATATTGACAAATTAAAATTCTTGAGGTACCGTACAATGAGGTGATAGCATGTGATCTCAGTCTAGAAAAATGACAGCCATATAGCATGTGCAATATGATTCATATACTCAATCAAAATGATCAGCTGATAAAACTATCATATATATCCAGGTATCAAAATCGATCAGTATTGTAAGAAGAATCATGATTTGGAGGCATAAAAAAGGCATTCCCACTGCAAAGTTCAGAAACTAAGGAAGGCAAGTGAAGGATCATTATAACCAGTACTATTAATTGCATCTCATAATGAGTATCTGAAGAAACATGTATATACACTAATTAACAAGCAAAAGAAGAAAACCTAGTCTTTTCCATAACTATTCACTGTCAAATGCTTTAGCATTCTCAAGATGACTTTTCCCCCGAGGCCCTAACTATACAGCTTCTTACATTAGTAATGAAATTTATGTACCTCAGTGTTAGTTCTGATGTTTACATATGCACCATTCTTATCCTGTCACATGAACAATTTGAGCTCAGTATTAATCAAATATAATTCTTATACATGGGTTAGGGAAAAAAAACTTGCCCTAAATTCAAGAAATTGATATATGCTTCAGGGTAATTAATTAATTTTCTCAATTAAACTTCCATCTAAATCATGAAAAGAAATGTGAATATACCTTAATTAAAGGATGACATAGCTTTTTTCAGTATGGATCATGGCCAAGCCTGAGCTCCAAGTCCACTTCACTATCTTTCTGATTTCCTCTCCTAACTTGACTAGCATTATGACCCACATGATTTGAACCAGTTTGGAGACTCAAATCAGCACCCCAAAACCCTTGGTTGAAATGCACAGGCTGATCAGACTTTTTGTTCTGAAACTCACACAGATGAAGAGGTGCAAGTTGGGTTGGTGGAGGATGAAAATACATGTCACGATTCCTCTGAGGCTCCCGAATGGAGTAATGGCTTAAGGGTTTGTTTTGAAATTCAGAAGTAAAAGGAAGGGTCATAGAGGAATAGGATTGTTCATAGTTGGTGAATTTTCCTTGAATGGAAGAAAAAGGGTTTGGGGTTTGTTCTTGTTTTCCCTTGGCTCTGTCCTTCCTATGAATATTCATGTGACCCCCTAAAGCCTGAGCATTTGTGAAGCCTCTCTTGCAGAATGTACAATCATAAGAGCGTTTTGTTCCTGCAGTGTCTTCATTTTGATGATCACCATGATGATCTTCACCTGAAACCTCAGAGCTCATGATGACAGGTTTCTCAGAATTCACAGCAGAAAAAGAAAAAGTAAAAAAGCTGAATGAAATTTCTGAATTTCTCTCTGTGATGTTGTTAAAGAAGAATGTGGAAGATGGCAGAGGCTTTATATCTAGCACATGACATGCAAGAAAAGTGTTGAAATAGGGACAAGCAGAAGAGAAGAGAATGATGAAGTTTCAGTGTAGGGTGTCAGAAGCAGTTTTCTGTCAAAGTGAGAGTTACATTTTTGGCGTTTTCTGATTTTCCAATTAGCCGGCTCTGTGTATCTCTTGAATTTGATTTGTTACCATTTTTGCTCATGTTCCTTTCATGACGTGGTGCAACTTTTTCTCTTTAGTCTTTCTCTTTTGTTTATCTACTTCTTTCTTTGATTACCGCGTTAATCAATGTGACTGATTCTTGTCTAGTACTTACAAATGCAATCAAGTATGTTTAATCAGGAACGACATACCAATTCTTCTTAGAAAATTGTGTTTTCAATTTTTGCAAGAGTGGTGTTAGTGAATGATCGATAAGAGAATAATTAACGTATACTTACAAATATAATTAACCTCATTTGGTAGGATCGACTATATCTTTTTAAAAGATTGCATGTTTAATTCTCAATGTAGCAACTGTCTTGATGGACAATTTATAAGTAATTCTACTGTAGCCTAGAATTTAAGAAAAATGTTTTAACTTATGGTGCTGTCTGGAGGGGAATAAATTCAAACTTTTAATCATCGAAAAACAAATGCAGTTAAACAAATCTAAACTCTTAATCTGGCTTAATGTTTTCGAGTGCTTTCACATTTTTCATTCTTGTATCCTAGCTGTCAAAAGAAAGTATATTTGGGGCTTGATTGGAGTGTACAATGGCAAACAGAAGGCACACGGTATAGTATATGGTTGTTTAACTTCAATATTCCTTGTTTAACAAATGGCAATAATTCACATCCTTAAGTAAAAATCAACAATACCTAAACATTTTTCTCATTAGGTGGAGTTAGCTAGTGATATATGGACCAAATGACATCATGATGATATCTGAGCATAAAATCATTCTAAAATCAAATAATTTAAATCTAAATCATTCTTAATAGTTTCACATGTAATTTTCTTTAATTATCAGCTCCTTCAATAAACTGAGTGATGATACATTAATATACACTTTGTCAGAGATCTTTAATTTAGACATACAATTTTACAACGATTTTCAACCTTCGCAACACTAATTTGTTGTAGTTAAAAGTACTTCGCCACAAAGTGATATATCTAAAAAATGTTATAAAAGAATGTATGTTTATCAATATTTTTTGTTTCACTAATGTATGCTAGGATCCCTCCTTTATTATGCTCAAACCATAAAAATGAGTTTATCATCTTTTTTCACAAGTGTTGCACCATTGTTCTCTTTAAATAGTTTTATATTATATTTCGAATACGTCTTCTCACGCAAGAGTTCACTTGAGCTTGAAATATGAATAATGAAGATGTCCACCTACCATATATTGAAATTCAACATTTTATTAGAAATGTGAGGCGATAATGATCGTACTCTAAATATTTTGATCATAGAGACTCTGATATCATATCAAATAATTAGTTATCTCAAAAATTTATGTAATTAGAGGATAAGATCCACAAAAATGATTTCATATTGTATTTCTATCAAAATAACTTAACATTGAACTTATGATACCGGAATATATTGGTACTTTACGATGTGATATGTTCTTAATGATTTTTATTTCCAAGCGACACTTCATTATTTTGCATGATCCTATAACACTTTTTACAGTTTAACAATGAAATATTCCTTGAATGTAAATATTCACCTCTTACATGTGAATGCCAATTTTGGCAAATGAAGAGGTTCCAAGGATATGTATGTATGATGCGCAATGTGAACACTTGTAAGTTGAAAACGCGTAGAAGTATCTCCTCATGTCTTTATCACAATCCTAGTAGAAAATAATTCTTGATATTGCTATATTTAGTCTCTCTCTAGTAATTTATTGCATTTTACTGCCTTCCTAGCCCTTCTTCAAATGGAAGAGACATGTGAACTATTAGGATCAATCATCCATCTAGCTAGTAGTAGGGTGCCAGAAGGAATAATTATCAAAACAAACGAATAATTTGATCTCAACCCAACTTATTTTCATGGGATCATAAATAAATAATTATTATATACATGACTCATCACTTTCATTCATTCAAATTGAATTGCTCCAACTACACAAATGACTGTACCATATATCAAATTAAAGACCACCAAAAGGAATTTCGTAGAAATCTCTATAAGACCAAATGTCATGTACCTGTATCATGCATGGCTCCTAATTAGCTGGCTCATCATGAACTTATGGCCGGAAAAAAAAAGTAATTAATAATCAACTTTGCTTACGTCAAATTAATAATCAACTTTAGTGGTATTCTATATGGTATATAATTTTGGTTTATAAAGTTGCTCTTCCCGAAATTGAACTCTGATACGTTCAATCTTTGCACGGAGGTTGTAGGTTTAGCGCATATATAGTGGAACACAACTGTGAGTTATAACTGCAAAAGACACTCTGACGCTTAAAACAACTTCTACATGGCCGGAAAAATAATCTATAAATATAAGAAGAACGGCAAGATGAGTGATGTTAATGAAACTAAAGATTAAACATATATTTATATAGGACAAGATATGCCTTGTAATTGAGGCGTTCAGCCTTAATGAGGCCTTTAAGGAAGACTCCTCAGATGATTATTATGCTTGAACAATTTTTAAGTGTTTATTAATGAGTAATGACTATGCCACCTTGTTTCATTCGGTGGTTTGTTGGACAATATAAACCTTGCTTTGGTTGTTTTAGCTGACCAACACGACATTCACTTGGTTGTGTCTATGTGATCGATGTTTATGTTGACCTAAAAGGTCTTTTTTTGTCAAAGGTGCATGGAATTAAACCCGAAAGAGTTGCCAAACGGAACTTACAACATGCGAGAATGACTCTCTATGAGTGTTGTGCTGCTACTACAAATCACATACACATGAGAAAATGAGAGAACAAGCGTGCACACTCGAGCTAACATATCCAGCGTAAAGAACATGATGCAAAACCCTAAGGGAAAACAGTCCCCCCTAAGACTCAAAGACCACTTAAACTAAAATGATTTATGAGCCAAAAGATCAAATCCTTTTGAACAAGGCTCCCATGTAAAGCACCTCAAACGACTCTGTCGAAGAAGTAAATTGTGCGCCCACCAAGGAAGTCCATTACGACTTCAGCAACATTTACGGGGTCAAATGAACATCTTTGGGACAAGGGTAGGAGAGAGCCTTCTACAGATTCCATACACACCTCAGCTGCAGTCAAGTAAGCAAGCAGATGCATCCACCATGGATGAAAGGGGTGGCGAAGATGGCGGCTGTAACACCCCAATTTCTTAACTGAGGAGTCACATTAGTAACCTAACAAAGTCTAAGGACCAATCTGCAATCCCTAAAAACCAAGGGAATTTTTTTTCTGTAAAACAACTAAACACTTCGGCTAAAAGGTTGGAAACATACCATAACTTTATTTAGATAACTTGTTTCCCGATATACAGTAATAATAGTTTACAATACCATAAGTAAGGTTCAGAATAAACATGCGCACTTTAACAGTGGCGGAAGCAAGACTTTAATAACAGAGTTCTCATAAAGTAAAAGAGACTCCAACAAAATCCACAAGAAGAGAAGCAAAGCTGCTTCTCATACCTCTACTCCACCGCTTACAACTCGATCTCCAACTCGAGTAGCTATGCCTCGGCGGAAGGATCTCCATCGCCTAATAGCGTTAAGCGCCCAAACAACAAGTAGCAAATAGAAAGGGTTAACTCCATGCAATTACCATGTATAAAAGAGAAAAATCATGCTGTTCGAATTTAATTACCTGGCATGGTAAATAACTAGCAACATAACTCAACTCATATATCAACAACTTAAACATAAATCGGACTCAGATAATAATAACCTCAACAATGTAACATCAAATCAGATATCAATAAACCAATACGAAAATCCAACAACATAGGGTCAGGTGTTAGTTCCCTATAATACAACTATATGCTGCTAACAAAATGGATCGATCAATATCGTCTCTCAAGACGGGACAATGATAGGACACACCTCCTCATCGCCACTTATAACGTCATACATGACGGGACAATCATAGGACACACCTCCTAATCGCCACTTAACGTCACACAAGACGGGACAATCATAGGACACACCTCCTGATCGCCACTTAGCATCTCGCAAGATGGGACAATGATAGGACACACCTCCTCATCGCCACTTGACTCAAGCCCTATATGCCAAGTCAGACAATAACAAAGCCCACCCAAGGACCAATCCAAAGTAACCACATGTTCCATCCACTAGGAAGCAGTAACGACAGAAACCAGTAAACGGCCGAAGCCTCTCAGAAAACATTTTCCAAATTCAGCATAATAATCATAATCATCTGCCAATCAATATAAACATCTTCATCTCAAACACAGGCAGTGCGATAAAAGCATGCAAGACTCAAAGACGCTCTAAAACCGAGTTACCCTTACCTTCGTGAGTAGAAGTTGGGCATGGAAATTGCGAACCTAGAACAAAGAAAACACAATCATCAACACAAGCTTCACTAGGAGCAACACGATCTACTAATACTAATCGAAATCGTAAAGAAAGCCTCTAAAGCTTCAGAGTTCCTATTTAGGCACAAATTGACAACGGAGACTTCGTTCGCTAAAACGAGCATAACTCGAGCTACAGAACTCAGAATGACACGAAACCGGCGCCAAAATTTCGACAATTGAAAGAGCTACGCAATGGCTCAGGTCATAGAGACCCAAAAATTGTTTTTGGACACGGTACCCAAGCAATTAGGTTTCGGCCACTATGGAAAATAGGGTTTTCGAACTTTTTCTTCGATCTAAATCAATTCACAAGGTAGTTTTAGGGTAAAACTAAGGCAAAGAAATTGTCGGAACAATTTTCGGACAATCGGGTCGAAATACGACTATCCAGGGGCATTTTGGTCCAAAATAAAGGCTCAAAACTTCAAAGTTATCAGTTCGGAAAACAAATTTGACAGCATTGATCCTCATGACATCCGTGACAACAAATCCTAAAGGCACGAAGTCAGATTACAGCTTTTCGACAATAAAGTTTCGAAATGTGCGACTAATGGGGTTTTGAATCAATTTTTCAGATCTTGGACAACTGAATCGCAATCGGCGATTACTGACAGAGGTTTTAGACTCATGGGAACATAAGGAACATAACCCAACCAAGAAATCAAGGAAATCGGACAATTTTAGAAAAAGCTCAAAACTGTGAGCACAGAAACGACTTCAGAAACGCAACAGAAACAGTAAACAGAGGTAGGATTCATGCTAGTTACCTCAATACCTAGAAGTATGGACGAACTGCACGAAGATTGGTCAAGTTTTCGCGAAAATTTCTCCTATCCTCCTCTCTCCTTGCTCGCGGCCTTGAATGGGTGAGAATGAAGAGATTTTGCTTTTTCGAGCTATTTATAGGCAGGTGAAATCGCGGGAAAATGAAAATTTCGCGATTCTGATTTTTGCAGCACGTCCACCGAGGAATTCTAAGATAGATTCTGGCGTCAGAATTCCAGAACTCAAAACAATTATCTATGATTTGGGAAAAACGATATCTAAAATCCCAAAGGCGGTGTAAGTTAATCTGTCCCGTTAAACTACTTTTTGCTGTGATGCTCAGACGACAAAACTTCCTTCTGAAGAAAGATTGGAAATGTCGAAACAAATCTGGCTGCGCGGACGGAAACTTCGTTAGAAGTCCCGAATAGAAAAAGTCTTCATCCATCGCTCGAATCTAGGGTTTCGAAGCAAGGAAATTAGCGTCGTCGGACTTCCGAAAAGTGAATACTATCGTGCGTACAGTCCAGAGTTCCGAAATGAAACGCTGGTCGAAGGAAAAATAAAGAAAATCTTTAAATTTTCCAAGGATTCGAAATCTCACTTAAAACGTTGCTCTAAAGCGAAATTAGCCTATTCTGGACACGCTTGCCATAAGGCGGGTGTGCAGACGACTCGCTCTAATTCCTAAAATGACTACGCAACATTCCTCAAGCAATTCCTGAACTTTCTTCTTCATTAATCTTTCTCAAATATCAAACTCCTGTCACGCTTACACTGATTCTACGCGTGAGTCGGAAATTAGCTTGTTCTGAAAATCCAGGTCTTACAATACTACCCCCCAAAAAGAAAGTTTCGTCCTCGAAACTTAAGGCTCAGTGAAGAGTTCCGGATACTGTTCCTTCATCCTCTCTTCTAGTTCCCAAGTAGCATCGCCCGTGACTTGGTTCCAAATCACTTTTACCAGAGGAACCTGCTTGTTCCACAACTGCTTGATCCTACGTTCCTCAATCCTCATTGGTGCCACTTCAAAAGACAAGTTGTCTCTAAGCTGAATATCATCTTCCTTGATGATGTGAGAGGGATCAGGAATATACTTCCTCAATTGTGACACGTGTAGCACATCATGAATCTTGGAAAGAAAAGGTGGCAACGCAATCCGATAAGCTACTTTACCGACTCGCTCGATAATCTGATACGGTCCATTGAACTTCGGTGTCAGCTTCCTCGACTTTATCGCTCTTCCCACTCCGGTAGTTGGTGTCACGCGAAGAAACACATGGTCTCCCGCCTCAAACTTTAACTCTCTCCGTCGTGTGTCAGCATAACTCTTCTGTCGACTCTGTGACGTCCTCATCTTCTCTTGTATTTGCTTCACTTTCTCAGTAGTTTGTTGTACTAATTCAGGTCCAACGAGAAGATGTTCGCCATCTTGAAACCAACATAAAGGAGTTCTACATCTCCTCCCATACAAAGCCTCATAAGGTGCCATTCCAATACTAGCATGAAAACTGTTGTTATAAGTAAACTCGATCAACGGCAACAGCTCATCCCAGCTTTCTTGACTATCCAGAACACAGGCTCGCAGCAAGTCTTCCAATGACTGTATTGTCCTCTCTGTCTGTCCATCCGTCTGAGGGTGATAGGCAGAGCTCAACCTCAACTTCGTCCCAAGCGCCTCGTGCAACGCCTTCCAGAAATGCGAAGTAAACTTCGGATCTCTGTCAGAAACAATACTCGATGGTACTCCATGAAGTCGTACAATCTCAGCGACATACACTTTTGCAAGTGCCTCCACATTGAACGTGGTCTTCACCGGTATGAAATGTGCTGACTTCGTCAGACGGTCCACAATGACCCAAATGGAATCAAATCTCTTCCTCGTAGCTGGCAAAGCTACCACGAAATCCATAGAGATACTGTCCCACTTCCACTCCGGCACATCAAGTGACTGTAACATACCCGCAGGCTTTTGATGTTCTATCTTCGCCTTCTGACATGTCAGACATGCCGCCACAAACTCTGCTACATTCTTCTTCATTCCTGGCCACCAAAAATTCAACTTTAGATCTTAATACATCTTTGTCGATCCCGGATGAATACTCAATCTGCTCTTGTGACCTTCGTCAAGAATCATCCTTCTAAACTCCATGTCCAATGGTACGCAGACACGTCCTTTGCAACGCAGAATGTTGTTGGTTCCTACCTCAAAATCCGGCGCTTTTCCCAAAATGATCAAGTTCCGTTTCTCGATCAGCTCCTCATCTAATAGTTGTTTCACCTTGATCTCGTTCAGAAAATCACTAGTGATCGTCACCATCCCAAAGCTCAATTTTCCAGGTGTCACTTGCATACCCAAACTGAGGTCGCGAAAAGTCTCGATAAGTTCCAATTCCTTAATCATCAACGATGAAACATGAATTGTCTGGCGACTCAGTGCGTCTGCTACAACATTTGCTTTTCCTGGGTGGTACAACAAAGTGAAATCATAGTCCTTGATAAATTCCACCCAACGCCTTTGTCTCATATTCAGATCCTTCTGATCGAACAGGTACTTCAAGCTCTTATGATCACTAAAAACAGTGAAAGTGCTCCCATAAAGATAGTGCCTCCAAATCTTGAGCGCAAATACCACAGCCGCTAACTCCAAATCGTGCGTAGGATAGTTCCGTTCATGTATCTTCAATTGCCTTGAAGAATAAGCCACAGCCTTTCGGTGTTGCATCAACACACAACCCAAACCTTGGTACGAAGCATCGCAGTAAACCTCGTAGGGTTCCTTCTCTTGTGGTAATGTCAGAACTGGCGCGGTCGTCAAACGCTTCTTCATATCTTGGAAACTCTGTTCACAATCCTCTGTCCAAGCAAAAGGTTGGTTCTTCCGGGTGAGTTTCGTCAATGGTCCTGCAATCTTAGCAAAACCTTCGATGAATCGTCGGTAATATCCAGCTAAACCGATGAAACTCCTTATATCTGTCACAGTCTTAAGACGCTCCCATGCAAGTACCGCTTCCACTTTACTGGGATCCACAGCAATACCCTCCTTTGAGATGACATGTCCTAAAAACTTTACTTCTTCGAGCCAAAATTCACACTTTGTCGCGTTAGCATACAGTACCTTATCCCGAAGAACTTGTAATACTTGACGTAGATGTTCCTCGTGTTCTTCACGATTCCTCGAGTAGATCAAGATGTCGTCGATGAACACCACAACGAAGCGATCCAAGAATGGATGAAAGATCCTATTCATGTAGTCCATGAATACAGCTGGTGCATTCGTAACTCCAAACGGCATCACCAAGTACTCATAGTGCCCATAGCGTGTCCTAAACGCCGTCTTTTGAATATCCTCATCCTTGACTCTAATCTGGTGATATCCCGATCTCAGGTCAATCTTCGAGAAAATAGCAGCACCCTTCAACTGATCCATCAAATCGTCAATCCTTGGCAACGGATAACGGTTCTTTATCGTGACTTTGTTCAACTGTCGATAATCCACACAAAGTCGCGATCTTCCGTCTTTCTTCTTCACAAGCAGCATTGGCGCTCCCCACGGAGAAACGCTAGGTCGGATAAACCCCTTCTTGGTTAAATCTTCGAGTTGACTCTTCAGCTCAGTCAGTTCTGCCGGTGCCATACGATACGGTGCGATTGATATAGGTCCAGTGCCTGGGACTATATCAATTGTGAACTCCATATCTCTGACCGGAGGTATTCCAGGTACGTCTTCGGGGAACACATCCTCGAAATCTTGCACAACAGCAATTCCTTGTACTCCATTCTCCTTAGCTTCCACCACGGTTGTAGACATGAGAGAACTCAAAGCTCCTTTCCTCAAAGAAAGCTTTGAAAAGTACGAGTTCAGGAACTCAGCGAGTCCAGCATCGGGAAAGATAACTACCTTATTGGCGCAATCAAGAAGAACATGATGGTGGGACAACCAATCCATGCCTATGATCACATCCAATCCCTTGAGAGGTAAACAGATTAAGTTTGCTACAAACTTCTTATCTAGGTACATCCAAGGACATTCCAGACATGCAGTGTTAGTAACTTGTTGTGCCATAAGGGCAGTCAGATTAGCAATAGCTTGCTCCATCGGATTCATGCTGTCTGAACCTTGAGTCTCGATCGGTTGTGGAAACCTCCTGTTCCTGTTTCCATGAACAGTCAAAGACCACAACAGATACTCAGGCCAGAACAACACAAAGTTCTATAATAACTAACTATGTATATACTTATATCAAATGTATAATTAACAATAACTAGCATAAGGTTATTCACTTACGAATAACCTTCAAAAATAATCTATATAAACAGTAATCAAGCACACTCTTCCTCCGATTGACACCCCATCAATCGGTCTCAGAGTTCAAACATCTTAAGCAGGCACTCTACCCAAAAGCTCTGGTTTTCTAGACCAAAGCTCTGATACCACAATTGTAACACCCCAATTTCTTAACTGAGGAGTCACATTAGTAACCTAACAAAGTCTAAGGACCAATCTGCAATCCCTAAAAACCAAGGGAATTTTTTTTCTGTAAAACAACTAAACACTTCGGCTAAAAGGTTGGAAACATACCATAACTTTATTTAGATAACTTGTTTCCCGATATACAGTAATAATAGTTTACAATACCATAAGTAAGGTTCAGAATAAACATGCGCACTTTAACAGTGGCGGAAGCAAGACTTTAATAACAGAGTTCTCATAAAGTAAAAGAGACTCCAACATAATCCACAAGAAGAGAAGCAAAGCTGCTTCTCATACCTCTACTCCACCGCTTACAACTCGATCTCCAACTCGAGTAGCTATGCCTCGGCGGAAGGATCTCCATCGCCTAATAGCGTTAAGCGCCCAAACAACAAGTAGCAAATAGAAAGGGTTAACTCCATGCAATTACCATGTATAAAAGAGAAAAATCATGCTGTTCGAATTTAATTACCTGGCATGGTAAATAACTAGCAACATAACTCAACTCATATATCAACAACTTAAACATAAATCGGACTCAGATAATAATAACCTCAACAATGTAACATCAAATCAGATATCAATAAACCAATACGAAAATCCAACAACATAGGGTCAGGTGTTAGTTCCCTATAATGCAACTATATGCTGCTAACAAAATGGATCGATCAATATCGTCTCTCAAGACGGGACAATGATAGGACACACCTCCTCATCGCCACTTATAACGTCATACATGACGGGACAATCATAGGACACACCTCCTAATCGCCACTTAACGTCACACAAGACGGGACAATCATAGGACACACCTCCTGATCGCCACTTAGCATCTCGCAAGATGGGACAATGATAGGACACACCTCCTCATCGCCACTTGACTCAAGCCCTATATGCCAAGTCAGACAATAACAAAGCCCACCCAAGGACCAATCCAAAGTAACCACATGTTCCATCCACTAGGAAGCAGTAACGACAGAAACCAGTAAACGGCCGAAGCCTCTCAGAAAACATTTTCCAAATTCAGCATAATAATCATAATCATCTGCCAATCAATATAAACATCTTCATCTCAAACACAGGCAGTGCGATAAAAGCATGCAAGACTCAAAGACGCTCTAAAACCGAGTTACCCTTACCTTCGTGAGTAGAAGTTGGGCATGGAAATTGCGAACCTAGAACAAAGAAAACACAATCATCAACACAAGCTTCACTAGGAGCAACACGATCTACTAATACTAATCGAAATCGTAAAGAAAGCCTCTAAAGCTTCAGAGTTCCTATTTAGGCACAAATTGACAACGGAGACTTCGTTCGCTAAAACGAGCATAACTCGAGCTACAGAACTCAGAATGACACGAAACCGGCGCCAAAATTTCGACAATTGAAAGAGCTACGCAATGGCTCAGGTCATAGAGACCCAAAAATTGTTTTTGGACACGGTACCCAAGCAATTAGGTTTCGGCCACTATGGAAAATAGGGTTTTCGAACTTTTTCTTCGATCTAAATCAATTCACAAGGTAGTTTTAGGGTAAAACTAAGGCAAAGAAATTGTCGGAACAATTTTCGGACAATCGGGTCGAAATACGACTATCCAGGGGCATTTTGGTCCAAAATAAAGGCTCAAAACTTCAAAGTTATCAGTTCGGAAAACAAATTTGACAGCATTGATCCTCATGACATCCGTGACAACAAATCCTAAAGGCACGAAGTCAGATTACAGCTTTTCGACAATAAAGTTTCGAAATGTGCGACTAATGGGGTTTTGAATCAATTTTTCAGATCTTGGACAACTGAATCGCAATCGGCGATTACTGACAGAGGTTTTAGACTCATGGGAACATAAGGAACATAACCCAACCAAGAAATCAAGGAAATCGGACAATTTTAGAAAAAGCTCAAAACTGTGAGCACAGAAACGACTTCAGAAACGCAACAGAAACAGTAAACAGAGGTAGGATTCATGCTAATTACCTCAATACCTAGAAGTATGGACGAACTGCACGAAGATTGGTCAAGTTTTCGCGAAAATTTCTCCTATCCTCCTCTCTCCTTGCTCGCGGCCTTGAATGGGTGAGAATGAAGAGATTTTGCTTTTTCGAGCTATTTATAGGCAGGTGAAATCGCGGGAAAATGAAAATTTCGCGATTCTGATTTTTGCAGCACGTCCACCGAGGAATTCTAAGATAGATTCTGGCGTCAGAATTCCAGAACTCAAAACAATTATCTATGATTTGGGAAAAACGATATCTAAAATCCCAAAGGCGGTGTAAGTTAATCTGTCCCGTTAAACTACTTTTTGCTGTGATGCTCAGACGACAAAACTTCCTTCTGAAGAAAGATTGGAAATGTCGAAACAAATCTGGCTGCGCGGACGGAAACTTCGTTAGAAGTCCCGAATAGAAAAAGTCTTCATCCATCGCTCGAATCTAGGGTTTCGAAGCAAGGAAATTAGCGTCGTCGGACTTCCGAAAAGTGAATACTATCGTGCGTACAGTCCAGAGTTCCGAAATGAAACGCTGGTCGAAGGAAAAATAAAGAAAATCTTTAAATTTTCCAAGGATTCGAAATCTCACTTAAAACGTTGCTCTAAAGCGAAATTAGCCTATTCTGGACACGCTTGCCATAAGGCGGGTGTGCAGACGACTCGCTCTAATTCCTAAAATGACTACGCAACATTCCTCAAGCAATTCCTGAACTTTCTTCTTCATTAATCTTTCTCAAATATCAAACTCCTGTCACGCTTACACTGATTCTACGCGTGAGTCGGAAATAAGCTTGTTCTGAAAATCCAGGTCTTACAGCGGCAAAGGACAGATGAGCGTTGCACGAGGCACCATCATGGCTTGAACTAGGAGGAGTAGAGGAGAGTGGTGGTGGTGGGATGTCAGTCTCAACGGTGGTTCTGATGGTGGCTGAGGCCGTAAAAGGAGGCGAGGGGCGGAGGTCGGGGTGTAGGGGCCAGAGCTGACAGTAGGATTCTAGAAAAGCCACAGGTCTGTTGAATGGAAACAGAAAGGTGGGCTGGTGGTCACAGATCTGGAGTTGATGGCGAGGTGGCAGTGGAGACCATAACTATTGCTGCTGACAGTGAGATGGTGATGGAGGCCACATGTCGGAGGTGGGGCGAAACGACGGCGAGGGCGATGCTGCTCTCAGATCTGCTGTTGAAAGGTGGGTGGGTGGGTTGTGGTGAACAAAATGGCGGAGGAAGGATGGTGGTGATGGAAGAAACAAGGAAAAAAAACCCACTTATTTGGGTAAACAAACCACCTAAAGTGGTAGAAACTCACCTAATGTGAGAGAAACTCACCTCTTGTGGGAGAAGAACGTTGTTCACTGGCGGGGGCTTAGGGTTGCACAAGTTGAGGTGATTTAATCACAATAGACTGAAGGACAACCTAAAAGGTATGTATATCCTAAATTACTTCATGTTGATCTTAAAGGCTCATTTAACTTTATTGGGCTTCATGGTGATCTATAAGGCCCATCATAACAAAAGGTGATTTCATTTTGATCTCAAAGGCTTCTATTAGGCTCAATAAGGCTTCATGTTGTGTACAAGACCCACCAAACCCAATACAACTTGATAAATGATCTCTAAGACCTATCATATCATAATGAGATTTCATGTTAAACTCAAAGACTTTTAATAGGCAAATAGAGCTTCGTGTTGCGTACAAGGTCCATCAAGCCTTAGACAACTCGATAAATGATCTCTAAGATCCATCATACCATACTGAGATTTCTTGTTGATCTTATTGACCCATCATAATCTTATACTAATATTAAAAAATAATTCAATAGTAAAAAATATTAAATATAATATAGTTCTAAAATAGTACTTAAATTAAAAAATATCAAATTCAATTTTTAATTAAGATGATTTTTTTTTTAAATTTTGTTGTCAAAGTTTTACATTATCATTATATATTATATATTATACATTATGTATATGTATTAGATAAAAAAATATATCTCTTTCAAAAAAAAGATAAAAAATATATCATTATATATATTATAAATTATCATAATTCTCTTAGATGTTTCTTTTATATATATATATATATATATATATATATATTATTACTTTTATTTGAAATCTGAAACAAATCTTATGCACATTATCGTGAGTTTATATTTCTTTTAATTATATTATACTTCATATTTTTATTTAGCGTGTGTTTGTTTTAGATTAATATTTTTTTTATTTTCCGGTGTACCAAAAATAATAATTTTTTTTTTGGTTGTTGGGAGGGCTAAGCCCAGAACAAGAAAAGAAATTACACTAGAGTAGTCAAAAATAATAATTTTTAGCTCTCTGAAAAAAGTGATAATATTTTAGATATTTTATAATAATATTTATGTTTGTTTATACTCCTAAACAAAATCATTTTTTATCCTATCTCTCTAATAAGCTAATTAAAATAGCTTTTCAAAATAATCTGATTTTAATTTCTCCGTGAGACAGCGCCTTCCATGGTGATTCCTTCCTCTCTGCGTCGTCAGGTTTGTTTTTTCTTTTCTTTTTCTCTCTTCCCTCATGCTTGGTTCCTTCAATGGCCCTCTCGCTTCTCTTCCTCAATTTAGTTGTGGGCTTTTGTCAATTTTATTTGTGGTTCTGCCTTTGTTTTCATTTTCTCTTGTGACATAAGAACTATGCTTGATAATACACTGCTTCAATTGTAGAAATAATGAGCTGTTTCTGAATAAAAAAATAGTTATTTGATTGAACCAATCTTGTTTAGCAGCAGCACTGTAATGTATTGCTCTGTAGTGAACACCAGAGTGTGTGATATACTGATATCTGAAGTTGTTGGAGAACTGTTGGTTTTGAATTTTCATGCTTTCATTATAGTCAATCCAAGATGTGAGGGGGTCTTGTTAATTGTCCTGTTGAACTTGGTACCTTTAATAAAAGTAAGAATTGTTGAATTAAATATTGAAATAAGTTTACAGCTGCAGAAAAAAAAGATAATCATACTGATAATGATAATGGTTATCTTATTATATAAAGTATATTGGAATTATTGTAATTTAAATTAGCAACTTGACTCACAAGTCAAGTCAGTTAGAGTTTGTTAGTTTGTTAGCAGTTAGTTACAGTTAGTTAGAGTTTGTTAGAGTTCAGTTAGTTAGTTTTTCTTTATCTTTCACTGATTAGGAACTTGTATAAAAACTGTAATCTTCAAGCATTGAATCTAAGAAGAATCATTCAATCAATTCATTGTTTCTAACATGGTATCATGAGCTTTTAGCTTCCGCTTTCTCTCTTCGTCTCTGATTTTCTCGGGAAAATTCCTTTTCTGTTGGAATTTTCTTGGTGACGGTTACCTATCTTTTTTTTTTTCTTTTCTTCTCAGACATTTTCTCGAACACTTTCTTGGCATTCTCTTAGCTATTGTTTCTACTTTCTCAGAGATTTTCTCAAGCTTCTTCTACTTTCTCAGAGATTTTCTCGAGCACTTTCTCGGCATTCTCTTTGCCGTTTCTTCACTTCTCTTCACTGATTCTTCTGCATAAAGCTTTGAAGCTTCTTCTACCTTCAACAATGGCTCCGATTACTCGAGCAAATTTGACAGACTCGACTCACGATTACTACATTCATCCAAACGAGAATCCCTCACTTGTTCTCGTTTCTCCAGTTCTTGATGGGAGCAATTACCATGGCTGGGCTCGTGCAATGGCGATGTCATTGCAGATGAAGAATAAGTTTGGTTTCGCTGATGGTTCGATTGCAAAGCTCTCCGATGATGATCCTATGCTTTCAGCTTGGAAGCGCTGCAATAATCTTGTGCTTTCGTGGATTAATCATTCGGTTTCTCCAGAGATAGCAACTAGCATCATCTGGATTGACACAGCTTCTGGAGCTTGGCAAGATCTGAAAGATCGTTTCTCGCAGGGAGATTCGGTAAGAATTTCTCACCTGCATCATGAATTGTATTCTCTAAATCAAGGTGATTTGTCTATTACTGCTTACTACACCAAGATGAAGATTCTGTGGGATGAACTATGCAATTATCGGCCAATTCCTGTTTGTGTTTCCCCTCATGCGTGCTGTTGTGAGGCTGTGAAAATCTTCAAGCAATATAGGGAAAATGATTGTGTGCTGTGTTTCCTTAGAGGTTTGAATGATAATTTTGCTGCTGCTAGATCTCAGATTTTGTTGATGGAACCTTTGCCAACTTTGTCTAAGATTTTCTCTATGATAATACAACAAGAAAGACACTTAGGCATTGGAGTACTTCCTGAGCCAGCAGCTATGGCAGTTCATACTGGGAATACACAAGGCACATATTCTAATTCCAACAGGGGAAGGTCGAATTCTCAGTATTCTTCAAGTAAATCCAATGTGCAGAGGTTGTGCACACACTGTGGAAGGCAGAATCACACTGTTGAAACATGCTTCCTTAAGCATGGCTATCCTTCCAACTTTCCAAATGGTTATAAGCCAAAGAAGGCTTACATTACAACTTCAGGAGGTGATTCACATTCTTCTTCAGATCAAGATGAACCTCCTTCTTCAAGTCTTGAGCTGACAAGAGAGCAACTTCAAGGTTTAGTGGCATTACTTCCTCAATCTAAGCCCACTGCAGTTTCACAAGCCCCCAACCTTAAGCCTATTGCTGCTTCCAACCTTGTCAGTAGTCACAATGTTATTGCTAATAACATAGATATGGTCAATTCTCAATGGATCATGGATTCAGGTGCCACTGATCACATTGCTTCTTCCTTATCTTTCTTTTCTTCTTACTACTCAATCAAACCTGTACCTGTATCTTTGCCTAATGGAGCTCATGCTATTGCAAACCATTTAGGGACAGTATTTCTTTCACCTACCCTGACTTTACATAATGTTCTCTATGTACCTGAATTTTCTGTCAATCTTGTTTCTATACACAAGCTTACCAAAGTACTAAATCACAGATTGATTTTCACTGATACCTTGTGTTTGATTCAGGACAAGACCACTTTGAAGATGATTGGGAGAGCTGAGATCAAGGATGGGCTATACATCATGGAGCTTCCACCTATTACTAGTTTCAAACCACTTCATACTTTCCATTCTGTAAACATGAGTACTGTTTCTTCTTCTAATAAGTTGCCAAATATATGGCATCATAGGTTAGGACATCCATCTCAGCCTTGTTATATTTCTTTGCAACAAATGTACCCTGCTATTACTACTTCTCCATGTAAGAATTGTGATACTTGTCATTTTGCTAAACAAAAAAGATTATCTTTTTCTTTGAGCCATACTATTTCTGGAACTGTTTTGGAATTGTTGCATGTAGATATTTGGGGACCATACAGTGTTGCATCTATTACAGGAGCCAAATATTTCCTCACAATTGTAGATGATAAGTCTAGGTTTACTTGGATAAAATTAATGAAAGCAAAATCAGAGGCTCGGGCTGCATTACAAACTTTTATCCTTTATGCACAGAGACAGTATGGATCTCTTGTTAAAATAGTGAGATCAGATAATGGGGTTGAATTTGCCATGACTGATTTTTATTCACAGCATGGAATTCAACACCAATTATCTTGTGTTGAAACTCCACAACAAAATGGTGTTGTGGAGAGAAAACATCAGCACATCCTGAATATTGCTAGGGCTCTTATGCTGCAATCTAACTTGACCCTTGAATTTTGGTCTTTTGCTGTGATTCATGCAGTATACTTAATGAATCTTTTACCAAGCAAGGTTTTATCTTACTCATCTCCTTTCATCATTTTGCATAACCTGAAACCAGACATTGAACACTTACGGGTTTTTGGTTCTTTATGTTATGCTACTTCCCTTACTGCACATAGAACAAAGTTTCAACCAAGAGCTAGGAAATGCATTGTTCTAGGACAGAAAGAAGGGGTCAAGGGATATCTTTTGTTTGATTTGAACACTAGAGAAGTTTTTCTTTCAAGAAATGTCACTCCCTACTGATCTTAGTTCTTCCTCAGATGATTTCACTCCCCCACAGCCAGCTCAACTCGAGCCAGATACTACCATCATTTCTTCACCCTTTTCATCACCCTTGTTACCACAGCCACCAGCCTTGAGACATTCCACTAGACAAACACAAAAACCTTCTTATCTCCAAGATTATCATTGTAACATAGCTCATACTTCTTCTCAGGCCTCTTCCTCTTCAGGTGTCTCTTATCCTATTTCAGATTACATATCCTATCACACACTCTCACCATCACATAGAAGGTTTGCTTTAGCTGTTTCTCAGGAAGTTGAACCTCATACATATAATCAAGCAGTGAAGCATGAATGTTGGAGAAATGCCATGGACCTTGAAATTACTGCTCTAGAAAATACTCAGACTTGGGTTCTAACTGATTTACCACCTGGGAAACACCCTATTGGTTGCAAATGGGTTTTTAAGATCAAGAGACATGCAGATGGGAGCATTGAAAGGTACAAAGCTCGGTTAGTAGCCAAGGGTTACACTCAACAGCATGGTCTTGATTATTTTGAGACTTTTTCACCAGTGGTTAAGATGACCACAGTGAGATTAGTTCTTGCTATGGCAGCATCACATAACTGGCACTTGCAACAGCTGGATGTTAATAATGCATTTCTGCATGGACATTTAGATGAAGAGGTCTACATGTCTCTTCCACCAGGATATAAGCCAAGTCATTCTGGTCAAGTTTGTAAGTTGGTCAAGTCTCTATATGGGCTAAAGCAGGCTAGCAGACAGTGGAATTCCAAGCTTACATCCTCTTTGATCTCACTTGGTTACACACAATCCAAGTCAGATTATTCCTTGTTTGTTAAGCACACAGCCAACCACCTTACCATCTTGCTTGTCTATGTTGATGATATAGTATTGACTGGAGATGATCTTGAAGAAATACAACATGTCAAACATATTTTGGATCAACAATTCAAGATCAAAGACCTTGGAGCTCTCAAGTTTTTCCTTGGTATTGAAGTAGCAAGATCCAAGGAAGGTTTAGTCTTGTCACAAAGGAAATATGCCCTAGAGCTGATTGATGATGCAGGCCTGTTAGCAAGTCAACCAGTTGCTACTCCAATGACACCAGGAACCAAGTTTTCAGCTAGCTCGGGCCAACCTTGTTCAGACATTCTTGCTTATCGAAGGTTGATTGGTCGGCTACTCTATCTCACAAACACAAGACCTGATCTGTGTTTTGCTGTGAGCACTCTTAGTCAGTTCTTATCTAATCCTATGACAGAGCATCATGATGCTGCACTTAGAGTTCTTCGCTATATCAAACAACATCCTGGTCAGGGCTTATTCTTTTCTTCGACTTCAGCACATACACTTACAGCGTTTTGTGATTCTGATTGGGCATCATGTGTTGATACTCGAAGGTCAATCACAGGTTTCAACATCTTTTATGGTACTTCCTTAATTAGCTGGAAATCCAAGAAGCAAAGTACTATTTCCAGATCCTCATCTGAAGCTGAATATCGAGCAATAGCATCCACAACCTGTGAAATACAGTGGCTACTTTATCTGATGAAAGATTTACATCATCCTATGTTGTCTCCTGTAGCTCTTTACTGTGATAACTTGTCGGCCATTCATATAGCTCAGAACCCCACATTTCATGAGCGGACTAAGCATATAGAAATTGATTGCCACTTGGTTAGGGAGAAAATTCAACAAGGGATCATCAAACTCATGCCAATTCCAACTACTGCCCAACTTGCAGATCTGCATACTAAAGCACTTCATCCAACGCAGTTCAATCATCTTGTTTCCAAACTGAGTCTTAGAGACATATATGCCTCAATTTGAGGGAGGGTATTGGAATTATTGTAATTTAAATTAGCAACTTGACTCACAAGTCAAGTCAGTTAGAGTTTGTTAGTTTGTTAGCAGTTAGTTACAGTTAGTTAGAGTTTGTTAGAGTTCAGTTAGTTAGTTTTTCTTTATCTTTCACTGATTAGGAACTTGTATAAAAACTGTAATCTTCAAGCATTGAATCTAAGAAGAATCATTCAATCAATTCATTGTTTCTAACAAAGTAAGCTCATTAGGTGAGGATTTCAGGTACTTTTCTTATTGCACATTTTTTATTGCATGGGCAACCATTTGGATGACATGTTTCTGTTAGATTTATTATCCTATATATGTCTTCTTATTGAATTAATAGAGGTCGTGATGATTACATTATTTGCAACGCTTAAGATGCCCAGCCTTCAATAAAAATGTAGTATCTCTAACTCTTTTGAGACTGTTGAGTACTGATATATAGGAGGTGTTTACTATCGTTAGTAGTTTTATATATAATTCTTGAAAGATTCGGTTTATGTGTACATATGATTGTGCTCTAAAGTTTTGGACTTAGTTTATTTAGTTTGTGTCATGGTTTGATATGCCATGCAATGAGTACGATGTTCAATTTAGGGAAAGCCTTATGTGATTGAGCTTATTTGCTAATTATCGTAGTGGAATACAATGTTTTACTGCTTGAGTTGAATTTTGTGGTGAACTAGTTTATAACTGGTATTGAAATTGAAACTTCGTTTAGTGCCTTTGACCCTTGTTCTTAATATTTTTAGCACATGTCTATATGTTTAAACAAGTGCAGGCTAAGAGCTTGGGAAGATTGCCATATAAGGGTGAAATATTCAAGAAGTGTCATCTTAGGAAGGAGACTAAGACTTTTGTAGATAAAAGATCTGGTGATACTTATGTAAGTACTTAGCATTTATAATGTTAGTTTTATCTAATTCAAGTGTATCAATTGATTCATTTTGAGTAATTCTATCATTTTTGTTTCTAGGAAACCTTTATAAATCTTTGTTCACAAGCTGAGTCTCAATTACAATCTTCTGGACCTAGTCATGGTGG
The DNA here is from genome assembly GCF_012489685.1 of Lotus japonicus. Classification (NCBI taxonomy): domain Eukaryota; kingdom Viridiplantae; phylum Streptophyta; class Magnoliopsida; order Fabales; family Fabaceae; genus Lotus; species Lotus japonicus. The sequence continues at coordinate 47,477,931 of NC_080045.1, read as the reverse complement.
GAACTGAAGTCAACCAAATCCAATTGATTATGATGCAATTATGATTGATGTAACTGGGAGAAGAAATGCAAAGGGAAGAGTATATGGTCTCAGTTTGGATGGAAGGATGTGTGCTAGTGCATTAACTTCCAAATCACAATATACAGACTACACTGATATTGTCTGAGGTATAAGTGCCGAGGTTGAAGCCACTTACCAATTTTCCAGCAGCCCAATCCGTCTTTGTTTTGTTTGTGACCTAGCTTATGTTACTCTTTCATCTTCAACAGAAGAAATTTCTAACAGCGGCGGCTAGCACCTTCACCACCGATCGTCCTGCCATCAGCCACCACTGCGACGCGTGACCAAGCCATCGTCGTACAGACTTTCACAGACATTTGTTTATTCTGAAACGATTTTAATAAGACTTCAGGTCTTGTTATCCTCGATTTGATCCTTTGAAGACAAGACACTCGAAGAAAAGACTGAAAATCATGGTTGAATTGGATAAGAGTAGTGAGACAAGGGTTGAAGATGTGGCTTGGCTTTGCTCTCTTTCAGAGTCAGAGATTGATATGCTCATTAGCTTGAAACTGTTGATCATCCGGCGTGCAAAAATGATAGGCTGTAAGGAATTGGCAAATAAGTTTGACCTTAAGATGCTTCGAGTCATTGCATTTGTTTTGATGGAACATCTCAAAGAAGTGGTAAAAGATTCGTCCCTTATTCCAGATGTGGTGAAATCTACCGCGTTTTTAGAGGCTTGCAACTTATTGAAATGTAATAATGAGGTTGTTTCAAGTATTGACGAGCTAAGTACAAATGTTGGTGCTGATATACACACATTTCTGAGAAGGTCACCAACTTCCAAAAGAAAGAAGCAGAAAGTTGGTAGCAGCGAATAAAAGATTTAGCTGTCTTGGAGGTCCTGAAATTTCTAGCCTATCTTTATGAGAGAAAGAGCCTTCAAGATTTTGGATTTATAGTATGATTATACTGCGCTGTCATACTTTGACTTACCAATCAGGCTTTATATTATTACCAACACTCAAGTTTATAGGATGGGTATTACTTTTTGCATAAAAAATAGGGTCGAGGTTGAAGCAAAACTGAGACATAAGATTACATAGCAACAATAACAATCGAATAGTGTTGCCCTTGCTCGACAAAATAAAATGATGACTTTACTTGCAAGACATGCAAATATTGATCTGGATGGAGATGATCCTCCAGTTCCAGTAGCTGCAAAACAGTCCCTTCCACACCTCCACATGAACTGCAAAATATTGATCTGGATGGAGATCATGCAAATATTGATCTGATGGCTTCACATGAACTTCAGAAGATTCAATCTCTATTGCAAAAAACAGCTCAAATTGAAGGTGTTGGGAGATCTCAAATACTTTCTTGGGTTGGAAATTGCTCTGTCTTCTAAAGGTATTAATCTTTCTCAAAAGAAATACACAATCCAATTGGCTTCTTGGCAGCAAAGCCAGCCAAACTACCTATGGATCCTCACATCAATCTCAATATATCTGATTGTGAGCTCTTGCCTGATGCTTCTCAGTTTAGGGGGGCTCATTGGTAGATTATTGTATCTTACCATACCTAGACCTAATATAAGCTATGCAGTCAATAAGCTTAGTCAGTTTACGCAGGCCCTGGGAATTCCTCATTTACATGCTCTCCACCATGTTCTTCAGTACTTGAAACAAGCACCAGGCCAGTGACTATTTTTTCCATGAAAGTCTTCCATGCATCTCTCTGCTTATTCAGATGCAGATTGGATCAATATTGCATAGATTATAGATACCAGGATCAATAATTGGTTTTTCTATTTTTCTAGGAGTAGGAGATGCCTTGATCTATTGGATATAAAAAAAAAAAGACAACCTACATTGTCTAAGTCAGAAGCAGAATATAAGGCTATTTCTTCAGTTGCAAGTGAGGTTGTGTTGCTACAAAGAGTGCTCTCACACTTTGAGGTTCATGTTCCTTATATTCTCTTATTTTATTACAACCTTTCTTCAATCCGTTTGGCTTCTAATTCATCATGAGGGATCTAAGCACATAGATGTGGATTATCATTACATAAGCGAATTGGTCCAAGTTAGAATCATCAAGCTAGTGCATGTCAAAGCAAACATCAATTAGCAGATTTTATCACCAAACGTCTTCCATCTTCTACATTTCAGACATTCATCACCAAGTTGTGAATTTTAGATATATTCCAGATCTTGAGGGGCTATTAACATTCATCATTCTGTTGGTGATGTTATTTAAGTGATACTTTTAGTTGGTTAGTTAGTTAGTTAGTTAATTGCTGATGTGTATACAATTAGTTAGTAGTTTAGTATAGTTAGTTTTCATTCAGCTATTTTACTCTCTTGTATGTAACACTTTGAAACTACTTCTTCATTCAATACAATTTTCTGTTATCCATTTCTCTAGATTCAGTAATATTTGCTTTATTAATATGACAGGAGATGACTCTGGTTTGTTCCTCTGGCAAATAACAACACCTCCAAAACCTATTAATCTATTTATGTGCACTGCATGCACAACATAACTAAGAAATTAAAAGAAAGAAAAATATCAAAATCTTTTGACATTCCTCAAACTTAATTATTTTCAACAAGATTATAAATCTGGAGATAGTCTAATTAACTCCTTATTTCAACCTCAGGACTTTCTATCCAATGCGTGGAACCTGTTTGACATTTTCAGCTTTGTCGACCCAAACCCAAACCCTGTCACACCTGAAGTCAGCGGTAACAAAGGATCCTTCGGGCACGATTTTAGCATTCACTGATTGATTCTCACTCTCAATTATAGCCTCTGCCCGTTTTCCGGACACTCCAACCAACTCAGGCCATGAGCTCTTACCTGCACAATATATAAGTTATACAACTCGCAAAAACATTATGTTGACTATAGATAAGACTAAATAAGTTTATATATAACATATAATAATCATCACTTCTAAACTAAATTTTGAAATAGAGTTAGGCCTAATTAAATTTTTAATGTGGTATCAGAGCTTATATATATCTTACACGTTTAAGCAAATTCTTACCGTCGCAATGAGACATCTTTGGACTTTTCTCTGTTCCTCACAATATGCAACTCTTGTTGGTGATGAAGATTTAGTTGATGTGCATTATGTTAGGGGGGTATTTATAGTGATATTTGGTAGGTAGTGGATGCCATTAATATAACCGTAATTTTTTTTATTTGTCATATCTTATTGTATGTATCTTGTTGGCTTTCAAAAAAAAATTTGTATGTATCTTGTTAAAGACACTGTCAAATTTTATAATATTACGCAATCAGATTTCTTGTCGACTGAGGCCGGCTTTTTTGATTATTTCTGATCACAATGGCTCCAATATTGCTTAATTATGGGAAACTTCTACGATCCGGATTATAATAATAATAATAATAATAATCAATGGAGTTAATGTTAATTTTAGAAAGAGAGAATAAAAAAAATAATAGATTTCAAAAAAATAAAATTAAAAGTAATACATAGAATAGAAGGAGACCTAAAATTAAAAGGGACATGCACGTTTTTTTGTTTGGAATGCCAAGAATTAGTATTACTAGAAAAAATTGGGATTGTGGTCAATGGCAATCTCAAGCATGGATTTTGCGTTCTGGCCTTTGTGGATGGAGTCGTAGTGTTGTTTTTTCTTTCCTGTCAAATCTTTCTTGCTGTTTTTTTTCTCTCTTTGTTTCTTTCTTTTTCTGCTCTCGTTTTTATCTTTGTATTTCCCTTGTATTTTTGTTTCCTATGATGTATTAGTCTTTGAGCTTTTGTCCCTATTTATATATATATATATTTGATTTTTTCAAAAAAAAGAAAAAAATGGGGTACAAGGGGGCACCCCTACCCATCAGTGGCGCGGAACTAAGAAAAATAATATGAGGGGGCCAAATTAAAATAAGATATTAAACATAAATTAAAGATTTTTATTTCGAATGGACTCATATAGATATATATACACAAAAATTAATGACTAAACTAAATTATATACTCATTGAAATTTATTATAAGTTATATTAATAATGTTTTTTTTTTGAAATTTTTTATTAATAATGTTGGAAATTGGCTTTTTTCATTTTTTACAAATTTTTCTCTTGAAAAAAAAAATCTTTTAGTTATTAAGTAATAATAAGTGAAATAATGTACATGAATAGTCTTAAACAAATTTACATACCTAGAAAAAACACAAACAAGTTTGTCAAAATGGAATTTAATTAAAAAATGGTTTGAGGAGGAATTGAAGACGCTACCTGACAGTCACACAGCATAAGTAACAACCACTAGGACAACATACATTATATTAAAAATTATGCATAGGTACATATATATACAAATTAAAACGTGACATTTGGGGGGCTGTAACCCTACCCTGTCTCAACGTGGCTCCGCCACTGCTACCCATGTACAACATCACCGGATGAAATAAGAGTTATAGAAAGAAGAATGAAGAAAAGTTGTGCTGGCAAAAAACGGAAACAAGAGAGAAACTGGAGAATCCCGAGGCCACGCAGCAGCACCAAAATAAAACAATATGCTCCACCGCCTACACAAGCCACACACGTTCACACAGGGCTGTGTACAGACATTTTGGGGCCTAAGATAAAAATGTTAAAAAGATTTTTTTTTACAATAATCTAAGAGAGACTTAGTGTTTTATTGTACAAAATATAATTTTTATATTAATCTTCTAACATTTTGAGTAGTGTTATAACTAAGCAACTCTAACATTTCATTTTACAAAAATTGATAATATTGATGTAACCTCCCTTTTAAATTGGGTAATTTTTGTAGAAGATGGAGAATTCTTATTTATTTTGTTTTAATTAGTCTCTATTTTTTGTTAATATTTTCAATGAAGCTGCCCACTCCAAGCCCCAACATCTCATTGATTCACATGTCACGTGTTTCTTTCAATTCCTTATTTTATTTTGTTGAAGAAAGTCAGATATCATTGCCAAGGCCCACGAGAGGCAAAGATACAAATGGGGAGCCATAGTAGCATAAATGTGAGTTAACAAATGCACAAAGGAGCCCCAAATTCATCTGGTTCGCTAGACAAGGAACTTTTTAACAAAATAAAAATTGGGCCTATTAATTTTTTGGGGCCTTAGGCAGCCGTTTTTTTGTTTAAAGGGTTGCACGGATGAAAAAAAGGGGGGGGCCTTAGGCAGCCGTTTTTTTGTTTAAAGGGTTGCACGGATGAAAAAAAGGGGAGAAACTAGGGAATCCCTATTTTGGTGAAGGGGTACCCCTACCCATGTACAACATCACCAGATGAAATAAGAGTTACAGAAAGAAAAATGAAGAAAAGTTGGGAAAAATTTAGCATGCACAAGTAAAAACTTGTCTAAGGTTACACATGTACCTTTTGACCTACAATAGGAAATTTAAAAAAAAAATCAAAATACATATTTTCTTAATTAAACATTTATCTTTTAATTAATTTCAATTTTTTTTAATCTTAATCTCTTCCTCTTCTCTCTTCTTCTTCACCAGAAAATCATCATCATATATCTTCTCCAGAAACGTAAATTTCTTCATCTCCCCCAAACAAATGGCAAAAGCTGAATGGGCAAGAAAAGTATGAAAAGAAGCAGATCAAACCCCATCAGCAAAAACAGAATAATACTCATCTTCAACCCCATCAGCATTAACCCAAAAATTCATCTTCAACTTCTTCTTTCAGAACCCAGATGAATCCCCAGAACCCATCCCCGCCCATATTTCGTTTCGTCCAGAACGCACACCCAACACCACCGAGTTTCTGTCCCATGACTCGCCAGAACCCCCAACAACCCAGGAGCCTTTACCCACACACCACAACATGAGAAAGAGAGATGTTAGAGTGGAAAAATCAAAACTTTTCCTTGTCACATGCCAGATGATGTTCTTCCACCTCTCCAAAAAACAGAGAATCAAATCCCCAACATCAAAACCAGAAACCCTACATCTCAGCCTTCAATCACCATTTTCATTCTCAGGACCACTAAAGAACCCAACCACAATCCATAATAAGAAAGAATAGAGATGAGAGGGAACAGAGTTACCCCAATAGCTAAGAGCCACACTCCAATCGACCACCACCGTGGGACTCCGCCGTTTCGCCAGTAAACACCAGGACAACCTTCGCAAGATGACGGAATGGAGTCTCAGGTCCTCAACGACGACGACTCCCCCGGTCACCTACAACGGCCGCTGAGCCCCGGTTCCCCCTTCAACTCGTTCATCGACCCTCCTTCCTTCTTCCTCTATTCTCTCTCTCTTTTCTCCTCCCACAGCCACCGCCACCGCCACCGCCACCCACCTCCTCCAGATCTCCCATTTCCCTTTTCTCTTCAGATCTCCGGATATCCATGGGCTGGTTCGAAGCTTGCAGCCATGGGCTGACAGGATTCGATGACAATGGCCTTGGATATCGCCATCCACAATGCCGAGGAGGTCGATCCACACCTCAACCTCGTCAAGCGGCCTTCGTCTCCCTCTCGATCTGGATCTCGTTCAGCAGCTATAGGTCGAATCTAGACATTGGGGTCATCAAAGGTAACGCCTTTTCACCTGAGTTGGGGTTGCTGATGCTGAATATGTGGAAGAAGTTCTGAGGTGATATGAATTCTGGAAGAAGAGGCGTGACAGCGGTGGCGGAGTGGACGGTGGCTGAGGAAGGTGGAGAGATCTGGGTTTTTTTTTCAGATCTGTTGATGTTGATGATGATGAACTGGTTCTGAATTCCAGTTTAATAGATCCAATTAACTTAATTAAAATTATCACAAGTTAATTATTGTAATTAATAAATATGTATTTTTATTTATTTTTTTAAAAACCGGAAAAACCTGCTAGTGCATGTCAAAAGGGCAATGTGTAACCTTACACAAGCTTTCAATTGTGTACCGTAAATTCCTCCGAAAAGTTGTGCTGGCAAAAAACAGAAACAGGGGAGAAACTGGGCAATCCTCAAGCCACGCAACAACACCAAAAATAAAACAATCTGCTCCACCGCCTACACAAGCCACACACGTTCACACCAAGATGGAAATCAAAGCCAGCTACCAATTTTACCATATGCAACCACCAAGGATGTAACACCCCGATTTCGGTGGCGTCACTTTAGTAACCAAAAAGAAACTTAAAGCGGAAAACGTGAATTTTTTTTTTCGATAATGATATTAGAGACTAAAGGAAATGAAACTCAACAACTAAAGATAACAGAACTAATGTACAATAATAATTACAGCCCCCGCTGTAAGTAGCAACCTCGTCACGAGTAACCTCCAGTGACGGAAAGTAGAAAAGTGTAACGCCCGTAGGCAAAATGTACAATCCCAAAAAGGATAGGTCAAGTGTCAGCAACACAAGCCCTCAAAATAAGAATAAGTCAGAGCTATGACACTAACCCCCAACCTTAGTAGACTCTAAACACCCATCCCTAAACTTCCATCGTCGACCCTCATCTGGTCATGCATTCAGTCCGGGTCCACGTCGAAGGCTCAGTAGTAGTCATGTCGCTCCGGGTCTTCCCCGTACGACGAAGCACCACGAAACAATCCGTCAACGGCATCTGACAAAAAGGGCATACATAGCCCCCCAAACACAGGTAGCACGTGCAAGGGTCAACTTACGGATTATAGTATAGAGAATACAAGACAACAGGTAAAGTATAAGGGGTATATATATATATGTTGTATATATACATATAAGTTCTGCATTGTCTACCCTAAGGTTTAAACATAGCATGTTATCAATTCTCTAGTACAATTCAATCATCAAAGCCCGTAACGATATTTATCAACATCTACTCATCAAAACACATAACGAATATAATTAGAGTGCATGATATGTCAATGCATCGTCAATCTCGACAGTTCCGGAAGAAGTAGGCTGGGCACGATCGAGTCGGTCCTAACACTGGCATTGTGTCGACCCTAACCCCCGAGTGTCACTTACAACCTTGACATAGCCAGATCAGTCCTAACCCTGCGGGTCGACTTTTCCCTCCGCTATGCCCGACAATCAACAGGTCGATCCTAACCTCACGGTCGATCATATCCCCCGTCGATGTCCGAATTACCCGAAGGTGTAAACTGTTCCCGAAGGCATTAACTGTACCCGAAGGCATAAACTGTACCCGAAGGTATAAACATTATCTCATGATGATCTCCAAATCATCCGACTCATCTCCATCCGATGGTCAAAACTGCTCAACGAACAAGAGTATCGACATACTCGGAAACTACTCGTTTCCCGGCTTATCTCTCGGATAGCCCAATAACACAACTGCTCCCAGAGCACCAGAGTACCAACATACTCAAACCTTATCAATATCTCAACACTTGGATCCGACGACACTTCTCGTTTTTCCAAAAACTAAGATTTGACCCCTAAGCTTTCCTTCGAGATTATTATCATCATTAAAAGATTTCAAGGTTGTTTAATGTATTATGAGTTTTCCTTACAAAATAGTTTCCACTTTTGTCATATCGCAAATCTTATAAGTTCTCGGGATCTACTAATCCCAAATGACTCCTGAGAATGCCTCGATCCATGAAAAACCATAACAAGGCCCGAATCTCATTCGTCCTATCAAGCTTCCTCAACACTCTCAAAATAAAATCGGCATGACCTGCCCGCTATTCTCACTCCTCAGAATCTCAGATTTCATTGCAAAAGCATAATTAACTCAGCACAATCAACCAGCACGTCATATATCAACATATTATGCAATAACCACGTAGCACTTAGCATATAAAGCATGCACCACACATCCTAAATTACCCACTTAGCACTTAACATGAAATTCACTCTCAAAAACATTCAGTAGATGAATCATCTACATTGTCAGCCGAAGCCTCAGAAAACATTTTTCCAATCAAAACACAAACAAGTGCATAAACAGTAAATCAATGTCGAAAGCATCGACACCTAAAGCATTAGCTAGTAAGGTAAGTTGCCCTTACCTATAGTTATTCCAGCGTTCTCCTCAAACGTTCCTTCACAATGAGCTCCTTGATCTTCAGGAAATTCTTCAAAAGAACCTTTAGAGTAAAACCACAGAATTCCATCAAAGACTATCAGAAACTCAGTAATCAATACTCACTAAGGTTACACGAAGTAGTATATACTCCGAGGTACGATAATCTAGCGCGAAAGGACAAGTTTTTGAAAAGGAAATTTTCCTCCTCCTCCTCTATAGCTCTCGGCCACTATTCACAAATAGGTGGGTCGATTTTTCTTCGATCAAACTTGGTTCCTATGCTATCATTAGCCGTAACTAAGGGTATTCTAAACTCGGAAAAATTATCGGATCAAAAACTGTCGCAGGGGTATTTTGGTCAATATTTTCAGCTCAGAAATTCAAAACTGAAATTTCGAAAAGCAAATTGGATGGGGACGTCACCAACGACGTTTATGACAACTAATCCTACTAGCACTAAGCTAAGGCGATAGTTTTCAGCCCAAAGGTTGAGACTTTGCTTAAAAATGGGTATTTCAAGCCGAAATTGATTCCGGCGGAAATCCGGCGACATAACGGAAAAACTAATCCGACAGAAGTGATCTTGGGAACGTAAGGAAGATGCTTAGAATAAAAAATGAAGTATTCAGGATAGTTTTGCAAAAACCTCAAAACTATGAGCACAGAAAGACATAGAGAAAAGCTATAGAAAAAGCGATCAGAGGTAAGAATTAGCGACTATACCTCGACACCTTGAAGTAGCAACTGATTAATCGACGATCAAGCAAGAAATGAACAAAATCTTCTTCTCCTCCTCTCCTCTCAAACTCGCGGCCTCCTTGGGAAGAAATGGGTAAGTTTTGTGATATTTTCTCATTTCTTGGCTATATATAGAGGTTGGCAAAAACGCGGTAAAATGAAAGTTTCGCGAATCTGATTTTTCCGGCTTCATTCTCCGTGAATTCTAGGATAGGTTTTGGCGACATAAATCCAAAACTCAAAAGAGGTTTCTTTGTATTTTTGGTAACTAATGCAAAGTCGGTGTAAAACTATTTTACCCGATAAGTTGCTTTTTGCATCGGATGTCGGAATAGAAAACTTCCTTCTGAAGAAAGATTGAAATCATCAAGAGAAATGGGTGTACGCGTGTGGAATCTTCATTTGATGTTCCAAATAGGAAAAGTCTTCATTGTCGGGTGATTCTAGGGTTTTGAAATACCAGGGTTTCGGTTTCGGCAAACTTCCGATGATTGGAATCGGACGTTCGTAGATCCTAGAGTTTCGCCTCGAAACGATTGTTATATATGGAAAAAGAGAAGTTCTAACACTTCTCTGAAGATTTTTGGAATAAATTCCTACAGTGTTCCAAGGGTGGAACATAGTCTTTTCCTAAGGTTCTTGTCCTAGGTTTTAGCGAATCGATCGTGCTATACCTTTTATCGATCCTGGTACAATCCTTAGACTTTTCCTGAACTTTCTCCTTCATAAATTTATTTCATTTGGTAAACTCTAGTTCAGGTTTCCCGTCACGATACATCAACCCTAAGCGTAAATGGAAATCTCTTCCACTTATTCTAAGTTTAAAAACTTGGGTCTTACAAAGGAGCCACTAAGGACCACGTCTCTTTGCTACTACTAAATCCCTCCAACCCCCAAACAATATTTTGAATTAGTGAACCATTCATTTTGAAATCCTTCTTTTTCTTTTTGCTCTTTAGCCATTTCCATGAGCGGAATTTAATTAGCTCCACCACCTTTTCCATGCTTGTTGTCCCTGAATTGAAGCATACATAGTTCCTAAGCAACCATATGGACCAAAGACAGGCGATCCAAATTGTCCACTTGTTTACATCAAATTTTGGTAAAACAAATAAGAGAATCTAAAGATCAATCTGGGATTGGATTCGAGTCCTCTTGTGTTCTTTTAATAAAAAGTTTGATGCAATTTATCAAATTAAGAATTAACCATTGATAGTAAACAAATCAAAGAAAGGAAACAAAATAAATTCGACTGAAATGAATAAAAGATATGAACTGTAATCTTTATTGAAAAGTACTAAATAAAACATTAAAGCTTCACAAAGATTCATACTCTTTTCATCTATTATTGCTTGTAGTTTGCATTGTTCGACTGGAAGCTTTTTAAGAGTTTAGAGTAAAATGGATTGTGAACCCCGATTACAACATCAAATTTTCTATTTTAGACCTACAAATAAACTGTCTTCTAACGATCGGATGATATTCATGTTACAAGTGTCCCTTGATTGCTTGCTTACTCTACACGTGTTCTTTAAATTTTACCCTTGAATAACTGACTTCTAGTCCAGTCGAACATCAAAGCTTATCCTATTCGAGTTACGAAGCTTTCAACCTAAACCATTGTTTTTGAAAATTAAAAGATAATATTATTGAAGAAGCAGCAGCCAGGGAACTAGGGAGAGCCCAAAAAGCAAAAAAAAAAAACTAACAGGAAGACAGAAAAAAGAAAACAGCAGCACACAAAGATAAAGAACCTTTACTCCACACTTGGCAAATTTCCACTTCTATTAATCCATAATTCGACCTCTTTGGAACTTGGAAGTAAAAGTCGAAACCATCAAAATATGAAGCCAACACCACCACCCACCCTTTGAGCTTGTAACTAGGCTCGTGCTGTACGAAGCTGGATTTAGGGTCCTCATGTATAACGACGTGGATGCCAAGCCAATTGTAGCAGCTCATCCAAATCCCCCACGTAAATCTCTTTTTGAGGTTTCCTTTAGTCTGTCTAACAAAGCCTTCCAGGAAAAGGCAAGGATATTGGAAGGTGCAACTAGAGCCCAAACCTTTTTGAAGATGTCATTCTCCTCCAAAGTGCCTTGCACAATCTGGGTTTCATGCATGTGATTTCACTATTTCAGTCTCTTGTGAATTATATTTGTTATTTATAATTTAAACTTATGTATATTTACTATATTAATTTGTTTTTTTATGATAGATTGTTTAGTGTCAATTGAACATCAAAATATAGCGTTGGCTAATAAAGATTTTTTAATATAAAAGTAGCTCGATTCAAATGACATAACTTCAACTAGGCCTGACCTAAAGTCCATAAAGGCTACCTCTACTTCATTTTGAACCTAGTGTCGGATAAATCGACGCTTATTTTGAAGGAAAAGGGGCTCTTTAACCTCCTCCCGACCACTCTCACATTTTGGAACCCAAAACCTCATTTTCCCTTTTGTCTTCAACCTCCTCGTCCGCCTCGAAGCTCCGTCTAACCGTCGCTTCCATACGTCAACACCCTTCTCCCCCCGAGTCTCCTCAGTGAACACTCATCACTTAACACACTAGGCACCGCCCACGCCCACAATATCGCCATGCGTCTCACCTTCTCCATTAAGCCATACGTAAATTTTTATTTGATAGGCAAATGTTAGTTGTTAGTAATATTAGTAATTTAGTCTCTTCTTAGGGTTCGAACCCTAAATCCTTCACGGCTTCACCCTTTATCCCACCCAACCCAACCCTTATATCCCTTAACTTTTATCACTTGAGCTAAACTAGTACTATTATTTAAACTGTGCTCTAATGTAAACTATTGACTTTGAAATTGTAAGGTTCCTGATTTATTAACAACTAGAATTATAGTGGAACGAGTAGAAACCAAACATTTAGATACTAAATTTCAGAGGTAGAACTAAAGTAATAACCTTCATCATTTGGCATAATTGATTGATGACAAATGACAATGAACATGTTTGTCAAATAGTTTGTTCCTCTGGCAAAAATAACACCACCATATTTTAATGTTTACTGCACAACATAACTATAAGAAAAGAAAGTAGAAATAAAAGAAATTAATAAAAGAGAAAAATCTTTCGACAATTAAGCTTCATTTTCGACAAGGGAACATAAAATTGGAGATGATGAATTGATGATGTGAATCCTCATTATGTAAACCTCAGGGTGAATGCACTTTTGTCTATCCAATTTTCATGCGTTTGTCAACATAAATCCGAAGCCTATCAGTACGGTAATCAAAGGTAACAAGGGATCCTTCCGAGATGACTTGAACTTTTTATGTTCTTCAATTATGGCCTGCTAGTGCTACCTACACAAAATGCCATGCCTCAAGTTATACACAACTCCTAGTTAGAGACATTATTCTATAATTGCATCTTATGGATATCACTATTGTGCATAGATTTATATAGCTCTTATACATTTGAAGATATTCTTGCCTTTGCAATCAGACATCTTTGCCGTTTTCTTTGTTGGTGACCATATTGGTTGTCCGGTAAGGTCAAGGGTTTCCATTTTTATGCTTATGAATGGCTTTCTCCGTTGAAGTAACAATTGTGTTAAAGAGTTTATAAGTGGAAGGACCCACTCACCCATTGCCTTAAGGTTTTGTGGTGAATGTATGTGAATGATGTCCAAGACCACTTATGTTCTTAACCTCTTAACCCAATGTGTGGATGGTAAACTCTCAACCTCCTCATGAGCTGTAAGACTATGAAGAATCTAGCGTTCCGCTGCGCCTCTCCAACAGTGGTACCGGAGCTCACTTGCCAAACGGCCCATGATCCAAAAAAAAAGTTGGAAAAAAAAAAGAAAAAAGAAAAAATATATCAACGAAAAAAAAAAAGGAAAAAGCCATGGGTCCATGAGACTCAGGTTCGCAGAAGGAGCACAAGCCAAAAAAAAAAAACGACAGCCTCTGAGGTTCCCGCTTGAGTACAAGCCTAGACAGAGCAAGTCCAACAAGACGAATCCAGTTGAACTTGAGAGGGAGTGTTGAAAATATACAAATGCAGTCCCAGATTGTTAAGATGAAGACTAAATGAATGGAATATAAGCTGGAGAGTTGCAATCTCAATTTTCTTAAGGTTTTTGGGTAAAGCTTCTACTCTAGCGTCACAAGTCCACTTTCCCTCATCCAGGCCTGCACGCATCCAGACCCAACAGTGGTATCAGAGCTTTGGTTCAAGTGAACCTGTGACAAAGAAAGAGTCGATGGTGCAACCATGGTCAACGACAAGTGCAGTCGATGGTGTGCAATGACCGAGTGAAAGGTCAATGGCGAGTGAAGTCAATGATGCAACCATGAAATGACAATGGTGTGACGATCTAAGTGAAAGGTCGATGGCGAGTGATGTCAATGATGCAACCATGATGTGACGACTCCTTGTATCGTTAAACCATCCTGAAGTTGTGGAGATTAGAAGGCAGTGAGCCCCGTTGGTGTTGAGTTACAACGGCGATACAAGAATGTACGAAGTGAAGTGCTCAAATGGAGTAAAAAAAAAAGGAATAAAAATTCCAAGAAAAAAAGGAAAAAATCTCATGAAAAAAGAGAGTAAAAAATGGATTCACAATTGAAGGGGAGTGTTGAAGTAACAATTGTGTTAAAGAGTTTATAAGTGGAACGACCCACTCACCCATTGCCTTAAGGTTTTGTGGTGAATGTATGTGGATGATGTCCAAGACCACTTATGCTCTTAACCTCTTAACCCAATGTGTGGATGGTAAACTCTCAACCCCCTCATGAGCCGTAAGACTGTGAAGAGTCTAGCGTTCCGCTGCGCCATTCCAACACTCTCAACCTTCTTCGTGTCTCAAGACCCTTAGGTATTTTACTGCAATATAATTGTTGTTGTGGTGGGTGGTTGGGTGGGGTATTTGGATACTTGTTGTTCGATTGCTATTGTTGTGGTTTTCTTGGCTTGGCTTGGGTGGTGACTATGCGGATGTGGAAGGGACTGTTTTGCAGCTACTGTGGGTGAAGGCTGGTGTGTTAAAGGCTTGCTCTCTAGCATATATAGGCCTCTATTGCTATGTTTATTTTATTTTTCTTTCACCCTTTCTCCCCTGTTTTTTTTTTCTTCTCATATCCCCTTGTTTCCCTGTGATGCTTAAATCTTGATTCCTGTACTGTTACTTGAAGGGTCGCACCCCTTGTGCCTTCATTTATATATTTGTTATGGCTTATAAAAAAAATACATATGTTGGAGGGTATTTTATTGTGTTTTTTTGTTGTTGTCATAGAGCATGGATTAATAAAAGTAAAACAGTACATTTTGATTTTTGACTTTTTTATTTTTCATGACAAATTGACAATCGGAATGACAAGCCTTGCACTTCAATTTTCCTTTCTTTTATTTAAAAAATATAAAAAGAAAGTACCAATGAGAAATTAAAGAATGTGTAGCAATGAAATAATATATAGGGATGAAAATAAGCCA
Source organism: Lotus japonicus (assembly GCF_012489685.1). Taxonomy (NCBI): domain Eukaryota; kingdom Viridiplantae; phylum Streptophyta; class Magnoliopsida; order Fabales; family Fabaceae; genus Lotus; species Lotus japonicus. Next base: position 47,462,732 of record NC_080045.1, on the reverse strand, counting down.
CACTGTTTAGAGAGGTCTATGACCTAAATTACATCAAGCTCAAATCAAACTGATAAATAGACAAGGCTAAGGCTTCTTTAAAAACTTATTTAATTAAAAAAGTTAGGCATAAATCGTATAGAAAGTCCCCGAGTGATAGTTAAAATAGTAAAAAATATGGGACATATGAATTGAGTAATTGCCTATCAAAAAAAATATGAATTGGGTAATAGAGGTCCAGAGATCAATTCTTAGCAAGTGCAATTTATTTTTCCGATGTAAAAAAAAAATTGTACAAAAAGTCTTTAAGTCTAACAAGGCAATCAGTTTAACTAAATACAATCAATAAAATATTAATTTATTTTTATTTTTATTGCTACGCTAGATTTTATTATATAAAATTATATATTTATTGACTTCTTTATATATTTTAAACATGTTGATGTATAGTAATAAGAAAAAGAAAAATTGAGCTAAGCTAAATTAATAAAGGAGAAGTTGCAATCACCTCTCTTAGGTTTATCATTATTATACCGACTTCCCATTTGTTTTACAGAATACTTTGACTTTCACTCCTTCATATATCGTTTAAAATATTAGAACAGTAGTGAATGTTATAATGATAAATTTTAGGGGAGGTCAATGCAATAATTATAAACCTCAGTGAGGCAAGTGCAATGTTTGCAATAAAATAAACGTGGTTAGTGTCTTATTGAATAATAGAGGGGAGGTCAGCGCAATAATGATAAATCTTAAGGGAGATCAGTGTAATTTTCCATTAATAAATAAACAATGCTTAAGTTTTTTAAAAGTCTATTTAATTAGTTAAAAAAGATTAGGCTTAAACCATTCAAAAAATCTTGAAAGCCTAACAATATAGCCTATTTAGATAAATATATGATTAATATAAATATATTTTATCGTTGTTGTTTTTTTTTTTTTTGATGGAAAGTACTTTTTCATTAGATTGAAACAGAAAATACATCAGCTAAAATAGCGGAGTTGAGAAAGTATGGAAACTCAGACCACCAACAACGATTCTGATAGTCTGAGGCCTTAGCTGCTAGAGCATGAGCTACTCTATTCCCTTCCCTCTTAGTATGAATAATACTGAAAGATGTAAATTGAACCGCAAGATCTCTACAATCTTGAATAACAGGTTCTAAATTAGCAACAGATTTGCTACCTATAAAACATGAAATAACCGCTGCTGAATCGGTTTCCACAATGATAGAGTCCATGTCAATTCTCAGAGCCTCCGCCAGCGCCCAACGCACACCGACCGCCTCAGCCATTAACGGGCTCAACCGGTACGTAGAAAAGCTCGTTGCTGCGAAGAAACATTCACCTTCATGATCCAGAATAACCAAGCCATACCCTTGACCATTTTCCCCTGTCCACCCTGCATCAACGTTGAGCTTAAAGCATCCTGGTGCTGGTCGTTTCCAGTTAGGTTGTTCATGTGTGTTCTCCTCATCCTGCAATGCATCACTTGATTCGTGCTGTTCTTGAGCCGCTAGCCAATCATTCAGCACCCCAAAGGCCATACTGATGGAGGCTTCTATACTAGGACTTGCATTCTTGAACAAGACTTCATTTCTTTGTTTCCACACTGCCCAAAGAAGCATAACAATTACCTGTACCAGACCTGGCTCCGCACTGGATATTAAGCTCTCCAACCATGGTTGCAGTGCATCAATCGTATCAGACCTTAAGGACACTGGTGCGGCAAACCACAAGCGCTGTGACCACTCACACTGGAGGAAAATATGTTCCAAACTCTCTAGTACCACTGACTGACATAGGGGACACAGCGGTGCTACAAAAACACCTCGTCTAGAGAGGCTTTGTCCACACGGCAGGGAATTGGTTAACACACGAAAGACAAAATGGCGAATTTTATTTGGCACTCTCAATCTCCAAACCTTGCTCCATGAATACGAACATGATGAGCCCACCATTGTCTCCATTTTCTCCTCCTGCAGCTGCCTATACATGGAGTTTACCGTATAAACTCCCTCCTCTCGCCATCTCCATACAATTTTATCCTTCATGGGTGACCAGCTCAATGGGATAGATAAAATCGTTGTTGTTACTTATAATCTACTACTTCTTATTCTTCCACCACGGTAGCTAAAAGACATCCTATTGCGTTTTGACACGTGTCCAGCCTTCTTTTAATTATTTTTTTCCAACTTTGCAGGGCCCATACGACGTCGTTTCTGAATTTAGGTTTGGTTCTCCTCATCTGCCATGAACGATTTTCTTTTGCGTGTAACCTTTCCCTTTCTACCTGCTCCTCCTGCTCCGCCGAACCATCCATCACCTCTTGATTTCTCTTCCACAACCGTCCTTTTCTCCACATCAAACCGAAACTCTAGCACTGATTCTGTGTTTTCGTTCCTATTTCTACCCACTTCTCACCAATCCATCGATTCTGTCTTCTCCGATTGATCTGGCTTTACTTTCGGCCGCCGGTGCACTGTTACGCCGATTCGGTGGCTCCATTCATGGTCCAACACCTCCATCGATCTACTGTTGCTTGCTCATCCTTCTCTCATTTCATTACAGTTCCAAGGAGTAAATCACGGCTAGACTATCTTTAAGCCAGTACCTTCGTACCTTCATTCATCTGTATTTCTATTCCCTTCATTTTTTTTGTGCTAATTTGCATTTTGTAATACTCATTTTATAGATTCAAGTACCTACCACTGATAGAGTTGTAGGTCTGCCAGAAAATCTGTTCAATTTTGCTATAAATACCCCATGTTGTGAACCCCTCATTCATCTGCTTTCCCATATCCCATTTGCCCTTCTCTTAAATCATCCCTTATTTCCACTGATTTCCCCAATGTCTGCACCTTTCAATTCAATTCGAAGCTTATCCAGAACTTTTTACTTATCGCATTGTATTGTTAGTATTGGGTATTATTCTGAAGCATTGTATTGTTAATGAAACTGTAATGAAATCTCGAATATTATATTGTATTGTATTGTTAAGAATTGTATTGTTAATATTAGGGAAAAGGAGAGAAGCATTGAAGATCTGAGCAAAGGTTATTATGAAGTGGGAGATGTTTGCTAATGGTGAACTTACTAAACCATATGCCTTGCAATCTCACTGGCTTTCCACTATATAGTGTTCTATTTACATTCTAGCATAATTGTTTATGTAAAAGTTGTTATTTGATTTGGTCCTTTTACTTTTAACCTTTCCAACTAAGTAATTTTACAGCACAAAAGTAATCGCTAGACTAAAGATTGATTTTTAATGTCTATGTTTGCTTCTTGGTGTCAAACCTTAGTTAGTGATAGTTTCTTTCATTGCTTGGACAAAGGTTCTTGAATTTTGAAGCACACATTTCCTGATTCTGTTTATTATTCGACAGTTTTATTTATTCAGGTATATGGTTATTATTAAATGAATTGAGGCTTTATATTTCATATGTAGTGTTGGACATTTTTGCTCCTCTTCAAAGTGTCAATAACACAACCATAGAAATACCTATGCTTCAACTTGGAGTGGATGAAAGCTATAACTTGCTGATTTCTAAAGCCAAGGAGGGTTCTGTTGCTGGGGAAGTCACAATTGAGGTAGGTTCCTCTCTGATTGCAACTTGTGAATTCAACTTTTCTTTTCTGGTGTTACTGGATTCAAATATTCACTGATTCTTCTGCATTTCTTTTTTCTGCTTAATTTTATATTTTGGAATTAAAGTTGATTGTTAGAATTTAGAACCTCTTGAGTCTCCATCACCAACGGAATGTGCAAATTACAAGTTACTAGAACCTTTGGAAACTTTTCATGTGGAAAAGTTGTATGACTCTCCCATTTGTAGAAAGTAGAAGTTAAAGTGCATTGCATCACCCTGCTTTTCTAACTGCAAAAAGGTTGAATTGAAGGTGGTTTTTGTTTTTATTTCTTCTTTTTTAAGAGCTTTCCTACTTTCCCTTACTAGGAAAGTGTGATCCAACACTAGCCTAATATTTCTATGATTACAGTATAGAAATATTATATATCAGTTATATTAGCATCAATAATTACTCAAGTGTATTTTAGGTTTTTTTTTCTCCATAAGATTGGCAAGTCTGTAATCAACTCTGTCATTGTATAGGAGCTAAGATGTCAGCAATTTACTAAAATGTATCTCCTTCTTATACTTTTGCACTGTGGCTTGACAATTTACTAAGGAAGCCACTAATCAAGAAGTTTATGTATAAGCCTAACTTCAATGCATGATTTATTGAGTCAGTTTACTGGAACATAGAAGGACTTTGCAGAACTTTTCAGCCAAAACAGTGTTGAAGGCTATCAAGATAGGCTATCATGTTTTCAGCTTATTTATGTTTTCATGTTTTTTCGAGTTTAATTATTTTAAATTTGATTGGGTAGGACAAGTATCTCTTATGCTTCGTGCCCTATGATATGAAATGATTTGATATCTCTCTTCAAAGTTCAAACCCAGCTGTGATTATTTTTTATTTTGTTATTATGCTTTAGTGGTTTAATGTGTAGGATACTTTATTTCTGAAAAGAAAGAAAGAAACAAGAATGTAAAAATCAGCACAGATTAATATTTAATAAAGATAATTAGAAGGCAAAGTCTAACATGATATTAAAGGCTCTATGAAAACCCACTAAATAAAATCTGCAAGGACTTACTATGTTCTTTAGAGGTCCTTTGGTGGATATAAAATGTGTGTCAATTGTTATCATGGTACTTTTTTTATTATTGTATTACTTTAAAAACAATGTCTTTTTGTTCAAGTTAATTTTAAATAAACAATGTAATTTATAAGTAGTTTAGCTATATAAGTACTGATTAGTTTTCTTTGAACAATGTAATTTTCTAATGTTTTTTTAATATATTTCCCTGGATTTCAGATTTCTATACCATTGATGGTTCATTTGTTAATTTAGTGTCATTAAGTTACACTTTCAATTGTATTTGGCATTTTGATGTTGAGGTTCTGATCAAATCACTAAAAGTTATGATTTTAAAACTGAAAGCTAAAAGATGTGGCTTTATAGAATGCCTAATGATGAAGGGAACATGTATAGGTTGCAAGATAAGCTTTTTAGCAACTGTGTAAGCCTAAGTACTTACCTTTTACAGGGTTGTTAGGCTTAAGGAGCAGAAGATCCAGGTCAAGAATTACTGATGTAATGTAACATTGAAAAGAAATTTATGACATGGATGCTATTTTGCTGGTAGCAGGTTGGTGGCAGTTTGTGGTGTTGTGGTGAGTGAAGGTTGTAGATAAAGCATGAAAGTTGGTTAAGCATGAAATCTTCTTTTATCTATAACTTATCTTGAACTCATTGAAAAATTCTTTTATTCATCTTTTTACAGCTCTCCCTGATTATTATACCTATGATGAAACTACAGATGCAAATTCAAGTTCTCATCAGAAAATGAAACATGTAACTAAAGCAAACATATATCAATAAGGTTATCATGTCTGATCGAGTGCATTTCTATGAAATCCAACCCTCTCTTATTTTCACTTGATCTGGATAGCAATATTTTTTGTTTTAACTTCAAATTATTTTCCAAATAGTATGAATAAGATTGTCATTCACCTAAAATGACTTTGCTTTTCAAGGGTTGGATATAAGAACCAACATGTGCAGAAGACACTATGTGAACCTGTTGTTAATTTTATGGTTACTGTCAAGGGATATTTAGGCGGAAACATTTTATCTTTTCATCATTGGTGTGTGGTAAATGTGTGTATTTCAAACTATTTGTTAACATTCGCATTTCTTATGTGATTTTCTAACTCATGGAAGTGATATCCCTGTGGTTTTAATTGCTATTTGGTACAGAATTTAAAGGGAGCATATATCTAAAGGAAAGAAAAGGGTGCATATATCTTGATGATGGTCAACCTTCGATGATGACGCTTCTTGTCATCTACTTAGTTTGATAACAGTCAACCAGTGACATTGGGAGTTTGTTAATGTTCTTCATATTTTAAGTAGTTGACTAGCTTTTGAAAACTATAATTAGTTTAGTTTGAGATTACAGTTGGATCTCTTTCTTGATATTTTGTAAATATATTTGAATGTTATTTGTGAGTACTATGGTCATGATCATGCATAGGACATGACTTTTTTTTTGAGAATTTAGAATGTCAGGTTCTAGCAGAATAGTTACATGGGTTCATTAGCAATATTCAGGAAATGCACATGCATTCAGTAGCAACATTGGAGGTGTGAATATAATGTTATCATCTGTTCCCTTTTATGATCCCTTTCATATATGAGTATTTCACTTAACACCGTAAAATAATTTCTGAAGCAAAACCTCTGTTTTGTATGGTATAGAAAAGCATTATGGATGAGTCTGGCTGTTTGGGTTACTGAATCATTGTGTAAACCAAACTTGCCACAAGAAGAATGTATAATGAAACTAGAGATGAGTTTTCTGTTCAAAAAAGAAAACAGAATAAAATATACAGTGAAATAATACGTACTTAGGACAAACACATTGAGAAATGATGAAAGCTCATCTAGATGGATACTTTAGACTACACCACTACTTATTTAAATAACTTCAAAATAAGTTCCAAAGACGCAGATTCAAATGTCCATACTGACCATACCTTAAGCAATATAATCAAAGGTTTTACATGAAACCACTATTGTAGAACATGGTGAATCTAAGAGTGTTATTAAGTAAATATCTTATATTAGAGCTAAAGACGAGAAAATATCTTATATAAGAGATATTCCCGTGCATATTAAGAGTGGTTGATTCTCAACACTATATATATTATTTTCAAAATATAATAAGAGATATTCCTATTTTTTTGTAGTGAATTTAGAAAAAATTCAAATATATGGATAATATATTATTCTCTGAATTTATGATTCAAAACTGTGAACAATCAAATGAGACAAGGACCATGCATCGCACGGGTAACGAGATAATTTTCCAGTGTTCGTATAAATATTTTTCTTATAGTTTCAAATATCTCCCTTATAAACTAATATGTTCTTATGTGTGCACCGTCAGTGTGAACTTTGTTTACACAGTCACCCAGTTGAATTCCGCCACAACAGCAAATATATTTTTGTCTTAATTAAAATTTAATGTGAAAATTATTATTGCGCATATGTGGCATGTTGTGATTGGTTGTCAGTGTAAAATTGTTTTACACTGACAGTGCATATCAGTTAAACTCAAACATTTAAACATAAACATAAGATAATAACGATATATAAGTTTTTGACTAATTAAACGTGTATGTCTTAGTAAATAAATCATTGTATTATTCACATATATCAAATTCTCAATAATTAAAGTTTTTTTTTCTAAATTCAAATATATTAATATATTAATAATAATAGAGAGACTTAACTCGAGAATAGGACAAAGAGGAATACAAAAACAAAAGTCCTCAATCATCCACAAGAATACACAATCACTTAACCATCCCTAAAAGATATAAACAACAAGAACCTCCCTAAACAAAAAGAAAAAAAAAATCAATGGATGCAAAAACGAAGACCTAAGTCTGATCTAAAAGCCAACATCAAGACCATAACATCGCTCAAGGCGGCCGCCACCCCTCCATTTCTTCAGCCAGACCACGGATAGCAGCCTCGTCCCCACCGTCAAACGTACAACCCACAAGCTTACTAAGCATCCACGCCTTCGTGGCCCATGTCCAATAACGACCACGATGAGTGGAGTTGGTAAAAAATTATCCGTGCATCGCACGGACAAACGGGAATAATCCTAGTATCATTATATACTTTATATTTATATTTTTTTATTTTAAATAAATTGATTGATATGAAAGATGTTATGGACCATATAGGCTATTTAAAACGGTTGCTGATGGTATTTAAGTGATGCTTTCAGTTAGTTAGTTAATTGCTGATGTAGTTAGTTTTCATTCAGCTTTTCTTTTTTTAACAATTCATTCAGTTATTTTACTTTCTTGTATATATAACACTTTGAAACTACTTCATTCAATACAATTTTCTGTCATCCATTTCTCTTTTTTTCTACATCGGAAAACTATCATCCATTTCTCTAGTTTCAATAATAATTAACATGCTTTATTAATATCGAAGCAGCTAGATGGCTCTGGTTTGTTTCTCTGGCAAATAGCAACACCACCTATTAATTTATCTAGGCGCACTGCATGCACAACCTAACTAAGAAAATAAACGAAAGAAAAACATCACAAACTTTTGACATTTCTGAAACTTTATTCTTTTCAACAAGATTATAAAATTGGAGATAATCTAAACTCCTTATTTCAACCTCAGGACTTTCTATCCAATTTGTGGAACCTGTTTGACATTTCCAGCTTCGTTGACCCAAACCCAAACTCTATCACATCTGAAGTCAGCGGTAACAGAGGATCCTTCGGGCACGATTTTAGCATTCACAGATTGATTCTCGCTCTCAATTATAGCCTCTGCCCGTGTTCCGGACACTCCAACCAACTCAGGCCATGAACTCTTACCTGCACAATATATAAGTTATTCAACTCGATCGCAACAACATTACATTGACTAGAGATAAAATTAAATAAGTTCATATATAGCTTATAACAACATCACCTCTAAACTAGTAGAGTAGAGTTAGGCATAATCAAATATATATATATATATATATATATATATATATATATATATATATATCTTACACATTTGAGCAAATTCATACCTTTGCAATCAGACATCTTTGAACTTTTCTTTGTTCCTCACAATATGCAACTCTTGTTGATGATAAAGATTTAGATGATGTACATTATATTATGTTATGGGGGTATTTATAGTGATTTTTGGTAGGTAATGGATGGATTAATATAACCGTGAATTTTGACTTTTTTTTATTTGTCATGACTTATTGTAAATGTATCTTGTTAAGACATTGTCAAATTTTATAATATTACGCAATCACATTACTTGTTGGCTGTGGCCGGCATTTTTTATTATTTCTGATAACAATTGGCTCCAATATTGCTTAATTATGGGAAACTTCTAGGACCCGGCCGGATTGAAATTACTGTTTTTCTTTTTCTTATTTCGTTTCATTTTTGTCTACAAGGATTAATACTTAAATAATAATAATAGTAATAATCAATTGAGTTAATGTTAATTTTAGAAAGAGAGAGTAAAAAATAATAGATTTCTAAAAAAGTAAAATAAAAAATAATACACATTGAAGGAGACATAAAATTAAAAGGGATATGTGATTTCACTATTTCAGTCCCTTGTATTTAATTTATAATTTAAACTGATGTAAATTTACTATATTAATTTGTTTTTTTATGAGCCTAACCAATGATTTTTTAGTGTCAATTGATCGTCAAAATTTAGCATCGGCTAATGATAAAGATTTTGTAATAAAAAAGTAGCTCGATTCAAACTACATACGCAAGCTAACGTCGACTAGGCATGATCTAAAGTCCATAAAGGTTGACTTTAATTACTTCATCTGTGACCTAGTGTCGGATGAGATGACGCTTATTTTGAATGAAAAGGGGCTCTTTAACCTCCTCCCCACCACTCACATTTTGGAACCCGAAACCCCATTTTCCCTTTCATCTTCAACCTCCTCCTCCACCTGGCTCTAATCATCGCTTCCGTACGTAAACACCCTTCTCCCATTGTCTCCTGTGTCTCCTCGGTGAACACTCATCACCTAACACACTAGGCGCCGCTCACGCCCATGATGTTGCCATGCGTCTCACCTTCTCCGTTCAGCCATGCGTAAATGCTATAGTACTATTAATTAAACTGTGCTATAATGTAAATTATTGACTTTGAAATTGTAAGGCTGTTGATTTATTAACAACTACAATTATAGTGGAACGAATTGAAACCAAACATTCAGATACTAAATTTCAGAGGTAGAACTAAGGTAAGAACCTTCATCATTTGGCACAATTGATTGATGACAAATGACAATGAACATGTTTTTCAAATAGTTTGTTCCTCTGGCAAAAATAACACCACCATATTTTAATGTTTACTGCGCAACAAAACTGAGAAATAAAAGAAAAAGTGTAAAATCTTTCGACAAGGGAAACATAAAATTGGAGAATATGATGATGAACTCCTCATTATGTAAACCTCAGGGTGAGTGCACTTTCTATCCAATTTTCACGCATTTGACAATTCCATCTTTGTCAACATAAACCCGAACCCTATTAGTTCGGTAATCATGGGTAACACTGGATCCTTCACGGATGACATGAACTTTACAACCTGGTCTACGTCCTTCAATTATAGCCTTTGCCTCTGTTCCTGGCTTTCCAAGCAGCTCAGGCCATGGCCTGCTACCTACACAAAATGCCATGCCTCAAGTTATACACAACTCCTAGCTAAAGACATTCTATAATTGCACTAAGCTAAATTAAAAAGGAGAAATCGTACTCACCTCTCCTCAGATTTATTATTATTACACCGACCTCCCCTTTGTTTTGTAAAATGCATTGACCTCTACTTCTTCATATATCATTTAGAATATTAGAACGGTAGTGAGTGTTATAACTATAAAACTTAGGGGAAGTCAATGCTATAGTGATAAACATCAAGGGAGGTAAGTGCATTGTTCACAATAAAATAAAAGTGGGCAGTGTCTCATTAATATAGGGGAGTTAGTGCAACAATTATAAACCTTAGAGGAGGTCAGTACAATTTGCCCATTAATAAATAAACAATGCCTAAGCCTTTTTTAAAGTCTATTTAATTAAAAAGATTAGGCTTAAACCATTCATAAGTTTTGGAAGCCTAACATGATAGCCTATTTAAATAAATATATGATTCATATAAATATATTTTATCATTGTTGTTGTTACCTTAATTTTTTTTATAATACCTTGATATTATATACTTATTTATATTTTTTATTTTAAATAAATTGATTTATATAATGATTTAAGGAAATTAGTCTATTTATAAATATATTTATGACCTATTTAAATATCTTTACTATGAAATGTGATTTTAAGTAGTCTTTCATACCCTAAATAATTCAACACAATTTAACTTATTTTCACCCATGTCTAAATATAGCTAATTTTTTACTAATCCATTTAAAGAAAGATTTCTTTTAGGATAATTTAAATTATTAGCGTATAAATTTGCTAGCTTATTTATAAATAAGTTTTTGACCGGAAAAAACGCCTATGATAAATTACAGACCAGATATAAAACTAAAAAATTTTAAGTAGGTCAGACCTATTTATGTAATGTCTAATTAACTTGACCAAAAAATTTTTAAGTAGGTCAGACCTATTTATATAATGTCTAACTTGACCCAACCTGTTATCACACCTAATAGGCTAATACTACATTTGTTTATGAAAAGTCCAACTCAAGTATTTCAACTACACGGAACATAAAAAGAATAAGGACGTAAAAATAAACTACACGGAACTTTTAAGGTCAATGTCAGACACAGAAGGACATAGAAATAAACTACACAGAACTTTCAAGGTCAAAGTTAGAGGTAAAAATAGTTTTATCCTAATTTTGACCTTAAAAGTTAAAACTAACATACAAATAAACTGAAGGACATGAAGATAAACTACAGGGAACATCTGCAAGCCTTTTCAATTTCCTGTTCATACTTAATTTAAGTTTCAATTGAGAATCACATAATAATAAAAAATCTAAAACTACTGTGCCCTTCGTTCACAACTTTGATGTCTCGTTCCTTCCTTTTTGCTTTGATATTAAACTAGTACAGTGACCCCTGAATTAGACTCCTGTTTCCAATCAAAAAAATCCAAAACGGTACATGACACAGGTTGAATCCGTTTGCATACAAAAAGCACTAAATAAATTTAATAAGTGTTTTTTAATTTGCATCCAAACAGGTTATGATCTGCACAAGTTATGATCTACCCTTATGTAGGGAGAAAAATTACAAGAATCTATTCTAAGAATTGGAATACCAACAAGAGACATCCTTTGAAAAATAACTTACCTTTCGAATACATTCTTAAAAACTCTTTCAGCGCTGAAGCACGCATTGTCTTTTGCAAATTGAATATTCGATTGAACATTGGTCAAGCTAGTAGTAAGGCGCGTAAGACACAAATAGGGTTTTACCATCTTTAAATAAATCAGAAAATTCAATATTGACCCATCTTAGATATTGGGCCTGTTAGGCCCTAAATATATAGAAGCTCACACATTTATCGGTTGGCCCTAAAAAAAATTTTGTGAGTATATGGTGATTTTTAATAAATGCCAAAATTATTCATATTAACAAATGAGCTCACAAGGAAAAAAATATTATACTTAAAAATAATATAGTTACTTTTTTACAAGGAAGATAAAAGGACTATGATTCGACAAATGTACATCACATAAATGAGAAGTTGAATTGGCACGACCTGAATATATAAGGGAATTTTAAATCTTGAGGGAATGGTATGAGTCGACCCCCTTACTTCCGATAAGTGTAAACCAAACATTATTATTTTGAATTACCATGATTGATTGTAATGTCATCTTTAGATCTTAGTTATTGAGTGAAAAACTATGTCCTTAGAACCAACTAGGACAAACCAACAAAATTAGGCGGAAGAGAAGATATCTATGAAAGGGTACATAGCCATGCCATGACTATAGCTACTTTAGGAAATTCCTAACACGGTTAACGAGGGATTATTATGAGCAACAAAACTCTCCATATCAAATACTTAACAGAGTTACATTCATAAAGACTTAAATCTAAGACTTCAATTTAAACTGAAACTTCGTGTCATTTGGTTTTGATTTAATAAAAAAATAAGATCTAAATTGTATAGTTATTCATATTATATAATGCTAATATAACATATTATGCTAAATGATGGCTTTTGTACCAAAAATATGATGATACTTTTGTACCAAAAACATGGACAGCATTACATTATCCCTTGAACCAACCCAAACAAGCTGTGTAAAACAAAGATTTGCATGGCTCTATATGATTATGGGGGCACTAAATATGTGACACATGTTCATCTTAGTTAACTAATTTTTGTAAAGATGACAAATCCAAGTTAGAAATCAACTCTTAGTTGGTGAAGATAATATGTCATGTGAGTCTAGTAGTTCTCTTTCGCCCAGAAGGCTTCCTTGCTCTAATAACATCCTTTGAAGAACTAGTAATATCCTTTTCAGATTCTTCATCGCTTTTGTCAAAATCACTGTCCCCATCAAAACTCTCTGTTTTGTCTGTGTCTTCTTCCTCTTGTGGAGGAGATTTCTCAGCTTTATCTTGTTTTGAAAGCTGATCTCGAAGCTCTCTTAGTTTTGATTTCTTAGAATTTAAGACCCCCAGAAACTAAAACAAAACAAATTCAGGGTCAGTTTGATGATTGGAACTTCAAAACAACAAAGCAGAAAGAAATATGCAAGATTCGTAATAGTAGTAAAGGAAGAATAATGAAAAACTATAACAAATACTAATCTTACCAGTAAAGTTAGCCTCAATAAGCAGATAATAATGAAAGAAATGTCCTCCTACATTTTTCAATCTTTCAATTATTCATGTATGTTCCCATTCATGACTTTTCAAACACACTAAAGTGCAGTAGTCATCAGTAGTAGTTTGTGTTCGGTTGAGCTTATGCTCAAAATCTGCAGCATAGTAGAAGAAAGCTACAAGTTTTTGTTTGCAATTGATAGAGATTAAGAACTGAATGGTATTTTTACGATATTTCTTTTATGAAATCAGAATAACAGTGAGGCAACAGAGTAAACAAAGGAAAGGGAAAACAGAAAATACACAAGAGAATATCCTCTCTTGCTCAAGACCAAGCCCAAGCCGTCAATAGTTTTCTTGCATGCTACTTTCACAACCTGTCTCAAATCCTTATGTCAATTTGTCCCATTGTTGTGTCCTAGTTCTAAACTTTTGCTAAGCCTTCATAACCCTTGGCGGCTTTTGTCTCATTCAAGAAGCATTCTGACCCCAACTATCCTAGAGAATAGTTTGATCCCATCCCGAATATCCCAAAAGAGCAATCTGGTCCCCACTATCCTAATGAAGCATTCTAGCCCCAGCTATCCAAGAAAAGTCATTCAGCCATGGCTATCAAAGAGAAGTGTTTTGGATCCAACTATTCCGGAGACGCATCCTAGCCCCAACTATCCTAGAAGCAGTTTGGCCCTGCCTTTTGTGTTAGCTGTGTTTAAGCCTCGGATTTTGGCCCCATTGCAGTCTCCCCTTGACCATAAATCATCAAAATCTTGAACATGTCAAACAGAACATGTATTGCCATAAACTTGTGAATTAGGAAGTCAAAGTACAGTGAAGAATCGGTCCAATATTGGGAAATTATGAATTAGTTCAATGAATTAGGCCCCATTTGGGAGAGCTTATTTGAGCTTATCTGATAACATAAGCGTTTGTGTCAGTGTTTGGGAGAGCTTATGCAAACAGGTTATGGGCCATAAGCTGTTTTGAGCTTATTTTCATAAGCTACTCAGGATAGCTTATGAAAAAGAGCTTAGGCTTATATATAGCTTATTTTCAATTTATTTCAATACATTTTAAAATAGCTTATGAATAAGAACTTATGTCATAAGCGCTTACGGTTGCTTATAATCATAAGCGCTTAATTAAGTTGTTTTCCCAAACGGGGCCTTAATTGGTTCAGCAGTTTTCCAAGACCAACCTGTCTTCTTAAGTGACAAAGAACGTTAGGAAACCATGAAGGCCAAGACATCCAATGAACCAACCGGGATGACAATAGAACAATCGCAAAGCAAGAGTTAAGAAGTTACCTTCACATAGATTTCAGATTCAAATTCGACCTTCTCTTTGGCAATCTTCTCACTTTGGGCTAAGCACTTCTCAGATTCCTCTTTCATCTTCTCAAACAATTCATTTTTTCTGACAACTTCTTCCTGTACATGGACATTAACAAACATGCCTGTTAGGATGTTCAGATCTAAAGAAAAGACAAGGATTCAATATGGTAAGAATTAAGAAAGATTCTTGCCCTCTCGTACATGAGAAAAGAAGGTGCAATTAGAATTGACATATTGATTCAAGCATAAATTAAATCTCATACGTTTAAAAACTTCAGTTTGTGGTGAAATGAAAATTTAACAGGTAAAAGTTTTCTATTATCATAAAAATACATTCAATGTGAGGGAAGAAGTTTGAATTTTTCAGATTTTGCAATTTGCTGAACATGAAAAAGGTGATGCGTTATAAGAATTACTTTTATCTTTTGACATAAACCCATCATAGCCAACTTATTTGAGTGTCATTTCCAAGATATAACGAGATAAGCCACATGATATACAAAATGGAGAACAAATGGGCCCAGCTGCTCATGAGCTACTCACATGATTATATATAAAAATCAGTGAAAATGTCAACTTTCAGGGGGGATACTAACTTCAAATTTAAAGTCAATGTAATGTAAGAGGCCGAACACTACAGTATTCCTTTAACAAGCTTAATTAGCATTAGCTTATGTTTAGGCCACTTGTAACTGAAACTTTCCATAGAGCTAGCAAAAGTTATACACACTTGCAGAAAATGTAATGAATAACTTGCACTTAGTTAGTGTTGTCAAGTATCGGCCATGGAGGAGTTCCAGCAAGCCGCGATGGCCAATATTCTGCCATAATTCACAGTCCGCCATCAGTGTTTATCAAATATGGTCTGTTTTTGGCTTTCCGACATTAACAACACTGCTCTTAGTGCAAACATTTCTAGAAGCTCGTCAAGATTGTCATAGATAAAGACCCTCAAAAGAAATAATGAATATAAGATTCAAGAAGAATTAATATTTCTTAAACCTGAGCAACAAGCATGCTTACCACTTATCAGTCTTTCTCTAAATATTGACTTCTCCACAGAATAGAGGTTAATAATTTAATGAATGAATGAATGCAATGGCAATGGCAATGGAGTGAAAACATTATATGCAGGCTTTTATCATTTCCCATTGGAAAAATGAGTCCTATTTGTTGTTACCATTCATCGTCCCAAGCATGGCATCCCCATTGGAAAAATGAGTCCTATTTGTGGTTACCCTTCATCATCCCAAGCATGGCATCCCCATCATAATGCCCATAATAAACAAACCAAGAACGAGAAAAACAGACAAATATCAAGCTTGAAAATATTAGTATAGAAAACACAAGGAGTAAACCTTACTTTCATCCTTTGTGTTTACCACACCCTCAAATTAGTCCCTAACATAAAGAAATCACACA
This sequence comes from Lotus japonicus, assembly GCF_012489685.1. Classification (NCBI taxonomy): domain Eukaryota; kingdom Viridiplantae; phylum Streptophyta; class Magnoliopsida; order Fabales; family Fabaceae; genus Lotus; species Lotus japonicus. The sequence goes on along the minus strand of NC_080045.1, from coordinate 47,446,546 downwards.
TTTGGCCTGATGTATGACAAAGTTGGGTATGTTATCTACCAAGAATAAAAAAATCACATATCAGATACTAATGTGCCCGACTTCTCACATTAAGTATAAACATTAGCATGTTCGGTTCTGAGTAAATGTATTTTGCACAAATCATGAAACCAAACATACTTTTCTATGTTAAGAACTAAATCAATTGGCATTAAGCACGAAAATTGAAGGCTTACTCAAAATGCATACAAAGAGAGTCTCAAAAGTTAAGCAGAATGTAATCTTACACTAAGTGTTATGTTTGCATCCATTAGAAAGTCCAATATTTCTGCAGTAGTTTTCTTACAATCAGAAGACTGCAAACATTTCCATCTCCATTGCAGCGTCATTCCTTCCTTCTCAAAGGTCCACGACAACTATCAATCAAACAAACTACATATTAGAAATTGGGAGGCCTATACTCAACCACAAAAGCTAGCTCAAGAGTTGAGGTTTGCACTACCCTTATAAATGTTATCTATGCTCTATCTCTAACCAATGTGGGACTTCTAACACAAAAAAGTACCATAGTCAACCAAATATCTTCACACCATAAAAAAAACCATGAATAACAACAGTTAGCTATAGAGTTACCCTCTTATGGCCATCACCAGCATCAGCAAATGCATACACAGAACCAGGTTGCTGAAACCCCAAGTAGCGTTCAGACATTTCCACGTACTCAGAAACTGGTTGGTCCCACTGAGCAGCACGCTGCTTGACTTCATCCTCCGAAGCTTACAGAAACAAAGATCAAAACTTGATGATTGTTTTGGCATGAAATCGGAAAAGGGTAGTGGAAAACGAGAAAGGAGTCAAAAGGGTAGGCAGGGATAGAGAGTATTACCGTGGCAGTGCCAGGCGGCGACGCCGTCGGTGATGGCGAGGTCGAAGTGGGTGTCAAACCAAGTGCCCTTCACGAATATGGTTTCGTTGGCATTTGGAATCTGGAGCTTCAGGCATGTGTGCCTCTTTGTCTCCTCCATGGATTTGGAGAAGAAGGAACAACTTGGCTACACCTATGTCAGTTATTTGGCACTATCTGTTTCTTTTGCAGAGGGAATGAGAAGTGTGCAATGGAAGATTGTGTGACTTTGACATGGTTTCATCGGTTTAAAATAAAGAATTTATTAAGGCCATGTTTGGATGGTTTTTAGTTTTAAGTATTCAAAATTAAAATTAGTTTTTAAAATTGTAGTTTCAATTTTTTTCTTGTTTTCAGTTTTGTAAAAATTGTTATCAACCTTGGAAATTCATTATTAGTGTCACGAATGTCAATCATCATTTACCATTGTCACCGCTGATGACAACCCTCGTCACCGCCCTACGCTTTCCACCCACCATCATCATTTTCACCCTCCGATCATGCTACTTCTGCACGGTACTCTCCACCCCCCACCACCTACTCACCACACTTCACAACTTGATACCCTTCATCAACCGTCGTAGAAGGTCTTAAGCATCAACAACATTCATGGATGGTGTACGGTGGCAACGACAATGTAGGTTGCTGGGCGGTGAAAGGTTTCAAGAAGTGGTGGCAATGGAGGGCTCACAAGAAGCGGAGGGGAGTGGGTGTCAAGGGGTGGCAAGAGCAATAATGGTCGGTGTCATGTAATGGTAATGGAAATGAGGGGTGATGGATGTCATGAGGCAATTGAGGGTGTCGAGAGAAGTGAAGAAGAATGAGCATCACGTGATGGCGAGAGCGACAATAGTCGGTGTCAGGTAGTGCTAGTGGAAATGAGGGGTGGATGATGTCATGCAACAATGTTGGCGATTGAGAGTGTCAGTGGTGGAGGATGTTAAGTAAAAGTAGTGTAGGATACTAGATGACAAATGTAGTGGAGGGAGCAAGTAATGGTGGTGATGAAGGTTGCAAGATGACAACTATGATTGATTAAGAGTGTTAGGTAGTAGTAGAGGGTGAAGGGGTGTAGCAATGATGGTGATAGTGGTGGTGGAGAGTGATAATGACAATGGTGGAAGGTACCAACATTGATGGCAAATGGCGCCAGACAATGATGGAATTGGAGGGTGTCACACAAGGAGGCGAGGAAGGAAACTTGACATGACAACAAAGGTAAGATTGCGAGGCAATGGTGACAATGGTTGAAGCTACTAGGTGGCGATGATGGGTATCATGCGACAATACAATGTGACAGTGACACGTTGATGGAGGTTGCAAAGTGGTGGTGGTGGTAGCCATGTGGAAGGTGGTCGTGGCAGTGACAAATGGTATAGGGCAATGACGATAGTGTAGGTTGTCGAGGGGTGGGGGTGGTGGTAGTGATGGTGGAAGAATTAGGGATACATGAAAATTTGAACTTTCAGAACACAAATTTAATTTCTTTTGCATTTTCGGAACTTGAATTTCTAAAAGCTAAATTTTTGTGTTATGAAAGTTTAAATTCCAAAAGTGCAAAACATTATAAATTTCCGAAAATTGACCTTTCGGAACACATAAATTTAGTTATCAGAAGAAGTTCAAAGTCATTAACACGAATTTTAGGAAAAAAATGTTGAGTGGAAAATACCATTTAAAAGGTGTGTAAAAAAAATCCACTGATAATATTATTAAGGGTTAATGGTCAAATTAGTCTCTAAGTTTGTTAGCGAGTTTGATTTTAGTTCTTCTGAGAAAAATATGACGTTTAGTTCGCTTATAAAATCAGGATTAATTTGAACATTAACCATATTTTTTTTTGAACTTACCCTATTATTAACAAGATAAGGATAATTTATTTGTTTTTAAAGAAATCATTTTTTTTGAAACCATTTTAAAAAATAAAATTGGAAATGAAATGAATTTTTCTTGACAAAATCCCATTTAAAATTATAAATTTGGTTATTTTTGCACGTGAAGGGCCTTGGTCACATCCTATTTGACTAGCTAGTGATGAGTTGCGAATGGCTGAAGAATCACACCAACCGTACCTGCAAAAATGGTTCACTCTATCTTCGTGCTCCTCCTCCTCTTGTTGTGCACCACCTTCTCTGCAATTTCATCTCATCAACAACACCCTTCAATCACCGCAACCATGGAGCAATTCTCTGGTTACAAAATTCATGGACCTCCTCACACTTTCATACCCACTTCCCTCTCCGTTGATGCTCAGGGTCTGCAGAACCAGGTATACTCAACCATCCCAGAAAGCCTGTGATTGTGGTGTTGCATAGTTTTTTGTTTCTGGGTTGTGATGATGATTGCTTATTGACGTTTTGTGCTGTACCTTGGTCTTAGATTGATGAGCTCTCAGCATTTTCTGACGCACCTGCCCCATCAGTAACCAGAGTCTTGTATACTGAGAAGGATGTTTTAGCTCGTAGGTATGTTGTATAAATAAAGTTTCAATTTAATTTTCCCCTTGTAGCAAACCTTTCTTTATCAAAAAAGTTGACTTTAACCTGTTAGAGCGGTTCAACACTTTATCCCTTAAGCAAATGGTTGAGGGACCATTCCCAACTCTTGTAAATGGAAATAACTATTTGGTCAGCCTCCTACCGCTTAATACGCTCATAGTGGGATGATGAATTAGTCTCATAGTTACCGGCCATAGGGACAGCTTGGTTAATGACAAAAATAAAGAAAAAGTTGACTTTGGGTGAAAATAATAACCTATATATAATATGAGTAAAATAAGAGTGGCCTGCCCCTTTTATTTGTATAGGAAAATATTATAATGGGTGCACTTGAGAACAAATCAATTGGTAAATGCTATGCAGATAGCTCTTGAAGAGACTTAAAAGACTAAAGAGATGAATTGTGTGTAGAGCTATAAAATTAGTTAAGGTTCTATGCAAAAGAACAGTGTTGATATAACGCTGCATAGATGCAAAGGTGATTTTAATGGTGCAGAAAGGAGGTATAAGTTTTATTTATCTAACTTTTGTATGTATAGCACTACCTCTAAATAAACTATTCATTCTGCTACACAAATGTGCTTGACATATTTCTGTTTAGAATGATAGATGCCCACCTTTATAGACTTTAATCTTGTCTTCCATGTGTAGCTATGTAAAAGACCTCATGGGAGTTGCTGGTCTATCTGTGAGAGAGGATGCTGTTGGTAACATATTTGGTCGATGGTGAGTGTCTGATCCTTAAGTGCTTGTTTTGAAAAGCTCGCTGGATGAAACTCTGTTCCTAAAGCTTCTAATTCAATATTTACATTTATAATTATATTTCTCAGATATCTAAATTTTTATTAATTTGTCATTAACTATGTTTTCAAGATCATATTAACATCACAATCTTCTATCATAGTTAAAGTGTGTCTCTAATTTACCAACTACGTTCATGGCTTTATCTTTGCTTGCTTTATCTAGGGAGGGCCAGGAACCCGAGCTTGCTGCTGTTGCAACAGGTTCGCACATTGATGCTATACCTTACTCTGGAAAATATGATGGAGTTGTTGGTGTTTTAGGAGCTATTGAAGCCATCAGTGTCCTGAAAAGGTTTCTTACTTTCTTATTATTGCTGATGTAGGATTTAACTGAATGTTCAGAATACTAAATTTTTTATAGCTATCTTCTGATAATTAGTGAGCAAGCCTGGAAGTTTCAACACCTTGAACTAAGAGAAAGATGACTTATTTTTGATAATTTTTTTGATAAATCTATACATCCCTATTATCGAAATTTCTGAAGTTTGATGAATTGATGTTAGGCTTGAAAAAAAATCAATGTATTAATGTTTAACCAATATATTATAGCTTATAAAAAAACCAATATATTATAGGACTAAACAATTTAATGAAAAACACAATAAGGTGTGTATTTACTATGACAACTATATGGAAAAGAGAAGTTTCATACGTAACTAATTCCCTGTAATTACTTTGAGGAAGATCCAAGTTTCAAAGATGTGATTTACAATATTCGATCATTATCCACTTTTGTGATATTCGCTGAAACCTTCACAGGTCTGGCTTTAAACCTAGAAGACCATTGGAAGTCATATTGTTCACATCAGAAGAACCGACACGGTTTGGAATAAGTTGCTTGGGAAGGTCAGAAACAACATTTCTCAGAATAGGATTCCTACATGTGGCTTTTGTTGTCCATAAATCAACAATTCACCTTTATTCTCACAACTAATTTCATTTTACAATGTCTCATTGACTGAGTTACACCCCATATTCTACTTTAAGTTTCATCATTTGTTACTTATGTGCAGCCGCTTATTGGCTGGGAGTGAGAATCTTGCAAATGCTCTAAAAACAGCAACTGATAGTCAAAACACATCCTTCTTAGATGCTGCAAGATCTGCTGGGTATGCGAAAGATAAAGATGACTTATCTAGTGTATTTTTGAAGAAAGGAACATATTCTGCTTTTGTTGAACTGCACATAGAACAAGGGCCAATTCTGGAAGACGAAGGTACACATCGCTGGGCAAACTTAATCTTTGTATTAGCCATAACTTCAATTGATCATATGTATTTTGTTTCTTGACCCAGGTATATCTATAGGCATAGTTACTGCCATTGCAGCTCCAGCAAGTCTAAAGGTTGAATTTGAAGGCAATGGTGGTCATGCAGGCGCTGTCCTTATGCCTAACAGGTGGCTGCTATTTTAGAATGGATACTCCTTATGTCTTGCACCCTTATCCTTTTCTTTTGTTGCAGTAACTTGAACTGTAACACCCACATATTCTCCTTTCTACTGTTGAGATCTTTGTTCTTTCTTCCTTTTGATGTGATATTCAAGTTCTTCTCATAGTTTTGAGTGAACTAATAGTAGCTTCAAGTAGCTTACTATCTCCTGATCCCATTACATTTGCTAGTCCACTACTTTTATCCCTTTAAAGTTGACGTTTCTTTGTTAATGAACTACTTCTAATGCATCAAGTATAATCTATTAATCACCTGGAGCAGAAATGATGCTGGACTAGCAGCTGCTGAATTAGCCCTAGCTGTTGAGAAACACGTGTTGGAATCTGGGTCTATTGATACTGTTGGCACTGTCGGTAAGTAATTTTTGCAGACACGCAGTACCTTATTTTGATAAATCTAGAGCTTTCATTAACATAACCTCTATAACTTTACAAGGTATCCTGGAACTACATCCCGGAGCAATCAACAGTATCCCTAGCAAATCACACATAGAAATTGGTACTTCTGTCATACCTGGCATTATAAAATGTTCAATTACAAGTGGTTTTGCCATGCACAAGTTATTTTTTTAAGTTAGTTACAGAGAATTGGTTTGATTTTCTCTCTACCTATGGCTAACTCCAGTTATACTTGGTTATATGAATATTTGTATTGTAATATTTTTGATGTTGTTGAAGACACTAGAGACATTGATGAGGAGAGAAGAAACCAAGTGATTGAGAAAATCCACCAATCAGCCATTAAAATAACTGAAACCCGAGGTGTCAAACTCTCAGAGTTTCACATCGTCAATCAGGATCCACCAGCCCTTTCTGATGAAGCAGTCATCAATGCGATGGAAACTGCCACAACAGTGTTAAACTTGACCAGCAAGTTGATGATTAGTAGAGCCTATCATGATTCATTATTTATGGCCAGGTAACTCCAGAGAGAAAGGCACAGATTGTTTTATTTATTTAATTTTTGTTACAATATTTGGGTTTTTATAAATTAGAAGTCTTGTTATGTTAGTAGACTTATTTGCCTAGTCACATTTTTTTAGAAGTTCTAGCGTTTTCTTTTTCCAATTACACTTCGGATATCAATCTAATTTCATACAATCAGAATATTTTTTAGAGCCTTCTCTCATTATTTCCTTTATTTCTACCTAAACCCATAAATTCAACACTTAACTTTCTGACAGTAGCTGAACAGATCTTCAATGACACAACTCAGTCTAATAATACTTACAAGAAACGATAGAGGTTTGCTCTTATGTAAAATGGATATCTGCTACTCATGTAAGTTATACAATTGCAGGTTGTCTCCAATGGGCATGATTTTCATTCCATGTTACAAAGGTATTTACCGTTTTACTTTTTGTTCTATATATGTCCTTACATGATACCATTTTTAGAAATATTTGTGCAATCAACAACCAAAGGAAGGGGAGCAAAATGCAGTTTGTGCTCTTTTTTTTTAATTAATATAAAAAACCAACAATAATTGGAAAACAGAGCTCTAATCTCATATATAATATACATAGATGAGCTTAAAAGTTAAGAAGCAATGGATAGTTTTTTCATGTGGAATGCTGATACATTCACATGCATGTGGACATGCTTTTGAGCTCTTAATCTGATCAAGCTGAGTAATGTTAAGCAGTTTTTTTCCCTGACAGCTTTATAAAGGAAAGTATGTATCAATATTATTGATTTCTTGTTCTTGATTTTACAGGGTACAGCCATAAGCCTGAAGAGTTTGCTAAAATTGAAGATATGTCAAATGGTGTAAGAGTGTTGGCTCTCACCTTGGCCAAATTGTCCCTTCAGTAATATCTTATTTAGTGATTGTAGTGTTGACTCTCATTGTAGAATAAATAAGTGCCATGAACCAAAACACAATAATGATTTTCATATTATTCTTCTAACACGACTTCTCGCGTAAGAGCCCATTTGAAGCATGGACAACGTTGAGGCTCGAGGCTCTAATGCCATGTTATAAATCAAATATACCAAAATTTTAAATCGCCAGGTGAAAATTACATGAATAGTTTAACAAAGAGGGTATTTTATTTACTTCTGTTACAGCTTAATAATCAATCAATTTTATATATACCTCTTTTGTCTATCAAAGTAAGAGGCTGAGCCATGTAATAAGAAGAGTGGATCTTCAAAGAAAACATGTTATGGGAGTAAAATGATAACTACCTACAAAAGGGATTAGCAGCCAAAAGGTATTGTAAAAATGTAACAAACTGACTGCACAACTAAAAATCATACTAAGTTACTAACTGCACAGCTAACATATTAACTACTCACAAACTAATAACCGAAAAACTGACTAACTACTTACTTTATCTTCTAATACCCCTCATAAGCTGAGTAGTAAATATTTAAAACTCCCAGCTGTGAACCAAATGAGAAAAAGGGGAGGTTCAAAAGCCTTTGTCAAAATATCAAAAGTTTGTTCTGGATAGGGAGAAGATGGAAGAGCTTAGCTTGAAGCTTCTCTCTCACAACATGACAATTAATGTCCATGTGTTTAGTGCGCTCGTGAAAGACAACATTGGCTGTTATATGTCTTGTAGGCTGACTATCACAATAGAGAAGAGCAGTGCTGATAAATGGTATTTTCAAATCTAGAAGGATATATGTCAACCATTGAAGTTCACAAACAATTTGGAAGCAAAACCCTGTACTCACCTTAGGAAGATCTTGAGATTGTTGATTATTTCTTAGATTTCCAGGAAACAAGTGAGTCTCCTAATAAAACACGATACCCGGTAACAGATCTTCTAGTTGTTGAACAAGTCCCCTGTCTGAACCACTGAAAGCTTTAAGTTGTAATATCAAATATGCTAGTGACTGGACAAAATAATCCATGACCTGGTGCTCCCTTAAGATATCTTAAGACTATTATGTCTGCTTGGTGATGATAAATGGTGGGGGAAGCCATAAATTAGCTAAGATGTTGGATAACAAATGAAATGTCTGACCTTGTAGTGGTCAATTAAAGAAGTTTTCCCACAAGTCTTCTATAGCATGATTTATCATGATAAGTTGCATCCATAATTGTCAAACTCGGGAGTTAACTCGTAGACTTGTACGAGTCTACGATTCTACGATTCTACCTCCCCAAATCGAGTGAGCTCGCCTTTAGAACCGAAATTCCTTGACTTGAGAAAACTCGTGTAGCCCCGCGAGTCTAGGGGAGCTTAAGAGTCTGCGAATTTCAATTTCTGACCTAAATCCCCAAATTGGAACGGGGTGATTTGGGTTTTTTCTTCATTTTTTTCTCCAAACACACTCTCAATCGGGTCTCACCCTCACTTCTCGTTGTTCACTTTAACCCTAAGTCAAGCTCACACACTTGAGAGGGGGAGCCGCTGCCACCACTGTCGTCATTGGAAGGTTTTGCACTTCTTGCATTGACCACTGGTTGTCCAAACAAAGAGCGAGTCCCTAGTTCTTGTCTTCCCTTTTGAGTGGTTGTTCTTCTCACTCTCAGTCCTTATGCACTCTTGTTTTTAATTTTGCGCTCTTTTTAAGTCTTTATTACTCTTAGTTTCTAAGAACTTATGTGTGGTACTTTGATTATTTATGTACTTTGTTAACTTTACCTTATTATGAAGTTGGATGTTGAATTTATTTTAATAATGCCTCTTTGATTATCCTAGTATCTTATCTTTGTATACTATGACCGATTTTATTAAATATTTTTTCATTTTTGTTACACTTTTATGAGTTTAAGACTCAACTCGATGAATCGAGTTTACCAACCGAAAACGAGTCTGCATGAACTCTCAGTCTTACCACGGGTGCATCATATGATGATTGAATCTTTTGCGGCTTTACCATAGTAAAACATGCTAAAGTGCAATGCAAGATGTAGAGTAAAAATAGAGTCTAAAATTGCAATTAATCATCTATATCTTATGAATTATAATTATGTCAACTTATGATTTCATAAATTCTACTAAGAGGGTGTTAGGCATTTATCAAGGGGTTAAGCAAGAATAGTCAAGGATAGGGTCTAAGCAAAGCCGTAGATGGAATGTCTTGTCTTTAATCGCTTTATTTCAAAGACATAGGCCTCATGATTTAGTGTTCCTCACTGGTCACCATGAATTAGTATTAAGATTTGTTAACTATGCTGAAACTGTCAACGTAAGAAAGGTTTGAGCTTTTAATTGGCCTAAATTTGAGAGGTAAGCGTGCTTAGGTAGATTGACTGATTGAGGGTGACACTCTTTCTTAATGAATGACAAGCGACGAAGTTAATTAGCATTTGACGTCAAGAATGAGATTATAACCAATTTTTTATACACTATCATTCGATTGTATACCTTGGTAATTTTTTTTTAAAAAATATATGGCAACATTGAGAAGTTGAGCTCTTTTCATTAATATTTAATCAAAATTAAATTCTTCACAATTTTTTAAGAATAATTTATGAACTTTCTCACTCGTTGTTGACTTCTTCAAGCATAAATTAGTGTTTTTATGTGGTTTATTTTGTTAATTAATGATGTTAATGTCTCACATTGAATATACATATGAATAAAGAAGTTCATATACCAATAAATATTTGGTCTAGTGAAAAGTAAGCTAGACACTTTTTAAGAATAAGAACATAAGTTCAAACCCACATTTGTAAGAATGAGAACACAAGTTCGAACCCGCTGTTAGCACATAAAAATCGCAACTGCTATTTTGGGCAATCAAAAAGACAAGCTAGTGTAGTATAGGAACTAGCCATTAGAAGAACAGTTGAGAGAATTAGATTAGCCGTTGACACTATGTTTTGAAGGGGCTCGCAACTGAATGAAGGTAAATGTGTGTCTAGACAAGGTTTGTGGACAAGTTCAAATACTTTGGCAGAAAAGAAGAAGATATTTTGGGACTTCTAGAATATTTTCACGTGCAAAATAATCATGGTTCAGTTCCTTGATAATAAGGAAGATGATTTCTCACTATTGAACTAGCCGAAGTAAGGAAGAACAACTTAACAAAAACTTTCAGACTGACTAGGAGAGATAGAACACTAACACCCCCACAACATATGAGCATTTGCAAGAAGTAGAACGTGGGTTAGTGGTTAAGTGTTTGTCAACTTTGTAGTTAGCCAAACTACTCCCTATAAATAGGGGACATTTGTACAACACACAACTCAAACAATCTATACAATTTACAAATTTTCAGCATTTACCTTTGTCATTTACTTTCATGCCTAACTGCCTTTAATCTTTCAGCACTTTACTTTATTTCAACTTTCTTTATCGCTTTTCAGCCTTAATTTCCAACCTTATTTTTAGTCTTTAAGTCTTCGTTTATTGATTTTTAGTCGTCCCCCTTAGTTAATTAGACCTACTTTGTCTTCAACCTCTAAATAGAAATCACTAAGAGCTTTCTGAAGTGACTTAGAAACCTACATTGAGGAACAAAGTCCCTCCCTTGAGTAATCACTTGATTAGGGAATCGTTACGTTGATTTTCACCAGCCGACTCACACTACTACCCTAGACCCATATGTATTAAACCAACAAATTGGCACATCCAGTGGGACTTGTCTTGCTATTGAGAAATTCTCAGCTCCATCTCACGACCTAAGTTGACGTATGCAACTGAGGTAAGGACGCAAAATAACACTTTGATAACTAGAGGAAATTCGTTGGTGTGGTCCCATGGTAGTCGAAGCCGCATGTGCTAACGTTCTTCCCTAGATCGACAAAGATAATGCCTAGAAATGGACACTTACCAACAATTTGGACTATGGAAGTGTACTTGAACAACCGTTCCACGAGAAACATATTCCACTAGCTCTTCAATATCAAACTCCTCCACAAATGAGGCCGATAATACCATTCGTAGTCGCCTAACCTGCAAGAGTTTGGACACCATGAGAACAAGCTGAATGTTGGAGATCCTACGGGACCAAATTTCATAAACTCAAACATGATTGCCGATGCGATCAGAGGGCATTTTAGCATTCAGTTCCGACCAATCGATAGACCCATTTATCAGAAGTTGTGCCCTGAATGGGTAGATCGGACAATACCTTTGCCGAGGGGGTTTGAAGTCCCTGATTTCACCACCTTCTCAAGCGAAGATGAAATATCCACAATGGAACACATTGGTCGATTAAAGACTCAATGCAGGGAGGCAATTCGAAATGAATTTTATAAGCTACTGCTTTTCCGATTTCTCTCACAAGGGAAACTTTTAGCTGATATTCCTCCTTGCCTCCAAATTTCGTGCAAAATAGGGCAGAAGTGAAAATGAGATTCCATGATAGGTTTTACAGGCCATATAGTGATAATTCAGTAGCTGATCTGGTGTCCATTAAGCAAAGGGCTAACGAATTGGTTAGTAACTACCTGAAAAGGTTCAGGAGGCTGAGGAGACGATGCCGGGTGTGGTTTCCTGAGGCTGAGTATGCTCACATAGCCACAAAGAACATGCACCCCCAGTTAAATGACAAATTGATTGCTCAATAATGCAACGATTTGGCCCGACTTGCAGCTAAGTCCTCACGTATCGAGTCTTTCATCAAAGAGAAAGAAATGAAGCAATCAAACAAAGTGGGAAAAAGACCCCACTTAATCTCTAACATTGATGATGAGGTTGCAGATGAAGCAGTTAAGGATCCATGTGTGGATATCATCATGGCTGCATAACTTTTGAGGGGAAAGACCTACTTTTGTACAGCATTGAGACTCCCAAAGGGTAAAGAGGCAAACAGTCGAGGGGAATATGTATTTGACATATCCTGAGATGACCCAATATTCGACTCACTTTGGAAGGACCAACAAGTTAGACTGCCAAGCGGTCATACAATCTATTCAGCTGAAGAGCTTAAGAGAAAGAAAAACTCCAAGTGGCATAATTCCTACAGTCACAACACTGTCAATTATGCGGTTTGTAAGGATGTCATTCAGAAGGCCATCAAAGACGGACAATTGAAAATAATTGGTAATGCTCAAGTAGAAATGAAGGCCGATATAGCCCTTTCTCCACTACTGCCTCATATATGGTAACCTTTGAGGGAAAACCATCTTTCACTAAGAAATGGTTTAGAAAGGGAGAAGTTCAATCTCATGTTATGCTCTTGAGCCAATAAAAAGAATATGCTCAATCGGCTAGAGTTCCCTACGACTAAGGAAAAACCATTTGCCAGCCAGCCATCAACGCATGTCCTCATGAAGGAGCACATGGCTAACCAGAGAAACAAGGTGACATATATGACTAGATTTCGATAAATTTATTCAGCGGTCGATTAAGTGCAAAGAAACTAGGATTGTTGAAACGAGGCCAATTAAGCATAAGACCTCGTTTGGAAAAACAGCTTAATTAAGCGCTTATAGTCATAAGCGCTTATTCATAAGCTATTTTAAAAAAAATATTGAAATAAATTGTAAATAAGTTATATATAAGCATAAGCTTTTTTCATAAGCTATCCTGAGCAGCTTATGAAAATAAGCTCAATTTGCACAAGCTCTCCTAAACACTGACATAAAAGTTCATGCTATCAGATAAGCTCAAATAAACTCTTCCAAACATGACCTAACTCTAACTCTAACTGTTGAAGTTAAACTATTTTTTTTGTTACATCTTGAAGTTAAACTATGGATATTCTACATGAACCAAAAATGAAAAAGATGTTGTTTCTCTCCAATTTGAATGAAAAATTTGAATTAGAAGCAAACAGAACTTTGAAATGAGCATTCAAAGTCATTAATGGGAAAGTGACTATCTTTTTTAATATTCTGATTGGGAAGATGTTATAAAAATACAACTTAAACTAAAGTTGAAATTATTTTACTCAGAGAACGCGGATGATATGTTCAAATTTAAAAACTTGGGAAAAGTGCAATGCAATAATTTAACAGCGTGAATAAACGGCAGGTGACCGACGAGTCAGAATATAAAACGCCGCGCGACAACAAAACAAAACTCCAAAACACACAACACAAACTCAGAAACACACGCACAGTGACAATCATTTCTTTCCTTCCAGATCCAACTCTAAACGTGAGTCATTCTTCATTCTTCATTCTTCTCCCCCTTTTCTTATCAATGCATCAAAATGCACCTTCTTTATTTCTCAGATCTGTCTTGTGTGTTTTTTTTTTTTATCAGCATTTGATTTTTTTTATTACTTAATTTGATGAGTTATGTTCTATTTTTGTTATGTGCCATTGACCCATTGGGATGAATTTTTTTTTTTGTCATGGTGTTCTGTTTGGTTGATGGGAAAAATCTAAAAGTGAAGGTGTTGTTACTTACTGAGAAAATGTGAATTAGGGGGTTGAGGAAGAAGAAGATAAATGTTTTTGTATGTTGAGAACTTGAAATCTATTATTTTCTATTTACTTTTTCTGTTATTAAGTACAGAAATGGTTCAAAGTTTGATTTTTTTTGGTTCTTTGGAAGTTGGAAGCATTTTTGTGTTTACAGCTTTTTGCATGGTTTGGATCCTTGGATAGAAAAATAATCCATCCCTTGGGGATTTAAGCTTTACAATCTTTCATTTTGCATTTGGGATTTAGCTTAATTTAGATGCTCCTGATGTGTGTGATTTATATGTTGAATTGAATTTATTGGTCTGTAAATAGATTTTCACTGCTTGAGAAAATTCTACCTGTCTGTGTTTCTTCAAACCATTGTGTTCTGTGAGATTATCCACTTGGTTATACCATTTCATGGATGAAGGGCATCTTATTATTATTATTATTATTCCTGCTAAGACTCTTCTTTGTCTCTGGCATATGATGTCTTGTTGGCTAATCATGCAGTTGTTGTTGATTTTCAATTATTAGTCTTAATCATTGATTCCATGCCAACTAATCTGATAGCTTTCCTTTTATGTGTTTTAGGCGTTTAGTTTTTCTTTTGAGTTCCTTGGCTTCTTTTGAGTTAGGTAGACCATTGATATTCTATTCCTTTATGATTTATGTTAAATAAATCACTTATGCTTCCCTACTTTTGGAATTTGTCTTGAGCTAATTAAATTTATTATATTTAGGCATGCTTGGTGCAAGAGTTTTATATGTGAGTATCAGAATCAGCTGTTTTTATTCTAGTGACAGAAAGATAACAGAACTGGTGTAGTTGGCAAATTTAATGAAAATTTTCACAAGAATCAAAGGCTACTGCAGAATAGTAAATGTAGCTTAGTTTACTCTTCTTTTCTTTTTCAGTAGTTGAATAACTGTCTATACAGCTGGATAATGACCTGGCATGTTAGTTACGCGTGTTTGTTACACTTTCAGTTGTTACTCTTAGCTATAAATAGCAGAGCTTGTATCTTTGTTCAGTTGTAGTGAAAATTGCTCAATTGTGTTACCTCTTATTTTCTTATCTTTCTTCCCACATATATGTAAATCCCAACTTCTCCACTTCACATTCATTTACTGTTTTACATAGTATTTGTAAAAGAAAAGACTAAACTGTATGACTAACTTGTTTTGAAATTTCTTTGTTGTAGTGCAATGGGAACAGAAGATTCCGATATCTGTATCATCAAGGAGCCAGATAGTGTCATAGTCTATTCCGATGGCATTTCCCGTGATTTAGGTCATGAAAGTGCTGATCATCACAATATTACAGAGTCTTATGAACATTTCAATGAGAATACTGAACATCATAGTTCAGAGGAGAGCACAAAGGAATATGAGGTGAAGGAATGTACAACAGAAGTTTCTGTTAAGACCTCCAATGTCTCTACTATTGAAACACGCGAGAAGTTGCCCTCAGATTTTGAGGGTGTCATCAGTGAGAAAAGTTCAAAATCTCATAAAACAAGAGGTAATCACAAGCCACAAGATACTGGGAAGCATGGATCTAGACCTTCTGCTGGGAATCTTCATAGTAGGAAGGCAGGTGGTGTTCAAGTCAGGCCCACAGTTCCACAACCATTTTCTCTAGCAACTGAGAAGCGTGCCACTGGTGTAGCACGTCCTACTTTTGAACAAGATAACATGGGTAGTAATGCGAGAAAATCATTTAATCGAAAAAATGTGCTATCTCCCAATATACTCAAGCAGAATCAGGTATATGCAATTTGCTTCCTCCTTTAATTATTTTGATGTCTTTATATTCTTGGAAGGTTTAAAGAACAACCCTTCTATCAGTGTTCCTATAAATAAAATATATGGTCAGAGAAGAAAAGCTTCAAGGTTTTAGATGTGATACTCTTGTGCATTCATCCTTAGTTCCAAACAAGATAGCTTAAGGTTTTGATGCCGACCCGCTCAAGACATTCTTCAGATTCGTAACATAACCAACTTATAAGGACCTCTACAAAATTTCAATTTAAAGAAAATGATTTTGAATTATCTGTTTCATTGTCTAGTCCATTGCTGAAACTTTTATGATTAATTTGTTACAATGTACTTGCAGTTAGTCTTGAAGCTTTTGTTTTGACTGTTTTCGCCTTGCAGTTGAAATCACCTTTAGATTCAAGAAAGCCGTTGCGACCTGATAGCAGTAAGCATGCTGATGAGGACGATTCTTGTTCGATTACTTCTATGTATCCTCTTTAAACCCTGCAGTTGAAGAGCGTCAAATTCTTATCTCATGACTTTTCTTATTTTGGCAATGGTTCTTCTACTTCCTCTTAGAATTCAAATTTGATATTACTCCTTGACCATGTAAAGAGGTGCAGCTTCTGTGCAGTCATTCAAGTCCAGGGCTACTGTTGCTTCTGCTCCACTGTTTCGGTCCACTGAACGTGCAGAAAAAAGGAAGGAGGTAACAACTGGTGTATTAATTAGCTTTGGATAAATTTTTCTTCCCCAAATTGATTGGTGCATGCCGCCCCTTTTTTTGCACGATAGTTTTATTCGAAATTAGAGGAAAAGCACCAAGCTATGGAAGCTGAGAAGAATCAAAATGAAACAAGGACTAAGGTACCGCACCTTCTCAAGTATCTTCAAAACAAGAATGACATTATCATTATGTTTCTTCTTTTCTCCTTATAAATCTGGATTATTAGTTTTCTAATTTCTTACTCTATTTTCTTCATAATTTCGAAACATTGAAGGAAGAGATGGAGGAAGCTATCAAACAGTTGAGGAAGAGTTTAACGTTCAAAGCAAGCCCTATGCCTACCTTTTACCATGAGGGGCCTCCGCCTAAGGTTGAATTGAAGAAGGTATGTGCTAATCTTGTACCTTCAGCAGTATCTTGTATGAGATTCAGTTTAATCAGAAAAACAAAAAAGTTCCATGTTAAGCTCTCAACGAAAATTTCATCACCAGACACTTGAAAGCAGCATATTCTGATCAAGTTGTTACTAGTAAAGATATTTTTTAAATTGTGGGCATGACAAAAATTGTGTAACTTGCCTGGGCCAGCCTCCACCTACACGTGCGAAATCTCCAAAGCTGGGCCGGCGAAAGAGCAACAATGGTGCAATTAAGTTAGGTGAAGGGGACAAGGAGAAAAAAGCTGTTGCTCAACAAAAGCATCACACACTGAAGACCAACGACTATGGTAGGAGTGATGTAAATGATGAAAGCAGCACATATGACCTCAACAACAAGGCCAATCACACTCAAGACGTAAATGTGATCAAAGTAACTGGATAAGCAGACCTGGAGAACAACAGCCCGTGAAGTTTTCAGTGAGATTTGTGTTTCACTTATTTTAATTTTAATTTATGAGTCTCTGGGGATTGTGGTCTTGTTTCTCACAAGTATTATGAAGCATGTTTCACTTTGTTTCCTCTTTTAACTTATATGCACTTGCTGCTGTGTGCATTATGTAAGTAATGGAATTGTTTATATGCAATTTAATTCAACTTATTTGTAAAAGGAAATCCTATTTTCTTAAAAGAGCTATTTAAGCATTTGTTCGTCTGCCTGAACTCCAGGATCAGACTGTTTCATGTTGTTACTAAACATGGTAAACAGTAATTCTGCTTCATTCTTGCCAATTTTATTGCTATTATCCCTCCTATTATCAATGCTACACGGGGTACTTGGAGTAGGATAGAAATTGAGGAGGTAATGAATAGTTTTTGTCCAGACCGATCCAAATGGCCATAAGGCCCAAATATGATCCTGGATGGCCTAGAGGACTCACAAGTCACAACCGAGTGAATTCTGTGTTGGCCGGCCAGGGTGATTAAAGTGAGATTTATCATGGCCAAATAGTCAGTTGAGCAAAACAGAGCTGGCACAGACAATGATTCAAAGGCTGCCCAAGCATGACCATTGACATGAAAGTCATTCACGATGACTTCATTAAGGTCAAGCGTCATTCACAAATCATACTGGAATCTATAAATACAAGTTTGATCGCTTAATTATATAAGCTTTACTCATTTTGCCCATTGAGTGTTCTTCTAAGACTGAGTTTATCTCTCTAATCTAGAAGCTGACAATGTGCCTTTTTTAAGTACATTTCTCACTGTGTTCCGCTTGGATATTCAATACACCATTGCGTACTCAACCTACACTCACCACTTCAAGATTAGATGTACTCTAAACTTGTTCACTTGAAGTACATTGTTGCGTTGTCTGTGTGAAAGAAATCAAATCTCATCACAAGGGCTTGAACACGAAGAAGGCAACAGTCTAGCAATGATATACCTCCGAAGCAGTATTCACCACCACTAGCAAAATTCCAGTTAAGGGCGGCGAAGTATGTGAATATGGAAGATAGCTTAGCTAGGCCAATGCGACAAATGGATGAAAATGGCGACACGAAAAACCAAAACAGGATAGAAGCTCATAGGATCGGACATAATTGAGCAAATAATTAGAGAAGGAATGTTAAAAAAAGACATGAAAAAATGGCATGATGGTGGAGGGAATCAATACGACAAAGAACACAAAAGGAGGTCTTGGAATCCTTAAAACTGAGATGATAGATGACATAGCAAGGAAAATCATTCTTCAAGGAAGTCAAAGATGGGATAGTTCTTCACATCGGGATAAAAATGATGATGCAAAGAAGAACTAAAAGAAAGTCAAATGTCTTCGTCGGACTGTGAAGAAGATGACTCGACTAAAGGAGCGGTTCAACCATTTGTGAATTCAACTGCAGGGGATTTTGCTGGAAGAGGAAGAGTCTCATCTAACTCCTGTAAGAAACATTTCTAGGTAGTATTGAAAATTGCTGAAGCTCAGAGTGGAATTGTAAAGCCTTTTGGCCGGACGAATGAATCCATCGTCACTTTTTGCGACAAGGACTATGGAAGGATCATGATGACTCAAGTCATCTCAGCCACCATTGCAAATATGAAAGTACGACACATGTTTGTTGATTCGGGGAGCTCAGTGGATGTCATGCATTATGACTGCTTTGAGGCTTTGGTGTTCTTGAACGATCATCTGATTTCTTATGAAACAAATTTAGTTGGATTTACTATAGATAAATGACCTCAAAGGGCTTCGATCCCTCAACCTTTTGCTTAAGAGTCTCAACCTCAGTGGTAAGGACCTCCACTTCCTTAATCTTTCCATTCCTCTCACGCTCAACATTCCTTGATGCTTAGCCCCTTGATGCCTTCTGCGCACTGAGTTGCCATCTTAGCGTTCTCAGACATTTCCTGCTCATATTGAAGTAGCACTGTAGACTGTAGTGTAGAAGAAGTGGGAAATTGTAATAGCCCTTAAGGCCTGTTGAAATTTGCACAATAAATCATTTAGAATTTAAACTTTTGAGGGGCTAATTTAATTACTGGTGTATCTTTGAATAACTAGTTCTTGAATATATTAAAGGATGTTAAAAGAGAAGTCAAATTAAATTCCACTCAATCAAGTATGAAATGAATTCACCTTCTAGTAAGGAGCGTTGTTTTTCGATTCCCTGGGATTGATTATCAGGCCCGGAATTTTCTTTTTGTGGAATCTAGAAGGGAACACAATCATCAATTGTGTACAACACAAAGCATCTGTTATTAGCTTAAAGTCACTAATTGGAGTTTTCTTTTATACCAGATTTCCTAAAGTGATTAAGGGCATTCATATTAAGAGCTTGCCAATGGCATCAAACAAACAAATATGAATTTGCATCGTGCAAATATTTAAGTGATTTCCATGTTCATTCTTCTTTTTGACCAAACTAGTGAATAGTGATTGGTTGCATGATTACATGAAAGGAGTTTATGACTTCCCTCAGTTTCCTTCCCAATGGTTTGGTTCCTTTCATTCTTAGGACCAGTTTTTGGGTGGTTCAAGTGAGACATTTATCCTCTAGCTTCTAGGAACGTTGATAGTCAAAGTAGGGAGCACTCTCAACAACTAGGCCAACTCCCTAGAGTTAAATACTAGCTCTGAATCAATTTTTGGCTTGTGTAATGTAATGTGATGCATATTTTGCCTAGTACCATTTGTTTCCTTTTTCCCCTTATGAAGGACCACCAGAATACTTTATACATGCTGAATTATTTTTGGTGTAAGACATATATCTTTTTGTGGAAGGCAACACTCTTCGAGCCGAAAACATTCACATCTTTGTGGGGTTAACTCTTTCAATTAGAGTTTTTTTCATCCACAAGATTCGAACCCACATCATTCTTTAAGGGAAATTAAGTATGTAGGTATCACTTGTTATCTCAAGCATTTAAGTACACCCATACATTATGGAAAAACATTTTGTGCATACAACAATTATCATCATACTCATGGTAGAAGAACTCTGCCCATAACCACTTTACATTTCTCCCCACTTTCCGGAATTTTTATTTTTTCAAAAAGTAATCTATGTTGGTGTCCATTATCCACTACCTTCCCTAGAGCTAAAAATAGGATCAGCAGCATTTTTCCTACTTAAAGCTTGGAATGACGCCACTAATTCGGAGTACCATTCATCAATGAAAGTTCCTATTCATTACTTCACTTGCTCCCCTTTATGGAGTGGAAAGCAAAAGAAAATTACTTTAAACACCCAACTCAATATCATGAAAACACCTGATTATGTGTTCTATCACTTTTACTCATTGCTTAAGTCACACTGACGACATTTATACATTGCGGTCATAATTTTTATTTTTAATTGTAATTTAAAATTCACCTACCATAAATCTACATCAATATCAATATCAATATCAATATATATTAGAAAAGAAGAACTTCTATCAAGCATATTTAGTGACGTGTCATTCTCACGTTAATTCTCATTAAAAAAAATTCCACGTGTCATTCTCATAAAAAAATACATTTTTAAATTTTAGATTTGATTAGGATTTAGGTTTTTTATTTGTTGATTTTATCTTAATTTATTTTTAGAGTATTAATTAATTTTTATGATATTTTTATTGAATTTTTAGATTTTTAATTAATTCTGGATTTTATGAGTTTTTATTGTGATTCGCTAGATTTTGATAGTTTTTATCTATATTTATTTAGTACCTTTTTAAATTTTAGATTTAATTAGGATTTAGGTTGTTTATTTCATGATTTTATCGATTCCCCGTGCAACGCACTATCAGACTGATTTAGTGACGTGTTATTCTCACGTTAATTCTTAGTGACGTATCATTCTCACGTTAATTCTCATAAAAAAATTCCACTTGTCATTCTCTGGTTAATTCTCATAAAAAAATACATTTTTAAATTTTAGATTTGATTAGGATTTAGGTTGTTTATTTCTTGATTTTATCTTAATTTATTTTTGATTTATTTTTAGAGTATTAATTAATTTTTATGGTATTTTTATTGAATTTTCAGATTTTTAATTAATTCAAGATTTGATGAGTTTTTATTGTGATTTCCTTGATATTGATAGTTTTTATCTATATTTATTTAGTACTTTTTTAAATTTTAGTTTTGATTAGGATTTAGGTTGTTTATTTCATGATTTTATCTTAATTTATCTTATTATTTATTTTTAGAGTACTAATTAATTTTATGATATTTTTATTGAATTTTTGGATTTTTAATTAATTCAGGATTTTATGAGTTTTTATTGTGATTTGGTAGATTTTTATAGTTTTTATCTATCTTTATTTATTACCTTTTTAAATTTTAGATTTGTAAGGCCCAAGTTTTAAAGCTTTGGATAAGTGAATAAAATAAAAGAGTTTGTTTGATTAAGATCAATTTGTGAAGGAAAAAGGTTCAGGAAAAGTCCAAGAATTTATCGAAAAAAAATCGATAAGAGTTATAGCACGACTAACATACGCCTAATCCTAGGTCAAAGGTATTAGTGAATAGTTAATTTACGCTTTAGGACACGATGGGAACTAATTCCAACAATCTTCAGAGAAATGTTAGAACTTCTCTTTTCCATCCTTAAACAATTATTTCGATGCGAAATCCTGGAAGGTACGAACGTCAAATTCCAATTCTCGGAAGTTTGCCGAAACGGAATCCCTGATAGTTCGAGAAACCTAAGATCGACAGACGATGAAGACTTTTTCTATTCGGAGCTTCAAATGAAGATTCCACCCGCGCTCTCCTATTTCTCTCGTCATTCCTAATCTTTCTTCAGAAGGAAGTTTTCTCATCCGACGATCACTGCAAAAAGTAGTTTTTCGGGATAAACCGACTTAAACCGACTCACACCGATTTGGTATCGTTTGATTTAATTCCAAGAATCCTGTTTTGAGTTATGGAATTCTGTCGCCAGAACCTATCTTAGAATGCGCAGAGGAACGCGCAGGAAAAATCGGAATCGCAAAAAAATCATTTTTCCGCATTTTCCAAAACCTATAAATAGCTTGAAAATTAGATTTTTTGCAAAAAAAAACTACCCATTTCCCTCCCCAAACCCGCGAGCACCTAGAGAGAGAGAGAGAATCCGGATCTTCGTCGTTTCTTGCCCGTTTACTTCACCGATCGTCGCTAATCGAAGACCTCGAGGTAGGTAAACTATACTCTCCTTCGAATCGTCGTTTCTGTCCACTTCTCCTACGTCTTTTTCTGAGTCTGAAATTTTGAGGTTTTTGAAAAACTGTTCAAATACGCTGATTTCAGTGTCTAAACTTATTCCCTGCATGCTCCTGAGCGTGTTCTGCGGATTAGATTTTGTCAAATGTCGACGAAATGCCGCCGGGATCAATTTCTACCTTAAATACCCATTTTTCGGCAAAGTCGCAACCTTTAAGCTGAAATCTATCGACCTGGCTTAGTGCTAGTAGGATTTGTCGTCATAAACGTCGTTGTGGACGTCTCCATCCAATTTGTTTTTCAAAAATCCAATTTTGAAATTCCGAGCTAAAAATAATGACCAAACTACCCCTATATCAGTTTTCGATCCGAAAATTTTTCCGAGCTTAGAACCGTCTTAGTTACGGCTTATGTTAACCTAGGAACCAAGTTTGATCGAAGAAAAATCGACCCTCCCAATTAAAGGAAGTGGCCGAGAGCTATATCAAGGGGGGGGGGAAGAATCCGATTTTTCGAAAACTTGTCTTAACGCGTTAGATTGTCGTACCACGAAGTTTGTAGTGTACCGTGTAACCCTAGGACTCTTTGATTGCTGAGTTTCTGACTCTTGGTGTTGATTTCTGTGAATTTTGCTTAAGGTTCTTTTGAGGAGATTCCTGGAGAACAAGGAGAAGAGCGTGAAGGACACTTTGAGGAGGAAGCTGGAATGCTTTAGGTGTCGACAAATTCGACTTGATTTATGTGTTATGCACTTAATTGCTAAATGTCTGAATTGTTTTCTGAGGCTTCGGCCGACCTTGTTGAGTATTTGATGCCATGATATTGTGTGCTAAATGATTCACATGCTACGTGCTACATGGTTAACTTAGGATGTGTTGGAATATGCTGTTTATGCTTGACTGAGCTGTTTTATTTATGCTATTCCACTTGTACCTGAGATTCTGAGGAGTGAGGATTGCGGGCAGGTCATGCCAAATTTTTATGAGATTTTGAGAGAGTTTAAAAGGACGAACGGAGTTCGGACCCTGTTATGTTTTAATGGATCGAGACCTTCTCAGGGAATTATTTGAGATTATGGGATCTCTGAAAACTCTTAGGAAGTATTATCAGATTAAATGAAATCTATTTTATCACGGAAAATTCATAAGACATTAATCAATTTCTAAATCCTTTGAGCAATAATAATATCCTTAGATAAGAGCTTAGAGCCTCAATATTAGTTTGGAAATATGAGAAGTGTCGTCGAGTCCAAGTTTTGAGGAAATATACAAGTCTTCGAGTATGTTGATACTCTTTTGCTCGATGAGCAGTTTATTGATTGGATATCTAAAGTTTAGCCGGGAACTATGAGTTTCCAAGTACTTCGGTACCTTTCGCACGATGAGCAGTTTATTGATTGGCTATCTAAAGTTTAGCCGGGAACCATGAGTTCCAAAGTATCTTCTTCTTCTTTTGATTAATTCTTTTTGTCGCAGAATCGACATTTGCCTTAGGGTATTCTTTTAGAGACTTTAAGTTATTTAGAACACGTGGCAACGTGTCGGGTGAGGTCGGAGACGTTGTTTGGCTAATCACTTGCATTCATGCACTCATTTTGAGGTTAATACACGGCGTGATACCGGACCTCGGTGGATTCCAAAATGGTCATAAGACCTGGATTTCCATATTTAGGACACTACGGTGGTCCTCAGTAGCAGACGGAATGGCAGACCTACGGGTTCACTGCTGATCTGACTACTTTTGTGTGGTGTAAGAGACACGCGAGCAGGAAGGTACCCACCGTGGCTGGTGTTAGGGCCGCCTCGTTGATGTCCATCCTTCTTCCGGAATGCATTTTGTTACCCAGCATTGCATTTCATGCAACATACATGCTGACTTAGTTGCTGAGTGTGAATGGTTCCTGTTTATCCTATTTGAGGCATGCTACTTGTTATTATGATTCTTTATATTCATTGTGATACATGCAACCCTAGGAGGTTATCCCCAAACTTATAAGCCTGAGAGGCAAATATTTATTAACCTATATTTATATCTGGTTTTATTATATATTTAATTCTTTGGAGTTGACCCTCGCGTCTGCTGTGTGTGTTTGGGCGGACTACGCCATTTGTCAGATGAGTATGGCGGATTGGTTTACGATGGTCAGCCCCTCGGGGGGGACCAGGTACGAGATGCTTGATCAGGACGACCCAGGTGCATGGGTGGTCAACCCCATAGGCCACCGTGCGACCTACACCGGTCGGATCATGGAGGACCGTGTTGACCGATTCGGACGCTTGACGGAGGGGGTGATGAGGAGACACATAGTGAGCTTCAACTTGCCGCCTGGTGTGCATTGTGGACCCGGCCTGGGAGGACCACCACCACCATCATCTTCGGATGATGAGGACCCCTCTGAGGAGGTGCTAGTGGGTGGGTTCTCGACGGAGTCTAGTCCGCCTGTTGCTGCTGTCATCGAGGATCTTGTTCCGGGCCCCGAGCCCGAGAGGCTAGTGCAGGAGCGCATCAGGGTGGACAGAGAGGGTAGTGTTGTGTATGTCGACCTTGTCGTCCTGGATGCAGATTCGGACGACGACCGCGCTAGCATGTAGGATCGAGTGTTAGTGTGGGCTCCTCGAGTTAGGATTAGTGTAGGAGTAGTGTCGATGCTCTGACCGTCATGCTTTCAGTTTTGGGACAGGGTAGTTTCCTGCCGGTAGCTTTTTGTGTGGTTTTCTTATGAAGATCACAGAGAGCTGGTTGGACTTAGGGGTCTTTCCTTAGGCCACTGGGCCAATTTGTTCTCAGTTTTGTGGTACGGTGTTGCGGACACAGGTTTACCTTGGTTTGTACATATTGCCTTCGGGCGTTACTTTCTTCTGTCACCCGTCGCTTGAGGTTACTCGCGATGTGGTTGGTACTAGTGTGGGCATGTATATATATATGTAGCTGTGTATTAGTTTTCTTTTATCTTTTGTTGAGGAGTTTATTTCTTTCAGTCTTTCATTTTATTATCGAAAAAAAATAATTCACGTTTTTCCGATTAAGTTATTTTCTTTGGTTACTAAAGTGACGCCACCGAAATCGGGGTGTTACAAGATTTGATTAGGATTTAAGTTGTTTATTTCTTGATTTTATCTTAATTTATCTTATTATTTATTTAATTTTAATTTCTGGAAATATTTTATATTATTTTAGAGTTATTTTTAGAGTATAAATTAATTAGGATTTAGGTTATTTATTTTTATCTTAAATTAATTAATACTCTAAAAAAATCCCACGTTTCATTCTCAGGTTAATTCTCATAAAAAAAAATTCACGTGTCATTCCATTTGATATATTCTCTTATGTTGTGTAATTTTATCTTGAAACCGAATTTTAAAAGATTTGCCCTAATTATCCAAGATTTACCTAGATTACTTCTTACTAAATTTATTTCCAAAACAAATCTTGAAACCGTTTTTATTATCTTTTTAAATTAGGAAAGTCTCAAGTCTAATTTAATACATATTTTCAGGAATCCCGTGATTTCTCCTTTTATTCTTTCTCATGATCTACAATATAAAAAAAATGTAATGCTGAGATTATAATCCATTAAAATTTAAAATATTTTTTAAAATTATCTAAGATACTGCATCTGTCATCTCCTCCTCTATATATTAATATATATTTAAAAAGAATTAGATAACTTTTGTTCTGATGACACGTATTTCCTAATTCCAAAACAGATATTGAAACCAAATTTTAAAAGATTTGCCCTAATTATCTAAGATTTAAACAAACACGCATAATCACATTCATGATTAATAGATATATCAAATACAATAGGCATATTTCCCGTGCAACGCACTGGAAATAAACACTAGATAATTACCAAAGATCCTATAATCAATATCGATATATATTAGAAAAGAAGAACTTCCATCAGGCCAGTTTGATGAGGTGTCGCTCCCAGATTAATTCTCAGGCCAATTTCATGAGGTGTCACTCCCAGATTAATTCTTATTTGAGCTTATCTTCTGTTGACACGTGTCACACCTTAATTACTAAATAAAATCTTAACATATTTTATTTCAAAATCAAATCAATCTTGACCTATTTTGATTTAAAACTAAATCATCCAAAAAAAAAATTACTGAAGCGATATTTTATCTTGGGTCTTTTATTTTATTTCTGATTTATCTTTAGAGTATTAATTAATTTTTATGGTATTTTTATTAAATTTTTGGATTTTTATTTAATTCAAAATTTTATAAGTTTTTATTGCGATTTGCTAGATTTTGGTAGTTTTTATCTATCTTTAATTAGCACATTTTTTAATGTTAGATTTGATTAGGATTTAGTTTCTTTATTTTTTGATTTTATATGTGGATCTTTTATTTTATTTTTGATTTATTTTTAGTGTATTAATTTATTTTTATCCTATTTTTATTTAATATTCGGATTTTTATTTAATTCAGGATTTTATGAGTTTTTTATTGTGATTTGCTAGATTTTGGTAGTTTTTATCTATCTTTAATTAGTACATTTTTTAATTTTAGATTTGATAAGGATTTATGTTCTTTATTTCTTGATTTTATCTTGAGTCTTTTATTTTATTTTGAGAGTATTAATTTTTTATGGTGTCTTTATTGAATTTTCGGATTTTTATTTAATTTATGATTTTATAAGTTTTTATTTTGATTTTCTAGATTTTGATAGTTTTTATCTAACTTTAATTAGTACTTTTTTAAATTCTAGATTTGATTAGGATTGAGGTTGTTTATTTCTTGATTTTTTCTTAATTTGTCTTATTTTTATTTAATGTTAATTTAAGGAAAAAGGAGCTGATCTGGTGCTGAGGATCCATAGAGCTACCATGGACACGCAGAGATTTGATGGTTGCTAGGTGAATTTGGCAGAGTTTCTCATTAGCTGCGGACTGCGGTTATTTCTACACTGTTTCCATTTATCACCTAAGAGAAGTAAGTGTGTTTAATTAAATTTTCAAACTCATGTAAGGATGTAACAGAAGGGGAAATTAATCAAGGACTGCTAGGTTAGTTAGATGTTATTATATTAGTTACTTAGTACTTGGACGAGATGAGCTACAAGTAGAGGGAAATCAAATTAAAGGGACGCATTTTGAAGCATTATATATCTCTCATTAAGTATGTCCTTTAGTATTTGAAAATATTGCTAAAGTATGGTATTAAACATGTCTTAAGCACAATAGAAAGTGTTCCTGAATTTTAAGGGGTCTTTATTTTCAAATGACTTTTAAGATAATTAATTTTTTTTCGAAAGCAAAAATATATTAATGAGGAAATAGTCAAATGATTTACAACCCTCCTCAAAATGGATCAAAAGGATTATGATATACCAAAAAAAAACCCAACCCAAAGAAGGCAACCCCAAGGCCAGAAAATGCCAAAGACACACCCCAAAGCACCACCCCACAAAAACCCCAAGAGCCGAAGAAACACCTAAAACACACCTGCTCCGACCCTAAGAAGACCTACGAGGCATGATCTGAGCTGCAATCTGGGAGAAGGCTTCAGAATCTGAGCAATCATACACCATTCCCAATCGCTTCCCCATCAGTAAGGCACTCCGAGCTCTGGTCAAGACGCCATAAGGCTCCGACAGCTCTGCAGGTAACACCATCAACTCTCTCCCGGTTGCCTCCGAACCAACTTCCACTAAGCCTGATCCCCTGAAACTAACAGCCTGACAATGCTTCTTCCCACCCCCTTTCTCAGATTTCTCAGGCCTTCCCCGAGGCCTGGGGACTTTCACTTGATCCTGAGGCAGCGGTTCCTCACAAGAAAGGGCAGCGGGCTCCTCCTCAACCCCAAGATCAAGAGAGGCAGCCAGGAAAGCAGAAACATGAGCACCATTCTTGGAGGAAAGTAAGGATCTGCAACCAACACAAGAGATCTCTGGGAAAAGGACCAAAGGAGATAAACACGGTTGCAAGGAGCACTCTCTTGAGAGTCCAGGTAACATCAAATCTTCATCTTCAGAAGGAGGAATCGTACGTCGCGCCTCCGCTTTCCTATTCCCAGCAAAAACTCCTTCAATCTCCATCAGTCCTTGCTCTCTATTCTTCTTTTCTCCCCACACTTCATAATCATGTCGCGGGAACCTCACCAACGACACCGAGAGGGACGATTCACCCAATCGAGCCCCATTTATTGAATTTTCATATTTGTATTTTATTTAGGATTTTATGAGTTTTTATTGTGATTTTCTAGATTTTGGTAGTTTTTATCTATCTTTAATTAATACCTTTTTAAATTGTAGATTTGATTAGGATTTAGGTTGTTTATTTGATTACTATTAATACCATAACTATGATCGAATTTTAAAAGATTTGTCATAATTATCTAAGATTTACCTAGATTACTCCTTACTAAATTTATTTCATCAATCTTGATTTAAATAGGTTATAAATATGTTTTATTATTTTGGGGAATTAAAGCAGTTATTATTTGATAGATATGAGGAAGATTACAATATTTGATTTGATTGGTTTCCAAATGTTTAAGAAAATGAAAGGTTTTATTATGTCTTGGTGTTACAATATTCACCATCAAACATCTAACTATTTATTTTGAGCTGACTAAAGCTGTTTTCAATGATTTTTAATTTTCATAAAAAAAAATAATTATGAAAATTCATGTAAAATTAACAGAAAAATTAAAAATTTTTAATAAGATGTCAGTATTTTACAATGTAACTTCATATTAAACATGTTCTACATAATAATATAGTCTATTTTTATTTTATTGTTCAAATTACAGGGCAAAAAGCTCCTACGGGTCAGAACATTTTAGCATGGAAATGCTTTAATGTCAAACATAATAAGAAAATAACATTTGATATATGATTTAAGTAAATTGTTCATAGTTTTTCTAATGATTTTAGTAGTAAATATACATAAAAATTATGTGAGATTTCACAAGTTTTGTGGTATTTTATTTGTGTTGTGGAGTTGTTTTGTTAAATGGGTATCTTTGTTAGTTTCTACGAGTTAAAAAAAATAAGAGTACATTTTTCTATAACGTAAGTGTATTTTTAATAATTTAAATAATAATTATATATTTATGTATTGTTACATATCTAAAACACAAAAGCATTACCCTTTATGCAACACGGGTATACATCTTCACAAACAAAATTTAGTTATACCTCACATATGCAAAACATAAAACTTTTGGCTTATTAACTTCTGTGTTTTTCAAAATCTTTATATTAGTTAATTCAGTGTATGCTTACAAAACACTAAAATTGAGTGTTTAAATTTGTACTCTTTAAATATCTACATCTTTATTATGATTGTTCTTATATTCTTAGCATCTTAAATATTTTATAATTTAAAATATTAATCGATGTATCAAATACAGTAGACAAATTCTCCGTGCAACGCACAGGTAAAAAACACTAGTTATGTTCATTTTACTAAATATGTACATGTAATTAGGGGCGGATGGACCGGGATGGCCTATCACTAAATCCTCTTCACATCTAACAACCGTTACTACTAGTAAATTTTGTGAGGTATAACTAAATTTTGTTTGTGAAGATGTATACCCGTGTTGCATAAAGGGTAATGCTTTTGTGTTTTAGATGTATACCACTAGGTTACTTGAGTTTATACGTTTAATATATACACACAAAACTATCATGATTACTATTATATTTTTAGGTTTTCTTATATGTACTACTACCTCCGGTTCTATTTATAAAAAATAATAATAATTCAGAGTTTAAGAAATGAGTTAAATTAATTAAAATGCATTAATTTGTCCTAAATTAAAATAAATTTTTAAAATTAACATTTATTCTAATGTAGTAATAGTGTTTTTTACCCGCGCGTTGCACAGGAAATATGTCTATTGTATTTGATACATTAATTAATACTTTGATTATTAAAAATATATTAAACAACGAATGAAATAGAAAAGTCAGAATTGATGAGTAAAGTGGACATAAAGACTTCTCTTCTATGCCCGATTGAGACCAAGAGGAACTCGTTTCACATTCTTCGTAAATATGAAGACGATAACACATATCATAGATATAAGGAATTATCAACATGTTAATCTTAAAAAAAAATTAATGTGATAGTAGCACAAATCAGGATTGTGTAAGATATATCATAAAGTATAACATTATTGTGTTTATTCCAACTAAGTAGGGATGACAATGGGTAGGTACTATAATACCATCTCCATACCCGCGTTTTTAAAAATTACATGTACCCGTCTCCGTACTCACGTGGGTAGCAACTCGAAGCTCTCCACCTTTAGACAATTCAATGTCATTACAGGAAGCTATCTATCTTTGCCAAAATCTAAATCTATGGATGACAATGGGTCTCAAAATCATAGGGTACCCGCAAAAAATACCCACTATGGGTAGGGTAAAAAACCGCTAAATGGGTATGAGGTTGAGTATAGATAATTACCCGCAAAAAATAGAGGGTATGGGTGCGGGTATGGGCACTATAGTACCCAACCGGCCCATATCCGCACACACATGTTATCATTATTATTATTATTATTATTATTATTATTATTATTATTATTATTATTATTTGGGAATATATTAACAAATTAACTTAAGCTATAACTTTCAAACTCACTCTTTTTCAAAAAAAGTTTGGAATATATTAATTACTACTCTAAAATTAAATAATAAATAAATTAAGATAAAATCAAGAAATAAACCACCTAAATCCTAATCAAATCTAAAATTTAAAAATGTATTTTTTTTACTCTAAAAATAAATCAAAAATAAATTAAGATAAAATAAAGAAATAAACAACATAAATCCTAATCAAATCTAAAATTTTAAAATGTATTTTTTTATGAGAATTAATCTGAGAATGACCCGTGTTATTTTTTTTTCCAATTAGTGAACATTCTGCACCTAGAAGATTTTTTTTCCTCAATCCTTTTGCTTTTGATTAAGAAGAGAAAAGCAGGAATCCTTGAAGCATATGACATCTTACAATTAGTTGAAGAACAAAATCAATTCATGAAGAAGATTGAAACAGAAACCCAAAATGAAGTCTTGAAGAACAAAATACCCTCCTTCACCAATTTGAAAGGACTGTGGTGAAAGAATTGTATTTAGTGTATTTGTGAATATTGGGGTGGAACCCTTGTGAAACAAAAAATCAAAGGAACATTTCAGTCAAGGGAAACAAAAAATGGTGTATTGCCCCAAATGTGCGCACCCCAGCAAATTATCTATATATGTGAGCAAAAAATAAAATAATTCTCCCACCCAAAATAATTGTGGTTACTTCAACAATAAATTTATACTAACAATCAATTTAAATTGAACTTAAGGAAATATATAGAGTAAAGTAAGATAAGTCACCCAATTGGCATACTAAAACATGAGTATATGCAAAACTAATGAGTTTGAGGAAAACATGAACCAACCTTAAGAATGAGCTAACCATACTCATGAAGATTAAATGTGAGCTCTTCATATGCTTTCATCAATTTGACTGACCTGTGCATCATTAAAAAAAAAAATAGTAAGTTGTGCATCATTCACATACAGTGTAAATAGTATGCTTATACACACAGCTCAAACATGATGAATAAAAACGTGCAAAATTTGAGAAATGAATATAAATTCATGCTATCCTAAGTTTCGTAAATTTCTATAAATTATACCAAAATCTGGTTTAGAATGACTTCACACGCATGGATTTCTACAAACTATACTAAAATCTGGTTTAAAAAAATACAAAAGCGGAAGAAGAACAATAGAAAAAATATTACATCAGAATCAAAACATTACGTCTTCAACAATGATTCATTAAAGGGTCTATGCAAAAATTTGTAAACTTTTGGATCAAAACACACAAAGTATGTGAAATTTAAAATCCAGGATTGAATTACGAACAAAGGATAAACTGAAATGACACAAACCATCAATCACAACATGATAAACTCGTCTTCACGTAACATCATCTTACGGCATACCTTTGTCCTGATCGCGACATGTGGCAGAGGTAGAAAAGCTTTGTGGACCCTCAGCACCAAATCAACTCCCTTTTCTTAGAATTAGCATGAAATAAATAATAAGATAAAATCAAGAAATAAAAAAGCTAAATCCTAATCAAATCTAAACTTTAAAAATGTACTAAATAAAGATAGATAAAAACTACCAAAATCTAGCAAATCACAATAAAAAAACTCATAAAATCCTGAATTAAATAAAAATATGAAAATTCAATAAAAATACCATAAAAATTCATTTATACTCTAAATGTAACTCAAAAATAAAATAAAATATTTCATGAAATTAAAATTAAATAAATAATAAATAAGGATAGATAAAAACTATCAAAATCTAGCAAATCACAATAAAAACTCATAAAATACTGCATTAATTAAAAATCCGAAAATTCAATAAAAATTAATTATTATACTCTATAAATAAATGTAAAATAAAATAAAATATTTCCTGGAAGTAAAATTAAATAATTAATAAGATAAAATTAAGAAATAAACAACCTAAATTCTAATCAAATCTAAAATTTAAAAAGGTACTAAATAAAGATAGATAAAAACTACAAAGTCTAGCAAATCACAATAAAAACTCATAAAATCCTGAATTAATTAAAAATCCGAAAATTTAAGAAAATTCAATTAATATACTCTAAAAGTAAATCTAAAATAAAATAAAGTATTTTCTGGATTTAAAATAAATAATAAGATAAATTAAAATAAAATTAAGAAATAAACAACCTAAATCCCAATCAAATCTAATATTAAAAATGGTATTAAGTAAAGATAGATAAAAACTAACAAAATCTAGCAAATCACAATAAAAACTCATAAAATCCCGAATTAATAAAAAATTCGAAAATTCAATAAAAATTAATCAATATATTCTAAAAATAAATTTAAAATAAATTAAAAGACCAAATCTTATCTTTTAAAATAATGTCAATCAATTATTTTAGAATATATAAAATTAAAACATATATCAATTGAAAATTATATCTTCTAAAATAATATAAAGTAATTAGGTTAGAATATATAAAATTAAAACATATATCAATTGAAAATTATATCCTCTAACAAATTGACACGTCACTAAGAATTAATCTGGTGCTGACACGCCACTATGGAAGTTCTTCTTTTCTAATATATATTGATTGATATTGATATTGATATTGATATTGATTAGTGTTTGAGAGTGGGAAGGAGAAAGAACAATTAATAAGACATATTTTACTAGTTAGAATTAATAAGTGCATTATTGGAAAAAAAATTAATATAGCATAAACTTCCATTTGGTTTTTTATAACCAAAAAGCTTTAATTTGATTTTTATAAAAAGAACCAAAAATTTTCTGCTCTTTAGTTCTTACTAGTTTTATACCCGTGCATTCACAGGTGACATTTGGTATATATTAGTATTCATTTTATATGTTTTATAAATTATAAATTAATTTTATCAATTGTAGACAATAATGAAAGTTTCACTGAAATAGTTTTAGTATAGATTAGACATTTGGTCTTTAAATTTAAAAGTTAATGTAAATGGATTATTCCTTGTTCATTAAAATATGAGTATCCTCTTTGACATACTTGTTTTGTAAACATACTATAAAATATAAAATGTGTCACATAAATTATCCAAAGATCTTGAAATTAGAAGACATCATAATAGGTCCAATTAAGGACATTGTCATGTTCCAAAACTTAATTCCAAATATGTCATCATATTGAAACCAATGCACATTTATAAGCAAGAAAAATACCATGTTGGCTTTCATACTCTGCTAATGAATTAAAAGAAAAAGGGTCATTCTGCTACATGTTTCAAAAGCATCATCATTGTGAATTTCACATTGTTTGACATGATCACTAGACAGTGGCTGGTTCATCTTTGCTACACAAAAGTAAATAAGAGAATGATTGTGTAAGCAGTGGTGGAACATCATGGGACGGGAGAGGCCCCCCCCCAAAAAAAATAAAAAACTTTTTTAAACTACCAATATTGGACCTAAGAAGTAAGGGGAAGCACATTAGCATATGACAATTAACTAACTTGGAGTCAGCTCAACTAAAACTTTGACACGTGGATTATAGGGGAGAATAGCTATTGAAATGTCACTTGGAATGGGACCTTGAACAATTCTTATTTCTATATATTATGAATGTTTTATAATTCTACCTGTCATAATTTTACCATTACATCTCATAAATTTACTGTTATAATTATTAAAAATTATAAAAATTATACTTAAATTTTCTGAAATTAAATATATTTTTAAATAAGCTTAAACCTTGAATTATTTTCATGTAACGTGTTATTCCCCATATAAGTTTTTTACCGTGTGATTTAACTATAAATAGTCTATTAATATTTATTTTTTGTTTTCTAATCCTCATATTTCTATCAAATTTTTAAAATTTAATATGTATATTTACTTCTAACATTATTTAAAATATTATGGAAATTTATTTAAATTATATGAGAATTTTTGTACCAAAAAAATTTATATGAGAATTTATTTTTCTATTATTTTAACATGAAAGTATTTTCATGTAAAATGTTTTTCTCGTGGAAAATGTTTACCCTGAAATTTGTAAAAAATAAAAGTAGGTTATATTGTCATATAGTACACTTTTAACATAAAATTATATTGTAAAGTTTTGAAATTTAATTAAATTTTTTTTGTATTATTTGTAACCCAAAAGTATTTCCATAGAACAAAGCTTGAATTGTATTTTGACTTAAATGTAAGTTCAAATTTCAAGTGAAATATTCCCCCGCACTATGAGAGCTTTTTACCATGTATTTTAAACATATAAATGCAAATATTTTTTTTTCTAAACCATGTACAATAAATTAGATTATCATAGATCAAAGCATCATAGGAAAACCAATGAGTTTCCGGCCTTAAGTCATGAAACTAAAAAGAGAGAAAAATATACTCAAACAACCAAGAAGAATTTCAAACCCAGATTTCACATTAACAGAGAAGGAAACAAAATCACCAATTATCACTTATTCACTGAGATACATCACAAATACATTAGAACTTAAAGTGTTATCACTAACTTCGCTCTCCCAACATTCATTTTTAAATTGAACAAATATCTTAGATTATCTACCCTCTAGCAGCATGATGATTTCAAATTATGGAACCAATCAGCACTGCTCCCTAGTTCAAATTATCTACCCTCTTTTCATGTTGTTTCTTCTTCTTGATAGCATAGATAGCCATGTTCCTGCATGAAGGGTCAATGAGAGTCCAATGTATCGATTTACAAAAGAGTATTATTCTTCTAGCCACATAATATAATGATACTTAAATCAAAACATTAATTTTATATATTGATAGATAGAATGATACTCTTGAAAGAGAATAATTACGACAATGATACTATGAGAGCATGTATATTACTCTAATGCTAAGGCCAGAGCAAGAATTACATAAACACAACATAATAAAGCTAATCAGTGAACATGGTTCTAACAACTTGACCAGACTTATTGGTTTATGCATGCACATTGAAGTTGCTTGTGAAGAACCTATCAGCCTCTAGCCTCCTGCATAGTGTATGAAAATTCAAATCTATTATCCAATTTTCATTTACAAAACCACATCACAAAAGCCCAAATATACTTTAAAACTTACGATATTTTTCTTTCAAATAACAACACGATGCAGGGACATTTACAATTATAATGAAGAATTTGATTCACCTAATGTTCAAGAAAAAATACATTCACAATTAACATTTCCATGATGTAAGCCAGTCCCAATAATTATATAAGAAAGATGGAGTTTGATTCAGTTATGACCACAGTCACCTCACCCACACGAACAATTCGTAGCTATATAATCAGTAAAATGAGATCTTCAATTGGAGTATCAATGAATGAGATAATCTCTTAAATTTTGAAAATTAGTGGATGTGAAGGAGGCTTCTTGGAGAAGCAAGATGGGAGGGATCAGAAGGAAAGCATGTCATGGTTATGAACTGGAGTGCATTTTCCTCCATTCAATCTAGTTTACAAATACATTCAAATATGCAGCAACAAATAGAATAGTAAAAACTAATACCTTCGTCATAATAGTAAATTGAAGAGGCTCATGGTTTCTCATAAGATCTTCATCCATATTTGGTGGTATAAGCTCATAATCCCAAGTAAATCTTATAAGAAAAGTTATCTTCATGTTTGAGTTGCCCACCTATAAAGAAAGCAGCACAAAAATACCAACAACAAAAACTGAATTATTATCTAAGATAATTAAAACAATAAACCACAAATTGAGAATCCGCCAATTTTGTTTCGTATTAATATTACAATAGCATGCTTTTCATGGGTATTGCATATTGAACTCTACTATTCTGGCATATTCTGGAAAACTATTGTAGATAACCGCAACCTCCATTCATAAGGCTTTGCAGGTATGCATCAACTAACAAAAAATCACTTGGCTTAAAAAAAGGTTAGATAAATGATCATGAAATGTGACTAAGTGATTTCCCAATAATAAAAAGTTCAATGAAAAGAAGTTAGATATCATCATATCAACTTTTCCCATAGGTCAAGCAAAAGCATATGGAACATAAGTCAGAGAGGAAACACATCTAGGAAAATAAAAGAATGAAACATATTTTTAAAACTAACGAATGAGATATCTTCCCACAGATAATATACCTGCATCAAAACAATGATTTTCATTTTTTTAACCATTACTGATCGGGGGACAGGGGGCATATATAGTAACCAATTACTCGAGTATGACATTAAAATAAAACTTAATCTGAGGTCCAAAACACATACCTCCTCAAAGTGGCATCAATCTCACACCTGCGCCACCCAAAAACCTAAATCCAGAAAAGAAAAAGTAACCTAATTATCCACCCAACAGAGAAACTGGAACCTTGGTTACCGAATACCAGGTGCCCCTTGGCAGCTAACCTAAATAAATAACCTATTTTGAAGCTTTAATAGTTATGGTTTTGATTTTATGAATGAGAAAATTTTGAATTCAAATTTGAATTTGAATTTCAGGTCATGGATATATCCTAATTCGTATAACAAATATTAATTCTTGATCATAATATACCTAATTTGAAGAGAAATTTACGGGTTTATGGAGAAATTTCAGTTACCTGATTGATTGTCGAGAAATTGACGGAATTCCATCTTTAAGCTTCTCAAAATTAGGTCTTCAGAGCAGCGGCAGTGCATGAGAATGAGAAACAATCCTGAGATGACACGCTTCGACAATAACAAAACGGAGGGAGGGGATGATGGGAATAATGGCTTAGATTCACGGTTTGACGCATGAACGCGTGAGTGATGATGATCTACAGAGAAGAAGTTGCGTTGAAGAGAAAAAGGGCCTCCAGCCGCGCCTGCGAAGAAACAACGGTGAATGGTGGATAAGCAGAGGAGAAGACAGGGCCATAAATTGAACTGAATTGGAAGATAACCCTAGAAATTGAGGGGAACAAACCTGGCCCTTGACCTTGAGATGGATGTGTGCGCCCTGATAGGTGTAAGATCAAGTTTTGATCTAGTAGTACAACTCTATGTTTTGATGATTACAAGTTAACCTTTTGATATGAACAATTGTGGTACTCTAACGTGTTTTTCTGAGTGTGCTATTTACAGGCTCTGACCTCAACTCAATCTCACACAAATCAGAAGTACTGTGTTAAAGAGCGACCCAAGCAACGCTTTCGCATTCACCATGTTCAGTATGAACAGTGGAAAAGCTTCAGAAGTTCTGAAGTTATACAAACTCTGATGTGGACTCAGTCACTAGAAGTTCTGAAGATCCAGAAAGTCTGATAACCAAGAAACACTGAAGGCTCAGATATTCTGATGGTGTAGAAGACTTTGAAGATCCAGAAGCTGAATAGTGAAATTCTGATGTCCAGAAGCAAGATACTCTGAAGACCATGTACTTCCCTCTGAGTTCAGAATCAGAAGAAACAATGGTCAGAGGATCTGGGCTTTCCCTCTGACTCTGATCAACCGGCTTCACAAGTTCCAATATGAAGCATTCCCCTGATCAGAAGTCTCCTAGGTTTAAAGGTCAAGTCGCTATCCAAGTACAAAAGCAACTGTACCTCCCTGACGACCTACCTAACAGTCTCAGACATAGCAGAAGCTGGATTTTCCAGAACTGCCCTCCAACGGTAGCATTTCCCATGCAACGCTCAACCCTAATCCTTGGAGTATATAAAGAGACTGAAGACTGAAAGAAACGGCTAGAAGCATTCACATACGCGCAAGA
Source organism: Lotus japonicus (assembly GCF_012489685.1). Taxonomy (NCBI): domain Eukaryota; kingdom Viridiplantae; phylum Streptophyta; class Magnoliopsida; order Fabales; family Fabaceae; genus Lotus; species Lotus japonicus. The sequence continues at coordinate 47,407,824 of NC_080045.1, read as the reverse complement.
CAAATTCAAATTCTTCTAAGCTTTCCTTCATCTGAAATTCATTGAGTTTACTATTAGCTTTTTAGAAGCAAATCTCTTGTAAACAATTCTTTGATAAACAGTTTGTTTAGTTCCTTTAGGAGATCAAGGTTGATCGGATCCTAGAGAAGACTAAGAGAGTGAATCTTAGTGTGAGCTAAGTCAGTGTAATTGTTAGTCACTTGTAGATTTCAAGTGCAGTTGTAACTCTTACCTGATTAGTGGATTGCCTTCATTCTAAGAAGGAAGAAATCACCTTAACGGGTGGACTGGAGTAGCTTGAGTGATTTATCAAGTGAACCAGGATAAAATCCTTGTGTGCTTTTCTATCTCTTATCTTTAGCACTTAAGTTCTCGAAAGATTTGTCAAAATCTTTAAGGTGGAAGCTTTATACTGAAAACGTTATTCAAACCCCCCCTTTCTACCGTTTTTCATACCTTCAATTGGTATCAGAGCGCAAGTTCTGATTACCACACCTAACAGTGTTCAGTGATCCGGGCCGGTGTGAAAAACAATGGCTGCTACCACCAGTGAAACTCAAAGAGATGGTTACAATGCAAAGCCTCCTATGTTCGACGGTCAAAGGTTCGAATATTGGAAAGATAGACTGGAAAGTTTCTTTCTGGGTTTCGATGCAGATCTCTGGGATATTATTGTGGATGGCTACGAGCGTCCAGTTGATGCAGATGGCAAGAAGATCCCAAGGTCAGAGATGACTGCAGATCAAAAGAAGCTGTACTCACAACATCACAAAGCAAGAGCAATTCTTCTAAGTGCTATTTCCTATGAAGAGTACCAGAAGATTACAGATCGTGAGCTTGCGAAAGGCATTTTCGAATCTCTGAAGATGTCTCATGAAGGAAACAAGAAAGTCAAAGAATCAAAGGCATTGTCTTTGATCCAAAAGTATGAATCCTTCATCATGGAGCCGAATGAGTCCATTGAAGAAATGTTCTCCAGATTTCAGTTGCTTGTAGCTGGCATACGACCTCTCAACAAGAGCTACACAACAAAAGATCATGTCATAAGGGTCATCAGGTGTCTTCCTGAAAGTTGGATGCCTTTAGTGACTTCAATAGAGCTCACGAGAGATGTTGAGAATATGAGTTTAGAAGAACTCATCAGCATTTTGAAATGCCATGAGCTGAAGCGCTCAGAGATGCAAGATCTGAGGAAAAAGTCCATAGCCTTGAAATCTAAATCTGAAAAGGCTAAGGCTGAGAAGTCAAAAGCTCTTCAAGCTGAAGAAGAGGAATCTGAAGAAGCATCAGAAGATTCTGATGAAGATGAGCTGACTCTGATCTCCAAGAGACTCAATCGCATCTGGAAGCACAGGCAGAGCAAATACAAAGGCTCTGGAAAGGCAAAAGGAAAGTCTGAATCCTCAGGTCAGAAGAAGTCCTCACTTAAGGAAGTCACATGCTTTGAGTGCAAAGAATCAGGGCACTACAAAAGTGACTGTCCAAAGTTGAAGAAGGACAAGAAGCCAAAGAAGCACTTCAAGACAAAGAAGAGTCTGATGGTGACATTTGATGAATCAGAGTCAGAGGATGTTGACTCTGATGGTGAAGTCCAAGGACTCATGGCTATTGTCAAAGACAAGGAAGCAGAGTCAAAGGGAGCTGTTGACTCTGACTCAGAATCAGAAGGAGATCCTAACTCAGACGATGAAAATGAGGTATTCGCTTCTTTCTCTACCTCTGAACTGAAACATGCATTGTCTGATATCATGGATAAATATAACTCCTTATTGTCTAAGCATAAGAAGCTGAAAAAGGACTTATCTGCTGTTTCCAAGACTCCTTCTGAACATGAGAAAATTATTTCTGATTTGAAAAATGATAATCATGCTTTGATCAATTCTAACTCTGTGCTTAAGAACCAGATTGCTAAGTTAGAAGAAATTGTTGCCTGTGATGCCTCTGATTGTAGAAATGAGTCTAAGTATGAAAAGTCTTTTCAAAGATTCCTAGCTAAAAGCGTGGATAGAAGCTTAATGGCTTCAATGATCTATGGCGTAAGCAGAAATGGAATGCATGACATTGGCTATTCTAAACCAATTAGAAATGAGCCCTCTGTGTCTAAAGCTAAATCCTTGTATGAATGCTTTGTTCCCTCTGGTACCATATTGTCTGATCCTTTACCTGCTAAAGTTGCTAAAAACCCTCTTAAAAAGCGATCCTTCTCTATGACTAAATATCATGCAAACATTCCTTTAAAATATCATGTTGAGACACCCAAGGTGATCAGAACCTCTGGGGTAACTAACAAGAGAGGACCTAGAAAGTGGGTACCTAAGGACAAGATTATCTATGTTGCAGATATCCTTGATAGCTCCACTGAAACACCAATCATGGTATATGGACAGTGGATGCTCGCGTCACATGACGGGAGAAAGGCGTATGTTCCGAGAGCTGAAACTTAAGCCTGGAGGCGAAGTTGGCTTTGGAGGAAATGAAAAGGGTAAAATTGTTGGTACTGGTACTATTTGTGTAGATAGTAGTCCATGCATTGATAATGTGTTATTGGTAGACGGCTTAACACATAACTTATTGTCTATAAGTCAATTAGCTGACAAGGGTTATAATGTTATATTCAATCAAAAGTCCTGCCGGGCTGTAAGTCAAATCGATGGCTCTGTTCTGTTTAACAGCAAGAGGAAGAACAACATTTATAAGATCAGATTATCTGAGTTGGAGGCTCAGAATGTGAAGTGCCTTCTGTCTGTTAATGAAGAGCAGTGGGTATGGCATAGACGGTTAGGGCATGCCAGTATGAGAAAGATTTCTCAGCTGAGCAAGCTAAACCTTGTCAGGGGCTTACCCAATCTGAAGTTCGCTTCAGACGCTCTCTGTGAAGCATGTCAGAAAGGCAAATTCACAAAAGTCCCTTTCAAGGCAAAGAATGTTGTCTCAACCTCAAGGCCGTTGGAACTTCTGCATATCGACCTTTTTGGACCAGTGAAAACTGAGTCTATAGGTGGCAAGAGATATGGGATGGTTATCGTTGATGACTATAGCCGCTGGACATGGGTAAAGTTTCTAACCCGCAAGGATGAGTCTCATGCTGTGTTCTCTACCTTCATTGCTCAAGTGCAAAACGAGAAGGCTTGTAGGATTGTGCGTGTCAGAAGTGACCATGGTGGAGAGTTTGAGAATGACAAGTTTGAGAGTCTGTTTGATTCCTATGGAATTGCACATGATTTCTCTTGTCCCAGAACTCCTCAACAAAATGGTGTTGTTGAGAGGAAGAATAGAACTCTTCAGGAGATGGCTAGAACCATGCTCCAAGAAACTGGCATGGCTAAGCACTTTTGGGCAGAGGCAGTAAATACAACATGTTACATTCAGAACAGAATCTCTGTGAGACCAATTCTGAATAAGACTCCTTATGAATTGTGGAAGAACATAAAACCTAACATTTCTTATTTTCATCCTTTTGGCTGTGTTTGTTATGTTCTCAATACTAAGGATAGATTGCATAAATTTGATGCTAAGTCCTCTAAGTGTCTATTACTTGGTTATTCTGAGAGATCTAAAGGTTTTAGATTTTATAATACTGATGCTAAGACTATTGAAGAATCTATTCATGTTAGATTTGACGATAAGCTTGACTCTGACCAGTCAAAGCTAGTTGAGAAGTTTGCAGATTTGAGCATTAATGTTTCTGACAAAGGCAAAGCTCCAGAGGAAGCTGAGCCAGAGGAAGATGAATCAGAGGAAGAAGCTGGTCCCTCTAACTCACAAACTCTGAAGAAGAGCAGAATCACTGCAGCTCACCCTAAGGAATTGATTCTGGGCAATAAAGACGAACCAGTCAGAACCAGATCAGCCTTCAGACCCTCTGAAGAGACCTTGCTCAGTCTGAAAGGATTGGTGTCCTTAATTGAACCCAAGTCCATAGATGAAGCTCTTCAGGACAAGGATTGGATTCTGGCTATGGAAGAAGAATTGAATCAATTCTCCAAGAACGATGTTTGGAGCTTAGTGAAGAAGCCTGAGAGTGTCCATGTAATTGGAACAAAATGGGTATTCAGAAACAAGCTGAATGAGAAAGGAGATGTAGTCAGAAACAAGGCAAGGCTAGTTGCTCAAGGCTACAGCCAGCAGGAAGGAATAGACTACACTGAAACATTTGCTCCAGTAGCAAGACTGGAGGCAATCAGACTGTTGATCTCTTTTTCAGTTAATCACAACATAGTTCTACATCAGATGGACGTGAAGAGTGCCTTCCTAAATGGTTATATTTCAGAGGAAGTCTATGTTCATCAACCCCCAGGTTTTGAAGATGAGAAGAAACCAGACCATGTGTTCAAATTGAAGAAGTCACTCTATGGTCTGAAGCAAGCTCCCAGAGCATGGTATGAGAGACTCAGCTCATTCCTTCTGGAGAATGAGTTTGTAAGGGGTAAAGTAGATACAACTCTTTTTTGCAAGACTTATAAAGATGATATCTTAATTGTGCAAATTTATGTTGATGATATTATATTTGGTTCTGCTAATCAATCTCTATGCAAAGAATTTTCTGAGATGATGCAGGCTGAATTTGAGATGAGTATGATGGGAGAATTAAAGTACTTTCTGGGAATACAAGTTGATCAAACACCAGAAGGAACATATATCCATCAGAGCAAGTACACTAAAGAACTTCTGAAGAAGTTCAATATGCTGGAATCTACAGTGGCCAAGACTCCAATGCATCCTACATGCATTCTGGAGAAAGAAGATAAAAATGGTAAAGTATGTCAGAAGCTCTATCGTGGCATGATAGGTTCACTTATATACTTAACTGCATCTAGGCCAGACATACTATTTAGTGTTCATTTATGTGCTCGTTTACAATCAGATCAAAGGGAAACCCACTTAACTGCTGTTAAGAGGATCCTAAGGTATCTGAAAGGCACCACTAACCTTGGCTTGATGTATAAGAAAACATCAGAGTATAAGCTTTCAGGTTATTGTGATGCTGATTATGCTGGAGATAGAACAGAGAGAAAAAGTACTTCTGGAAATTGTCAATTTCTGGGAAGCAATCTAGTCTCATGGGCAAGCAAGAGGCAATCAACCATTGCACTATCAACTGTAGAGGCAGAATATATCTCAGCAGCAATATGTAGCACTCAGATGCTCTGGATGAAACATCAGCTGGAGGATTATCAGATCCTTGAGAGCAATATCCCAATCTATTGTGATAACACTGCTGCAATCTCATTGAGTAAGAATCCTATCTTGCATTCAAGGGAAAAGCACATTGAGGTAAAGTATCACTTTATTAGAGATTATGTACAGAAGGGCGTACTTCTTCTGAAGTTTGTTGATACTGACCATCAATGGGCAGATATCTTTACAAAGCCCTTAGCAGAGGATAGATTTAATTTTATTCTGAAAAATCTGAACATGGACTTTTGTCCAGAGTGAAGATGGATCAGAACCTCTGACTATGATACTTCTTGATCAGAAGATGTCTAGTCCAGAAGGTAACTCAATCAGAGTGTGTGTACCCATTGGTACTGACTCTGAAGCTGAGACAGCAACACGTGTGTCAGTATTTCTGATGCATAGTTCCTCGTGCCCGTGTGACAGTCTGTCATGATTGCATGTAGATGTGCTTCTCTCCTGTGTGTGATATGTGTATTTACTGTTACTATCTATCTTTAATTTTCAACCGTTGATTTTAAAGTGCTTTTTGAATCAACAACGGTTATTTGTCAAAACCCACTATACACACACGATCTCCTTCACTTTCGGTTTTTACTCTCTCTCTCTCTCTTGCTATTTCAAAACCGCTTATCCTCGATTTCTCTCTCGATCTCTCTTCATCTTTCAACCTTCATCTTCTACCTAAACCTTCAACCACTCCAAAAATGGTGAGTCAAACCAGAAGAGCTACTGCAGATGCAACCCAGTTCCCTCATATGGTAGTTGGTCTAGCAACAGGTCAAAGGGGTCCAGAGAATCCGACTCAAGATCAAGGTCAAGCTCAAGAGCAGATTATTCCGATTGCAGAACGGGGCTGTGCCGTTCACTACGTATATGCTCCTGAGGAACTTCAAGTACTGGCAGAATGGAGATTCGACCTCGACAACCTTGCTACAAATGGGTATGATCTTCGTCCTGAAGTCCAAGTTCAAGGTTGGGGAAATTACTTCAACAGGCTTCGAGGACCGGTGTATGATAAACTGATCAAGGAATTCTGGAAGCACGCCGACTGCGATGATACTTAGGTGGTATCTCACATTCTTGGAAGAAAGATCATCATTACAGAGAAGTCTTTCGTGAACCTGCTGGGTGCAGAAACTGCTTTTGGGTATCGTTTCCAATTCACTGAATCAAAGCTGAAACCCAAGACGAAGGATGAGACCAACAAGGCCCTGTACACCAATTATAAACCGGGCAAGACTAATTACAAAGTGATGGACCTTCATCCCAAGCTCAGGATCTGGCACAAGATTTTGCTCCACTGCATAAACTAGAGACCAAAGGGCAGTTCTCCAGACTACATCAACTTCAACCAGAAGGCGATGTTGTTCTTCATCCAAGACAAGAAGAAGATCTGCCTTCCCTACTTCCTGTTCTCCTACTTGAAGGAGTGTATCCGGAAGTCTCGTACCACTGCCTCCATCAAGTCAGCAATCAAGTATATTCCCTTCGGGAGACTGTTGTCTGATCTCTTCATTGAGAGTGGCCTCATTCAAGATCTGGTAAATGCTGGATGCACAGAGGATCTAACCACCATTGTCAGTGATGTCTTCACTGCAAATTCTCTAAAGAGAATGGGCCTAGTCAAGAAGAAGATTGCTCCTGCCCATGAAGACACATCTTCTGAAATCAGAAGTAGAAGGGTGCCTCTGAATGACTACCCTCTGTGGACACAGGCAGACAATCCTGAAGCCATTAGGTGCTATGTTGAAGACCTAAGGGCTCAAGGCTTTGAAATTGATCTCGATGAATTTTTCAGCAGACTGCCGCCAGCTCCAGAGTTTCCTTCTCCTATCAAGAAGAAAGTTCCGAGGAAGATGATCCTAGAAGAATCTTCTGAGGAATCAGATGTTCCTCTGATCAAAAAGAAGAAGGCTGGTCAATCCAAGAGAAAACATGATGAAACCAGCAAGCCTGATGATGGTGATGATGGTGAGGATGGTCCTCCTTCTCCTAAGAAGAAGAAGAAGCAGGTCAGAATTGTGGTGAAGCCTACTCGGGTGGAACCAGCTGCTGAAGTGATCAGACGGATTGAAACTCCTGCCAGAGTGACAAGATCATCAGCACATTCAAGTAAGTCTGCAGTTGCTTCTGATGATGATTTGAATTTATTTGATGCACTCCCCATATCAGCCATGCTCAAACACTCTTCAAATCCCCTCACTCCTATTCCTGAGTCCCAACCAGCTGCACAAACCACCTCTCCACCACATTCCCCAAGGTCTTCATTTTTTCAACCTTCTCCTACTGAAGCACCTCTCTGGAACTTGCTCCAGAACCAACCCTCTAGGCCAGATGAACCAACCTCTCCCATTACCATCCCGTACAACCCATTAACTTCTGAACCCATCATTCATGAGCAACCAGAGCCTACCCAAACAGAACCTGGACCCAGAACCTCTGATCACTCTGTCCCAAGAGCATCAGAAGGTCTGGCTCCCAGAACCACGGATACCGACTCTTCCACAGCCCTTACACCCGTATCCTTCCCAACAAATGTTGCTGATTCTTCTCCTTCCAACAACTCTGAATCCCTTCGAAAATTCATGGAAGTTAGAAAAAAAAAGGTGTCTACCTTAGAAGAATACTATCTCACTTGTCCAAGCCCTAGGAGATATCCTGGCCCTAGACCCGAACGTCTAGTTGACCCAGATGAACCTATCTTGGCCAATCCTTTACATGAGGCAGACCCCTTGGCTCAACAAGCTCACCCTGCCCCTGACCAACAAGAGCCTATTCAACCAGAACCTGAACCAGAACAATCTGTGTCTAACCAATCCTCAGTTAGATCACCCCATCCTCTGGTTGAAACTTCAGAACCTCACCTTGGAACCTCTGAACCAAATGCTCAAATGTTTAACATTGGCTCTCCACAAGGTGCCTCTGAAGCTCACAGCAGCAATCACCCAGCCTCTCCTGAAACCAACCTCTCTATAATTCCTTACACTCACCTCCGACCCACATCTCTCTCTGAGTGCATCAATATTTTCTATCATGAAGCCTCTTTGATGCTACGCAATGTGCAAGGTTAGACTGACCTAAGAGAGAATGCTGAACATGTGGCTGAAGAGTGGAACACTCTGGGCACTTGGCTCGTGGCTCAAGTTCCAGTTATGATGCAGCTCCTGCATGCAGAGGGAAGTCAGAGGATCGAGGTTGCAAAGCAAAGGTTTGCTAGAAGGGTGGCTCTTCATGAACAAGAACAGAGACATAAGCTACTTGAAGCTATTGAAGAAGCTAAACGAAAGAAAGAACAAGCAGAAGAAGCTGCACGTCAAGCAGCAGCTCAAGCTGAACAAGCCAGATTAGAGACAGAACGACTTGAAGCTGAGGCTGAAGCTCTTAGATGCCAAGCACTTGCACCCGTAGTTTTTACTCCTGCTGCTTCTGCTTCCACTCCAGATCCTCACGCTGCTCAGAATGTTCCTTCTAGTTCTGCTCAGCCAAACTCGTCTAGACTCGACATTGTGGAACAACGTCTTGACACTCATGAGTCTCTGCTGATTGAAATGAAGCAAATGATGATGGAACTTCTGCGTCGATCTGATAAACCCTAGCTTTAGGATCTCTTCGCTTTGATTTCTTTTTCTTTATCTATGTTTTATTTCGTCAACCTCTAGCTCTTTCTTATTAATCTTTACTTTGTTCGTTTGTGATTCTCTATGCACATATATATATTTCTGACATTATGTTTGCAAATTAATTTTTTATTAGTATTCATCATAAATGCTTTTACATCATACATTCTCTTTCTTTTTCCTAAAATCCTAGAATGGAGGATCCCTCCTCATTCTTCTGCACTCCTGGCGCTGCTCTGACCTCTCCTTCTCCAGACGCTCCAGTGCATATTGGATGTTGTTGCGCCTGTCTTTTAGCTCATCCCTCTCCAGAATCTCTTCTGCAGTCTTGAGCTTCTCTTCAAAAATCTCTTTTTCTTCCAGCAGCTTGAGTTCAAGCTGGCTGAGTTCTTGCACCTCCTCCACGAAGGCAAGAAATTTCCTCAAGTCTCTCTTCAACTCTGGACGCAGGTCCTCCTCCAGCAGTGTCCGTGTTAGCTCTGAGATGGTCCGTGTACCCTCTGGATGCCTAATGTTCAGGAACAAGTCCTCCTCAAAGGCCTTCTTTCTCAGCTCTTCTAGTGCTACGACGTATGATGCCATTTTTTTTACTGAAAATTGCTCGAGTTGTGAAGCTTACCTCTCTCTCCAACGCTTTATATAGGCTTCACTCTCTCTCTGAAAGTTAATGCTCCTACAGTTTCTCGAGGTTAAGTTCTTGGTAACTGACCCTCCTCTTTACTCCCTTGGCCGGTGGTAAACGTTCTTATCTTGCATTCACTCTTCTATTTATTTCGCCTAACTCTGATTCTTGCATCGTTTTCATTTTCTTTAAACTTAGACCTTCTCTAAGGGGGAGTACCTTGTACTTCAAGCTAAGTTTTTCACACCCCAAGCTTTTTGCTTATGACAAAAAGGGGGAGTAAACCCAGTTTTTGATGTGTAAGATGTGTTAGTGTGATTTATTTTTCTTTTGGAGAATTTAAGAGTTCCACCTTTATGACCATAGATGTGTCACTGGGCAAATACAAGGAATACATTTCACTTCTTCTGAAGTGATTCTAATTTGACTCTGATACCCAAGACTCTGATACCTTGTCCGTGACTCTGATTACTTATGCGCTCTGATTACTCTATTTTCATCTATGTCATAAGTTTTTCACTCTGAACTCTTATATCATTTAGCTCAGAATCTAGACTTTACTAATGTTTTCATCAAGTATTAGATTCAGGGGGAGCTAAGCTCAGAATCAAGCAGTGACTTGAATTCAGAATGAGCAAGATAAACTATTCACATCAGGATAAGTCTTATTCTATATCTCTAAACTCTGAGTGAATTTAGTTTAATGTTTAAGAATTGTTCATCAAAAATCTTAGTTTTGTCATCATCAAAAAGGGGGAGATTGTAAGATCAAGTTTTGATCTAGTAGTACAACTCTATGTTTTGATGATTACAAGTTAACCTTTTGATATGAACAATTGTGGTACTCTAACGTGTTTTTCTGAGTGTGCTATTTACAGGCTCTGACCTCAACTCAATCTCACACAAATCAGAAGTACTGTGTTAAAGAGCGACCCAAGCAACGCTTTCGCATTCACCATGTTCAGTATGAACAGTGGAAAAGCTTCAGAAGTTCTGAAGTTATACAAACTCTGATGTGGACTCAGTCACTAGAAGTTCTGAAGATCCAGAAAGTCTGATAACCAAGAAACACTGAAGGCTCAGATATTCTGATGGTGTAGAAGACTCTGAAGATCCAGAAGCTGATTAGTGAAATTCTGATGTCCAGAAGCAAGATACTCTGAAGACCATGTACTTCCCTCTGAGTTCAGAATCAGAAGAAACAATGGTCAGAGGATCTGGGCTTTCCCTCTGACTCTGATCAACCGGCTTCACAAGTTCCAATATGAAGCATTCCCCTGATCAGAAGTCTCCTAGGTTTAAAGGTCAAGTCGCTATCCAAGTACAAAAGCAACTGTACCTCCCTGACGACCTACCTAACAGTCTCAGACATAGCAGAAGCTGGATTTTCCAGAACTGCCCTCCAACGGTAGCATTTCCCATGCAACGCTCAACCCTAATCCTTGGAGTATATAAAGAGGCTGAAGACTGAAAGAAGCGGCTAGAAGCATTCACATACGCGCAAGACAAATTCAAATTCTTCTAAGCTTTCCTTCATCTGAAATTCATTGAGTTTACTATTAGCTTTTTAGAAGCAAATCTCTTGTAAACAATTCTTTGATAAACAGTTTGTTTAGTTCCTTTAGGAGATCAAGGTTGATCGGATCCTAGAGAAGACTAAGAGAGTGAATCTTAGTGTGAGCTAAGTCAGTGTAATTGTTAGTCACTTGTAGGTTTCAAGTGCAGTTGTAACTCTTACCTGATTAGTGGATTGTCTTCATTCTAAGAAGGAAGAAATCACCTTAACGGGTGGACTGGAGTAGCTTGAGTGATTTATCAAGTGAACCAGGATAAAATTCTTGTGTGCTTTTCTATCTCTTATCTTTAGCACTTAAGTTCTCGAAAGATTTGTCAAAATCTTTAAGGTGGAAGCTTTATACTGAAAACGTTATTCAAACCCCCCCTTTCTACCGTTTTTCATACCTTCAATAGGTGGGCTTGTCTTCCTCGTTGCTGGTAACGTCGGCGGACATTTTCGAACACTATCATGGAACACAAAACTTATGCCACCACCATCGATGAGTGATTGGGTCATTTTGAAAAACTGGAGATAGAGAGGGAGAGAGAAGGTAGTGATTTGAGTATGAGATTTCGAATGAAAAGTTAAGATAATGAAAAACTAAAAAAAAGAAAAAAGACAAAAATAGCTTGAACTGCCACGTGGATTAGTGGTGGAGAAGGCTTGTGAGATGCCACATGGAATAGTGGGACCCTGAACTATTCTTATTTCTATATATTATGGATAAGTAGGACCGGAGGTAGTATTCACGTACAAAATGGATTCTATATAAAGAGAAATTAGTGAATATTTTTTCCTTTTTTTTATTGTACGACCTTTTAGGGAATTTTCTTGTTGAAGTAATGTGGCACTAATTGTTTCTTCTTTACGTGTTTCAACTTGATCTGAAAGATTGGGGCATAGGGGGCACTTTAATTTTAATTTTTTGTCCTTTAGAGATGTATGAATTTTTTTTCAAAGCTTGTCTAGTTGTTCTACTTAGTTCTCAAATATAATATGCTACTTTTCTACATTTTGTTTTTGGTAAATAAAGTTATTAGTTTATTTATTTATTTTGATTTTATGTTTCAACAAACTTATTAGTTGGTTAATATCTTCTGCACTCAATTAATTATATTTTTTCTTATAAGTCATATAGTCCATGTTTAGATACATGCTAGAAAGTCAAGATTCTTAATTTTTTCTTTTGACGACTATAATTTTGATATACTGTGACTTTTTTATCATGCATTCAAACATGGACGCGCGTTGTCTGATAAATCACGGCCACCCCTTGTTAAAATCTTGCCTTCACCCTTGCATGTAATTTTATGTAATTAGTTTGACCAGAAAAAATATGAGATATTCTGAATTTACAAAGGACCTACTTAGTACTTATGTCAAATGTAATCACAAGAGAGCTGCGTGGATAGTGAAAGTATATTAGTTCATATTTAGAAACTCGTCCGAAAATTATGTTGGGGATCCGTTTAATAAAGCAAAATAAAACAATTTGCTTTGATTTTTGCTTTTATCCACCATAATAATGATTATCCTGCGATTTTCAAATTTGTGCCAAGTCTTTGGCCAATAGGAATAACTAAGCAAGCCATGTGTGTATAGTAGGCATTGTTTGGTAAGAGATAGGCAAGGTAGGTAGGACTTAAAGGGAACTTTGCCAGGCCTTTACCAGATGTCAGGCCTTTACCAGATGCTAAAAGAGGTTGTTTACTACTTTAGAATACTCCACTTCATCCTGAAGAGATAGTTCAAGTAGTAAGAGTTATGTGAAATATGAGTTGGAGAGGGGAATTAAGGTCCAAAAATCAATCATTGAAGAATCATTCCAATGTAAAAAAAAGAATACTCCACTTCCGAAAGTACAAAAAGTAAATAAAAACTAAAAGGAAAGGAGAAAAAAGTATCTTACTTGAAATATGTGTAATAGCAGTAGTTAATTATTTAAAGTGAGTATGAAAAAATTTGTGTTAGATAAAGTAATCCCATAAAAATGTGAATGTTTAGGTTTCAAATAAGATTATCTCAATGATAACTCAATTATTAGAAAATAAATTGTATAAGAAGTTTTTTTTTTGGTCAATGTATAAGAAGCTTGATAAGAATTTGTGGAGCCATAGCAAGTGGGCCACGTTTTCTGACCCCACATATTCTCCATGTTCACGTATTTAATGGCCCATGAAAAAACAATGCATGGCCTAATCAAAATCAAACAGGCTTCTCTGTCTCTCACTCTCAAATCAATTCTTTCTCTACCAATTCTCTCGAGAGATGTATGAAAGAGTTGAGGGGAAAGTTGTCTGGTTCGAGGCCATCCTTTAAAAGCAAAGAGCAGCCTTGACACTTTGTTTGGTAGGATATAGAGAGATAGAGAAGAGAGAGAAAAGAAGAGAGAAGTTGAGTAGAGAGAAATATGTGAGAAATATAGTAGATTTGTTGATTGTTTGTTATGATAGAGATGAAAGAGAGAGATGAGAGAAAGAATGAGGTGGATAATATAAAATAAAAACTAAAAAATTTAATTTTTAGAAAAAGACTATGATGTCCAGCAAAAGAAAAAAAATTACAACTTTCAATGGCCTTGGAGAGAGAGAGAAGACAAGGACAAAATAGGAAACAAAAAAGTAAACATCATCCACATGCTATCTCTTCTCAAATTGGAGAGGGGAAAAAAAGGAGTGGGGCCCGCGTTAAAAAACTCTCTCTTCACTAGAGATGTAGCTATCAAATAAGGGTGGTTTGAGCATCTCTTCTCTATCTCTCTCTCCCCTATCTCTCTCTTACCAAACTCTCTTCAAACAAACATAATGTGAGAGTGATCTCGGACCAGGCTTCATTCCCGCTAGCTCAAAGTATTTGGCATGTTCTTGCTACGTACTATCAATTCAGTTTTGGTTTTGTTTGTTTGTTTGTCTATGTAAATTTCATCAACATATAGTATTTCTATTGAATTTGGTTGTGAACCCCTGATTGCCTTCATTCTTTTCACGAAAGCCATTGAAAAATAGAGTTCTTGGGGTGTGAAATCATGGCTGAAAAGGGAAAACCTAATTGTGTGTAGAGAAGTTTTGGCTTATCTTTTTAAAGGTCAATTTTTGTCAATTGGCTTTGCTTGTGGAGAGTTGCAAAGAATATAAGTTTTAGCCCTTTAACTTTATTTGTTACAAGAGTAGGGTAGAACTTCTTTTTTTCAGTACTAAACCCATCTAAGTGAAGATCATTTGAGTTTACTCTCTTTTTAAACCTTGAATTTTTCACTGACAAAAAATAAAGCATTGAATTTCTATTTTTTTGCTTTTCAGGCTTAAGACAACCATTATAGCTATCCCTTACTCTTAGCCCATTCCTCACTTTTAATGCCATGTGGGTCAGAGATTGTGCATGAAAACCCCATGTGGCGACCACCATGGATGAGTCCATAAAAAACTCCATATTACAATATGGGTATGTTCTAATTGGATCCTTTCACATCCCTCACGTTCAATACATATTACATATTTACATTCCTAATCCGACTGCATCTACGGTGTGTCAGTTTCGGTGCTTCAGTTTCATTTTTTCAGTGATTAGACAAAAATATTCTTATTTTCTCAATTTTTTCCTCCTTGCTCCTTCCACCATCATCATCCTAGATTTCCAGATCTTGTTTGAATCTGAGATGTGGGCATGTGGCATAGATGTACAATTCTTTTAAGTTATGCCTAAAAGATGCAAACTTTGTCCATGAAAATAACATTGACCTTCGTAAAGATGCAAACTTGGGGGAGAAAGAGGCGGCAGGGGAGGAGGAGATGGGGGAGGAGGTAGGAGGGGAAGGGGTGGGGGATCTCTGCCGCTTCAGCCGCCGGTGAAGTGGGTTTGAGCATGTTGAGGGAGAGAGGGTGAAAAGTACAGTGTGGAGATGAACCACACAGATGCAAGGAGCAAACAACGTGCAGGTTTGGAACGACAGAGTATGTGTGAGTACTGGGGTGGGGTAAGGCTCCGGTAGACGGTGGAGGCCGGTGGCTGTGACAGATCTGGAAGATTTTGAGGCGGATCTGGAAGCTTTGATGGCGGATCTGATCCCGGTGGGCGGTGGAGGCCGAGTCTGGGGAGATTTGGTGGCAGATCACTTGATGACCCGGATTTAGTAGTGTTTTTAGGGTCATTTCTTTGTAGGTTTTGAGTCTTTTTGCTGAGTCTCATGTAGTGTTTCATGCATTCTCATGCATTTTTACATTTTCTTTTGCATTTGCATGTGTTTAGTAATGTTGTGGTTCTTTAGGGACCTTTTTTATATTTAAGCATAGAATTGTGTCTTTTAGCATTTGTCTTTGGTCTAGGGTCTCTTGTGTCAGTAAACCTTTGCTATTCTTGATATTTTCCTTGAGCTTTAATGAGAGTATTCAGGTTGAAACAGCTGAAGAAGGAAGGTCTAGGGGCTTAAAGGCTTGATGGGAGCATTAAATTGGAGTAAAAATGAAGTTCAAGAGGCCTTCATGCGTGCAAAGGGCGCTCAGGCGCCTGAGCGCCAATTTAACAGAAGCAAAAAAGCTGGAAAATTAGGCCTGGCGCTTGAGCGCCCGACACAGCAGAAAAACGCCAATTTTGCTTATAAATAGGATTCTAGTCATTTTCTCTTGTATCTTTTTCATACTTTGTAAAATTCAGAGGTAGAGGATCATCTAGGAGAGTGAGAGAAGGCTTCCAAGCTTGTAATTCAGGTTCCTAGCCATGCTTGGCTAATCTCTTCTATTGCTTTGGTTTTCTTGTAAGACTTTTCATCTTTAAGTTATAATCTTAAGTTCTTTCCCACATGTTCTTCTTCTTTCCTTGAATCCCATTTTCTGAATTTCAATCTAAGCTTGTATGCATGCTTGCTTTATGCTTTTCTATAATCAGAACGGAAGTTTGTTATAGATTAAGGAACCGATTTGGGATTACCCCTTCTATGCTTGCTACTAGGAATAAAGGAAGGGTTGGGGTTTGTTGGCCTGAACTTTATAATCTTTATGCTTCAAACAAATGTTTAAGTACACAAGGAATTGAGCTTATCTTTTAGTTTGAAAGAATTATCTATGCGAGGCATCGATAGGTAGTTGCTTAGGCTATAGCATCAAGGAGAGATTCATGAGAACATGTGCTTAGAATGATGTGCTTGAATTGACTAGTTGAGCAAGGATCCAAAGCATGTTCTTTTGTGAGTTTATGTTTATTTTCCCTTTTTACTACTTCGACGTTTCGACGTTTCATCATCTCAATAAAACAAACCTTCATACTCAAAGCTTGAACCGAATTTATTCACTCACAATCCCTGTGGTTCGATAATTAAAACGTACACTTGCGGATTTACCAACATCACTCCATTCCCCTCCATCGTTTTTGGCAGCGTGGGGGTGAGGGTCACTGGATGTGGAAGGGAGAAGGAGTGGGCTGCGGAGGAGGGCGGTGGGGGAAGGAAAAGGGGGTGGGGAGGGAGAGGAGTAGGAAAGGTGGTGGGGGTGGGTTGGGGAAGAAGAAGGGTGCTTTTGTAAATTAAGATATAATTAACAAATGAATTGTTTTAATGCTAATTTATCTGAACCGTTAAAATTTAAAAATATCTGATCCAACGGTGCATATGAAACTGAAGCACCGTGTGTCAGTTTCTCGGTAGACGAAACCTCCTAATGGTCCTAATCCCCGTGAATTTTTTGAGCAATATTTTCCTTTTCTCCCCAGCTTTTCTAATGCTGGATAAATATATGGTGAAGAAACAAGGTGATAGCATTACATTTTTATTTTCAAAAATGTTGGTAATAAGAGAAAAAGATGATGCATTGATAGTGTAAAATTATTTTACATTGTCAATTAATCAAATTTTAATTAAGGATTTGACACGTCGACTAATTAAATTAAAAAAAATAATAATTTTCTCATATTCTTGAAATCTAATTGGTTGACTGTGTAAAAAAACTTTACACCGCTAGTGTATAAAAATTATTTTCTTGTAATAAATACCCAAAGAGTTGCAAAACAAATTCAAATACATAAGAAAAATGCCAACAAGTATGCACACTCAAGTTAAGAAGCTATTACGCCTAGCTAAAACCATGAAGTAAAAACCCTCAGCGTCGTACGAAACCTCGGAAAAACCATGGATTCAACATAGAAACCAATTGACTTATGAGCAAAAAGAACTTTTATCATTTTTTTACACAATGCTCTCATCAATACAAGTCATTCAGCTCTGCCGGAGCTGCAAACTGTGCGACTATGAACGAGGCTCATATCTTGGCTTTAGCGATATCACTAAGGGTCAAATTGGAAGGTGTAAGAATATGGAGAGAGAGAGAGAGAGAGAGAGAGAGAGAGAGAGAGAGGAGAGAGAGAGAGAGAGAGAGAGAGAGAGAGAGAAACCACAGATTCAACATAGAAACCAATTGACTTATGAGCGAAAAGAACTTTTATCATTTTTTTACACAATGCTCTCATCAATACAAGTCATTCAGCTCTGCCGGAGCTGCAAACTGTGCGACTATGAACGAGGCTCATATCTTGGCTTTAGCGATATCACTAAGGGTCAAATTGGAAGGTGTAAGAATATGGAGAGAGAGAGAGAGAGAGAGAGAGAGAGAGAGAGAGAGAGAGGTTCCTAATTAAAGGTCCCAAACAAGTAGCAACATGAGATGAAATGGCTAAGGAGGATGATGGAAACAACAGGGGACGAAGGCGGAAGCAGAGTCCGAATTCAACGGTAGGTGTAGACTATGATAGGAGCTTAATCCAGTGCATGTAGGAGGTGGTCATTACCTACTGTCACAACGGCAGGGAGAAGGGACGTGGCACAGTGGACATAGGTCGCAGCTAGGCTTATGGTTCCGGTGGAGCAAAGACGAAGGGGCACACGATGCTTGTTGCATAAGTGGGCAAAATTCATGGTCGAGCCTAAGGCTCCGATGGGAGGTAGAGGTAGAGGTGACGACCGAGGTGACAACAAGGAGGAGTGGTGGCTAATGAATAAGAGGGGCATAGACTAGAACAGGAAAAGCTCACTTATTTGGGTATCAAAACCACCTAATCTGGTAGAAAATCTACTTAATATGAAAGAAACGCAACTAATATGGAATGACAACATCTACTAAGTAGAGGGAAATTCCTCCCTAGAGGAGAAGAGCCCTCAATGGGGGTGGATGCGTTGTTGTTGGTTGTGCCCTATCATATTGAGAGAACGAGGCTTCCACTTAATCCTCTAGAACTTAGGGACGTATGTATAGGGCCAACGAGAGAACATAGCTTCTAGTTAATCCTCAAATGAGAGATCGAGGCTTCCCGTTAATCCCTACCACAAGAGAACGAGGCTTACAATTTTTTTTGGTTAAATATGTTTGAAACAAATACATGCTGAAAGATTTTTTTTACCACTTTACTTTCGAATCTTTAAAGACTCAATTGTACTATAGTAAATGGTTTTGTCGTATCCGCAGGGAATTGCTAACACAAATTTCGTTCTCAAGTAAATCTACTCAAGCAATGAGTTTTCAAAGGTTAATGGTTTTTAGTGATCAAATGCACATGTAAAGTAAACAAAACGAGAATAAAGAGGGATAGATATCAAGAGAGAAAACTGTTGGAATTGGAGTTCACCGTTTAACTAGTTTCATATGATTCTATATGCAAATTCATTCTTATCCATGATTTATCTACTCCATTTCTACCCTACTTCATTGATTCCTCACATGAGTGGATATCTATAACTCACTTTCTTAAACATTGATTCCTCACATGCATAACAAAGTTGGGTTTTCTTTAAGCTTAGGTGTTTAAGGGACTAACAAACGTAACTCTATTCCTAGAAATTAGATTTATTAGAATATTAACTCTAGGTCGGACTCTATGTCGTAGCTTCCGCTCTTATGCCGAATCAAGCGATATGTTCTAGGTGTGCAAACTAAAGCATGCATAACATTAATAACATGAGAAAACCATTGAATCGTGTGTTAGAAACAATATTTTCAAATAGAAATCAAATAGAATACTTCATAGTCAAAGGTTACACCGAATTCCAACAAAGAAAACTTAGCAATCCATTTCCATGGATGCTTTAAAGCTTACAAGAAGAAGATGATATGTGCCGTCGTCTGCGTCGCCCCAGCGCTACGGAGGGTGCAAGAACTCTCTATCTTCATTTCCTTGTGTTTTCTCTAATTCCCCAAAGTGTTCTCCCTGTTATTCACTCTGCCTTTTGAAAACATATCTGAACGTGTCTTTTATAATAAGATTCTGCAAATTTTAGACTTAAGCCAAAAGGTTTCTTCAAGGCTAGGTAACTTTTTTGGCTTAAGCACAAAAAATATGACTTAAGCTAAAATCTCAATCATCACTTTTGTGCTTCGATCTCATGAATTTTTGGGCTTAAGCCATCCATGATTTGGCTTAAGCCAACATTCCTCAAATTAGCCAACTCCACCGTCTCTTCTTTATCTCTTCTTTAGCTTAGGCCAGAATTTCTTGGCTTAAGATAAAATCTTCAACTTGGGCTATGATATTCCTTTATTTGAATCCCTTTGATCTTTCTACTACAAATAAAAGCAAAGGATTTAATACTTATCACAATTATATTTACTATAGTATTTATATAAAAACTAAATACCTACTATTCTAACCTATTGAGGGATAGCTTGAAAGTTATTATTCGCATTTAGAATGAATAAGTGCTAAAATCAACATGGGAAATTGAGTAAATTTTTGCACTTATCAACTCCCTCAACTTAGAACTTTGTTTGCCCTCAAACAAAAGGTATTGAACACAAAAATATATATACAAAGGTTTCCTAGAAGTATGATTTATAAACAATCCACTTTCTCAACTTTATAATTTTGCATTCGACCTATGCTTTGTACTTTTTCTTCTGTAACACCTTAACTTTTACTCTGTATTGAGTTGTAGCACCCCTTGTGCTTCCAATTCAATAATATTTGGCTTATCAAAAAAAAAAAAAACTCATGAGACAATCACATTCCAATGTCCTTCAACAAATGAATTCATCAACTTCCATTCAATTCTCATAGAATTTAATCTTAAGACAAGTGTTCCACACAAAATCAACCATTGAATCACAACAACTCAAATCTGCTACCTTTCTCAACACTTATCACAACTATATGGAGGACGGAGGTGGACGGTGGTGGCCAACAATGGAGGGTGGAAGGCGATGGTGGCCAAAAGAAAGGGGAAAGCCTAGAGTAAGAAACAGTAGAGAAAAAAGATAAAAGACTCCTTGGTTGAGACATTTTGTTTCCTTCAAAAAGGATGAAACCAAGGCAAACGAAACCAAACACACACTTAAACATATAACAGAGACAAAAATACCCATAATTTTTATTTAATTTTTTAATTTATATACTAATAAAAAATAATAAAATTAAGGTATACATATAAATATTATTATAAATTAATATTAACTACTACATAATAAATTAATAGTAATTGTAAAATTATTATTTATTTAACTATATTAACAATAAAAAATATGTATGCTAATATGAATTAGCATTTTTTTATTAAATTTTATGCTAATATATTATTATAAATTAAAATTTTAAAATATTTTTTAAACTTTTATATTATATTTTTTTGTAAACCTGTATATATGTATCTATATAATATTCTTTTGAGGTAATTTTTTTTATGCTTTATAAATTTATGGTTCTGTTTTAATAACTCTGAGTTACCAAACATATTATACAGAGTATTAGCGTCATGTTTCATTCCATTACGTTTCTTCCATTCAATTCTGTCTTGTTTTATTATGTTGTCAAACAATACTTTAAAGTCTCTCCTATCCGAATACAACAGATCATGAAACATGCCCTCAAGAAAACAATTACTTGTAGCTTTGGTCACAAAACTCTCTTTCACTCATGGGTTCATAGGAAAAGTTCACTCAAATCTATTCATGCAAGTATATTTTTACCATAAGCACTTTTTGGTCAATACCATAAGCATGTTTATCAATCAACTCAAAATATTTTGGCTTAAATAAGTTTTTGGTCCCTATCCTTTACAAAATGCTTGGTTTTCGTCCATTGCCGGAGTAAAGGTGGGCTTTAGTCCCTCGCCGGAGTAAATGTGAACTTTAGTCCCTAACCTTTGCCAAAAAGTTTGGTTTGGGTCCCTCCGGAGCTCAAGGTCAACGCCGGAGCTCCGGTAGTCCATGTGACCATGCCACATGGAATTAATGAGGCTTGATGTTATTATTATCTTTTTTTCATTTAAATTCTAAAACAAATTCATCTCTCCCTTCATCTAATTAATCTATCTTCCTCACTAATTATTCTGGTATATCATTATCTTGAACAGATCTAGGAAAAAAAAACAGAGATTCCCCCAAGCACATCAACCTCTTCTGCAGTGCCCTTAAGCCCTCAAACACTCGCTCTCTCAAATGTTGGAAATCAAAACCCTCATTTTCAGAGTTTCAGTCATTGTGTGCTTAGGAAGAAGATGAAAAAGAGAAAGAAGAATCATCAGTTGTTGTGTGCATAAGATTTTTCTCTCCAGGCCTTTTACCCCAAGTCCAAGGCCGACCCAACCAAGCTTAGGAACTTTGAGAGAGAGAGAGAGAGAGAGAGGTTGACGGCGATGGCTCGAGGTGGGGCTCGATCTGGGTTTCTGGTTTTCGAAAGTTGGTGACGGCTTTGGTTTCTGGTTTCGACCCGTACCAACAGAGGCGGGTCTGCTTTCAGATCTGGGTTTGACATTTACAGAAGGCAAAAGAAGGAAAAGTTGCAGAAGGTTAAGAAGGAAAGTTGTTCAGATGATGATTCTTCCTCTGATTTTTTTTTTTTTTATAACTTTTCATCTGAATCTGAAGATGAGGTATTGTATTTGACTATTTATTTGTCTACATAGATTCATGTGGGGCCTTGATAAAGAAGAAAATTTTCCAGCATAGAACAAAATTACTTTGGATTTTGAATTGGTATTGTTGTCCTGACTTTACCACAAGCATTCGGCGAGGCTAATTGGGTTCTGCGAGGAGAATGATGAGATGGAGAAAGAGGTGAGTGAGAAGAAGAAAAGGTATTTGTGTTGATTTCGATGGTGTGGGTGATTTCCCTGTTTTATTGTCTGATTTTGAGATGGGTAAAAAAATATGGGGTTTTTACTTTTTTATGATGGTGTGTTGATAATGATTAAGAAGATGATGTTGTTAATTTATTATCAGTTTCAGTTTTTTAAATAATTAATAATTTAATTAAAAAAAGAAAAAAATCCACCTGGCCTCATTAATCCCACGTGGTTATGCCCCATGGGCCACCGCCCACCGGAGCTCCGGCGTTGACCCAGAGCTCCGGAGGGACCAAAATCAAACCTTTTGGCAAAGATTAGGGACTAAAGCCCACCTTTACTCCGACGAGGGACGAAAACCAAGCATTTTGTAAAGGATGAGTAATGATATATACACACCTCATTTTTTAAACACTCAATTTCCACCTCTTTTTATTTCTATCTCTCTCATCTTATTATTTATCACATCTCATATTTTCTCTCTCTTACTTTTTCTTTTCTTCCTATCTCTCTCATCATTTCACCTCTCCACCTCAAAAGAGAGGTGTGGATGAAACATTACCCATCAAATAGAGCCCAGGGCCAGTACAAGGTTCAAAAGGCCCATGGCTATTACAAGCCTAAAGAACAAAAGATGGTCTAAGCATATCATGCCAAAAGGAGACCTCAAAGGTTCTCATGAGGCCCAAAGCATAATAAAAGGTAAGAATATGAAAGAATGAATAATAAAAGAGTTGAAAATTCAGTTTCTAAAGAAGTGATCTTTACCTTTTTCACTTTACACAAAAGAGCAAGCCATTTCATATATTTGTCAACATCTTTTTGCATTGAAGTAATTGGGAGGAATATTAGTAGAGTTTGCAAATTCCCACCCCAATACCGTCTCTTGTTCTCTTTTTGTTATGTGTGTGAGACACGTAACTCATATTGCAATAAACTTGTTCTTAAAGGACCCAAACAATAGCTCAAGGGGTAAAAGCCGAGGAACATATGAGTTGGGGATGAAAAAGTCGTGGGATCAATTATTGAAAGATGTAATTTATCTTTCTGATGTAAAAAAATATTGCAATTAACTTACACAGAGATACATTTTCATCACTTTTTAATTTACTTGCTCTATGCTCAATTAGTCAATTAATATGAATCAGTAAAAAAAGTGTACCGACAAAAAGGGGCTACTATTGATGAATAGCAGCACAAGTTATGTAGGACTAGAATAAAATTCTGCATGTTTGGCCGTCTCATTTAATTTCACAAACTGCTTAATTCATTCAATTGATATGCAAGTTAAGATAAATACTAGAGCATACAAGCATGACTAATACAATTACTCAACATAATAATATCAAGGGTAGAAACTGTATCTCAAATTGGCTCAAATCCTTACATTTCTATGTCTTTGGCTAAAGGTTGAAAAGCCCTCCAAAAGTCTTCCAAATTGGTGTTCAACTCTAAAAATAGAGACATAAGACATAATCAGCAATATTTAAGTATTAATGTTTCTAAAAGCATGAAAATGCACTATCAATTTTAAATTCGGACATTTCATTTCGTAAGATTAATCATTTCTCGTGTTCCACGGAACAATAACACTAACTGACATAAGATTTATGACACCTGCAGTTTATAACAGTTAGAAACTGATATAAATTACAAAATTTACTAACCGCCACAAATTGAAATATGTCAAGTCAAGTGTCTACCAATATTCAACTTTACAGGAATCATTTTTTGTTATTATTAGTAGCTGTAGAAGTAAACCTTGTGTTCCCCACACCTCCAGAAAAGGAAAAATAAAAAGCAAGAATCCTTTCAGTTCTAACCAGGGCGCGCAAGTGGAATGAAAACCAAATAAACTGTGGAATGGCATGTGTGTACGTGGCTTATCCTCAACCCCGCATAACACAGCTTCTTGTGACAGCTAATGTTCTAGTAGCAGCAACTGCAATCACTCTCTACTTTTTTCTAACATATTGATTTTTGTGTGTTCCTAATCAACAGGTATGTTACATTCAATATTCAATTTTGCTCAATAATGATGCCTTAGGATTTTCATGGTAGATTAATTCAGACACATGATGTTTTTCATGCTACTAGAGTTAGAAGCAAGGGTCATCTTTATATTATTGAAAAATATTATACTTCTATTGGTAGTAGTTTGATTCATAGAAGGAATTGGGATGCATGTGTTGTGTTACTTGAAATTCTATGGTGTAAGTGTTTCTTTTGTTTTTTCCATGATGATATTTTTTTTTATCAGTGTTTTGACTTTCATTGTTTGCAATTAGCTAGAAATTTAGAAGTATAAAGGGGCTAATTACATCCTCATTCATACCCTACACAGATTTTTCATTTGGCCTATTACAGAGAAACCTAATGATATTTCAGGTCCTTCTGCTGAATACTGAAGATGAGTTCAGAAAGCAAGAAAATGAAATCAAAGATTGATTTAGAGCTGGTTCTGAATTATACGAATCAAAATGTTCGGAAGAAATTGAAAAATGATTGGTGTGCAGGTGCAAATGCAGCTTCTAGAATAGACAGTGCATTTTCTGAGACTGACCCTTTATCTGAAATAGTTTGGTCTCCAGATAAAGGTTTTAGTCTTAAATGTGTTGATTCAAGTTTTACAAATAAAAATTCCTCACTTTTTCGCGATGTTGAACCTAGTAGTATGGTTCTTGCTCTGCTACAAAGCGTTGCCGGCGGCAGTTCTACCACAGAAAAACCTGTAGATGATGCTTTTGTTGAACCTATTGCTGTCATATGTACAAAGAGTGAGGTTTCTTCAACAGATACTCCCTCTAGGAATCCAACAAGTGATTCGGTTATCATTGTTTCAGACCATGAAACTTGTGAGGAAAATGATACAGGTAAAAAGAGCTTGATTCAGTTATCATCATTACCTTGTTGCTTAGTTGACTTGTTATCACTTTTTTTCCTGGAAACCATTTTTGCTCAATCCTACAGAATCATGAATTGGCAGGACCTAGTTATAATAAGGAGAAAAAGGCCACCACTGCAAGAGGAGCACCTAATTCACCAAATGGTCAGAATGAGAATTTAATGAACTATTCACAGAATATTTGTGCTCAGGCCAAAATTGGATCAGCTACAAAATTTGAGATCAAGGAAAATAAATCTTACATTATTTCAGGTATGTTACCGATTGACTAGAATCCGGGGATTTTAGGAAACTATTGTAATATGTAATTCATGTCTTGAACATTTTCTGAAGTTTTTTTCTGGATCATAGAAAATACTTCCTATAGTTCTGTCAGGTTGTGTTTTTAATTACTCATGTTCCCAATTTAAAGCATGCCCTTTATGTTTAAAGGACCCTTTGTTAAACCACAAGTTGTGGCATAGTGGATAGCTCACTTCGTCCCTTAACCATGAGGTCGGGGTTCGATCCTCGGCCATGGGAATGGAGCGCATATTGTGGCCAGCTGTTTACTGCTTAGCGAGCACCCAAGGTGAAGGTTTAATCATTGCTGTCGTCTGTGGATACCCTGGGTTCACCAAAAAAAGGACCCTTTGTTAAAAGAAAAATGCAAGTTCATTCTTTTGTGCTGGCTTGTAACACCATCATCATGATTTTCCTTCAGGTCAGGTTGACCAAAGGCCTGCTGGCAATTTATTACTTCAAGCAGATGAACCTCAACAAAGTCCTTCCCTAAGGAATCATTGCAATGGAGGCATGAATGCTGGTGTTACCAACCAGATTGTTGGATTTGAAGATGGCTTATACACTAATGTTGTGCATGTAACTGAATGTGAACGTTCTGGCATTAGTCTCTCAAAAAAATTGAAATCAACTATGGAGAATGATTTACAAACTTCAAACTGTGAGGCTATTTCTGCATCAGCAAGCAGAATTATGGTTTCAAAATCCAATGAGGATAAAAAATCCCAGGTCAATGAAATGATGGTGCTACGCAATAAGAACATTCCAGTTATGCATTCTCGATGTGATTCCACAATTCATATGGCAAGCATTGACGGTAACAAGTTGTCGTCAGATGAGGATTCAAATGTGAGATTACTAGAAGAGAATTGCAGCCATTGTGCAAGCTGCCATAGAACTGAGTTGGTTTTGTCTGGTAGAAAGAGATGTAAACAGGAAGTCATGATTGGGAGTAAAAAAGTCAAGAAGCAAATTCAAGAAACTTCATGTTGTTATGTTAATCGGGAAAGCTCATTCATGAACTTGGTTTCAAACATGATGAAAGGATACTCACTATCAACTCAAGATGAGGACAAGTCTTTGGCTCTTGCCGTTGATTGTTCTGATCGTCATCTTCCATGGAATGATCAGGAACTTATCACATGCTATAAGAATCAAGATCCAGAGGTAAGAAATAATTTGAAGTCCATATATTGTCCAAGCTTTGAGAATGTTGCAACAAGAATGTCTCATCAAGTAGGAGATGCTTCTAAAGATTTTGAGCAAGGTAAAAGGGTACATGGAATAGATGCTACTCCAATCAACTGTTGTGCAGAGAACAATTGCCTTTACAGACTGAGTATGCAATCAAATAAGTTTGAAGTATCTAAAGGGAGAAACGAAGCTGGTCCATCCTTGCATTCTTCTTCAACTAGACAAAATAAAAATAATGATGAGAATGTTGAGTCCTTGGAGCTGTATGATAGGAAGGAATTCTGTCCCAAAAGTGATACCTTGGGAGATCTGTGGATAACTCGATTTTCACCGAAGTTAACTGCCCCCTTGATGATTGTTGATCAACTTAATGAGAAATGTGGTTCTGAAGTTCTCTCTGATTATTGCTCAATGATTCCTCATTTCCATAAACAGATTTCCCATCTCAACAACTGCAAGGTTGAAGAGACAGGAGAACAATCTGCTGATGAACAATTGTTCAGTGAGACTAGAAGATTACAGAATTGTTTTATCAACAAAGAGGCATCAACTGTTCTTGTGGATGATAAGTTAAATATTGATCATACATCCAAGCACAAGTTCAACCCCATTAAATCTTTCCCAAGATTGAGAGATTCAGAGCCAATGGTTTCTATGTTTGCGAAAAGATTAGGCGCCATCAGACAATGTGAACAAACAGAATAGTCTACCACTCAGGTAAATATGATTTATTGGATTATTTACTCTTATGATAATTTTCTATATGATGAGAAAAACGAATTGAATTGGATTTAATTCATTATTTTTCATCCTTTCTGTTAGGATCTGAAAATCCTAACGTGGAGAAACGAAAGATAAGTAAGATAAATGATAATATTTTTGGTATTTTATTATATTAAACCGGAAAATAAAAGATAGATTAGAACTAAGAGGCTGGTTCCTCTTAGAACCAAGAGGCTGGTTCCTCTTCGAAGGCTGGTTCCCTTTACAAAATCAAATACTTAATCCATGATTCTAACCTAAGAGGGTACTCCTATTTATAATAATCTAATCCTAATAAGATAACTTAGCCTCTAAAAAATAAAGAAGATATCCTAACCAAATAAAAGATAACATCCTAAAATACAATAATAGTTCCTAAAACAAAAGATAAAATCCTAAATTAAATCCTAATATAATTGATCCTAACAATACTCCCCTCCAAAAATCAACCTTGTCCTCAAGGTTGTAAGTAGCATAGTAGATCAAATCTTCTCCCCCCGCGTCCCATTGTAGGCGGCAAATTGAGTGAAGTGCCAAAACAGCAATTGTCCAAGTGTCCATATCTAGCGGCATTGGAGGAGGTCACTTGGACAACACATTGAGGACCCATAGTTGCATCTGCATTGAGGGCTCGCCCCTCCGCGTCGAGTGGTCAACATTGTCCACATAGCCCATAGTTAATTGTGTACCGGGATGTTTAGGAACGCCTACATTGCCAAACTTTTCGATCATAACAGCATTCACAATCAATGACAATGGAACATCTACCATAGAGATTGTGCTTCCCAAACGCTGAATACTAGAGATGTGGGGCATATTGGCAGCATCTTCTGTGAGACCTTCCAACAGCAAAGTAGTGTCTTGCTTGGATTCATTATAAATCTCAGAAGTGAGCGTAGCATGTTGGCTGCTTGAGTCCTCCTTGAGTATGTCTTCTTCCACCGGAATACCAACAACGCTTCCCCTGCGCTGTGAGAGGAGGAGGAAAAGAAACCATGAGAACCAGAAGTTGTCCATGAGCAAGGCGGAATTCGACATCTCGTGCAAGCTCTATGGCGTGCGACACATTGGCAGGGTGTAAAGAACGCACCCGATAACGAATCTCGAGTTCGAGGCCACTCAGAAAATATCTTAACAACTATAATTCAGGAAGATTTTGAATTCGAACCACTAGAGCTTCAAATTATCACATGTAAGTGTCAACACTGCCACTATGTCTATGAAATTGCAGCCTCTCAGAGACGGTACCAAAACGTTGAAGCAAGAGGGAGAGAATAAACATTGCGTTTGCTTTTTCTCTAGTCGGTATCACGTATCAAAGATTCTCTTCTAAATTTCACTTAGTGTGTATTTGAATTTCCGTTAAGCTCAGTGGGAGTTCAAATTGAATTCAACGTGACAAAATTTGGCTTCTTCAATTCGCGTTAAATTCAACATGGTGAATTTTAACTTCACCGTTAATGCTACGCGAAATCACATTTGCGTTTGAATCAGCTAAACCAAATTTTATTTGTTGAATAAAATAAAGTGAAAATGAGAAATAATTTTGGAGTTAGCTATACAAGTTCTAAACTGTTTCTATTTTTGCATGTCCACTATTCGAATATAGAAATCTGTTGAGTATCATATTGAGATATTGTGATTTACTTGAACAGCATTATGTTATGGAATGGTTGTCTAATTTTTGTTTTGGAACTAAACATTAACTTATCTTTGTTCCATCTCTCTCATGTGATCTTATCCTGCAGGAAGAAATCATTAAGGGGTGGTTCCCTACCTCAATTACAGCTGGTGCCAATATTCCAACTGAAGTCAATAATGAACAGCTTGAGTCATTCTATCTATTGCGAACAAATTTTTGTTATTCTTTGTTTTCGAATATAAACAATTGTATAAAGGAAGCCAAAGATGAAGATTGATGTTTACCCTCCCAACATGCCTCATCCATCAAAGAATTATGGACTAGTGCAAGAATTCTTTTTTGTATTTGAAATGAAAATGTCAATACACATTACGATGAATACTTGTATCTTAATTACTTTTAATGAAAGAAATTTTGCTTACGTACAGTGCATGTGAATATTTTTTATGGATAAGCAAAAAGAGAGCAAGAGATGTGATTGTTTATATGATTGAATGGAAGAGATAAATAAATAGAAAATATATGTGTAAATGGAATGGGAGTGAATAAATCGTAGCTCAAAATATTAATGTAAAATAAAGTAAATATAACAAAATTGCTAAACCTGAATTACTAAACTACATTAACTTTTTTTTTTGACATAGACTAAACTACATTAACTGAAAGTGCAATCAAGTATTTTGTTTAATAATTTTTTTACACTTGAATAGGACATCTATCTCTCAAACTAGGGGTGTTTGTGAATTAGATCAATTTTTAAGGGAAAAATTATCTGATTCAATCTCATTGTTTTTTTTATGTTCATTCAATAAATTTGTTTCTGAATTCAAATCTCATCCGATCCAATCAATAGCGGTTTGAATTTGATTGAATTTTTCGATTTTAGTTTATCTTGTTTTTCTTTGAGATTGTAGTATATAAATATTAAAAAAAAATGAAAAATATAATCAATACAATCATAAATGATTAATGTACAACATTCATTGATGTAAAACAAAACAAAAAAATGTACATCATTCATTAAATATAGCATTTCCAACATTTTTAAAAATTATGACAACACGTGTTCACTTTGTTTTTTTTTGTGCATCATAAAGCTTACAAGCAAAAACAACGACAAAGAACTTAAGAGATGGTTACAGAATCCTTTCGAATTAGGACCTCTAACTCCGGAGAGGGGAGTATAACCACTGTAACATCCAAAACAATGTTAGAGTAAGCTCTTCTCGTTACCCAATCAGCTGGAGCATTGGCTTCTCTCTTGATCCATGAAATTCTGGTATTCCAGTTGCGAGAAAGCAAATCAAGAATCTCTTTAAATAGCCTTGCATGAGCATGGAGGCGCCAATTCTCTGAACTCGCTAGGATTAGTAGTAAGTTCCTTGCAATCCACTTTGCAAAGCAGCTTACGATGTCCCTGATTCCACGCAAAA
The DNA here is from genome assembly GCF_012489685.1 of Lotus japonicus. Taxonomy (NCBI): domain Eukaryota; kingdom Viridiplantae; phylum Streptophyta; class Magnoliopsida; order Fabales; family Fabaceae; genus Lotus; species Lotus japonicus. The sequence goes on along the minus strand of NC_080045.1, from coordinate 47,377,599 downwards.
ATCAAGCCTTCTCGCAGAGCAACTGATTCGGCCAGGAATGGATTTCCATTGCGACCAGTCCACGAAAACCACCCAAGCCAATTTCCGGGGATGTCGCGGAGCAAACTACCAGCACCCATGCGGTCATCATCATCCGAGAAGCTACCATATTTTTATTCAAAAAAAAAAAAACTTTAAAAATCTATTTTTATAAATAAGTACATTTCATATAATAAATATATAAACATATAATAATCGTAAATATATTGATATGATATATGTATAAATAAAATTATATATGTTTGCAATTATTCTCTTTGGATTACATTTGGATTGGTTTTGTCTCAAAATCAAATCTGAAATCTAATCCAATAAAAAAATCATTTTTTTCAATTATCAAATTGTTTGTGTTTCGATTGCTAGTTGTTTTATAATTTTATTGAATTTGAACGGTTATGAACATCATACTCTCAAATGTTTCGTTGATAGCGAATCTGCAAGGGTACAGATTGCTTGAAGTAATAAAAAGATCAAACCACAGAGGTTACATACGTTTATGCTCTAATTAACTAAATTTGGAATGTATGAGCGTAAAAATAAAGACGAAAATATAAGATGATTGCTTGTTGGTACGAAACTTAACTGCAATGAAATAAAAGAAAACGAATAACACGGTTAAAGTAAATTCAGCTTAAAAGCGCACAAGGGATCCCGATTTCATTAAGGGCTTGTTTGATTGCAGTTTTAGTTTTTAGATTTTAAAACAATTTTCAGAAACAAATTTTAGAAATAGTTTTCAGAATAAGAAAACAGTTTAAATGAAATGTTTTCCAACATTTAGAAAATTGATATTTGAAAACCAAAAACAGAAAATGAAAACATCTTTTAGCTGTTTTAGTTTTTTAGTTTTAAAAACTCAAAATGAGAACTGTTTTCAATATCAAACAAGTTTTCAGGTTTTAAAAATTAAAAATTGTTTTGAAATCTGTAAACAAACAGACCCTAACTCTCTACCTATGTATTTCTCCAATCAGTTATAATTATGAATTACATTAATTATCAAGGTGCTAAGCCGAAGTGTCCACTTATCAATTTCTGCATAAATGTCTTAGTACTTAATCCTAATTAATATGAGGAGAAGTTCAATGCAATTCAGGCACACACAAGTGTTATGAACTAGGGACCTACTAGATCTAGGAATATTCTAGCAAACTATAGCACAACACAAATTAGAAAAGATGATGTATGGATAAATGTACCATATCATAGAATGAGTAAAAATTGCTAAGTACAATAAATGACTCTCCTTTCATAGTGGGAGAGACCTAAAACCCTAAGGAGATTGGGGAATTAGAGTCTTACATTCAAGGCCCAATTCTCGATACTAAGATAACAGTAAGCCTAAGCCCATCGTTAAGATGGGGCGGTCCCTCCTGTAGAGCTGAGATCGTCCTGTGATGGCGGCCTCCTCCTTTCTAGCAGTCCCGCCCAGTTAAGATCTTCATGCTAGTCTGACTTCCCGATGTACCTGTGGCGGGTTCTATGCTTGTTAATTAGGACCCGCCCAGTCTACAAGCCCATAAGACATTGTGCTCGAATGACCTAAGAGCTAAGATGTCTTAAGTTCCTTTAGGGGTGCATCGCCTGTTTTTGGTGTGAGGGCGTCCGCCCAGCCCAACAAGCAATTTGTTACCTTTATCCCTAAGGTGCAATGACACTTGCTCAATTTCTTCCCAAATCCATAAATTCTACCAATTTCTCAATTGCATAGAAAATAACATGACACACTATTGCAATAGAAATATTCAATCAAAACAGAGGAAAAATTCGTGACTGAAAAGAGAATCCATAATCATAACTTAAATTTGCTCAACACACAGTTCAAAGAAAAATTACATCAAATCCCTAGCACTAGAGAGTTTAGAGACACATAATCATAGATAAATTACAAGAATTAAGTTCAAACCTTGCAATCTTTTTCAGAAATCCCTAATCTCCCTTAGAAATCCCAAAATCACAGTTCTCTAGTTTAAAACAGCTAAAAAGTGATAAAGAAAACGAAAACTTACAAGTTTTTAATGAACTCGAACTGCACGTGCGCTAGAACCAGAGCATGTGCGTTGAGCTTGTTGATAGCTTGGGCCTCCTTCCGTAAAACATCTCGTATGAACTCGTTAACCGTCGAATCAGGCTGAAATTCTGATATGTTGTTCACAACAAATTGATCATCAATCCAACTGATTGGATCATCAATAAAATGTATGTGCTAAGAGAAACATCCCATGCAAGTAGCAGTCAAGATCTTTAGTTAAATTTATCTTTGTCTTCTTTTCACATCTTTTTTTATCTTCTTCTCAAATATGCTTTTCTTCAAGTCCACCTTCAATCTTCTTTTAATCTCTTCATCTTTTACCAAAACAAAATAAATACCATAAAAACATCTAATAAATTTATAAAAGTACTAAATTAACCTAAAAAAATATAAATATGCATGAAAAATGACTAAAATATCCTTATTAATTAATTAATATAAATGTAAAATAACTATTGAAATAGCTCTAAATCTCAGGTCATCATCCGTATTTTAAAACTTTATCTTTCAATTACACGCGGTTAATTATATCATATATTACATCTTTCACCGATATTTTTTTTTCTTATTTTAATTGTATGAACATCCGACATTTGTCGTTTGTAGCGGAGCTGGAGAGTTTATATGAAAAACATAAACTCTACAATTTATAACGGCATATACCATCATAAACTATTTTTTTTGTTACAATGAGGGGTCAGACCCCAGAACGAAAATGTAAGACCCAGGATTTTAGAATTAAAATAAATTAATTAATTTCCACCTCACGCATAGGATTCTGTTTAAGCGTGAGAGGAACTCGACTTATGTTTGATGTTCGGATTAGTATAATGAGAAAGAAAGTTCAGGGAATGACTAAGAATAGTTCTATAGTCGCTATAGGTTATAACACGAGTCTTATTCACTTCCGCCTTAGGGCGAAAACGTTAGTAAATGGCTAATTTGCTCTTAAAGCACTGTAGAAACGATATTCAAAAATATTCAGAGGAATATAAGAATTTCTCTTATTCCTTTCCACGACAAGTGTTTCGACACGAAACCCTGGAATGTACGAATTATCGTTTCCGATTCTCGGAGGTTTGCCGAAACTGAATCCCTGATAGGTTAAGAACCTTAAAGTAAACTGTCGATGAAGACTTTTTCTATTCGAAGTTTCAAATGAAGATTCCACACGCGTACACCTATTTCTTTCCATGTTTCCAATCTTTCTTCAGAAGGAAGTTTTGTCATCCAACATCAACTGCAAAAAGTAACTTTTCGGGTTAAATCGATTAACACCGTTCGTGAATCGTTTGCTTAAATTCCAAGAAACCTGTTTCGAGTTCTGAAATTCTGTCGCCGGATTCTATCTTATAATTCACAGAGGAATGTGCAGGAAAAATCGGAATCGCGAAATTTTCATTTTTCCGCGTTTTCCATCTCCTATAAATAGCAAAAAAACTCAAAAATCTCTCCACCATTGCCATCCAAACCCGCGAGCTTCAAGAGGAGAAGGAGGAGGAATATTTTCGCCGTTTCTTGCCTGATCGTCGCACTGACAGTTGCTATACGTAGGCCTCGAGGTAATGATGCTTTTCCTTACCTCTGATCGTAAATTCTGTCGCTTTTCTCTATGTTTTTCTGTGCTCAAAGTTTCGAGCTTTTTGTAAAACTGTCCAAATAACTTGATTTCAGTGTCTAAACTTATTCTCTACTAACCCAAGAATACTTCTAGCAGATTACATTTCGCCGAATCTCGCCGAATTGCCGCCGAGCTTCAATTCTGCTAAAAATACCCATTTTATGCTGAGGTTTTGCTTTTTGAATCAAAAACTCTCGACTGAGCTTAGCGTCAGTAGGATTAGTTGTCATAAACGTCGTGGGTATCGACCTCATCCAATTTATTTTTCGAAATTCCGACTTTGAGTTTCCGAGCTAAAAATCTTGACCAAAATACCTCTGTTCTAGTTTTCGATCCGATAATATTTCTGAGAGTTTCCCTGGCCTAGATATCGCCTAAGAATACCTAGGAATTGATTTAGATCGAAGAAAAAGTTCGGAAACCCTATTTTCTAAAGTGGCCGAAACCTGTTTGTTAGGGTACCGTGTCCAAAAATGATTTTTTGGTATGTATGGCCTGAGCTATAGCGTAGCTCTTTCGATTGTCGAAATTTTGGCTTTGGTTTCGTGTCATTCCGAGTTCTGTAGCTCAAGTTATGCGCGTTTTAGCAAATGAAGTTTTGTTGTCAATTCGTGCCTAAATAGGAACTCTGAAGCTTTAAAAGCTTTCTTTCCGGTTTCGATTAGTGTTATTAGATTGATTACTTCTAGTAGGTCTTGTGTTGATGATTGTGTTTCCTTGTTCTAGGTTCGCAACTTCCATGCACAACTTCTACTCACGAAGGTAAGGGTAACTCAGTTTTAGAGCGTCATTTGAGTCTTGCATGCTTTTATCGCACTGCATGCGTTTGAGATGAAGTTGTTTAAACTTGATTGACAATTGATTGAAATGTTGGTATGCTTTCAATGTTGCATGCTTGCTTATGTTGACTGTTTCTGAGGCTTGTGCCAAATGTTTTCTGAAGGCTTCGGCCGAGTGAACTTATTGAGACGTGTGTCTCCGTTTTCTGAGAGGCTTCGGCCGTTTACTGGTTTCCTTCATTATTGCTTTCTAGTGGATAGGACATGATTATGTTTTATAGCACTGAATTATTGTTTCATCGCTCAATAGAGCTTGATGTGCTTGTGCGAATGTTGTGATTATGAATAACATGTGATTATGCTGATTTTATTATTGAATTTGAGATTGTTGTTTGAGTGACTACTGAGTTGGATGAGATGTTTTGATTTGCTTGAAGTGGCAGTGGAGTGGATATTTTCACATGACTGTCCCGTCTTGTGAGACGTTATCAAGTGGTAGTGGAGTGGATATTTTCACATGACTATCCCGTCTTTCAGGGCGTTACTTAGTGGTAGTGGAGTGGATATTTTCACATGACTATCCCGTCTTTCAGGGCATTACTTAGTGGTAGTGGAGTGAATATTTTCACATGACTATCCTGTCCTTCGAGGCGTTATCAAGTGGTAGTGGAGTGGATATTTTCACATGACTATCTCGTCCTTCGAGGCGTTACTTAGTGACAGTGGAGTGGATATTTTCACAGCGAGACGTTATTGTTTGATTGACATTGTTGAGGATTGTCGATACCTGATTTGATGTTATATTGTTGAGGATTATTGATATCTGATTTGTTGTTAAATTGTTGAGGATTATTGATATCTGATTTGTCGTTATATTGTTGAGGATTATTGATATCTGATTTGTCGTTATATTGTTGAGAATTGTTGATATCTGATTTGATGTTATATTGTTGAAGTTATTGTTATCTGAATTAACCTATGCTGTTAAGTTATTGATTCATGAGTTAGTTTATGTTGTTAAGTTTTGTTGGTATCTGTTTTAAAACCATATCGTTGATTTTGCTGATATGCTGATATGTTTAATTCTGTTAAATATATGATTCGATTTCATGATCGATAGGATGAGTTGTCATCTATCCTGAATTAAATTGGTAGCTTACTTACCATGGCATGTATTAGATTTGAATAACATGCTTTTCTCTTTATTATGTGGTAATTGCATGGAGTTAACCCTTTCTATTTGCTACTTGTTGTTTGGGCGCTTAACGCTATTAGGCGATGGAGAGCCTTCCACTGAAGCTTAGCTGTTCGAGTTGGAGACCGTGATTGTGGGCGGTCAAGTAAAGGTGGATGGAGCAGTTTGCTTCTCCCTTTTTGTGGACTATGTCTGAGTTTCTTCCTCCATCTGAAAACTCTGTTGTTTAAACCTTATCTTCGCCACTTGTCTAAGTGAGCGTACTTATTTTGGAACCCCGTTTATGGTGTTGTGAACTACTCTATGTTATGTACATTATTATGTCGGGAAACAGGTTATTTAAATAAAGTTATGTAATGTTTTCAACCCTATGGTATTTAGTCATTTCAAAAAAAAAATATACCCTTGGTTTTTAGGGATTGCAGAATAGTCCTTAGACTTTGTTAGGTTACTTAATGTGATTCCTCAGTTGAGAAATTGGGGCGTTACAGAAAACACTAAGGCGGAGCTCCCATAGAAGGAGTGACTAAGGGGGTAGTATCCTTATCTAGCAACATGTGACATTCACCAAAAGGAGAAGCAAAGAAGTGAGATCCAAAAGGGAAGGAGGAGGCCAGTCTTGGCCAGATAATTTGCTACAGCATTCGCCTCTCTGGGCACGTGCTGGAACACAAGAGCACCATGAGCTTGCAGTAAAGTAGTAATTTCCTTAGCAATATGAGCATACTGGTGGTTCCTCTCTATCACAGAGTTCAGCAGGTTCACTACGTCTAAGGCGTCAGATTCCACCACCACCTATGGTAAATCAAGGCTAATGATCAGGTCAACGACTTCCTTCATCGCTAGCATCTCTGTTAGGAAGACATTGGAGGAGCTAAGAGCACCCAAGTTGCGACTAAAGCCTCTCACCCAAGAGCCATTAGAGTCTCGAATAACCCCACCACAACTGGCCATGTAATTCGCATCCACCGCTCCATCGACATTGGCTTTAAACCAACCCGTTTCCGGATTGCTCCATCTGACATTGTTGATCCGAGCGCTTCCCCTACTAAAAATTCCCAGCTGCTGACCTTGCAAACCACTCAAAGACGACCCCAGGGTAGCCTCCGCCGCTTGATGCTCCATGCCCAACGAACGAATGAAACCCCAAATCTTAGAGTGGTTGTGAGGAACGTCGTTAAACACGAGATCATTCCTCATGTTCCAGATTGCAGACAAGGCAGATATGAAGAAACGGGGCGCGTCAATCCCATGGCTTTCCGTGAAAGAACCAATAATGTTCCAATGGGGCCAAGATTCTCAATTCGTTGCGAAGAAGTCGTCACCACTCTCTCCATCAAGAGCTGCCAGCCAAAAGCCATGAACCGCGCTGCAATCTCTGAATAAGTGTAACAACTCCTCCGCACTGGTCTGGCACAACGGGCAAATATCACTGTTGCTAATGTCATGACGGAAGCGGACATCATTCGTAAGGAAGTCGTTGTTGAGCAGCTTCCAAGCAAAAATTCTGACTCGCTGGGGGCCTTGAAGACGCCACACCGCCTTCCACAGATGTTCACTGCTTCTCTGAGCTTCGTGGTCGACAAGGAGCTCGAAAGCTGACTTCATGGTAAATAAGCCCGAGGCATTCCTAGACCAGTTCACCACATCACAACCGCCAGGGAGTCTGGTAGTGAGAATCTCACTAATGAACCAGCAAGGGAGAATATTAGAGAAAAGGTAAGATTTCCACCCTTTGTTCTCCTCGTAAAAGAAAGACAGAGGCTGGTCCAAGAGATTAAGAGGAATAGGTTGAACGACAACATCACGAAGCCGGTGACCAGAATCAAGCCAAGCGTCATTCCATATGCTTATGTGAACCCCATTCCCCACTTTCCAACGGCAACCCTTCATCAGGATGTCCCCAGTGTTCCTAATTCCCCTCCAAGCCAAGGATTCGCGACTCCTCTTTGTAACCATAGGCAACGTATCCGAGCCACAACCATATTTACCCCGCAGCACTTGGACCCAAAGCGCTTGAGGCTGATGAATTAATCCCCAACCTAGCTTGATAATAAGGGCCTTGTTGAAATCAGAGGTATACCGAAAACAAAGCCCGCCTTGCGATTTGGGGGAACAAATTACATTCCATCTCACTTGGCTAATCCTCTTAGTACCATTATCTGATCCCCAAACAAAAGAGCGCTGGAGCTGATCTAGTTTCGTGCACACTCCCTTTGGAATTAAGATGGTCTGCATACAGTAAGATGGAAGAGCCGCCACAATCGATTTAGCCAAAGTCACTCTCCCCGCCAGACTAAGAGTGGAGGCTTTCCAAGATGATAACCACTTCTGAGTTCGCTCAAGGATAAAATCATAGGTAGCCCTAGTGGGAGTCTCGTGAAGGAGAGGAACTCCAAGATACTTCCCCAGGTCGGAAGTAAGGTTAATATGCGTGGCGGGTGATGCTGGACCGTATCCCATCCAAGGAGAACTTGAGGAAGAGACAAGTGCTGAATAGTGCAGAGGAATTGGTTTGCTCATTATGTGGTCATGATGTTGAAACCACATCTCATGTTCTGTTTTCGTGTCCAATCTCTTCTCATATTTGGTCTGGAATATATGATTGGCGTGGAATACTCACAGTGCTACCTGCATCCCCGCGCGAGCATTTAATGCAGTTTCCCTCATCCGGTAAAAGCAAGACTCAACGGATGGGAGAAATGGTAATTTGGATGGCCACCATTTGGTCTATATGGTTGCTGCGAAATAGAGTAATCTTTCATGGTGCGGCTGTGGATGTGGAACAAATACTGGAATCGTGCCAACTTAAGGCTTGGCAATGGATGACAGCAAAGGTGGAAGGGTTTACCTATTCTTTGTTTGAGTGGAAGTCAAATCCTCAAGCATGTATTGATTCTCTATAGATGGGCTCAAGAAGGAGGTGGTTTGAAATGCCAAGGTTAGGTGCTGCTGAGCCTGAGTGTATGAGACTGGGCAGTGGAGATAAAATTGGAAAACTCTTTCTGTCATAATAACTGTTATAGCTGCTGAGTTGTCTCATATAAATTGTTCTGTGATGGTGCGACTAAAGCCTAGAAGGAATGGGTTTGCTGTACTAAGGGGGGAAAGAGCTGCATATTTTCTAGTTTAGATAGGTGTGGTGGTGGGGTGATTTTTTAAGGCACCTTGTGCAAATTGGACATAATTGATTCTTACTGTGGGAAGCTCTTTGTTCTGTTGGGGCGGCATGGACTAGTTGAGTAACCACTATCTTCATGTAGAGCACTTATTCTCTTGGCGTGGACTGATATGTTAGTGTCTTTTGGAGGATTTTTGAGTTGGAGCATATTATGATTGTGTGGTGGGATTTGCTGCCAGAGACTTTGTGAGAGGGACTTGCTTCATAGACTATGTGCTATATGTGATGAGTTGGAGATCCTGTTGTTTTGGGTTGGGTTTTGTATTCTCCTTGAAAATTACTTCTTGACCCTAGACAAGTGGTACTCTTTTTCCTTCACTAGGTTTTTCCAAGTGGATTTTTCCTAGTAAGGTTCTAATGAGACCCCTTCTCTAGAGTCTATTTCCAAGGAGAGGGTGGGTAAGGTATTAGGATACTTGTCTTTGTAAGTGTTGTCAATTCTAAGTTTTTTCTATTACTCTTTACTTGTATTAGGCTGAAGTACCCCTTGTACTTCATTTCAATATAATTTTTGCTTATAAAAAAAACAAAGAGTCGTCTAGTATGGTAATCCTTTGCTTTTTTTTTTTTTAAGTTGTTATCCTCTATTCACCTTGGTTTTATCAATTGAATCAATAATATTACACCAATAATATTTAATGTTTTTTTTTTGACGGGACCAATAATATTTAATGTTATAAATAAATGATAGGATGGAAAGCTGAGTTGGAAGTCCATATAAATAATTGCCAGCTGACCCTGACCTGAGAGGAACTAATTGAAAAAAACCAACTATATACCCCTTGTAGCAATTTGTAATTTGTGAATTGTGAATCTGCCAAACAAGATGCAGCAAAACCAAGGTAGGTAGTTCACCCAAAATCCAAACTCCTTCTTCTCTATGCTGCTATATATATTTCTCCTCATTTGCAGCACATAATTTAGCATATATGTAATGTTTTTCTCAGCAGATGGTTCTGCCGATAAAGTCACCGGCTTCGCACATGTTCTTGCTGCCTCCTTCGCCAGTTTAGTAGCTGCCGCCGCACACCACTGGCGGCCAGAGCCCTCCATGGTGGTGGACAAAAACATCATACCCCACTTAGAAAGAACTGAGTCTGGCCGTGTTGCGAGGATCGAAAAGTTCTCCCACTATGTTGGTAATGTTTTAACTTTTTTCATGGATCTATCCTCTCGAATTTGGATTCCCTGCAGTTGACTGCACTACAGTCAGGGACTCTCGAAATCTGAACCACTGAATTTAATCAGATGACAGAGAACCCCTGACTGCAGTGAATGCAGTGACTCCGACCGCAGGGAATCCAAGCATACACACATTTACAAAATTAGATGCATGAATTGCAGCTGAATGTTGCTTGCAATTTGCATCTTGAAATTCAGAATTTTGGTAATGTTTTCACTTTTTCAATGGATCTAATCTCTCGAATTTGGATTCCCTGTAGTCGGTCGATTGCACTGCGGTTAGAGACTCTCAAAATCTGAGTCATAAAATTTTAATCGGACGACAGAGAACCCCTGACTGCAGTGAATGCAGGACTCTGACTGCAAGGAATCCAAGCACACACACATTGAGAAAATTAGAAACATGAATTGCAATTTTGCAGCTGAATGTTGATTTAATGTTGATTTTTAATGCTGTTTGTAGTTTGCACCTTGAAATCCAGATTTCTTTTACTTTGTGTGTGTTTTCAGCTAGGCAGATAGGGTTTGAAGAAGAGGATCAGGTGCCAGCACTATGCATTGTGGCACAAGACTATTTGAGAAAATCAAAAGGGTGTGACCAAAGCATCTATGAATATCTAGCCAATGAAAACGACGCTGGTTCTCTGTATGTGAAATTGGTCGATGAGTTTGAGAGATGCATTCTCAGTTATTTTGCATTTCACTGGACTCAAGCTCCATCTATGATTAGTCAGGTTTTTTTATTTATTATCCATTTATCCTTTCATCTCTATTTTCCTTTGTTTTCTTCCTAATTCATCTATTATTTCTTCTAATACGTTGCTATGATGTCATTTCCTTTGGAATTTATCTCGAAAAGGGGAAAAAATAATATTTAAAATTTGTCAATTATATTGTGGTAGGGTAGGTTAGTTATTGATGTGTTTTGAGACATGAGTTATTGATGTTTGAAAACACAATAATGCATTTTCTTTTTCTTTTGGCATGGCATGGATGAGGCCATGAGGGTGTTGACAGGTTTGGTTGGTTGGTTGGATTTTATGATAAAATAGAATTCAAAAGACACTTGATTAATAAGATGAAAATTTTAATTGAAAAATAGAAAATAGTTATAAATAGGCTTATTAGCACTTTTGGTCCCCCAAGTTTCTAAAATGTGCATACGAGGTCCCTCAACTATAAAAATAGCATTTTGGTACCTCTACGTTAGTCTCCGTCAACACTTTTGGTCCCCCACCAAATTTCCATCCAAAAACTAATGATGTGGAGTTTTTTTAATTGAGGTGGCATGACATTAGGAGAGAGAAGACCTAATAAAACTCACCCATGTGAGCTGCACATGATTCCTCTTCTTCACCACTACCCATTTCCCAGGAACTTCTCCAACCCAACTTAAACAAATCAAACCCAAAAAACTTATGATCTTCATCATCTTAACCCAGAAAATAAAGATTTTTTTTTTCCAGATCGTGGAAATAAAGAACAAATTATATATATCCAAAATAAACACATGGAACAGAGAAAGATAATTCATAAGGTGTGTACAGAGAAGCTTGATTCCATGGAATGAATTATATACTGTATTGTTACTAATTCAGAAGCTTGATTCCATGAATCATTAACAGGGAAAAAATAAAAGACATTACAACGTAATAAACACATGGAACACTAAATCCTTTACATAAATCCCCTTCTCAAGAATTTCCACTACTTTCGATTCTTCTCTCTGAACGAATACTCCTGTGAACCCTTGCTCTTCACCAACCCCTAAGTCACCACCGATCCAGAAACCACCACCATCTTAAACCCTCACCTCACCTGAAATCACCACCAGAGCCACCATTCACTAACCCTTCCTCTCAAATGAAACAGAATCAAACCCTAATCACGACCGCAGCCTCTATCCTTTCCTTGCCCAGATTCGAAAAATCGACAAAGAGAGAGAGAGAGTAGCGATTCAGAAACAGAGAGGGAAGCAGCGATTCAGAAATAGAGAGAGGGGTTTCTAGGTCCATTCGCACCTCCAATGCGTCCCAAATTTCCATCTCAACAACAACCAAACCCTCCCCTCACATTATCTCTTTCTCTTGATGGGAGGTTGGGGTTAAGGTTTTGATAGGGTTGGGATTGCTGAAGAAATGGAGAAGATGATGCTGTAATTTGAGAGAGAACGATGAAGATGAGAATAGAAGATGAAGAAGATGAAGTTTTTGTTTTTTTAATTAATTTTAACCATTTAAATTTTATTAAAATTCCACGTCAGCCAAAAACGTTAGTTTTTGGACGGAAATTTGGTGGGGGGGGGGACCAAAAGTGTTGACGGAGACTAACGTGGAGGTACCAAAATGCTATTTTTATAGTTTAGGGACCCCATTTACACATTTTAGAAACCTGGGGGACCAAAAGTGTTAATAAGCCTTATAAATAACAAGATTTAAAAGGTATAATTTAAATGTTAAATATGAATTAAAAATTAATTGGAGGCTTAATTGCAACTTTAGTCCCTGACGTTTACCAAAACCACGATTGTATTCCCTCACCTAATTTAATTACAAGAATAGTCCCTCACGTTTCCTCCCGTTTGCAACGTTAGTCCTTCCGTCTAATTGCGAACGGAGAAGGCTTATGTGGCAATGCACATGCCTCTCATGTGACCAAGAAAAATGATTTAATTTCACTTTTGGTCCCTGACTTATACACATTATGTAGTTTTGGTCCTTAAAGTTCAAAAATTGCATTCAAATTTATATAAAAACAAAAAATGATAAGTATTCATATTCTTCAAATTTAATTACATATCTATTCAATCATAATCAGGCATAATATTATAAATTTTAATTTTAAATAATTAAAAATATATGTATTGATTTGTTTATACTTTATAGAATAATAAAAATATCTTTAATCAATACATTCAACTTAATATAAAAGATATCGGAAAAAGAAAACATGGAGGATTATATATAAATAATTTCAATTTAAATTAAATAGGATAGAAAGAGAAACAATTATGATTGTTATCAAAACATTACTGAATAAGAATTTAAATAAGTATTTTATAAAATCATAATCAGGCATAGTAAAATAAATTTAAATTTGAGTGCAATTTTTGAAGAAGATGAATAGTTATCATTTTCTATTTTCTTATTGTTTTTTATTAATTTAGGTGCAATTTTTGAACTTTAAGGACAAAAACTACACAATGTGTATAAGTAGGGGACCAAAAGTGCAGTTAAATCATTTTTCTTGGTCATATGAGAGGCATGTGCGTTGCCACATAAGCCTTCTCTGTTAAAAATTGGACAGAAGGACTAACGTTGCAAACGGGAGGGAACGTTAGGGACTAGTCTTGTAATTAAATTAGGTAAGGGACTAAAATCGTGATTTTTGTAAACGTCAGGGACTAAAATTGCAATTAAGCCTTAATTGGATGTTTGGGTTAGTTTGAATTGAAAAAGTATACTTAATATTAATTAATTTAGTTCTAATAAATTAATTAACCTAACAAATCCAAACTTAACCAACTCAAGTTGATTTGATTTGGATCATGAAGTTGATTCAAATCAATAAACACCCTAGCATACTCTACCTAATCCTACATTGTACATAATGATTCTAATTAATTAAAAAGGAAAAATATAAAATAAATAGTACAGTGAGGTCCCCGCCACAATTAATGTGCAATTTTTTATGTTTTTAGAATGCAGGAAAATTGGGATAGGATCTGTGGCGGCTAAGATTTAAGTATAAAATACTTCATCCGTTCTTATTTATCTGTTTAGAAAGAGAAGGTTCACACAAAATTAAGGAAATCAATTAATTATGTTAATTTTCATAAAAGTATTATTTGTTTTCCTATATCACCATTATAATGTATTTTATCTTTTTTCATGTATTGTTTCTGTAAGGGTATTTCTTGAAAAAACATCAATTAATGCTCTCTTGAAACTCTAAGTGGACAGATATATAAGAACAAAAAAATTTCTTCAAAGTAGACGGTTAATAAAGAATGAAGGGGCTATTCATTCATTATTTTGAAACTCACACCTAATCTGGCAGTAGAAGCACGCGTGTAGTATTGGCAAAGGCTTAATTTGAGAAAAGCAGGGTTCAAACTTGATTTTGAAATTTATTCCTTAATTTTATTCACTAATTAAATTCTTAAAATAAATTATGTAGTAAACAGGTTTTAATTTAAATAATGTATGAAAATAGATATAAAAAAATCTTAAATACTCTATTTAAGTGTGTTTTTCCTCATTAAAATCAGGGTAGGGTCGAGTGGGCACCATGGATTTGAGTTTGGAGTTTGATACAAATAATGTTTCATTCACACCTCTTTTGGAGGTGGAATAAGGTAGAATGAAGAGAGAGATAGAAAGAAAAAGAAAAGTAAGAGAGAGAAAATATGAGATGTGATAGATGATAAGAGGAGAGAGATATAAATAAAAATGAGTGAAAATGAAGTGTTTTGTAAATGAGGTGTGTATATATCATTGTTGGTTTGATACCTATACGTGTCTGTGTGTGCGCCACATTTTTATATTTCTCTTTATACATTTTTTTAATAGAGAAATCATCACGTTTTTAATGGCTAATTAACTTATAGGTATTGAATACTGAGTCTCAGCAGAAAACAAAGCTGAAGGAAATTCTATTGGCAGCTACAAGGTAACTTTCTCTATTTACTTACCAATTTCTTTTTAGGCTCTTTTTGTATCTTTTAATCAAATATTTTAAATTCCATTTTTTAATACAAAAGCTGCAGCTTAAAATGCCACACCAATATAGGCGAGAATAGTACTGCGCAAGTGGATATGTTTTTAATTATTTAAATATTAGATTATTGAATATATATTCATACTTTTTCTCAAATTCAAATGTATATTGTGTAAATTTTCCGTTGTTAAAAAAAAATGTATATTGTGTAGAATGTTATGAATCGATATTTTTTTATCTTCACCACACTTTAGTTGAAATTGCTAGAACAATTTAACACAAAAAAATTCAATTGTGAAACAAACGGAAAATTGCGTTTCTCAATAAATAAAAAAATGTGTAATTTTTCTATTTCCATAAAATTGTTGTTTGCGCAAAAATTATACATATAAATACATGAATATAATGAGCAATCTTGAACTTAGATCAAGTCCTCTAGTGTGTTGAGTCCATGTTAAGTGTGATTTTGAAATGTTTCAAAAAATTGAAACTTGTTAAAACACCAAATTACAAAAACAAAAAAAAAAGTGTAATTTGATTACGAAATGAAAGCTGAAAAAGGTGGAAGAAGATATTTTTACATGAACTTAGTGTGTCGTGTGTCGTATAAGGTAGATATAGGCTTTTAGAGTGTTTAGTATGATATATGCAACTCTTTTTCAGTAGTACAAGGTCCTATTTTTTTTGGTTATGAAAATCTAATCCTAAGGATTGAAATGAAACTGATGGAAAGTGCTAAATCTTAGTCGTTCATTCGGAATAACTATGAAGTCCTGATCCCATGCCTTCAAATCGTTTAAACCATCACGAGATGGTCCTCGTATCTCTACGTCTTGTAACTGCTAAGATTGTGGATGTGTGGCCCTTGGTGCATGCTACTTCTTAACTGTGGGGTTGTGCTTCACGATCGTGTCATCATGCTCTAGGTTGGTCTTGTTTTGAACTCCTTGTCAGCTCTTCGATGCCAAACTTTCGTCTTAGCCTATTCCTCTTTTTAATCTTCTATCTCGAGCTAAACTTCTCATGGTGATTTTGAATCTTTGAGCCTTAAGAAAAATATTGCTTAAGTGTGAATTTTACGTATATCTTCGACTCGATCCGTCTTTAATTGTCATGTATCTTGGATGCATTCGATGTCACATCTAATACTTTTCGCCTTTTGGAGCTCCACCATGAGTTGTCCTAACTTAGCCAAATTAGGCCTTCATCTTGGTCAAGGCTTCTATAATATATTGTGTCCTCAAATCAATCTTTCATCTTGACCAATGTGGAACGTTGTACTCTTTCACAAGCCATTCTATTCTTCTCTTTTTTTTTCTTCTTTTTTATATAAAAAGCATTTTCTTTTACTTACTCGAATTCGAAATTTTAATATTAACATCACATTTCTTATTTTTATTCCTTTTTCTTCATATATCTCTACATCATTTATAACATTACTTATCAATTACCATATCTTTCATTTCTCTTATTTTCTTATTTCCTTCTAGACACGAGTGACATTCGGGTGTGGATGAAGTATTATTGAGAAGAAAAAAACACTTGTGCTTGTGCTGTGTGTTCAGGAAACAGAGGTTTGATAGAATAACCAAGGATCTGAAAGTGACGAGAGTGTTCTCAACTTTGGTGGAAGAGATGAAAGCATTCAAAGGTGACTCACAATGTAAAGATGTCATGGTCCCCATTGCCCACAGCGAGAGGAGTCCAGTGCTGATGTTTATGGGTGGTGGCATGGGAGCAGGAAAAAGCACAGTTCTTAAAGATATTCTTAAAGAGTAAAAAACATCCTAACACTACTCTTGCAC
This sequence comes from Lotus japonicus, assembly GCF_012489685.1. Taxonomy (NCBI): domain Eukaryota; kingdom Viridiplantae; phylum Streptophyta; class Magnoliopsida; order Fabales; family Fabaceae; genus Lotus; species Lotus japonicus. The sequence goes on along the minus strand of NC_080045.1, from coordinate 47,361,046 downwards.
AATTATCATTGTTCAATTAAAGTAGAGTATTTGGTTCCACAGTAAAATTGTTCAATTATCCAAACATGCTATCAGTGGATGTTTGCAGATTTAGGTAGATTATTTATATGTATCAAATGGATTTGGCAGACCATTTTGGTTAGGAGCAGCTACAAATGCTGTGGTGGTTGAGGCTGATGCTTTTAAGGAGAGGGATGTCATATATAGAGCTCTTAGCTCAAGGGGTCACCATGATGACATGCTTCAAACTGCTGAATTGGTATGTCTCTCTATGAACAACTCCATTTACTATTGTCTCAATATCTCTGAACTGGCCACTGTAGTAGTGAGGGATTATAAAGTGGTACACCGGTGATTCACAGTTTTTAATCGTTGATTCAGGATCTTCAATTAAAAAATCAATAAATCTATGGTTAAAAAATGTGGATCTCTAGTGGCCTATAATCTTCCCTATAGTAGTATGTGTTAGAAATAAAACAAAACCATCATGAACGCTAGCTCACATGCCCTGGAACTCAATTGGGATCTCTCATTCTAATGCGACAAACGTGAATGAGGCATTGCACTTCTGTTGGCGCTGCGTTTGCAGGAATGCAAAAGCTGACATGCTTTTAGAATAGTTGGTTCATGTCATGTATCACAACCTTTATGACCTAGTGGTCTAGATTGATCCTTGCAGTTAGTGCCAAATGATGTGGAAATCCAAAGAAAATTTAAAATTACACAGAAGGAAGGACAATTAGACCAGTATGAAGCTATTTTCAACTAATTGTTTCATTGAATTTGATAAACTCTAACTAGGTGCATCAATCTTCAACTGATGCTGCATCATCCCTGCTAGTGACAGCTTTGAATGAGGGGAGAGATGTGATCATGGATGGTACCTTATCATGGGAGCCTTTTGTGGAGCAGACTATTGCTATGGCAAGAAATGTTCACAAATGCAAGTACAGAATGGGGGTGGGCTATAAACTGGCTGAAGATGGAACCGTTACTGAAAAGTACTGGGAGCAAGTGAATGAAGCAGAGGAAGAGCATCAAGTAGAGGAAAATAGTAATGCTGAGACACAAAATGGAAAGCCTTATAGAATAGAGCTAGTTGGTGTTGTTTGTGATGGCTATCTTGCTGTTATTAGAGGCATGAGGTATATATCCTTGTGCATTCAACTAATAGCATGTATGGATCTACTTATTTTTAGTTGGGATCAAATTTGGCACCCAACTACTCAAGGAAGTGCATGTTTGGAAACTCGTTCGAAAACCACAGCGAAGCCAAAACCATGTTTAACCGAAGCAAAAGCCAAGGGAAGTTGAGTCCGACATGATTTTGGCTTCACTATGGTTTTTGAATGAGTTTCCAAACATGCACGACGTTTCTCTTCTCAATCGATTTTGACTTCAGAATCAATTGTAGAACGATATCCGAATGTGCTATATATTACTACTTTGTGATGTATTTTTGGTTATGGTAAGGTTGACATTTCCATTGGAACTTTGACAGGAGATCTATTATGACTGGGAGAGCAGTGAGGGTCAATTCACAATTGAAATCTCACAAAAGATTTGCTAATGCATTTCCAAGATACTGTAAACTTGTTGACAATGCCAGGTTGTTCAGCACAAACTCTATTGGTGGTCCACCAAAGGTAAATAGGAATAATTTATACTCTCTTGTTATTGATTTTACACCTTATTAGTATTAACTATGACTAAATCCCGAATCCGAAATAGTCGGCATTTGAAGGGTGTCCAGATATCGGACGGTTTACACAAAAAAAAGTATTAAAATGTCAAGAGGGTAATTTGTTTGGCTTTACAACACAGCTCATTGGGTGGAAGGATGGTGTTCATAATCTACTGGTGGATCCTGAAGACATCAAATGCTTGAAAAATATAGGAAGTTTGAATGCTGAAGCTGATTCCATCTACGAACTTTACAGGGAATCCAACCTTATAAAGGAACCTGGTTCTGTTTGGAATGACTTTGTTATGTCACCTTCAAGGCCAAATTATCAGAAAGAGTTAAGGGAATCCATTCTTAAAATTGAGAAGTCCATCACAGAAAATGTAACCAATATTGTTGCATGAAATGGTGCAGCCAAATCATGGTTTTACCATCTTACTAAAGTATGAAGTTATCAAATTTGTGTATATCTAACTTCAAGTATATGTCATGTTAATTATCATGTATCTATATTCCATATAAACTAGGTGTAAACCCGCGCGTTGTGCAGACATATATTAATATCTTTTTAGCATAATAAATTTTTAAAACATAAAAGAAATGGTAAGATTTTAAAAATAGTAAATTAACATATTAATTGTTCAATTCTTATAGTATTTGTATATGTATGTAGACACACACACATATATATATATATATATATATATATATATATATATATATATATATATAACATGTAATGTAATATATGTTGGTTATATATACATGTTTTATGAATGAAAAAACATAGATTTTATGAGATAATCTAGAAGTGTCTAGATGTATTTTGATTTATATTTATCCTATTTATAAATATGTAAAAAAAATTCCATATTAATAATATATTTTTATAGAATAATAATTAATAAGTAGAAATTTTCTTAAATAATTTCAATATTCAATATTTTATTTTATTTTTTTGTATTTAGTAGTTATTATTACTTTATTAATTTAAGAAGGCTAAATATGGAAATTGATATTAAGATTTTATATTTAAATAATATTATTTAATAATGTTGATAATTTTTATCAAACTATAAATATGTTTTATTTTTTTTTCACGAAGAGCGCAATATATTAAAAAAAATACTGACGAAGCACTTTTGTTCCTAATAATGTATTTTTTTGTTTAAATTGACGTATTACTTACTATTTGGGTCGTCGATAACTTCACAACAGTTGAGGTAGTTAGTAACTTACTGACGGCTAAGACCGTCGCTAAGTTACTAATGGCTTTTGAAAATCGTTGGTTAATATTACTAAAGAGCTTAATAACGATTGATATTTGACCGTTAGTGATTTTTCTTTACTAATGACTTTTAGAACTTACCAACAATTTTTGTCTCGTTTTTCTTGTAATGAATGTCATATCTGCAACTTACAGTTTAACTTTATATATTATAATAGATTAAAGTGACTTTATAGGTGTGCACATTATTTTCTGATGTACCAAAAAAAGGTGTGCAAATGTATTTTAAAGAGATGTTAGATGAAATGTTAATTATATTCATTCAGTCATATCACAAACTTTTTTCTTATTTGAGATTGAGACTAATTATTGGATGTTGATATAGAGTTAAAAATGTTATAGAAAATGATCATTTGAAAGTTGAAAAATAAAAAGGGAGAGTGCTCCAACTGTTTAAAGTTGTTTATGTGACATGAAATGAGAGCAAAATTTTATGATCTAGCAACTCCACATCTCAACTTCAGATTTAATATACTATTAAAATAAGACACATGCAACACATGCTTGAGCATATAATTAGGTTGAAAGACGGATGAGAGATATATAATAATAATAATAATAATAATAATAATAATAATAATAATAATAATAATAATAATAATAGTTTTGTAATTATTTTCAAATTTCATAATCAATTAGATAATGTACTTTTTATATTTTTAATAATAAATTAAATTATTATAATAGGTTTATATTTACTTTTTGCATTTAATTATAATGGAAGTTACATGTAGAGTTATGGAAGATGAAAAACTCTAATCTTTATATGACATGACAACTAAGAAAAATATGTGATGTGGCTGAAGTAAATGACACGTGGCAACGCTGTATTTCGCGCTTCAGAATTAATATATTATATAATAGATTAGTATGTTGTTTCCAACAATGCATTTGTCGGTAAAGCCATCAGTTTCAAACATATTATGCTTGTTTTCTTGAAAAAGTGAAGTTAATTGGCCCTTCCGTCTTCTTTAAGACTTGAGACTTGAGACTTGAGTTGATATTAAAAACATTGAAAATGAAAGTTAAGTGTCCAGTTCTCCAAATTGTTTTATCAGCAGATTACAAAAATACACAAAGTTCTCATAATTAATACAAACAATTTGTGTAAGAAATTTGATTATCTCTCCATTCCAAAACTATGAGTCTTCAAATTTTATTTGCTTCAAAACTATTGTTGTTTTAAAAGTCGAAGTCTAGTATTCCTTTTAACAACTATACCCTCATATAATAACCAAAATGATAATTATTTCAAAATTTTCTTAATTAACCAAAATAATATCATCTCTTCTTCACCTAACCTACTTCTCTTTTATTAAGGTTAAATCATCATTTTAGTCCATGAACTTTGCATTTCATACTAATCCTTACACTAAAGAAACATGAAAAAAGAATCTTTTTCTAGAGGTCACATTAGTGAAAACAGTTCTTGAAATTCTGTTTTCTGCAACCATTTATTTAGTGTAGGAGGTTCAGAGCTAATATTAAGGACTAAAGCCCCGTTTGGGAGAGCTTATTTGAGCTTATCTGATAGCATAAACTCTTGTACAAGTGTTTGTGAGAGCTTATGTAGAACAACTTATGACCTACCATAAGCTGTTTTGAGCTTATTTTCATAAGTTATTTATGATAGCTTATGAAAAAAGAGCTTATGCTTATATACAACTTATTTTTAATATTTTTAATAATTTTTTTAAAATAACTTATAAATAAGCGCTTATGGTTGCTTATGACCATAAGCGCTTAATTAAGCTGTTTTTCCAAATAGGGCCTAAAGTGACCACCATAAAAATAGTTCATGTCCTTTTTTTCATGGTTTCTTTAGTGTAAAAACCAATATGAAAAATATGCTAAGTTCGAAAACCAAAATGAGAATTTACTGCTTTTACTAATCATAGTTATCCTCTCTATTTTAATTACATAATTAGTAGGGAATTAAGGGTGTTTTTGTGTATGCATAATATTTTACATCACATAAATGAAAAGTTTCTTAAACTTTGTGGTAACAACATTAATAGCTTTGGAATGGAGGTTATATAAACCCAACAAACCAAAGTGCTGAAAATCAGCAGATATTTCCTCTATAAGCTAAAATCGGTCCTATGCCTCAACTATTCAACTCTAGAGAACTTCATACAGACAAGTGTATGTACATCTTTCAGTAAGTAGTGCTGTATAGCTAATTAGATTCAGGATCATGTCCAATTGCATGCCCTATGATAATCTAATGGAATTGAGGATGTAGTTCTTGGGAGTTTGATCTGAAGGAGCTATGATATTTTTCCTGAATATTGAGTGCCATTAATGATTCACACATGCGTCAGGAATCCCCAAAATCACAGGACCCTTGATCTTCAACTTCATGAGACAAATTCCTCAGGTTAAAGAATAAATATCATCAGTTTCAACTTCACTTTCAATATCACTATCATCTTCACTTTCAATATCACTATCATCTTCACTTTCAATTTCACTATCATCTTCACTAATATAGGTCTCAAGATATACCTCATCTCCTTCCTCACCATCCTCCACCTACATATAAATAAGATATTAACACAGAAATATAAAATGATAAACAGTTCAAAATGATTTTTTGGACGGGGGTTTATTAAAGCAGAGAGAGAGAGAGAGAGAGAGAGAGAGAGAGAGAGAGAGAGAGAGAGAGAGAGAGAGACCTCAGAGTTATCATCATCAGAAGGATAAGCAGAATCTAATACGTCATACAATGCTTCATCTCCATCGTCCTTAACCTTCTCCATTTGTGCCTACGAAAAGTGGTCGAAATCAAATAAGATCAGAAACAGGAGTTTTGATATGATGAACAGTGCGCATGAACAGTGCTCGTGAACAGTAGCAGTTAGAAAGTTATTATTTGATTATTTGTTGGGGTAGTTATTGGGTTAGTTATTTACATCAGTTTATGTTAGTTATGTTCTATCAAAACTGCCTAGGGGTGGTTATTAAATTTCTAGCTATAAATAGGAGTTGTGGCCGTTAGTTTAGACATTCAGAAATTGGGTGGTTGTCTTAGGGAGAGACTGGACTCTCAAAATTCCAGAATCTGTAGGAGAGAACTGGCTCTCGAACACCAGTACTTCCATAATTATTCTGTAATAAATTCTGTTCTTATCAATTTGGTATCAGAGCACCATCCAGGTGCTGTGGTGCAATTGAATCGTGAAGAAATGGAGAAGAAGACAACAATTAAGAAGAGGGAAGGTAAGGCGTTTCCAACCTTTGATGGTAAAGAGGCTTACTGGTGGTTGATCAAAGTGGAGCAGCACTGTGAGGCCATGGAAATGGCTGAAGAGAAGAAGTTCTCGGAGGCTGAGATGGCTTTGACGGGAGATGCTTTCTTCTGGTGGTATTTCTGGAAAAGAAGAAACCAGAATGCAAAATGGTGGGATTTTGTGAAGGCTTTACTGAAGAAATTCCAACCAGAAATGGATCCTGACATACCAGTATATGTTAAAGATTCTAGAGAGGAAGAAAGCCCAAGGATAAATGAAGTCTTGGAGAATGCAAGAGAAGGCCATTTAGTAGAATCAAAATCAGAGATGATAGAGACCACAGTAGAGGCGGAGAAATCCTTAACCTTTGAGATGCAAAGACCCAATCTTGAAGCAGAGGTTGTAAGAAGAGGTGATGGAGTGAGTCTTGGACCCCGGTGGAGAAAGCATCGAAAGATCCATCAACAACCGAAGACGATGAAGAGACGCAAGTCTCTGAAGAAAGAAGGGGAGCCAAGACAGAGGAATGGTATGTGGGTCAAATGTCTTTCAAGGATCAAGCATCTTCCACGACAGGCATTGAACAGACTGCAACACTTGGCATCTGCAGAGATGATCTTGTTGAAAGAGGGGAAGACAGGAACAAAATGGGCTGCGTTAAGTGGTTTGACCAACTTCAAACAGTGGGATCCAGGAGGAGGTATTTTTCAGAGTCAAACTCCAGAAGTACTGATTAAAACTGCAGAACATTTGGAGCAGCCAACCTACATTGAAGGAGCATTGCCTACTTCCCACCTTGAGGACAAGGTGGATCTTTTAGGGCGGGGTATTGATATGATGAACAGTGCGCATGAACAGTGCTCGTGAACAGTAGCAGTTAGAAAGTTATTATTTGATTATTTGTTGGGGTAGTTATTGGGTTAGTTATTTACATCAGTTTATGTTAGTTATGTTCTATCAAAACTGCCTAGGGGTGGTTATTAAATTTCTAGTTATAAATAGGAGTTGTGGCCGTTAGTTTAGACATTCAGAAATTGGGTGGTTGTCTTAGGGAGAGACTGGACTCTCAAAATTCCAGAATCTGTAGGAGAGAACTGGCTCTCGAACACCAGTACTTCCATAATTATTCTGTAATAAATTCTGTTCTTATCAATTTGACTGCTACTGTTCATGAGCACTGTTCATGCGCACTGTTCATCATATCAAGTTTCCACATGTAATACATCTTGGCTTGCAATGTGAGATACTAAAAATATCAGATCAGAAAAGACATACTATTTCAGTGCTGATCTTCACCACTTTTTTTTGCAAAGTTGAAATATGAGTCATGAGTGCCTGTTTGCCAACAGAAAGAGAGGTTAGCAAGGAGCATTTATTATGAACATTAAAAACACAAGCATGTGCACATACATAGAAGGAGAAGCTGAGAAAGAATCAGAGTAAAACCCTATTTCGATATCTATATCGATTTATTTCCTCAGATAAAATTTATCGCTTTAGTCCTTAAAACCTGAAATTTCCAAATTTTCCATCTTATCTGCTCAAGTTTAACGTAGTTCAATTTTTTGTAACATTAAAAGATAACATGGCAGTTAAAACGATGTCAATTTGCCACTTTTAATGAAAAATTGAGATATCAAGTTCTGGGGACCAAATTGGTAAAATCTATCAACGTTTGGACTTTGGATATCTAATAGAGGGTAGAATACAACAAAATGAAATGGAATAAAATGGACTGAAATAGATTATATTTATTATCATTCCATTGTTTAAACTAGGCTTCTTATTACGGAGATGAGAATGTTACCACTTATGATGGGTGAGTGGTTACAAAATACAAGACAAAATCATGAATGACATCATTAGTGGTTCTTCCAGCTGAAATTGTAGTCTTGGAGGTGCAGTAAAAAAAGAAATGATCATTACAAATGTTCATCTCCACATCTACATGAAGATTGATATTATAAATTTTGTTAGTATACATACCTCATGTCGTTGGAGCTCAATTGAACGTGCTAGAGCCTTTCTCTTCGTCAAGAGATTCTTTGGTCTCAATGTTGAAGGACGCCGATAATCCTTTCCTCGATAAACAATTATAGAGTATCCTTTTGAAACTTTGTCAACTGAAACCAGAACACCACCACTCTCGGCTTCGAGTGCCAGTGCAACTTTTTTAACTTGTTCAAAGGTTTTGGCCTTTACAAGTATCTTGACCAGTTCCCGGTACTTCCAGTGCAAGTGCATGTTCTCAATAGTACCATCAAAAACCCCACGTCTACCTGAAACCATGAATTAGATTCCTTTTCAGGACCATATAATTAAAGTAAGCTCACAGGCATCAAGGAGAAATGATCGAGAAGGACAAGGTTTAAGTGGTCATGAAGCTGACTTATAAGGTGCTTGAGGTTTGTAGAATGGATTCTCAACTTTTAGGGATACAATATTCAGGTATATTATTGCTGTGAAGTAGATTTCAAAGATAACCTTTTCTATTGCTTTCTTCTATTCCCACCCTTAGCTAGTGGTGAAGTGAATCAAAGTAGTCATAATATAGAGTAAGGACAATTTTATCTAGATAGAGCTCTACCAAGAAGTAAGAAAGCTTTCATCCGCAGTCCTAATTTGCGAAACATAAATCTCTCTTCATCAGTTATGCTTTCAGGGTCTGCCTTGTAATCTGATGGCTTCAGAGACTCCTCCACCTTCATTAAGGCCTTTTCAGCTCTCATTATCTTTCTTTCAGCCTGGTAAGCAAAAATCCTGGGATCACAATCATGAAAAATCTACGTCGAGAAATAATCCTAGGGTGAAGTTAGGAACCAAAAAAAGGCAAGAAAAATTATCAAAGCCTCCAGGAACCACTGACATGGTGTACATAATATTCTAAAGCATTGGTAGTAAAGAGTTTATTTGAGAGTCTTATTAAACACATTGAAAAACTAAAAAATTCCTAATTGTAATGTTATGACTCAGGCTTTTTGACAATGTGGGAATCAATTTCAGATACAAAAGAAATAATAAGCCTCTATTCTCCTTGTAAACTTATAGCCTTAACTGTTCCTTCTTTCATTATCTTTCGTAGCATAGTTTAAAACTGGCCTGATCAGGATTCAATGAGACAACCCTGATCCTTCACCTCCTGTATGGAACATTCCATAATAGTTATGTTGAAAGAGGTTAATTTTCTGGAAGGTAAAATGATTCCTTTGATTGTAACTTTGGGAAGGGGGCATTAACCAATAATCATTGACATTGCATCTGTTAATCCACAGAATTGACTTAAGGACACACATCTATACAAGAAAAACTGTCGCCTGACTGACGAAATCAGGTTTAAAATAACAAGCACTGATAATCTAACATTGCCTGTCCTCATGCTACCTCTTCCACTAATATTGTCCCTATAACTACTGCCGACATTTCCAGCACCGTCGATAATTGTTTTAAAAAAAATGAGACTTAACTAACCATTTTATTTTTCCTTTTTGATAAAATATTAATGCAAAGTGTTATGAAATGGTTCAGCCATTCAGACCAAAAAGTAGCTGAATATCAACCCTAGTAACACAAAGTTTTGTTTATGTTTTCATCGAGAGAATCAATAGAAAAAAGAGCGCTATCATCATGCTAGGTAATGAGATTAAACACAAAAGGCCATTACCAAGATGGAAAGAGACTTCCTTGCTTTGAGAAATTTTAAGAACTTACTAAGGAAAGCTTCTGTTCTAACTTTCTAACAATATTGGCATGCCGTAGTTGTTCTACTTCTATCATAACTTTTTGCTTGTGACGCTCGTCCAATGTCTTTCCCCATTTTGCATCTGCATCCAAAGTTTCACCAAGAGTCCCAGCCCCTGCTGATAGCTGTGATGTATTAATAGCTGGTATGAGCAATGATGACGCTCTCAATCTTGCTTGCTCCTCCTCATCCTCCATTGCTTTTGCGATTCTTTCCCTCTCCAGCAAGGCTTGAGTAACATCTGCTGATAAAAAATTCTTTCCTCTAAAAAAGACCAAGAAGTCTTTATTTCTGGACAGTAGTGTACCACCTGTCAATTTCTGCATCCAGCAATAAAAATAACTATTCATCAATAAACCTTTACATAGTATTGTATTACATGCAAATATTACAAACTACCAGACTATTTTTATTTTTGTAAATGCTTATAAACTGATAATATCATAATGATATCTTATTTTAGCAGCAAATTCCATCCAACGCCAATGTAGGTGGTCTGGAGTAATCAGCAAGTTCCACCCACTTGTGCCCTTTATGGTCTGGAGTTCAATCCCTATTGCCCCCATTATTCTGATAAATTTAATTTGAGTTTCAACAGAAGGTAGGTGGATATGTGCATTCCCCACATCTTCAAGCCTAATGGCTCTTGCGTGAGGAGGCGTATTAGAAATAGAATACAAAATCACTCATGTGTCTTCTCCCAACAGCTTAAGCTTTTGGGATAGTTAGTTCATGAAACTATTTGAAAAGGAGGTGCGTTCATATAACATTTTGAGCAAGTCAATATGCAATGTGGATTTTAATGGATGTAAAGGTGTATTAGTTAATCCATGAATGTTAAAGAGCCCAAACCCTTAAGAATTACAAACATTGTGGACTGGTTTCAAGTCTTAATAGTTAATATTCAATGTCCACCTAATAGATGCCTAATATGCTCAATTTCAACAAAAAATGAAATTTATGCATTACAAATGGCATACAAATTTAACAAATTTATTAGTGGTACTGGAAAAAAGCATTGATTAATCACCTTGATCTCTTCTGCCATTCTCTCACTGGTAGTTAGCTGCACACCACGTTTGAGTGCTATCTTTGCAATAGAACTTTCTTCCCACAATTTAATCATGGCTACAGCTAAACCTTGAAGCTGCCTGCTTCTACCTATATTTCATAATTAATTTAAAATCACAATGAAATTCTACACTTCACATGCATAAGGGAAACAATGACAAACCTAATGCAAAATGTGGAGGAAGTCCCCTAGCAATCCTTTTCAGAGCAGTTGCCTCCTTTAAACCAAGTGACGCTCTCACTCCGAAAGGAAGAACTCTAAAAGGAGGTTGGTAACCAGGAACAGTTGCAGGAAGCATATCCGCATCAACGGGCAATGGCTCACATCCAGGCCAATCTGTGTATCGCGGACCTAGACCATCCAATAATTTGTCTACTTCATCTTCATAGTTGACTTTTGGCACATAATCTTTTTCTTTCTGATCATTTGTAGATTCCAACTTCTCCATCGGTGTATTTGCCTCAGAATAAGAAGCAACATCAGAAAGCTTCAATGCTGAAGTTTCAGAAGGAGTTGATAAAAGCTTAGATGAGCTCTCACTCTTCCTATATATCTGTTTATCAGAAGGTGGTGATAATAGCTTAGATGAGTTCTCACTCTTCCTATATATCAGTTTATCAGAAGGTGGTGATAAAAACTTAGATGAGTTCTCGCTTTTCCTATATATCCTTTTATTCTGCTGCAATGAAGGATCCTCGTAGGTCACACCCCTGTATAAGGAAACAGAGTTGCCTGATCTCCAAATCACCAGACCACCAGTTTTTCTCTGAATGTGGTGTGAAGCATAAACAAGAATATAACAACAGTTATTGACAGTCAAAGACGGTGGTGTATAAAGAAAAGTATAAATCCCCAAAGGGAATCTATAGACAACATAAAATTGGCAATTCAAACATTCAAATCAGAGCATTCAAAGCAATTCCTATGTAAAATCTGGACTCTTTTGACAAATGTTGTGGTTGAAGAAGAAAATATTTCCAATCCATTTGCCCACTCAAGAGAGTGCCCTAGAAGATGACACAATTATATATCACTACACTAAAGAAATGAAATTTACTTGCAAAAAAAATCTTCCATGTATGTAAGACATGATAGCCAATACAGTTCTGGTTGGTCTAGTCTATCTACTTTCAAGAAATTCAACAAGCTCCTATGTTGCATAAGTTTTATAATGAAAACAAGACTTTCTAAATATATAAGAAGCTAAAGGCAAATAGCAAACCTCCAGTATCTCATGCATCCTCTTCATGTTAAGCGCGGCCTGACCTTCAAACTTTAGCCTCACAATCTCTGATGTCCTCCACTTCTCATGAATCCTGTCTACAACGGCTTGAGTAACTCCGCTACTCCCAACTCTCGTCTTATGCTTCTTCTGAAAAGTCAACCTCAGCAACCTCCTCAATTCTGGCTCAGGAAGAGTCAATTCGGCGAGATATGTCTTACTTTTTCTCCTTTGAGGCCTCGTCTCTTCAACCTCGTTATCCATCGGCTTCTCCCATGGAAACCTCACCACCCTATTATCACTTCCAACACTTCCAATTCCAAATGGAGATTCTGGAGAAAACCCACCTCTTGTATTAGGCAACAATCCTTCCTCCACATAAAATATATCCTCAACGGACCCTTTTTCAATTACTCTCTCTTTTGTTCTACTCTGCTCCTCAATCCCATCAACATACCCAAACTTCTTCAATTTTTCAACAATCCTATCCATGGTACTACCACCACTCTTATCACCACCACCACTACCACCATCACCATCTTCATCTGAGCTTTCAAAACCATATTTTGACTCATGCCCATTTCCAGAACCTTGATAATCTAACACCGCACGCGGCGGTTTCGGACGATTGTGTTTGCAGGTGGGTTCATTCCACCGTCTCAACCAGCTCTCACTACAGAAACTCCTAGCCGAGTTACACAGAAATATTGGTTTCTTCACACCAATAAAAGTGGAACTCGTGGAGGGTCTTCTACCACTGAATGAATGGCACAAGACCCAGTTCCGGGTTTTGCAGGAAGTGAAGTTACCACAGCAGTGGATTGAAGAAGTGTACCTGAAGAAACGGAGAGAGTGGAACCTGTGAGAAGTGTGGAATGAATCGAAGAATGTTGCAGCAGGGTGAAGTTGCCGAGTGGGTACAACAGCCATTGATATTCACATGGAAAATTGAAGGATGATGATGATGATGGTGTCTTGCTTCTGTTTCAGAGCGACAGGGACAAACGGCAGAGGATAGGAAACTCTTTTGTGTCCTGTGTTCTGTTCCACTCTTTGGCACACCACATTTTTTTCAATTTTTGTAGACATTTTTTAATTACAATTAAATGTTTAGGGTACATCGAAAAAGAAGGGAATTATTTGTTCTGAAGCTTAAGCGGTAACAGCTGGCGGCATATGATTTGGAGATGACAAGATCGAAAGATCAATCTCTTAAGGGTGTTATTTATTTTTCCGATATTAAAAATATTATTTGGGACATTTTCTGATGTGTAAAATGTAAATTACATTAAAAATATATTTGAAGGGTAAAATATTTAAACAAAAAAGAAAAGAGTTCGGTAACTATGTAAAAAAATACACACACATCCCCTTGGGAAATAATTCATTATTTTGTAACATAATAAATAAAGAAATTAAAATAAAGAAATACCTAACAAAAAATGGTAAAATATGATTGGATATCTCTTTAAAGCTCTTTACATTTAATAACTTTTTTCTTCGGAAGACACTAAAGACAAGAAAACTAAAAACAAGCAAAGAGTCCCTCGTAATTAGGGTCTTCAATTCTAAGTGGGGTCCTCAATACAACGAACACTCGAAAGAGGGGAGGAAGCACCCAGTTTAGCAAGCCAATCAGCAGAAGCATTGCAATCCTGGTTGACACGGTTAAGAGAAACAATCCAAGCCTTCCCAAGCACATTCTTAATACCTTTGATCATTGGACAAAAATCTCATACTCTCCTTGACTTCCAAAGAGGACACGAGTTGAGCGCAATCCACTACACAAATGACCTCCGTATGACCTCGACTCCAAGCAAGCAAGAGCCCTACTAGTGGATGTTTGGGCAAGGGAATGTCAAACCTGAATATATACATGCATAACACTTTGATGTTGAAGCCAGTAAAATTAAAGAATAAATGAAGACTAAGATTGAGTAAATATTGTGTATATTAGGGATGCCACCTTAATATGTATATATACGCTATGTTGTTGACAACCTTATTTTCCGATATGATATGATTAATTAAAATTTATTACCTAATGAGGAGAGATTCACTCACTCAAAACAAAAAAAAGTAACTAGAGTTACTCCTAATCCTACCCATCCATTTTATTAAAAACTAATGGTCATGATCAATAGTTAATCAATGGTGGGGTTTTGGAGATGGAGCATAAGATTTCAAGGGAATGAGAGTGGTTGGTTTTGCAGAGAAAAACTGGCGCCTTTGGCCCTTCCTAATGGGCCGGTTGGGCCTCTGGGAGGAGGCCCAAGTCCTTGGTCCGGTCGTCTCCTTGAGCTGGCGTTCCTGGACGAGGGACCCTGGGGTCTCGCCCAGTCCACAAGTCCACAAGACACCGAGCTCGAAGCATAAGAGCTAAGTGTTTCTTTAAGCAGAAAAACTAAGGCGACGGTCATGAGAAACTAATTAATGCTAAAACTTAGAGTCTAATAACGGAGAACAATGGCCAACATGGCTCAATAATTAAAACTTCAAAAATTAACATTTTGAACTTCTTGCTATGTTCCCTTAGCGAATCAAGTCCACAAGTGGACTTGTGGCGATGGCGCTTGGTTCGCTTGCCTTGTCCCAGTTGCGCACGTGCTTTGAATCGTGATATTTTGTCGTGTGTTGAGCCTGTGCCACGCGTAGCGCCCTGGAGTGGTGCAAATGTCAGCAAATCTGCGGAATCTCAACTGCTATCCTTGAAACGTCTCTTCAAATCAGAGTAAAACCTGCCAATTTGAATTCGAACCAATAAGCTTCAGCCGTTGTAACTTTTCATTTAATGCGTTGCCCCTGTTTCCCGAAATCCGCGCCACACTCCTTTGAGTAACCATTCCACCTTTGCCATGATGGGGCACGATTTCCAAACCGTTGTTCATCCACCCTTTAAATTCTCCCTCACCCCCTCATTCACCACTTTTGAAATCCTTACAATCTGCTAAAGTTGACAACCTTGCGCCCTTTCCTCTTTTCACCCCTATTCTTCCCTTTAGCAGAAATGACTTCCCAACGCCGCACCAAAGGATCCTCTTGATCCCGCAGCGCCGCTCCCGCATCTCTTCCTTTGGTTAACCCTCCTCCCCCCGGAGGACTTCCCCTTATTGAGAGTGAAATCAACCCTGAAGCTTTCACCCTCCGGGACGGGACTGCTCTGTTCCCCTTCTACTGGACCAAGAGCCCTCGCGACGTTCCGTTGCCGTCAGATGCGTCGCTGAGTGATGACGATAAAATCATTCTTGGCTTTTTCGCTGGGCTCCCCATCCTCAAGTGCTCACAGTTGCTTGAAGCCGCTTGCAAAAACACCCTCCACTCATTCCTAGGAGGAATGAACTTTACTGAAGTGCGCCCTTGCTGCTAAAGCGTTTGAGTTCCCTCCCGTTTTTAACACTAACAGGATCAAGAGGAAATACGCTGCCGCGGATGTTGATGCCGAGACCGCCGCTTCCCCTTCAAAGAAGCGGACCAAAGGATCCACCTCGGTTGATCCTACGCTTGGATCTTCGATCGATGTTGTTCCTTCCGAAACTGTCAGGACAGCCCCAAATGTTGCTGCTCTTGGGTCTGGCGAGTTAGTACCAGACACCGTCCTTCCACTGGAGATCGACGAGCTGGCACCGAGGCCTACTGATGACGTTGTTCAACCCTGCTCCACAAGAAAATCCCAAAAATCCAAAGGGGGCGACCCTGGCACAGACGGAAAGTCTAGGGTCGTGATTCCTTCGCCCCAAAAGTTGAAAAAGAAAAAGAAAAAGGTCAAGAGAGCCAAGGCCGCCAAAACCGGTGAAACATCTGCTCCTCACCAAGGCATGGTGGGCGAGGATGAGCCCAACCCCAAGGGCGAGGATCTCCTCGCCCCTTCCCAAGGAGACTCTTGTTGGTCAAAGTGCTCCTGAGGGTGCTGCTTCTGATTTCCCTCAAACAATCCTCCCTTCTGACCATCCATCCCAACAAGCTAGGGTAAGCTCACCCAGGGCCTCCCCAGTCCACACAGCGAGTCGCAGTGATGAGGATCAAGCTCCTGGCGTCTCACCTTCCCCTCGCCCTTCTTCCCCCGCCGTCGTGGATCTGAACGCTGACGAGAAGGAAAATTCTCCTTTATACCAGCAACCCACTCCTGTCGACTTCATGATGACTGATCCTTTCTTCAATAATATGAAGGGAGCTGAAAATCCTGACCTTGATGGTGTGGCACAAGAAGCTATTTCGAGCCTTTTGCGCGCGGGGTGCCTCTTCGCCAAGTTATCCCAAGATTCACCCTCAGCCGCTGAAGTTGAAGAGCTCTGCCAGAAGGCTGAGAGTTATCGTCTCGCCACATTGGAGGCGTATGAAGAGCGTGACAGGTTGCTGACTCAAGTGGTGGCCCAGACTACAAAGCTGAACAATTTGGGAATCGAGATGAACGGTCGCGAGACCGATTTATCCGCCTGTGAAGAGAGAATGGAGGACTTAAAGGACGAGCGGGATGATCTGGAGAAGGAGTTGGAGGTGAAGAACGAGTCAATCGCCGCGAGTAGGGCCACCTGCATTGTTAAGGACAGAGAAATCGCGTTCCTGTGCAGTGAGCTGGGGTCGGCGAACAAGTCTCTCGCCGAGGTGAAGTCTCAACTAGAGACAAAGGCCAAAGCTGTTGTTGATGCAGAAACCGTGCAGATTCTGAGATCAGAACTCTCCAAGCAAGGTTAGTGGCTGAGGCTGCTGCTGAGGCTGTGGAAGAGCGTGGCCGTGGTTTTTTCCTCGCCAAGGCCCAAGTCCAGTATCTTTATGAAGGAATCAACCTCACTGGAATGGGAGCCTTCAAGAGGGTTACCCCCCACGGATTGGTCGGCCCTGATGACCCCTCAGGCTTCACTGCTGAATATTTTGCGGTTGCTGAAATCGCAAGGGAAACATAAAATGTTAATGCAGTTTGAGTATCTTGTATTGATTTTCTCTTACCCTTTGTAATTAACGTTGCTCCGTGTTATTTAATGGAAGTTTGTCGCGATTTCACTTATCCATCCTTTGAGTGTTTTTTTTTTTTTGTGTTCGCCCTTATGCCTTTGAGACTTGTATTTTGTGCTCGTGTAGCGATTTTGAATGTGTGCCGGTGGAAACTAGGACTTTTGCTCAGTCTGGGACTGAGGCTTTTCTTCACACCGATATTTCCCATAAGAGTAGGTGTGGCCTTGCCGGTTTTATCCCGGCGAAGACTTACCGTTGTTAGGGACCCAATGGCCATATAGGTTTACCCAGACTTTTGCCTAGTTTTATTCTTGCCCATGTTTCGGGGAGGTCTCGTTTGCCCATATTTCGGGGAGACTTTTGGGATAAGCAACTTATCCTGAGATAAGTAGTTTATTCGCACACATCGCCAACGAGAGGTCAGCGATTCGCGCTGGACTTTCCGGAGCAATCCCCAGACATCAAGGTCGTGTTGGGATTGCCACCTTCAGGGAATTTTTCCCACGGGGCGAACGTGACATGTTAGTTGAGTTGCTATCTGGGTAGCAGCGGTTCGCGCCGGACTTTTCCGGAGCGATCCCCAGACATCAAGGTCGTGTTGGGATCGCCACCTTCAGGGAATTTTTCCCACTGGGCGACCGTCATATCATAGTCGAGCTAGGAGTATTGCTTGAGAATATCATCTACTAGCTTCTCCAGGCGCCTCTCTTGACTGACCGTCAGCCTGGGCTCGATCGCCATCACCCCTCTGCTGAATTTATACGCCTCTAAATCCGCGATCACACCTGCCCAACGCTCTTCTGCATGAGCGTCCGTGAACTGTCCGTCCTTGCCCGTCCATCCATCTATCCTAACCTGTCCTTGGCTGCTCTATCCTTGGCTGCTCCCTGACCTTGCTATCCCTCTGTCAATCATCTGCCTCGATCTCCCTTGTCAGTCTTGATTACCTTGGATGACCTCAACCTCATGACACATGTGTCCCTCGCCAGCCCCCTTTCTCCCATACAGATTGAGACACTTGTTATAACATTCTCTCGCCCTCCTCTGATCAACCACAATCTTTCTCACTCTTCCGCACATCAGCGGATATTTTACTGCCAGGTGAGCTGTTGAAATCACCGCGCAGAGGCGATTGAGCGTGTTCCTTCCAATGATGACGTTGTATGGCGCCACGACCTGCAACACAAGATACCTTACGCGGAGGAGCTTGGCGTTTTCGTCGACACCAAAAATTGTGCCCAAATCTATATATCCGCGTACCCAGACTTGCTCGCCCGAGAAGCCTACCAATATTCCTGTGTAAGGCATCAAATCTTTGTCCGTAAGTCCCAACTGATCAAATGCATCGCCGTAGATAATGTCAGCAGAGCTCCCCTGGTCTAAGAGAACTCGCCGCACATTGAAACTGTTGATCCTTATCATCACAACCACAGGATCATCCTTGTGTGTTTTGATCCCCTCGAAATCCGTGGATGATATCACAATATCTTGATATTGAAAACCAAATGGGGTCTCATACTGTTGCACTAATGTCACTGCTCTTACGTGCCTTCGCCTCGCTGAGGCCGTGTCTCCGCCTCCACCAAAGCCACCCGCGATTGTGTTTATTGTTCCAACTGGCGACTCAAGATCCTTATTAAAGGTTTCTTCCGCCCCCTTCTTCCTTGTCGCCAGTGTTTCCTTTTTGTCAGTGGTTGGCGTACGGCGGCGGTCATCCCTCTTGCGGTCGTCCTGCTGGCGACCTCCTCTGTACCGGTTTCCCTGCTGTCGTTCTCCATTCCACCGATCGCTGCGGTCATTCATCTGCGATCGCCCCGCCCAAATGAGTCTCTCAATTTGGTTTTTCAGTGTAAAGCAATCCCCCGTGTCATGGCCTGCTGAGCGATGATACTCGCACCACTTTGTTTTATCCAACGCCGCTCGAGGCGGGTCGGTCTCCTTCTCGCCTTCCTCAACTGCGTTGGTCGCCTTGACCTCACGGAGTAGCTCCGTCAAATGTGCATTTAGACTCTTCCCTGACTCCTCTCGCCGACGAGAGTCAGCCTGATGCCACGGTCTGTGGCGCTCGAAGTTTTCCCTCTTAGGGTACAATGGCTCCTTCACAGCCTTTTCCCCTGCCCTCATTTTCCTATCTCGCCTCTTATTGCCCTCCTCTCTCTCCTTACTCTGTTTTCCTTCTGGCGATGCGTCCCTCTGTTCGCCATCCTTCTCCTTTTTCGCGCGCCTTCGCTTGAAAGCATCATCCTCCTCGTCCAGAATGTAGGTGTTCGCTCGCGCGCGGATCTCTTCCATGGACCGAGCTGTCTTACGGCTCAATTTTCTATTCAGCTTCCATGGCTGCAACCCGTTCTTGAAGGCACGCGCACAAGCATGTAGCTCTGATTCCTCAATCTTGACGGACGCCGCGCTGAATCGTTTCACGTACTGCTTCAAAGTCTCACCCTCAGACTGGCGGACATTGTACAGATCCTCAATTGTAACCTGCTTGGTTTTACTGGCGGAAAACTGGACGAGGAACTTTGATGAGAAATCACGAAAATTCGTGATCGATCCTCGGGGTAGAGTTGTGAACCACGCCATGATCATGCCTTTGAACGTAGCTGGAATCATCCTACACTTTACTGCGTCGGAAGCGGCACTAATTACCATTTTTTGTGTTAAAGTATAGCAGATGCTCCTTGGGATCAGCTTTCCCGCTATAAGTCTCAAGGACAATATTCTTCATGTTATCCGGGATAGCCACCTCCCTCACCGCCGCCGAGAACGGTTCAAATTCAGCCACAGCTTCCGCTTCGCGCTCCCCTTCATCTTGTTGCTCGTAACGATAATATTCCAACTGTTCTTGTAAGTAATCGTTTCGCTGCTGTATATCATCGATGCTACGGACCAAGCGCCTCCTATCTTGTCCGGAGATTGGTGCTTGAGGTGCCGGAATCTCCTCTTCCGAAGCTCCGGGGGAATGCACCGGTGACCTTTGCTGCTCCGGTGAAGTTGGCGGAGAAGGTAGTGGAGGCGTTGGAGAAGTAGGAGGCGGAGGTGAAGGTGGTGGCAGAGGAGTTAACTGATCGGTTTCTTCACGGTGAACTTGCTCGCGTCGCGACCTGCCTCTCACGCGACGTGGAGGTGAACCGCGTCGCCGCGCCTGATCTTCGTCGCGTCGTCGACGACGTGTCTCCATCGATCAAAAAATCTAGAAACCGAAGAAAATCGCACAGAAAATCGAACTTCTCTGGATCAAATCGCAATCCACGTAGTCCAGGAATCGAAATCTACGGTCCCCACAGACGGCGCCAAATGTTCTATCAAAGAACATAGAGATGAGGTATAGTACCTAGAGTGTAAGGATCGTGATGTGAGATTCCTAGAGAGAATGAGAGCGTAACCGCTTTAGAGAGAGAAAGTAACTGAATTTCAAGTTGTTATTTCTCAAATGAGCTAAGAGTACTTTACAATTGGTATTCATTCCCTATTTATAGATGTGGAGTTGGGCCTGGCGCCTTTGGCCGTTCCTAATGGGCCGGTTGGGCCTCTGGGAGGAGGCCCAAGTCCTTGGTCCGCTCGTCGCCTTGAGCTGGCGTTCCTGGGCGAAAGACCCTAGGGTCTCACCCAGTCCATTCTCCTCCCCTTTATTCCACTTCCTCCTCCCATCCAACCCCAACCCATGCCTCCCTTCCCCCTCCCTTTCCCCTTGCACAAAACAGTAAAAAGAAAAGCTAGCTAGGACTATCAATAAAACCTTGTTATTAACTATTTTTCACTTATAAATACCAAGCCTATTTTCACATGAAAAAATAACACAAATCTTAACAATCTTTCTTCCTTCTCCTCTTCGTCCTCATCTTAATCTTCTTCTTCCTTATAGTCCTGGCCTCCTGACCATATAGATTATTAATCTCGCTAGTTCTGTGACCTGGTTTATTGCCGGAAGGGGTTGTTGAATCCTAGGAGAGTGATATAGATGTTTAAGAATGCTATAGATGTTTGAGAATTCATAGATTTCATCTATTTAGTGACGTATTTGATAATAGGAAGGTTAATTTAATTTTTGTTTGAAGTATAAGTTTCTTGTGTTGTTATTATTTTACCATAAGTTCATAAAATTTTGACACATTGTCTTTTTGTTGCTTCCTTTAACTCAGTAATGAAATAGGGATATTTTTCATCAATTACTAAAATTAGCATGTTTCATATGATACACACGCTCCTGTGAATCTATTATGTATGTACATTACTATTTTGGCATGGGTAAGGTCACATGTTAGAGCATAGTTATATAATATAGAAGTTAATCTTTAATTTATTGTCTAATTTAATGACAAAAATAATTCTTGTGCGTGTGTATTCAATGTAAGTAGTGCGATCCTCTTTAAGGAATGATGCAGTGGCTTCTTATATGTTAATGTTTATAAGTTCGACTGTTAATGTGTCTTCGTCTTGTTCTTAAACTCATATGTAGGATTGGATCCACCACTAAAGCGGTGTGAAATGTCGTGGTAAGCATTGGTGAAAAATTTGAGGGTGAAGGCTTCTCATACACTCATGACTAGATATTACACCCGTGCGTTGCAC
Organism: Lotus japonicus; assembly: GCF_012489685.1. Taxonomy (NCBI): domain Eukaryota; kingdom Viridiplantae; phylum Streptophyta; class Magnoliopsida; order Fabales; family Fabaceae; genus Lotus; species Lotus japonicus. The sequence continues at coordinate 47,339,289 of NC_080045.1, read as the reverse complement.
GGGCTTACTTACAATATTTTTTAAAATTATATATAAACTATTATAATTAAATTAAATTAAAATTGTTTTTCATTAAAAATATAGTAAATTTGTGTTAAGAAATTTTAATAAATATAATTAGAGTTTTTTTGTGTGAAAATAATTAATAATACTCAAATCTAATTATTGATATTTTATTATTAGTATAAAAACAATTTATAAACTTATAATATGAAAAATTATTTAAATTAATTTGAAATTTTTAAATTTAGGCAAAAAGGTTAAGTAATAAGTGTTTAATATCATAAAATTGTAACAAAAAAAATCATTAAAATAAGCTTTTTTCGTTGTTCTTTGGGTTAGTAATCTTAGGCTTTGGGGATGGTTACTATCTGGCTTTGCCATTTTTTTTATCTCTTTGAGGAGAGTTGTGTATCTTGTTAATTCCCTCACTTATAATGAATATATTTTTACTTTCTAAAAAATCAGGAAATAAGTTTTAATATTATTTTTTATACTTTTAACCGGAAAAGTCAATATTTGTTGGGACCTGTCAAGACCAAGAATAAAAATTAATTTAAACTTTTTGAATTATTATAATTTATAACTTAAATCACGTAAAATATTATCTAGTGAATTTAAATTTATCCAACTTATTTGGTTTCTAAATTTTTCCTCATAAATGATAGCCATGAGAGTCATCTTTCGAGGCTCTACGATCACATTAAGTGGATAGCTTTTCCACAACAAAAATTTACACAACTTTGGACATTATTATTTTTCTTATATGCTTCATCGAGTAATTTTTACTCATGATATATTTTAATATTTTTTTCGATAATTCACATATATGTTATATTTAATATTAAATAGCTTTTAGTGGCATTTTTTAATTTTGTAAAAGTTTATCTAAAAATATTTATTTAAAAATATTATTTGATTATTAACTCATTTTAACTTTTAATATTTGTCAAATGAAAAACTTAAGGCAATTTCAGTTTTTTTAAAGTCAATTTTAAGTTGATGAATGTTGTTATTAATGTAAGAAGTTGAATAGTTTTTGACAATAATTTTTTTTCTTCAATTTTTAATATATTTTTTACAAAGAAAAATTACTGTTTCTTAATGTATTTTAATACAAATGTATGAGAGTTTTATGGTCTCATGGATTTAATGTATACTGAAGACTCATTTACATATAAATAGAAATATTTTAATTTTAAAACTATTTTGCCTAAATTATTTTTTAATAAATATTATTTTATCATTAACTTTTTTGTTGAAAGTATTTTATATTATAATTTAGTTTTTAATATTTTAGAAATGTAAAATTCAAGAAAATTTGAAGTTTTTGAATGTTATTATTTAATGTAAGTAGTTGAATAGTTTTTGATAATATGATTTTTTCAGTTTTTTATTTTATTGTTTAATATATTTATTATAAAGAAAATTTTATTATTTAATATTATGCTTTTAATACAATGCAACACTTGTGTTTTGCTTATGTATTTAATGCAAAACTCAAGTGTGCTTTACATATATATATATAGATATAGATTTGTTATGCTTGTTCTTGTAGTTTTTTAAAGAAAAACTAGATTGTTGATTTTATTCATCGGTATTTATAAACTCTACATTGTGTAACATGTATCATCATTATTAGCATTTGTCACTAAACTGAGTTCCCATTTGTGAACATTAATGTCTATGGTTCTTAGTTAGTCTTAAGTTTTGATGCATTTTGATTTATATCTTGTATAATCAGATAAATTATGCACAATGAAGTTTAACTTAATATTCATCTACCTATTTGCAACATCCAAAGTAAATCCTCTGCACCTTGAGTATTTCAACTTCTCCGGTAGAATTATTGGTTTAGCTTTGATGAATGACGTGCAAGTGAGAATTGCTTTCGATCGTGTGTTTTTCAAGAAATTGTCTGGGGAGCACATTACTTTGGAAGATATACAGAAAACATATCCTTACCTGTACAGGAGCTTCAAGAAAATACTAGAGATGGATGCAGATTATGTTGATTCAGATGCATTAGGACTGCCATTTCTTAGGGAGGTGGAGGAATTAGGACACAAGAAAGTTATCGAGCTTTTCCCTGGTGGGGAAAGACACGTAGTGAAGAGTAAGAACATGGAGATATTTTTTAATCTTCTTATACATAATCAATTTGTAACATCCATATCTGAACAAGTATCGCATTTTAGTAAGGGTTTTGCTGATATTCTTTCCAACTCAAATCCACAAGAGTTCTTTCAAAGTTTAGAGCTTGAAGATCTTGATTGGATGTTGCAAGGGAGTGAAAATGCAACTTCTGTTGAAGATTGGAAGGAAACCACTGAGTATTGGAAGGAAAACACTGAGTATTTTGGCTATCGAAATACAGATCCTCAGATACCTTGGTTTCCTTCCAATCTTCAACATAAATTGCATTTTCACTCCCATGCAACATCCAATCAAGATCTTCAAGCTCTAAAATTTGAAAGAACTCTTGTGGATTTGGGTTGGAAAGAATATCAGCAAAACCCGTAGTAAAATGCGATACCTGCTAAGATATGAATGTTACAAATTGATTATATATAAGAAGATTAACAAACTTCTCCATGTTCTTACTATTCACTACGTGTCTTTCCCCACCTGGGAATAGCTCGATAATTTTCTTGTGTCCTAATTCCTCCACCTCCCTAAGAAATGTTAGTCCTAATCCATCTGAATCTACAAAATCAGCATCCATGTCTAGTATTGTCTTGCAGCTCCTGTACAGGTAAGGATATGTTTTCTGTTTATCTTCCAAAGTAATATGTTCTCTGTTTATCTTCCAAAGTAATATGTTCTCCCCAATTGCTTGAAAAACACACGATCAAATTCCCACTTGCACGTCATTCATCAAAGCTCAACCAATAATTCGACCGGAGAAGTTGAAGTACTCAAGGTGCACAGAATTTACTTTGGATGCTGCAGACAAGTAGATGAATAATAAGCTAAACTTTATGGTGCAGAAGTTATCTAATGATATGATAGAAGATCTACATAAAAAAGCATCAAGACTCAATACTAAGCAACCATAGTCCTTATTGTCAACAGATCAGAACTATGTTTTGGTGACAAAATGTAATGATCATACATGTTATGTTACCCAACGCAGAGTTTATAATTATTGATGAATAAAATAAAAGATTTAGTATTTCTGAAAAATATAAGAACAAGTATAACAATTCATGGATACATGAGAAGCCACACCCTCAAAATTTTCATCTATGCTTACCGATGACCATATCTATGATATGATATAAGATATACATCAAAAACCATCAAGACTCAGGATTAAGCAACCATAGTCCTTATTGTCCACAAATGAGAACTAGGTTTTGGTGACAAAATGTAATGATCAGACATGTTATGTTATACAACGCAGAGTTTATAAGTATTGATGAATAAAATAAAATATTTTGTTATTCTAAAAAATATAAGAACAAGTATAACAATTCATGGATGCATGAGAAGCCACACCCTCAAAAATTGCATCACTACTTACTACTGAGCATTTCACTTCACTTTAGTGGATCCCATCTTACGTATGTGTACAAGAACAAGACAAACACTCACATTAACTATGAAACCTGTGAACGTTAACAGATAAGAAGCCACTGCATCATATGTTGGGAAACAACATAGCTGAAGAAAAATTAAAAAACAATCACAACACAAGAAAATAACGTGAAAACTTCAGAATCGGAAATAAAAAAACCACGATCGTTGTAAAATTCGACAACCAGAGAATTATCACTGTGTGAAAATTGTTACAACACATAGACTTCTTTCACTCTCACCCCAATACCCCAGTACAACCACACTCTCACAAATCAAATATTTAAACTAAGTCTGATATAAGCTTAAAGTGCTACTGACTGGTACATCTAAAAACAAAGAACCTAGGTCCAATATATAGCCTTGGTCTCCCCCTTCCTTCACCACCGTAAGCAATGTGGGATTTCTCCAATAGCTAATTTTTAATCTCCATCTTTAGTATTAAAATAATTATTTTATACTAAAATTAGTTAAATATTAATTATCAATTATATAAATTCCTTGCATTAATGAAAATACCAATTAATAAATGTCAATTTGACTTCTTAGTTTTACATTACTAATTATACTAATAATAATTATAAAATATCTCATGCATATAATTGAAATATTTAATATTTTAAAAAATGAATATTTAATACTAAAATGAGTTAAATACTAATTATTATAAAATTGAATATTTAATACTAAAATTAGTTAAGTATTTAATATTTTAAAAGATGAATATTAAATTCCTTGCATTAATGAAAATACAAATCAATTATTAATAATTATTTACGTTATCTTTTTAGTAGATATGAATATTTATATTATCATTTTATTAAACATTAATAATTTAACTAGTTAATTGAAAAACCTCTCCTACATATAATTGAAAAATTAAAATGATAAATTGGTTAAATATTAATTATCAATCAAAAAAATTATTTGCATTAATTAAATACTAATTAATTATTAATTACTATATATATATTGTATTAAACATTCTTTGTAAAACCTCACCCATATATAATTAAAATATTAAATATTGACATTTGCTAAAATATTAATCATCAATAAGAAAACAATTCAAGAGTAATAATTTTAAATTAATTAAATTTATATAAAAATATTTAAAAATAAAATAGTAAATTAAACTATACGTTTTCTAACTATATAGTAAAATATTTTACTTTTTTAAATGATATTGTGTGCTGTGTACTTTTAAACCTTATGTATGTACAAATTATTGAAAAAAGTAATTTAAATACATAAAGGAAACATAAATTAATTATACATATATATATATATAGATATATATATATATATATATATATATACAGTGACTTGAACCTTGAATCAATGACAATATTAATTAATTATTAGTGGATTTTTATATTACTTGTTGTATTTTTTTTAAAGCAAAATGAATATTATTAATATAGAGACCTGAGCCAAAAAAACTCTAGGTAGAACAATACATAGTGTAAGATCTGTCTAAGGACAAATTGGCCCGAAAAACAACCAGAGATGTAAAAAAACCCACCACCAACCCGCAGAATTACTATATGTGTCACCCAAGACAAGGCCTCATTAAAACCTTGTTAGGAAAAACCTAGTGGCAGAAAAACCTAAAAAGGAAAAAGAGTATCACTGTCTTGGGTTAGTCATTCTGCAACTGAACAAAAATAATGCATTTGTTTCCCTCCTCTGGTCAAAATTCCTCTAACTGAGAGCAAAACATCAAACAGAAAAATGGCAGCACCAACGTCGTCAGCAACAACAATTAAAAACAGCTTCAGCGACAACACCAGCACCCAAGTTCAGCGAAAATAACAGCAACAACACAACAACATCAATCAGCAACAACAATAACGACAGCAGCAAGAACAATAGCACTTCCAGCAACAGCAAATAGCGCCAGCGACAGTAACAGCAACAGCAAACAATAACAGCACCAGCACCCAAGTTCAGCGAAAATAACAGCAACAGCACAACAACATCAATCAACAACAGCAACAACGACAGCAGCACTTCCAGCAACAGCACCAGCAATAAACTCAACAGCAAAAAACAGCAAGGGGCATAACTACACCAGCAACTTTATGGCCACGACACGCACTCCAGCAAATTGTGAGCAAATATTAGATGTCTTTGCTGATTACCTGCAAGCAAAAGCAACAATAATACCAAACCAAATACTAACACCCAACCTCCCATGGGATTAAACCTCAAAAAACAACCAGACCGGCTCCTCACAAAAGCAGCCTTGTTTAGCCAACTCATCCGCCTCTACATTCCCTTCCCTCAAAATGTGATTTACACCATTACACACCACCAGCGGCATTAAATAATCTATCATATTCAACTAATTTGTGAGCTTCCATGGTCTATTTTTCCCCCCTTTGACCCATCCAACTGCTAAAGTGGAATCGCTCTCAACCTCCACAGAAACAAGCAGATGTTGTTGGCAAAAAAACAAAGCATACAGAATGGCTAGAACCTCCGCCTCATCTGCTCTCTGGACCTATACTTTTCTAAAAAAGTTTCCTACCACAATCCCCGCACTATTCCTAAAGATCCCACCAACACTACCACAACCAGATTGAAAAGACTCGTCCACATTAAATTTTAAAATAAGGCCTTGCGGGGGTTTCCAAGGCACAACCAAGCGAACACTCACCTTTTCAACAACATTAACTTTTGTGAATCCTCTAGCAAACTGATCGGCCCCATAGGGACACTCCTTCCACCATGCCTTTATCCAAGAGAATATCATGAACAAGTGAGATTCCCAGGCTTCTTCTGCAATATACAAACTTGTCATTAAAAATAATAGCATTACGAGCCCGCCACACCACCCAGCATATCGCATATGGGATCAAATCCCAAAGGATTCTTGAAGTGCTTTGACGTAATGAGTCCCATTCTGCCAAACACACATGAAAAGAACCTGTCATCGTCCACCAGACACCTTCTCTATACAATACAGCTACCCATAAGATCCATACCTTCGGACAATGCAAGAAAAGATGGGTCAGATTCAGCTTGTGATCAACAGAACACGCACGCCACTCCCTCCTCCAAAGCCACACCTCGACGCGCCAAAGTTCTCCTTTGTAGCAACCCTGTTTTTCAATCATTACCTGTTGTATTAATTAATATTAATTGTAAAACCTCTCATGCATATAATTAAAATATTAAATTATTTAAATATATTATCAATCAGAAAAAGAAACTACAAAGCACACTGACCAAGGAAACAAGCAACACATATTTAAGACAATCCAATTCCTGTGAAGAAGCTACAAGTGATTGATCAAAGTTTATTGCTAAACTCCAAGTGGCCAATAGAAGAAAGGAAAAAAGATCATATGAAGCAGAAAGAGTGAAAGACAGTCTAAATGAAGAAGCCTATCATATAAAGAAAGCTGAAGCGTTTGAAGAATGAGCATCACGTTCAAATTGGAAAAGAATTCAGAATAGCTTTGTGAAGGAGACTTAAAGCAAGATCACATGATTTGACAAGGTACAATGCACAAAGTCAAAGTACAATGATGTCACTATCAAATTACCATATCTTCACACCAACGAATAGAAGCACAGACCTATGCTATCTGCTAGTTGACAAACTACACTATTTCGGCAAAAGGTCTTCATCAAATAGTACGATACATTTAATGCACTTGACACAAGAACACAAAAGTACCGTTTGATCCAACATATAGAAACTTTGTGAAGTACACGCTCCAACGACTATCTTTCATCTCATAGAAGATTCAGAAGTATAAAGAGAAAGATCTAAAGACAAATGCAAGCTAGCTTTTTGAGCTCACGTTTCAGAAGAGCCTATCTACACCGTCTACTTCAGAAAAAGAGAACTATTCCTTAGATCTAATCCTTTATACCTACCTTAGTCTCTCAAGAAGTAGAACATAAAGTATAACCTTAGAGTCAAATCACATACCCAATACTTTATAGTTCCCGAGCTTAAATTTATCTACTATCACTCTTGTAAAAAGAGATTCTTGTGGAAGCAAACAATCTTGAAAACGATTGTAGGAGAAGTCTTGTATAATACTTGGTCAAGAAGAAGTCTTGAAAATACTTGTAAGGAGAAGTCCATAGAATACTTGTTTGAAAAGTTATGGAGAATACTTGTTGGGATAAGTCCTGGAGAATGCTTGTTGGGAGAAGTCATGGATAATACTTGGTGTAGGAGAAGTTCTTAATACTTGTTTAGTAAAATCTTGGTTAAGCCAAGGAATGGACGTAGCCCTATCATTTAAGAGTGAACCAGGACATATTGCTTGTGTTTTTATCGTTTACTATACTACACTTTTATCCGCTGCACCAAACGATTACGAAAACATTTTAAAACTAATAATCGTTTGAAAAAATCATAGTTTTATAAAAACACAATTAAAACACCCCCCCTTTCTTGTGTTATAATATTTCTTTTCAATGGTTTCTATATTTAACCATTGTGGCCTAGTAGAAATTTATATATTTTTTATATTTAATGTAGTTTTTTTTAATGATGTGTTAATGGTCCCCATGGGGCCCCTGGGATTGTGAATGAGGCGAAAACCCCCCACAGAGATGGAGAGTGGGGACAGGGATAGGAAAGTGATGCAAGGATGGGGAGTGGGAATAGGGACAAGGAAGAGATACGGGGATGGGGAGTGCGGAGACACTCCCTGCCTCACCCCGCGCAGGTGTTATCCCTACCTACAAAGCTAATGTGGAACCCTCAATCCCCAAGTTTGAAAACCCTAATTCCTTGATTAAAACTATTGATTAATCAATCACTCAATTCATGAGTGTTTTTCATGAAACTTCATGATTGTTCATAAGTCTCATCACTCAAAATCCAACATACTTAATTCCACCCTCTTTCCCGTTAATTCTTCTTCTTCTTCTTCTTGCTAATTAATCCCACCCCATTTCCATTTGCATCCTCATTAACTTCTTCTCTCTCAAACCCTTAAGGCCTTAACCAACATGTCTATCGCCAAACACAATCTCTGCAGCGAACCTACCCAGCAACGTCCTTTTTCATCTTCATCTTGGGGTTAGAGGATTGGCATTTGAAAAATTCTACAATGATCATATGGGTTCAAAATTTCTACAATAAAAAGTTAGGATATAGAAAGTGATGAAGATGACGGTGGCACAAGGGTCTTTCCAATTCAGTTGTACCTGAACACTAGATTCAAACCACCAATGTGTTGGTGAAGATGACGTCACGATGCTTCTATGGCCAATCTCTGTAACTTTTCACATCACTTTTGATTCTTCTAAATTTCATTAATCACTTTTGGTGGTTCTTATTAGAAATTAGGAGGCCTATACTCAACCACAAAAGCTAGCTCAAGAGTTGAGGTTTGCACAACCCTTATAAACACTTGATTGGCCTTATCTCTAGCCAATGTGGGACTTCTAACACACCCCCTCACGTCCAGGATTGAACAGACTGGAACGTGGGAACAACAACGGGTGGCCCAAATATGGGAGGTCTCCACACAACAAATGGATCTAGGATAGGCTCTGATACCATATTAGAAATTAGGAGGCCTATACTCAACCACAAAAGCTAGCTCAAGAGTTGAGGTTTGCACAACCCTTATAAACACTTGATTGGCCTTATCTCTAGCCAATGTGGGACTTCTAACAGTTCTCCTCCCCTTTATTCCTCTTCTTCCTCCCATCTGACCTCCACAACCACCGCCACCACCCAACTCCCACCCCAACCCCTGCCTCCCCTCCCCCTCCCTTTCCCCTCGCACAAAACAGTAAAAAGAAAAGCTAGCTAGGACTATCAATAGAACACGTATGTCATATGACTATCACATAATATACATTATTTTGTAGTCATTCTTGCGTTTTTTAAGGTTTTGTGTGATTTGGTGTTGTTTGTTTGTTTAGTGAGTTGGTGGTGTTGTTAGGTGACAGTTTTTATTTTTTTGGGGCTGTTGTTGCTGTTTGGTGTGGCTTGAGCAGGTTTGGCGTTGAAGGCTGGGGGCTAGCTGTTTTTTTGTAATTGTGGGGTTTATGCTGGGTGTATTTGGGTTATGGAATTGTTTTGTTGGAAGATGTTTTATTTGGGGAATGATAGATTGGCTTTAAAGGTTGTTGGTGGTTTCTTGGATGTTGATTGGAGATCTGGTGCCCACTGAGAGAGAGGTTGGGACATAGAGGAACAATGTTGTCTTCATGTTCAAGGTGGAATTCATGGCGTGATTGAGCAGATTGAGTTTGTAAGGTCTGCATCATGGTCAGATTATGCAGAGAATTTTTTCAAGGATACCACGTGGATGAGAAGGAGATTGTGTTGGAAAATTGTTAGTATTTCAAAGTTCAAGCACATTTTCCATGAGCCCACCGTCCAGCATTGGTTCTATCACCCATGTGTATCATGTGTTGCCACCCACCATTAATGGGAGTACCTTACCTTGTTATTAACGATTTTTCACTTATAAATACCAAGCCAATTTTGACATGAAAAAAATAACACACATCTTAACAACCTTTCTTCCTTCTCCTCTTCGTCCTAATCTTAATCTTCTTCTTCCTTATAGTCCTGGCCTCCTGAGCATATAGATTATTAATCTCGCTAGTTCTGTGACCCGGTTTTTTGTCGGAAGGGGCTGTTTAATCCTGGGGGAGTGCTATAGATTTTGGTAATGCTATAGATGTTTGAGAATTCATAGATTTCATCTATTTTGTGACGTATTTCATCTATTTTGTGACGTATTTCATCTAGGAATTTTGTCTGATGATACAAGATATAAATCAAAATGCATCAAAACTTAAGACTAACTAAGAACCATAGACATTAATGTTAACAAATGGGAACTCGGTTTAGTGACAAATGCTAATAATGATGATACATGTTACACAATGTAGAGTTTATAAATACCGATGAATAAAATCAACAATTTAGTTTTTCTTTATAAAACTACAAGAACAAGCATAACAAATCTTGGGTGTATGAGAAGCCTACACCCTCAAAATTTTCACCAATGCTTACCACGACATTTCACACCGCTTTAGTGGTGGATCCAATCCTACATATGTGTTCAAGAACAAGACGAAGACACATTAAGAGTGGAACTTATAAACATTAACAGATAAGAAGCCATTGCATCATTCCTTAAAGAGGATCGTACTACTTACATTGAATACACATGCTCAAGCATTATTCCAATCTTCAACAGAAATTGCATTTTCACTTCTATGCAACATCCAATCAAGATCATCAAGCTCTAAAATTTGAAAGAACTCTTGTGGATTTGTGTTGGAAAAAATATCAGCAAAACTCGGAGTAAAATGCGATACCTGCTTAGATATGGATGTTACAAATTGATTATATATAAGAAGATTAACAAACTTCCCCTTGTTCTTACTATTCACTACGTGTCTTTCCCCACCAGGGAAAAGCTCGATAATTTTCTTGTGTCCTAATTCCTCCACTTCCCTAAGAAATGGTAGTCCTAATCCATCTGAATCAACAAAATCTGCATCCATGTTTAGTATTTTCTTGAAGCTCCTGTACAGGTAAGGATATGTTTTCTGTATATCTTCCAAAAAGTAATATGTTCTCCGGCTAATTGCTTGAAAAACACACGATCGAAAGAAATTCCCACTTGCACATCATTCATCAAAGCTAACCCAATAATTCGACCGGAGAAGTTGAAGTACTCAAGGTGCAGAGGATTTACTTTGGATGCTGCAGACAAGTAGATGAATAATAAGCTAAACTTTATAGTGTAGAAGTTATCTAATGATATGATAGAAGATATACATAAAAAATATCAAGACTCAAGACTAAGCAACCATAGTCCTTATTGTCAACAAATGAGAAATATGTTTTGGTGACAAAATGTAATGATCAGACATGTTATGTTACACAACGCAGAGTTTATAATTATTGATGAATAAAATAAAAGATTTAGTATTTCTGAAAGATATAAGAACAAGTATAGCAATTCATGGATACATGAGAAGTCACACCCTCAAAATTTCATATATGCTTACCACTGAGCATATCTAATGATATGATATAAGATATACATAAAAAACCATCAAGACTCAAGATTAAGCAACTATAGTTCTTATTGTCAACATATGAGAACTAGGTTTTGGTGACAAAATGTAATGATCAGACATGTTATGTTACACAACTCAGAGTTTATAAGTATTAATGAATAAAATAAAAGATTTAGATTTTCTGAAAAATATAAGAACAAGTATAACAATTCATGAATGCATGAGAAACCACACCCTCAAAAATTGCATCAATGCTTACCACTGAGCATTTCACTTCACTTTAGTGGATCCCATCTTACGTATGTGTACAAGAACAAGACAAACACACACATTAACTATGAAACCTGTGAACGTTAACAGATAAGAAGCCACTGCATCATATGTTGGGAAACAACATAGCTGAAGAAAAATTAAAAAAAAATCACAAAACAAGAAAATAACGTGAAAACTTCAAAACCGGAAACCACGATCGTTGTAAAATTCGACAACCAGAAAATTATCACTGTGTGAAAATTTATACAACACATAGACTTCTTTCACTCTCACCCCAATACCCCAGTACAACCACACTCTCACAAAGAAAATATTTAAACTAAGTCAGATATAAGCTTAAAGTGCTACTGACTGGGACATCTAAAAACAAAGAATCTAGGTTTCATATATAGCCTTGGTCTCCCCCTTGCTTCACCACCGTAAGCAATGTGGGATTTCTCCAATAGCTAATTTTTAACTTCCTTCTTTAGAATTAAAATAAATATTTAATACTAAAATTAGTTAAATATTAATTATCAATTATATAAAATCCATGCATTAATGAAAATACCAATTATTAAATGTCAATTTGACTTTTTAGTTTTACATTACTAATTATACTAATAATAATTATAAGAGATCTCATGCATATAATTGAAATATTTAATATTTTAAAATATGAATATTTAATACTAAAATTAGTTAAATATTAATTATTATAAAATTGAATATTTAATACTAAAATTAGTTAAATATATACTATTTTAAAAGATGAATATTAAATTCCTTGCATTAATGAAAATACAAATTAATTATTAATTTTTTAATAATAATAATTAATATATAAGTATCAAATGTTTTAGGAATTGATATAATATGCGTCTGAACCCCTCTGCCAGGGTTCCTAGGTCTGGCGATGTGAAGACGGCGGCGGCAAATCGGAAGGGCCTGTCGGCTGCTCGTGGCGAGGGCATCGTGGACGGAGAGGCAGACGACGGTGAGCTGGACGACAAAGCTGATGGTGGAGCAGGCGGAAGCCACGACAGAGGGAGGAAGGTTTTCTCAGTGTTCACCGATGGAATCGAAGAGAGCATCGATTATCTTCACCTTCGTGGTATCTGCTCAAAGTTTGGTGAGGTTATCAACCCCTTTGTTCAACGACAGAGAAAGGTTGCCGGGTTCTTTCGTTTTGGCTTCGTACGGTATGGGTTTCGAGAGCAGGCGATTCAGGGACTTGATGGGTTTAAGTTGGGCAAGGTCTCTCTTTCGGTTTCCATGGCGAGGTTACCTCGGGTTGTGGGTTTTGGTTCGTGCAATTCTGGAAGGGGGGCGCAGGTCGTTTCTGAGCAGGGGAAGCTTCCCTCTGATTCGGTCCAACAAGGAAAGGCAGGTAATTATCCTACCCCTGTTTCCTGGCGTGATATTGTCTTGGGTCGTAGGAAGGCTAGCTGCTTGTCTTCTCCTTCTTCTAAGGATGAGCTGCGGATGCTCGACGTTGTTGGGTTTTTGGGTTGTGAGGGTTGCAGAGTTCCAGACAGGCTCCTCTTTCCAGAGATTTTGGGCGCGGGTTGTGGTGTGGCCGGTGTTGTGAGCGATCTAGTAGGGGGAGGTGATGCCGTGCAAGGAGGTTTTTTGATGGATTCGACTAGGATGGTGCGTTGGGCCAGTGTTGGGTTAGGAGCTGTTATGCAGGGGTGCTGGGAGAATGGTTTGTTTTCTCTTCTTCTCCATGGTCTTTCGGCTGGAAGGTGGAGCAGAATCTTTCAAGACTGTGCTGGTCTTCGCTTTAACTTGTCTGCTGCCCCCTCCTTTAGGAGTTTGGCTGTTCCGAGAACCATACCTTTCTTGTTCCCGCTTTTAGCGGGTGTGAGGCTCAGGTTTGGGCTTCAGGAGAGCAACGAGTCCTTTGATTTGGTCACCACTGGTCCTGGTGATGCTGCAGAAGAAGCTCTTCCGCTTCAGGTGGTTTTGTCGTTGCCTCCTCTTTCCCCGAGTTTGATTGTTGGGGCGGATGAGGTCGCTGGTCCTGCGCCTAAGGAGGGGCTTTCTCTAGAGGGTCTGTCTCAGCCTCCCCGTCGACGCGAACGTCCTAGAAAGGATCCCTCTTGCAAGAGGACTTGTGCTCTTCACTCGGCTAGTGAAGAGGTTCGGGGTGAGCATGAGGTAGGTCTCTCGTCTTTGCCCGTGTCGTTGTCGATCTCTGATCATGCTAGTGGAGGACGTTACTTCACGCGTTCGAAAAAGACGTGGCTTGTTGGCAAAGTCTTGGGGTTAGAGTTTGAGGGAAATGATATTGATGCTATTCGGGGTTTGGAAAAGTTGTATGAGGATCATTTCGAGACTTGATTTTCGTTTGTTTCTCTCGGACTTTGTTTTTGCTTTTGTTCGGGTTGGGATTTTTTCGGCTTAGAGGGGTTTCTTTTGTTCGTCGGGTGCCTCTTTTATTGGGGTCTCTCGCCCCCTAAGAGCTTGTTCTTAGGGGTTTTTTGTGGATAATAATATATAATCCTTTATTTTTCAAAAAAAAAAACAAATTAATTATTAATAACTGTTTACGTTATTTTATTAGTAGATATGAATATTTATATTATTATTTTATTAAAAATTAATAATATAACGAGTTAATTGAAAAACCTCTCATACATATAATTCAAAAATTAAAATGATAAATTGGTTAAATATTATTTATCAATCAAAAAAATTATTTGCATGAATTAAATACTAACTAATTCATCAAATCTGACTCTACCCTAGCTGTAGGGTGGGTGTCTTCGAGTGAAAACCGACCCTGGAAGCTTTGTCAAGACTTAAATCAGATTGACTTGCTCATGAGGGAAGTGGATTGCATTGACATTAATCATATTTATCAGGAAGCTAATGGTATGGCAGACCATTTAGCCAAAACTGGTTGCCTTAGAGCTTTTCCTATTTGGGGGAAATTATGAATTCCAATCAAAGCTGTTATTGATACTAGTCTCAAGTCTGTTTATTAACCTGCTCCTATCTAATTTCTCACTGCTTCTCTGGTGTTCTCTGTGCTGCCTTCATTACAATTGCTGGTGATTATGTGACTATTTCTTTGTGGTCCATTGCTTTTTTATGGTCTGAACTGAGAGGAATTTTTTACTGATATGCTGATATGAGAGGACCTTGTGCCAGCCTCCTCTTTTTCTCTTTTTTATGGCTTATGCCTCCTGTGGAGTTTTGCTGCTATGAGTCGGAGCCTCGGGTTGAGCTGTTCTACCTTGTTTGTTTTTCAAGCGAGCCTAGCCTTGTGAAGCAACCAATGCAACTGATATGTTTTTTTTTCTTTTGGTGGAACCTCTTATGCTGCTGTTTTGTATCTCTTTGGTTGCTGGTCCTTTGAAGATTTGTGTTGCTGCTGTCCTGTTTCTTTCCTTTTTGAAGGAGTAACGTGAGGATCATGAATTATCAGCTGAATATTTAGACTCATTGACTATGTTGATGCTGTTTGTTTTGTTCTTCTTTTCTTTTGCTTTTTTTTTTTTTTTCTGTATCTTGTGTCTTGTTTTGTTAAGCAATGTAGTTTTTTCTTTCCTGTAGTTTTCCTTTCTTGATGCTTTGAATCTTATCTTACTTGGGAGAGTATGTTCCCAAGATTTATTCCTTATCAATGAATTTCTCTTTTCTAAAAAAAAATATATATTGTATTAAACATTCTTTGTAAAACCTCACCCATATATAATTAAAATATTAAATATTGACATTTGCTAAAATATTAATCATCAATAAGAAAACAATTCAAGAGTAATAATTTTAAATTAATTAAATTTATATAAAAATATTTAAAAATAAAATAGTTAATTAAACTATACGATTTTCAAACTATATAAAAAAATATTTTACTTTTTTAAACGATATTGTGTGCTATGTACTTTTAAACCTTATGTAGGTACAAATTATTGAAAAAGTAATTTAAGTACATAAAGGAAACATGAATTTATTACACACACATATATATATATGGACTTGAACCTTGAATCAATGACAATATTAACTAATTATTAGTGGATTTTTATATTACTAGTTGTATTAATTAATATTAATTGTAAAACCTCTCATCCATATAATTAAAATATAAATTATTTAAATATATTATCAATCAGAAAAAGAAGCTACAAAGCACACTGACCAAGGAAACAAGCAACACATATTTAAGACAATCCAATTCCTGAGAAGAAGCTACAAGTGATTGATCAAAATTTATTGCTAAACTCCAAGTGGCCAATAGAAGAAAGGAAAAAAGATCATATGAAGCAGAAAGAGTGAAAGACAGTATGAACGAAGAAGCCTATCATATAAACACTACTACAGAAATGACATTTTGCCACGCCTCAATTGCCACGGTTATAGGCGGAACCGTGGCAACAATTGTCACGGTTATGAGCGGAACCGTGGTAATAGGGGAGAATATATATAGGAACATGCTAAATATGTTAGATATAAGTTATTTCTCTGTTCTATTCTTATATAATTAAGCACTATGGTCTGGATCTGGACTGGTAGTACACTTTGAACTAAACTAAAATGAAAGCTCTTTTGAAAACCTTCTAGGATATCAATCAAGATCTTGACAACTGGGAAATTCCAAAAATTTCTCATCCTGAGATCTACAAACCAAACGGATCCTTTTTCAAACGATCAGATTTCATTATCAAAACCGTTGAGCAAACCTACAAGCTCAGATCTGATGATGAAGAAATTCATCTGCTTTCCGAGAAAAGCATCAAAGAACATATCAGCAAGAACTTCAACTATCTTCATATAGGTAGTGTTCAAGTTGGTCTTAAACCCCTAACCAGGAAATCTCTTGACATCGCTGTACTCCTTTGTCTTAGGGATGTTAGACATAATCAATTCCATGACTCCCTCTTAGGAACGGTTGAAACCAGCCTGAGTAATGGACCGATCTTTTTCAATTGCTTCCCAGATCTAACTGTTAGTCTGGAAGATAAAAATATCCTTGATGTCCTCTTCCTAAATATCAAGCTTCATGGCCTTGATATGAAGGAGGATTCCATTCCTATCTCCTTAATCTACAGGGTTCAATACAAGGTAATGAACTCCATCAAATCTTATTTCTTGCGAACCAATTGTGAGAAATCCGGGGAAACAACTCTTTTCCTTACAGATTATGATAAGGCAAACGTTATTGTTCCCAAAACCATCCAATGGAGTGATATCACCCTTCCAGAAAAATGGTCTTTAGAAAAGGCTACTCCAGCCCAACCTGTTGAAACTCCTGAGTTTCGTGAAATCATCCAACACCAATCCGGCCAAGTAGATCTCATCTTTGATAGGAGAAATTCCTTCTCTATCCCTAGATCTATTAGGACATCCTCAAATGATTTCCAATCCGCCATGTCTAGAAGATCTTTTTCTATGACTAGAAGGAACCAGCCTGAGTCTAGTGCTCGACCTTCCCTCTCTCATGACGGATCTACTATCCATTTGGCTGGATATGTCAATACCACTCCTGTCAAGACTACCTATGACAAGGGTGATGAAGAACATCAATCCACCTTATCTCCAACGTATTCTTCTCTAGAAACCCCTGGAGAAACTTCTGATTTCATTGGAGCAATCACTACTGAATTCGTCATCGACAAAGAAAGTATCAAGGCAGATTTCTACACTGACCGATGGACTCAGCAAAGAAAATGGTTCTTTGCAAAGTATCAGGGTGAAAAGAGAAAGAAGATCCAAGAAAAATTCTATGGGTTCCTTGAGAAAACCCAGCAAAACATCTTCTTTTTCGAATGGTTTCAAGATTATGCCAACAAGAATTGGAAATCTTACCCCTTCCAAATTGACATGGTTAAATGGCAGCATAAGGATGGAAAAGAAACCCTTTCTAACCTGCCACCTAAAACTCCTTTCCTTCTTAAAGGAGCTCAATCTACACCTGTCCTAGCTTCTCCCTTCAAGACTAGGAAAGAAGAAGGTGATGTCACTGGTAAAGACATCAAAGACCTCATGGAACAATCCAATTATACCAATAAGTATCTTCAAATTCTTGGAGAATCCCAAGTGCAGGATTCCTCTTCCAGGAAAGGAAAAGAAAAGGTCAAGATTGAACCTTCCTCTTCTAATCTTGATATCCCTAAAGGATGTCAACTTGAAAAACCTCTTTTCAAACCTTTTCAAATCAGTAGCCGTTCCAGACACTCGGCTCAAACTCTTCGAGCAAAAAAGGAATCTGACAATGAGCTCCTCCAAAAGGTGGTAGAGCAACTTCAGCTTCTCAAACAAGTTATTCCTGAGACACCGGAACCTCCTGAGACTCCGGAACCTACTCCGGAAGCAGTTTCTAATCCCACTATTACTGCTCCTCCTCCTCCAAAAACTCGTACTTCTACTCGTAATACCTCTACTTCTTTAAATAATATTGAAGATGGTAAGGTTGAGTCTGATTCTGATATTCAATCTATGAAGTCTGACGTTCAATCTATCAAAAGTATTCCGGTCAATACTGTCATTCACAATTCTAAGAATCAGTGGAGAAAAGAAACCAAGCTCTACTATCCTAGAGCTACTGCTCCTGATCTTCTTTTAGAAGAATCTTCAAACTTCAAAAGCTTCAGTGCCAACAATGTCTATGAATGGAATATTGATGGTGAAAACGAGTATGGCATCACCAAAATCCTCCAAAATATGACTATGGTAGCCACTGCCTATGTTACCGCCAACAATTGTCCTGAATCTCTTATCGTTGAAGTCTTGGTTGCTGGTTTCTGTGGTCAGCTCAAAGGTTGGTGGGATAATTATCTCACTCAAGACGAGAAGGATCAGATCTTGACCGCTGTCAAGACTGATGAAGAAGGTAATCCTATCATGGAAGATGGCAAATTCATCTCTGATGCTGTCAACTCCTTAATCTTTACCATAGCCCAACATTTTGTTGGAGATCCTTCCCTCATCAAGGACAGATCTGGTGATCTTTTGTCCAATCTTAAGTGCAAATCTTTGGGTGATTTCAGATGGTATAAGGATACCTTCCTGACCAGGGTTTACACCCGTGAAGACAGCCAACAAGCCTTCTGGAAAGAGAAATTCCTGGCCGGTCTTCCTAAATCTTTTGGCGACAAACTTAGCAGAAGTCATCATCATCTGATTCTGTGGTTTGGACAAAATCTGACGACCCAAGAGAGGATGGCTCGGAGACTTTGTGTTGAGGGGCCTTTGAAGATGAGGCCTGCTCAATTGGCTCCTTCAATAATTGAAGAGCATATTGAAGATTTCTTAGCAAGTCTTCTTCTGTTGAAGCTCCTGCAAGGGCCGCTGTGATGTGGGCCTTTTGATTTAGCAAGAGGCTGGTTTGCGGACTTGCATGCTTGAGATATTTCTGATTGGTTTTGAACCATTGGCTCACATTTTCTTTGTGGGCTTTTGTCGCATCAAAGATTTTCCACCATTTGATGAGAGCCTGTTTGTAAAGGATTGGTTGGGTTTTGGTCTTAAGACCATAACGCCAAGAGAACACCCAAGAGAGGGAAAAGATTGTAAAAAAGTTTAAACAATCTGGATAATTGTTCAACTCTTTGTTCCAGTGTTTAATGAAGTGATTGTATCCCTCAAGAACTTCAGAGGGGAAAATTTCAGTTGTAGGTCCAAAGAAGCTCCACCATGAATGAAACCAATTTGGAAAAGAATATTTGTTGGTCCATTTAAAATAAATGAGCCAAGAATGTTTGAAACTTTTGTTTTGCAGACCAAGGATTATATTATCCCAAGCCCTGATATAGTCCCAATAATTAAAACCAACTGGGTCGAAATTCTGGGAGAACTTTTTGTACCTGTGTGGATTTGGTCCAAAGTCCTTGGGACGAAGGACACGGAGGATTTGTAGTGTAGAATGGGTAATTAGGGAATTATCATTTTTATCCCTAAAATGTTTGATTTCCACACTGTTTGTGTCAACCAAAATAAACTCATAGAATCTTTGGTTTTTGATTGGGTGAGTGGGATCAAGATGACTTGGGAAGAGCTTGGTACCAATTTTAATGGCCAGGTTAACTCCTCCAGAATTGTCCCACCATTCTGGTTCGATGAAGGTTTGGAATTTCATATCTGCTTTAGCCAAGTAACCTGAATTTGGGCTAGGTCGGGCAACTGGGCTAGGTTGGGCAACAACAACAGGTTTTTTCCCATCATAAGTTGCTAAGCTTCTGGTTCTATCAATAAAAGCTTGGAGGGATTGAATTTCTTGGTCATCATCTTTGTCGGCGATGCTGGCCCAAGATTTATTTGGAAGTTTGGTGAGGCCTTGAGGTATTTCATCTAAGCCTGCTTGTTTGAAGGCAAGGAGTGTTGGGATGGATAAAGCATAATCTGCTTTAGTTTGTTTTGGTTGGGAAGATTGGGTCTGAGCAGTGAGCTCAATTTTTTGGACAGTGGGTCCAGTTTGGTGAGCAGTGGGCTCAGATAAGATTAAAGGATCAGAGATTACAATACCTTTATTCCTTTCTCTGCTTTTGCCTCTTCCTCGTGAGGAGGAGGAGGAGGGGCCTCTGGAGGCCATGTTAGGTTCTTCCCTGCAAATATTCACGAGTAAGAAAATCAGGGAGAGAATTGTTAGATCCTTTTATATATTCAATATCGAAGTCAAAAACGCTTAAAATAGCTTGCCATCTGGCAAAGATATGTTTTGAAGCTAAGTTTTTGACATCTTTTTGTAAGATTTCTTTCGCAGATTTGCAGTCCACACGGACTAAGAATTTTTGATTAATCAAATCAGATTGAAATTTTGAAATAGATAAAACGATTGCTAAAACTTCTTTTTTGACAGTAGAATAATTCTGCTGAGCAGGATTCCAATGTTTTGAAGTAAAAGCAATAATTTGTTCCTTGTCAAAAACCTTTTGTTTCAAAATACCACCAAAGCCAATATCAGAGGCATCGGTTTCAATAATTTTGAAAGCTTGAGGATTAGGGAGATAAAGACAAGGGAGATTCTTGACACGAAGTTTGATTTGTTTGACCACATTGGTATGAATATCGGACCAAGGTGGAGGATCCTTCTTGAGTCTATCATGAAGGGGTTTGATTATGGTACTGAGTTGAGGACAGAAGTCCGCAACATAATTGAGACAACCCAGGAATCTTTGTAGTTGGGTTTTGTCAATGATTTGATCAGGGAATTTATCCGTGAACTCGATGGCTCTATTGATAGGAATGATGGTTCCTTGGTGGATGTTGTGACCAAGGAATCTGATTTTGGTTTGGAACAAACTGACCTTTGTCTTGGATACAGCCAAGCCATTCCTTTTGATTACCGAGATGAACGTATTGAGATGTTTGAAATGTTGATCTAAAGTTTGGGAAAAGATTAGAACATCGTCAATGTAGACAATAGTGAATTTGGAATAAGGATTGAAGATTTCGTTCATAATCCTTTGGAATTCAGATGGGGCGTTCTTTAGCCCAAAAGGCATAACGTTCCACTCATACTGCCCAAAAGGAACAGTAAAAGCAGTTTTATACCTATCCTTCTCTTGCAATTGGATTTGCCAGAATCCAGATTTCATGTCGAATTTTGAAAAGACCTTAGCATCATGCAGTCTGGCTAAGAGATCTTTCTTGTTGGGGATAGGATATCTAATCCAACAAAGGGCTTGATTGAGAGGTTTGTAGTTAATAACCAGCCTAGGGGTTCCCCGTTCTATCTCAGCTTGTTTGTTGACATAGAAGGCTGCACAGGACCAAGGGCTCTTACTCCTGCGAATAAGTTTCTTTTCAAGGAGATCATTGATTTCCTTTTGGCAGAAATGAAGAAGTTCTTCATTCATTTGAATAGGCCTAGCCTTGGTTGGAATCTGTTTGTCTGAAAAATCTTTTTCATAAGGAAGTTCCACCATATGGCTCCTCCTTTCCCAAAAAGCGTTGGGTAGATCAGAACAGATGCTGGATTGAATATTTTCCAAAATATTCTCAATCCTTGATTTAACAGAAGGTTGTTGCAATTGATCCTCAATGGTTCTGTAAGAGATTTCTTCCTTGAGGAAGTTGATCTGCTTCTCCTTGTAGGATATGACGTTCAAAGTCTTATCTATGGGAGGTTCAGAGAATTTGAACAAGATAGGCTGTCCAAGATGCTGAACAGTGATGCCGTTTTCATCAGTATTATAGGGGAAGAGCTTCTTAATGAAAGGGGTCCCTATAATGATTTTTTGACTCAAATTTCTGACTAACAGAAATGGAGTTTCGATTTCAAGACTACCATTTTTGATGATAGCTGAGGGGATTTTATACTTGATCTTTAGTCTAGATCCTTCAGCAGCGCTGAGCTTCTCAGTAGTTTTCTCAAAATATCTGGTGGGAATGAGTCCCTCCGAGATACAACTGGAATCTGCCCCTGTGTCAAAGAGGGCAGGGATTTCGAGAATAAAATCTCCTATGAGGATTTTGACATGGATGAAGAATTTCTGAATGGTGACCTGGTTAATATTTTCCAGAAAGTCTTCGCAATTGTTGTTAGGAGCAGGATTGGAATCAGGTACAGAAGAATCATCTTCCTCATAATTTCTAGTCAGTTTTTCCAAGATAAGCTGCTGACTATTTTGGATTTGTTTGAGACTTTTAACCTCAGTCTTGAGGGAATTGACTTCAGATTGAAGGTCTTGGATAGTGACGGGTTTGACCGTAGATTTCTCAAGACGCTTGAAAGTATCTCTAAGATTGAATTTATTGGTGGTTATAGGACTTTTGGGAGGCCTATCTTCAAGAGTAGATCTGAGGCGTTCCAAATAGATTTTCTTTTCCTCAGGATCAGGGATAGAATTAATGGCCCTGAAGAGAAGATCTTGTTCATTGGTCAAAGTGTTGATGGACAAGGTATTGACGGAGGATGATGATTGAGAATCATCATTCTGAATTTGATTTAGGTCTGAATAGTAATAATCCTAGAAGGTTTTCAAAAGAGCTTTCATTTTAGTTTAGTTCAAAGTGTACTACCAGTCCAGATCCAGACCATAGTGCTTAATTCTTCGGATTCTGAGGTCTCTGAAGACCTAAATCAAATTCAGAATGATGATTCTCAATCATCATCCTCCGTCAATACCTTGTCCATCAACACTTTGACCAATGAACAAGATCTTCAGTGTACTACCAGTCCAGATCCAGACCATAGTGCTTAATTATATAAGAACAGAACAGAGAAATAACTTATATCTAACATATTTAGCATGTTCCTACTTCCCCATCAGGCTCTGATACCAAGAGGGGTTCGGAAGCAGAAGGAGGGGGATGAGAAGAGGATTAAGAGAAGTAGGACGCCACCACGGAGGGGCTTCTGGCAGAAAATTAAATTGCAAAAATTAAAACAGGAATTAAAACAGGAGGCTCAGCCTTCCATAAACAGAAAAATAAAACTTGAATAATTAAAACAGGAGGCTCAGCCTTCCATAAACAGAAAAATAAAACTTGAACAAGATATATATTACATAAACATAGATTACAAAACTGAAACTTAAAAACTGAAAAACTGAAACTTAACAAGATATATATATATATATATATTTTGAGGGACCGTGACAATAGAAGTTGTTTGCCAATTTCAGAAGAAAACCCTAAACCCTCTCTCTCACACTCTCACACTCTCCACACTCCATCCCAGCGGCGTGAGCATGTTAAGGTCGCTGACCATTCACGACGGTGGAGACAACTCCAACCCTTCAAAACGACGGCGGCAAACCCAAGCTCTCTCTTCTCGAGGTCGAGGTCGAGCACGCGGCCTCTCTTCTGTTCACGGTGACGGTACCATGGCCTCGCTTATCCTCTTCGTGAGGTCAAGCTCGTTACTCTTCCTCTATCATCTACAGGTCTCCATCGCGTCGTTCTCTGTGGTTGTTCTTTGTCGCGCCATCGCCCATCATCGTCATGCTAGAGTCGTTTTAGGTATGCATTTCTGTCTCTCACACTCTCTCCCTCCCTCTATCTTTCACACGGTCATTTTATTTGCTAGCTTTTCAAGGGACCAAGGTTAGAGAAGAAGTGAAGGAAATTCTGTAATCTTTTCTTGAATATGATGATATGAGTAGTTGAAATTGAGTATAGGTTCGTATCTGTGTTTATTCGGTTGTTGAAGTGTGTGAATATGATAGATATACTTGGGAATTTCTTTGAATCAATTCAGTCGAAAAGTGTTTGATTTTTGAAACTACTAATCAATTTCTTTTAATTTTTGTTTTTATGAGCAGTGGCTGCTCTCTAGGACCTATACAGAACCTATAACTACCCACCGGAGCTTCAAGGATGGAATGGTAGCGATCCTTGTGTATAACTGATGGACTAGGACACCAGGCTCAAATTGTGATTGGATCAGCCAAAGGACTTGCTCATAAATAATCAATTTGTGTACACTTCTTTTTTGTTAAAAGGATGAAATCATTGTTATTAACTTTTGGGAAACATCAATCAGGTCACCCTCGCATCATTCACCAAGAAGACATAAAGGGTGCAAACATTCTAATTGAAAATAACTTTGATGCCAAAGTATGTATATCAAATTTCAAGAGCTAGAGATATTTTAAGAATTGTGGCTCTTGATTCCTATTGGTAATCATTGGTTCTATCTATTCATGTGGCAGATTTTGGATTGGCAAAGTTTAATCAAGACACTAACACATGTTTCTACTCGTGTGATGGGAACATTTGGGTAAAATTCTAATAAAACAAACAATTCACAAAGTTTTATATCATTATATGTGTATGTTTCTGTCTGCTAATACCAAATTGGTCTAATCACTTGGTTTCTTATTCAGGTATTTGGCTCCTGAGTATGCATCAAGTGGCAAACTAACTGAGAAATCTGATGTTTTCTCATTTGGTATTATGCTATTGGAGCTCATTACAGGACGACGGCCGGTAGACAACACTGGTGATTATGAAGAGGATAGTTTAGTTGATTGGGTAAATTACTTCAAAGTTCTGAGCTCATTTGCCATTCTCCTTGTGTGGAGTCCTTTAGCATGTTCTGGGTCATTAATTATACACCTGTCATGAAACAAACAACTCTATGGTGTAGAGTAGAGAAATTAGTATCCACATTATTAAGATGATTTTGCCACTAAAAAATTAACCCCTTAATTACCTACGTTTTTTCTTTATGCAGCAAAATTCAAGGATTGAACATCACTGGGTATCTCGCAGGCTTGCTTCACAATCTACAAAACTTGAAGCATCTGTAAGTAATTGTGTATACATTTCAAGTTGTTCTGTTTCACTGTAAACATATGGGACCTACTTGTTTCCATATTCTTGTTTATTTAGGGATGTGAGTTCTAACAACATAGTTGGTGAGCCTATTGTTCTGCTGATTTTGTTCCTTCATCAGTGAATTCTATTTGTTCCTGTGACCCTGTGTCTTCAGCAGTGAGTTTTTCTGATGAATCTTCTTTATTGCAGAAGCATGGCTTGCAACTATTTGAGCCAAAATATCCCTCATTCTTTACCAACCATGAAGAAACTGATGTAGGATCACGCGCTTACCACTACGCCAAAACCAATTGGTGTTAGTGAGGGCGCAACGTTATTTCTTATAGCGTAGCAGACAGCGCCCCGTTTCGAATGCTACCTGCAGGCAGGATGCTGGCCCACCTGGACCCAACAATCCCCCCCCCCCAGCACCTGCCAGCCAAACTAGCTGCACAGCATGCCTTCCGTGGGATTCGAACACGGGACCTGGCTCTGATACCACTTGTAGGATCACGCGCTTACCACTACGCCAAAACCAATTGGTGTTAGTGAGGGCGCAACGTTATTTCTTATAGCGTAGCAGACAGCGCCCCGTTTCGAATGCTACCTGCAGGCAGGATGCTGGCCCACCTGGACCCAACAACTGAGACTTCTGTGAGTCATTTTCTTATTGATTTTAGTCCACTGGTTGCTTGTTTTGTCTTATGTTCTCATTTTTGTTGAGTGAGATATAGTGATTCAGTTTTACAAATGACTGAGGTGTGAAAGCTTTCAGGGTCTTGGAGTTTACTAGTGGTCTTGTTAGTCATATTGTTTAGACGGTGCAGTCCAAAATTATAATACTTATAAACTGATAACGCATTACATAGTGTTTAATTTGAATTGGCCATGCCATGCCATTTTCCCCATTTTCCACATGATTCATGGCATCGGGGAATTGAAGGTATGTAGTGGTTTACAATTGGATCATTTCTTAGATGGAAAAAACAATCTAGAGTCAGGGAATAACTTGGCCATGCCATTTCCTCCATTTTCCTCATGGTTCATGGCTTTTCTACCATGTCAATCAGTTTGCTTGCTTGTTTCACCATTTTTTCTCCTTTTTTTCCTAAATGTACATACATAACTTCCCTCCCTCTTACCTCGTGTGTTGCTTTTTTGAAGGCTTGGTCCCTTGGAACAGAGCAAATTAGCAACACAAGGATATAAAACTCATGGCCCTACAATAATGACAAGGCCTAAACAGGTGACATGCATTTCCCTTTTTTCCCTATGCTACTTCTGGTTTAGTACTTAGTGCTTTCCATTTAACTAATATACATTCCTCCCTCTAAAACGATTAGTTTCCATGATTTATTTGCTACATGTTCTTCCTAGAACAAAAAGGGTTTGGTTATTTTTAGCTTTATCAAAGTGCATGTAAGCAAATTGGTGGCTTTGACATAGTGTTGCTCAAAAATGTATTTGCACTGTTTAAATTTGGCATTGTAGTATTTTTGTTTCGGCTTCTGCTGTGCAGTTGTTGATGGACTGCTGTTTTTCTGCTGCAGTGTGCATTCTGGCAAGTTGTTGCAGATGCTCTACTAGGTGCTGTTGCAGATGCTTAAAGAGAAGAATCCTTATTAGCTTATTAGCTTTTTTTAGTAACAAACCAGGTGTATGACCTATTGTCACGTTTAAAACCGTGGCAACAGAGGCCACCTATTGCCACGGTTAAGTAACCGTGGTAATAGAGGCCACCTGTTGTCACGGTTACGCTCTTAACCGTGGCAAAAGGTGGCCTTTATTGCCACGGTTAAATACGTAACCGTGGCAATAGAGGGAACCTATTGTCACGGTTACGCTTTACAAACCGTGATAACAGGCAAATCAATTGTCACAGTTCCGCCTTTAACCGTGGAAATTGAGCAATTGTCACGCCTTCTATCGTCACGGTTAAACCGTGACGAATGGGCGGTTTTAACCGTGACGAAAGGCCTTTTCTGTAGTAGTGAAAGAAAGCTGAAGTGTTTGAAGAATGAGCATCGCGTTCAAATTGGAAGAGAATTCAGAATAACTTTGTGAAGGAGTCTTAAAGCAAGATCACATGATTTGACAAGGTACAATGCACAAAGTCAAAGTAGAATGATGTCACTATCTTCACACCAACGGATAGAAGCACAGACCTATGCTACCTGCTAGTTGACAAACTACACTATTTCGGCAAAAGGTCTTCATCAAATAGTACGATACATTTAATGCACTTGACACAAGTACACAAAAGTACTGTTTGATCCAATAGATACAAACTTTGTGAAGTATGAGCTCCAACGACTATCTTTCATCTCACAGAAGATTCGAAAGAATAAAGATCTAAAGACAAATGCAAGCTAGCATTTTGAGCTCACGATTCAGAAGAGCCTATCGACACCGTCTACTTCAGAAAGAGAGAACTATTCCTTAGAGAAAATCCTTTATACCTACCTTTGTCTCTCAAGAAGTAGAACATAAAGTATAATCTTAGAGTCAAATCACATACCCAATAGTTTATAGTTCCCGAGCTTAAATTTATCTACTATCACTCTTGTAAAAAGTTATTCTTGTGGAAGCAAACAATCTTGAAAACGATTGTAGGAGAAGTCTTGTATAATACTTGGTCAAGGAGAAGTCTTGAAAATACTTGTAAGGAGAAGTCCTTAGAATACTTGTAGGAAAAGTTATGGATAATACTTGTTGGGAGAAGTCCTGGAGAGTACTTGTTGGAGAAGTCATGGATAATATTTGGTGTAGGAGAAGTCCTTAATACTTGTTTAGTAAAATCTTGGTTAAGCCAAGGAATGGACGTAGCCCGATCATTTAAGAGTGAACCAGGATATATTGCTTGTGTTTTTATCGTTTACTATTCTACACTTTTATGCGTTGCACCAAACGATTGCGAAAACATTTTAAAACTAATAATCGTTTGAAAAAATCATAGTTTTATAAAAACATAATTAAAACACCCCCTTTCTTGTGTTATATTACTGCTTTTCAATGGTTTCTATATTTAACCATTAACAGATAAGAAGCCACTGCATCATATGTTGGGAAACAACATAGTTGAAGAAATATTAAAAAACAATCACAACAAAAGAAAATAACGTGGAAACTTCAAAACCGGAAAAAAAAAGCAAACATACTAAACTTCTTTTTATCAAACACATCACTGGATAGATGAAATCTATGAATTTTCAAACTTCTCCAGCATTCTCAATAGTAATGACGACTTTAACAAATATAACTTAAATAAAATAAAGGTTTAAATAATCTGGAAGTCCCTGAAGTTGTATGACGTACGAAAAAAAGTCACTGAAAAAAAAATTGATTCCGGATCTCTGGAATTTTTTTTTAATCTAAATAAGTCTATACCTGTGTTATGTGCTTATGTGGCTCTATTTTTGCACAATCATCAAATCCACGTGGATTTTTTTTTCTTTTATTACACATGTTTTAATAAATAATAATTAAACATTTTAATCTAAAAATTAACCCTAAATCTAATATTCCCTAATCCCTAATAACAAATTATGTTCGGGCTGAGTCAGTGAACCCTGACTTGGTTTCGTCTGCGTAGTAGAGAACTCACGGTGGTGGCTGGATTGCCTTACTTTGGAACTTGAAAATGAAGGATGGGGAGGCCACGACAGCGGTGTAGGGCGGCGGAGGACACGGCGGCTGGTGTGGCGGTTGCAACGGTGAGGAACGAAAGCGCGTGGAAGAGGTGCCGACCGAGAAGCTCCGAAGTGTCGATGGGGGTTAGTTTGGGGGCTCCGGCGCGGTGGTCTCGCGCCGGCAGTGGTGAGAGGATCGAGTCCTTAGTTGATCTCAGAAGCGATTGTCTTGCGATTTAGTTGTTGGTGGGAAGAACTTGGGTTCGATGATTGAGAGGTTGTGACAAGGGATTTTGGGTCAATGGTGGAGACTGGGGTGTTGTGGGTAAATCTCTGTAGAAGGTTCTGATTGAGGTTCGGTGTTGATGTTTGGTTGAGAAGGAGAAGTTGGTAGTCATGGAGGTTTTAATTTATTTGATGGTGAGGAAAAGGAGTTTGGAGTAACGAACTGGGTACTTTCATGGTGATTTGAAGAGAAATGATGGGGCTTTCATGGTGATGATGTTGAGCCTCTGTTATGTTGTGGCAAGGGTGTTTTTTGTTTTGATGTTATGATGGCTGGTGGTCATGACAGGGGAAGAGAGACTGGTACTGTCATGGATTATTGGAGGGAGAACTAAATCGATGATTGGTTGCAACAGTGAGGAGCGAGGGCGCGTGGAAGAGGTTCCGGCCGAGAAGCTCCGAAGTTGGACAAGCTCCTTCTTCTCCTCCTCCGGCGCCGCCTGAGAAGCCATCATCCTGTTCCCGCAGAAGAACCCTCCTTCGTTCTTTCTCCCTCTTTCTATCTTAGGTTTAGGTTTCTTCTGATTAATTTGTTATTAGGGATTATGAATTATTAGATTTAGGGATTAATTTTAAGATTAAAATGTTTAGTTATTTTTTATTAATACATGTGTAATAAAAGAAAAAAAAGCCACGTAGAATTGATGACTGTGCAAAAATAGAGCCACATAAGCACATAACACAGGTAGGGACTTATTTTGATTAAAAAAAATCCAGGGATCTGGAATCGGAATTTTTTTTTCAGGAACTTATTTTCGTATGTCATACAATTTCAGGGACCTCCAGAGTATTTAAGCCTAAAATAAATAAATAAGTGGGAGACTAAATATGATAAGAATCACAAGTGGTAAGAGAAGACAACTATCTCACTAATTAAAAGCTGTGAGAAAAGTGGGTCAGGTTGCTCGAAAAATTGTTATTGAAATCCTGATGAAAATGACACATTGACATTGCAAAATGCAAACCAGTGGCAAAGAGAAAATAAGAATAGGATTATATAATAATTGAGCCCGCTTTTTAGGAGATTTTACAGGAGCGAGTCCTTTATGAAAATTGAAGGATAGAAGGGGAAACTCTACAAAAAAGCATAAGAATGATTGCTAATGACAAATAAATGACTGATGACCTGAGATTTAAGGCTGTTATTCAGTGCGTCGCGCGTCCATGAGCTTATTGTAAGATCAAGTTTTGATCATGTAGTACAACTCTATGTTTTGATGATTACAAGTTAACATTTTAGTATGAATAATTATGGTACTCTAACGTGTTTTCTGAGTGTGCTCTTGACAGGCTCTGACCTTAATATAATCTCACACAAATCAGAAGCACTTTGCTTAAAGAGTGACCCTAGCAACGCTTTCGCAATCTCTATGTTCAAACTGAACAGTAGAAAAGCTTCAGAAGATCTGAAGTTAATCAAGCTCTGATGTGGACTCAACTCACTTGAAGTTCTGAAGATCTAGACGTTCTGATAACCCAGACACTCTGAAGGTTCAGAAGCTCTGATGGTTTAGAAGACTCTGAAGATCCAGAAGCTGAAAAGTGGAGACTCTGAAGTCCAGAAGCAAACTGGCTCTGAAGACCAAGTACTTCTCCTCTGAGTTCAGAATTAGAAGGTACAACGGTTAGAGGATCCATGCTTCCCTCTGACTCTGATCAACAAGCTTCACAAGTTCCAACACAAAGCATTCCTCTGATCAGAAGTCTACAAGGTTAAAGGTCACGTCACTATCCAAAGTACAAAAGCAAGTGTACTATCCTGACGACCTAACCTAACATTCTCAGCCACAGCAGAAGCTGGAAATCCCAGATCTACCCTCCAACGGTAGCATTCCCATGCAATGTTCAAACTCTAATCCTTGGAGTATATATAAAGGCTGAAGACTGAAAGATGCTGTTGGAAGAAACTTATACGTGCAAGCAATATTCAAATCTTCTAAGCAATCTTTCTTCATCGAATTCATTGTGTTTACTACAAGCTTTTCAGAAGCAATTTCTTTGTAAACAATATTCTTTAAATAGTTGTTTAGTTTACCTTTAGGAGATCAAGGTTGATTGGATACTAGAGAAGACTAAGAGAGTGAATCTTAGTGTGAGCTAAGTCAGTGTATTGTTAGTCACTTGTAGGTTTCAAGTGCAGTTGTAACAAATCTCTGATTAGTGAATTGCCTTCATTCTAAGAAGGAAGAAATCACCTTCACGGGTGGACTGGACTAGCTTGAGTGATTCATCAAGTGAACCAGGATAAAATCCTTGTGTGCTTTTCTCATCTCTTATCTTAAGCACCTTACTTGTGTCTCGAAAGATTTGTTAAAATCTTAAGTGGGAAGTTTTTATTCTGAAAACGCTATTCAAACCCCCCTTTCTATCGTTTTTCATACCTTCACTTATGGTGTGCCCGCGCATCTTATCGCGTCACGTGGCGGACGCTGAAAGTATAAGCACAGGATCACACGGGTGCACCGTAAAGTGGTGTACCTGACTGCACTAGATCATGCTCTGCATTAGAAAAGGACAAAAACGCACAAAACACGAAAAAGCACTATAAAATCAGTTTTTAACCTATTTTTTGAGGATATTTTCATCTTTCTCTTCTTCTAAACCTAATAAACTCTAGAGAGACTCTTGGAGGCACTTGCTTGGTAGAGAGGAAGGCTAGGCCCTTGAGGGTCGGTGTCAGGGCCACGGAGGAAGGTGACAACTTCTTCGAACGTCCATGGCTCCGTTCTATCTTGGGTTCCACTTTCTTATTTACCACTTTTTGTCGTCTTTTAACTCTCTTTTAGTATTTGGGATGATAAAACTTGATTTGTCTCTTATTCAATATACTTTTTATGCAATTATAAGTATGGATTTTCATTATTTGGTGTTTCTCTCTATGTTTAATGCTTCAATTGGTTAATTGGTGATTTAAAGAATTTATATTGATTTATAAATAGATTGGGAAATTGATATGAGTTAATGTAGGCTTAGTTCATAGAAATGGGAAAAAATACTATGTCTTAGGTTATTAATTCTCTTTGCGCGTTCATGTATCTTTTACCAATATGATGCCTTTTAGGATTTGAATGACAATTGAGAAGTTGGTGTGAATTTAGTTAATGAGAGGAACCACCTTGCATCAATCATCTTAAGAAAGGCATGTCTTAGGTAGGGTTGAGGTTTTCTAGGTGACAATAGGAGACATTAACTCTTAGGTATGAATATCATGAGTTGGGAAAGAGATCTATACCGAGTGACAAGTCGGGATACTCACCTCTCTAGGATAGGACTATCTAGTAGGAACTATTAGGATTTCTTGAGTGACAGACAGAGATTCTATCCACTAGAATATGAAATTCTTGGGTTAGAAACAGAGCTTGGGAATGTCTTATCAAGTAGGTATGTGCTATAATGCTCCTTTTATGATCACTAGGGCTTAAGGAATTAAGGCTAGGTTCTTAATTGGTTGATTCATCTAGCTAAGGAATTAGTAGGTGAATAGCTCTTATCGGCATCTTAAATGCTAATTTCATCTTATAAAAGTATATTGGTTGAGAATAAGGTGTAAATCAAGTGACCTCATTTTCCAAATACGCTTTCTTCTTTGTTTGTCTATGTGAACTTCTTTTATCGTTTTATTTATCGTTTTCCTTTATTTAAACTTAAATAAAACATATATCACGTTTAAACTGTTCAAACAATATCTAGCTAGTGAGATTAGTACGTGGCAACACAATCCCTGTGGAGACGACAAAACTCGATACTATACTACGATTGAGTCTTGCAAGGGATTTGAAAGTAGTTAGTGGAGGAAAATATCTTCATTAAATATCTTTTCATCAATGACCAAACCACAACTTAAATATTTAGGCATTAATTTTGCCACCAAGTTCACTGCCCTTCACCTGCAGTCTAGCACTTCATTTCCATAATTTGTTACTTTCTTTAAAGTCTCATGTCATTTATGAAGTAGGCTTTCAACTATTTAAGTTCTTATCTACGTTTATAGAAAAATGTTTTTAGTTGTGAAACAAGGGTGAATTGGTTTTGGTCCTCTATGATATTCATAGGTTTTAATCCCTAATATTAATGAAACATGTGAAGTTAGTCCTACTATTTATTTTGTGGCGATTTTTTTGCAATAGTAACAGTTTTTCGTGACGGTTTTAACAGTTACAAAATGAGATTGCGGCGGTTTAAACTACCGCAAAATGCAACACAAGTACTAATTTCATCAACTTAATTAATATTGGTGACTAAAAACTATGGAATTTTTTTGGAGGACCAAATCTAATTGAAACAAATTTTACATGGACTAAAAACATATTTAACCAAAAAATAAACTATTTATTCCCAATTCCTAAACCCTGCATGACCAGTGATTTGACATTTGTGTAAACCTCTTCTCTGTCAGTAGTCCAATGGCAAATTCGACGATGCCAATTTCCTCGACGGTGATGACGAACGCTGAAGCGACGTCGTCTCCACCATTACAGATCTTCGTTCGCTCGATGTCGATCAGCAACAACATTGTGTTGCATGGTTCGGAAGAAGAGAGCGTGGAATCCATTCACGAAAGGATCAAGAGGAGAATCAGAATCCCGATTCACGAGAGGTGCTGGTCCACCAAGGGAAACAACTCTGTTGCGAGCAGAATCTCGGCGAGTGCGGCATCCAAAACGACGCGAATCTTCAATTGGTGGTGCGGTTGCGCAGTGGAGATTGCTCGGAGGAGGTGTATACAGTGGCAAATCTTCAATTGTTAGTTTCTTGTATTGCTTCAATTCCATTGCTTCTTCTCTTCTCTGTCCAAATTGTAAGATGCTTTTAATTCTCTTCCCTCAAGTTTGTTGAAGTGTTTCTTGTTGTTGGGTGTGGTGATGGGTGGGGGAAGCTACTGAAAAAATGATGATGAAGATTGAAGGTGAAGAAGATTCTGGAAAATGATGATGAAAAATGAAGAAGATTATGAGGTTAGAAATTAAATTAGCTAAGATTTGGGGGATTTGATTACAATTAAATTATTTAGTTTTTATTTTTAGTTTTTAAAAAATAACACGTCATTTAATGAAATGACGTGGTATGTCCACATAGGCCCAAAACAGACACATGAACACGACGACCGAAGCTTTTTAACGGCAAGGACGGTTTCCAAACAAAAAACTAAGTTCGAGAGCGTCCATAGGAAAATTTTCCGGCGAGGGACGAAAATCAAGTCCTGGTCAAAGTTCAGGGACGGTTTTCACGTTTAACCTTTTAATAAATAATTGTTCTTGATGTTAATTAGTGTATGCTTTCTTGGATTTAATACCCATAGCTCATTGTTTTAGGCTTGTTTCTAAGCATTTTGACACATTTAAGTTTATTTGACTTAGAAAGTATGAAAACGGAAAATTAACATATATCTAGTCTGGCGAATTCTCTGGTGCCGGAAATTTTTTTTTTTGGTAGGGTGTATTAATGATGTGGAGTGGACCACTCAAATAATTACGTCTGTACTATTTATTTAGTTATTAATATTAAGATTAACAGTTTAATTTAACTATGGAAAAGCCCCGAGGACTTATGATGCATAAAGTAAGTATTTCATTGGGGAATTAGATTTCCCACCCCTCATTTAGAATTGCCACCCCATTTAAAAGTAGGGAAAAACCAAAATTGCCCCTCTATGTTTTACTCCAGAGGTTGAACATTCGGACTCATCCGAATGTTCAACTTTCGGACTCTGTTAATATTAGAACAGAACAATCAATTCAGATTCACTTTTAGAACAGAACAAAACATCAACACTCGGAGCTCTCAAGACGTGCGACCCAGAAGCGACAAATGCGACCCAAAAGCGACCAAGAATCGTCCGTGCTTCAAAAGCGACACTGAGGTAATTCGATTACCTTTTGAGATTAGGGTTCCTTCGAATTATTTTCAATTTTAGGTATTTCAACCGTTGATGTTTCATGAAATACGGTGAATTATCAGTTGATGTTGGGATTTCCGTTGATGTTTCATGAAATTAGGGGGAAATTAGGGTATGAGTTTGATGAATTCAGGGTTTTGGGGTTCTGAGGTGCGAATTTGGTATGTTTGTACTCCGAATCTTGAAGATTTGGAATTGTCCAGGTCTTCAAGATTCGGAATAGCCTTGAATTGTTAATCATCACACTTTGCTTTTGCATTTGGAATTTGCTTGCTTGTTCTTAGTAGTGATTCTGTGCCTTTGTATCCTTATACCAGTAAAGCTACTGCAAGTGTAATCAGTAAGCGAGAGACAAGAGTCAAGCCCAAATAAAAAGATAAGAAACTATGTGTGTTTCTACGCAAAATAAAGTAATACCAAGTTTATATACAAATATGATAAGAGTACTGTAACATCATTAAGATAATTGTAGCAGAGAATTGTAACATCAAGAGTACTCTGACAAGGAGGAGGAGGAAAATGTGATAGTAAAGCATTTAGCACACTACAACTTCTCCATCAGGCATATCATTAAATTGTCACTTAATCTAGTAAACTACAGAGAAAGATGGTGGATATCATGTGACCAATCACTTTGTACAGGTATATCCTCTATTAAATACTCTACTTTTTTATTAATACACTCTCTTGTCACGTGAAACAATTTATGTTTGAAATATATCTAATTTTACTGTTATACTCTTAAATGTAGCTGAAGTTGGTGTCTGGACATCCTATGCCGCCAATTGCTCTCCAATGGGAATACAACGTTGTAGAACCCGAGTCCGAATGGTGTAGACTGTATGAAGAGCGTTTGGAAAGATTTATGGCTGAACACACTATTTGGATTGGTCCTCATGTTCATAGCAAGAATGATTACATAGACATAACAAAAGATTGATAATATGATTCATGTTTGTAATGTTGTATTAGATTTGACATTTGAATATTTTCCTACATGTATTAAAACAATGCTCCAGTATTGTAACCATGTCTGTTTGTCCCATATTATTGTCTCTGCATTTTCGTGTTTCTGTCTTTGTGACAGTATTTGGTTTGAGAGGTCCGAATCTTGAAGTTTCATATTAATCCAGTTCAACAACTCTCGGACGTCTTAAAAAGGGGGGTGGCAAATTTAATTATCAACCAATCCGAACCTTATAGTCCTGGAGAGATCTGAACCTTATAGTCCTGGATCATTCCACATCTACAATAAAGCATTTGAATCTTTTCACACATTTGATCTCAATATCAATTATTCATTTATGTTAATATACAGGTATTTCCAAAGGACAGTGCACCTCCACCCGGAAGCTTCACAAACATAACAAAAGATTAATATTAGTTCTTTACTAATTCTATATTAAGGACTATTTGTGTAACTTTTGAAATGCTTAACTTAGATTATGTATTGTTATATTGCTTCACTTTTCAAATGCTTAACTTTGATTATGTATTGTAATTTTGTTTAAATTGGATTATGTAACTTTTCAATTTTAAAGTCATGTTATTTTTGCTGCAATTGGACTAAAGTTATGTTATTTTAACTGTAAGTAAAGCATCCGAACGTATAACTCTCGGACGGGATGAAGACCTTCCGCGTCAACTCCTGTGCTATCCGAAACAAACCCAATTCGCCACAACATAGAGGCGGTGGAGCGGTATTCATGGGAAAAGCACATTTCTCCTCTAACCCTAACCTTAAACTTAGTGTGTTCGACGAGAAGAATCATGACATAACAACTCCTATTCTTCTGGGAAGAGATGGAAATTGACAAAGCAAAGGATAAAGAATTAGAAACAGTATGGTGAACTTGAATTTGCACAAAAACAGAGTATGTGGTGTTTAGAGAATTTGATCAATTCTATTTTCTTACTGCCCAGTGTGAAGCTTATTGACCCAAGTCATGATTTGTGTTTAGGGTTTAAGTACATGATGGATTTCGTAAAACAACAAATTAGCTTTTCAAAAAAAAAAAAATCAACAAATTAGTTCTATTTTCGATTGCCATTTTGCGAACTTGTTTTCCTCTTAAATTGCCAATAAGAGGGAAGCAACAACACAGTATACGATATGCGTTCTCACTTTCCAGGGATGCAATTTCATAAAGGGGTTTATTTTGCAAATACTAAAAGTATGAGGATATTTGAGAAAATAGATTAAAATCTAGTCATCTATCCATGTCAACTTAACGTGTGTTTATTTTAGTGTTACAGCCAGGGGCGGATCCAGACATTATATATTGGTGTGGCTAAATATAAAAGAAATTTTAGGTTAAAATATAAAGTAGAAATTATATTAGGTAGCAAGCAAGAAGTAACTATAATTTCACATGAAAAACACAAAAGTTTATTCAACCATGAAAAGTTAAGACTAATTTGTGCAGTAAAAAAAACAAATTTTGCTTTTTTAGGAGAAAATATTACAATGCTGCTAATTTAACATTCTAAAATTTGCGGGCACGAATCAACAATCAAAACAGGAAAACTCATCAGCAAAAACAAACGGAGGTAGCTCTAAACCCAACATGGTTCCATCAAAGAACTCAGATCTGCTGAGTTCACAAGCAAAAATTCTCACCGAAAAAGTAGATCCAACTCAACGCATGCAATAAGTTCATAAACCAAAAAAATTCTTTGAAAATTGAAAAAAAAATAGAAATAGGAAAAGATCATCCAACATGAATTATGTGTAGCGTAGTAAGGTGAATTACGAAGTTTATTTACCTGAGAGACAGTGAATCAATTGAATTTACTCTTGAATTGTGGTTGATTGGTGCGGTGATCAGGGTTATCCATGCGATTAGAAATTTAGGAAGGTGAAGATTGGTGGGTTTTCAATTTTTGGGGAAAAAGGTTTTAAAAGTTGATGAATGCCGAAAGCAGCAATGGAAGAAAGAAAGAAAGAAAAACCGCGTTCTAATTTGATGTTAAGAGTAAATTTTGGTTTTTTAACTTATTAAGCTATGGCGGCGCTTCTACCGTTTCTATACATTAACACAAAATTTTTAGCAGCGGATGGCAAACCGCCGCTATATACGATATTTTAAAAAATAAACCTCAAAATCTGGTGTGGCTAAAGCCACACATAGCCTACACATGGGTCCGCCCATGGTTACAGCTCACTCAGGTACGCTACACTCAAAACATACTCCTGTACCAGAGAACGCACCTATTTCACACCATATGTGATCAATAGCATGGGCAAATAAAGTGCTGCAACCAAAGAAAGACCGATGAAGATCATAACAAAAGCTGCGCAATTTCTGCGCATGCAAAAGTTTATTCAATTTCATAAGACATACTGTTGAAGCCAAGCCATGGTTTATTTTCCACCCATTTATGAAGGGTAAACAAAGTGGTTTCATGGCATCAGGCTTCACATATATAGACAATAAAGCAGACAATAATAGGAATTCAAATTTCAAACAAGAACTAGTTTGATTTGCCAAAGCAAACTCATGGTGGAACCTCTTTTTCTTCCTGAGATTCAGATCTTGCCATTTTCTGGAGCATCATTATGGCAGCACTTGTAATGAACAGATGTCACATCCATCACACGCCCACACGTGGGATTTGGGCATGTTATGGTTGCTATAACATTTGCATTTTCATTACCAACATTGAGAAACTCACATGGTTGACGAGCAATCATGTCCTTAAGCTTAGTGTCATAGTATTCCTTGAAGGCAATGTCAAAGCCTTCTTTCTGAAGCACTTTGTCTTTCCATATCTCAAGATCCTTAAGAGTTTCATACATAGGCTCACCATGACCTAGAAGCTTTACGTTGTAGCCTTTGGTGAGAATAGCCCATCCTTGTGGATCCTGTTTGAGGCAGAGCAGGCTCTTGACAATGTCTTGAATCTCACAGTCTAGGGGATCCTGGTGGTGCTTCTTCAGTCTCTTGCTTTCTATTTCAATCCAGAAACGAGGAACAATCTTAGGCTCATCTTTTCCTAAATGGTAGTGCTCTATCATAACATCTGCTCTCAAGACAGTTTCATGCCTTTTTGTTTTCTCCACTGCCATTGTGAAGTCTTGAACCCATTTTTTGTCAGCACCTCCATAGATGAAGATGTACCTGTCCCCTTTGACCTGCAAATATACATTTCATGTCGATCTCTATCGTTAAATAGTAAAAACAAAAAACCAATCACACAAGGTTGAAATGTGATTTGGATGTTCAGGTGTATGTATCAAGTATCATTACTTGACAGGATTGTCTTGTATTACACCATCATTTATGTAGTGTATTACTGTATTATACACTTTAATTTGTAACTTGTAGAATAGCTCTAATAGCAAATTTTGTAACTTGTCACAAAGTTTATAACTAGTCTAGTTACAAATTTTGTTATAAAAAATGATTAATGGACATCTGTTGATGCGCCACACCTTTCATACATATGCATTTCTCAAGGTTTTTTCCGTCACAGTTTGAGTAGAATTTTCGAAAGAATGTAAAACGCAAATTGTAGTGGCTATAAATTGCCACCAATAAATATCTCTGAAAGGTGTCCCGCATCCGCGAATGTAAAAATATAAGCACTTAATGATACTCAGACATACAAATAGTGCAGACATCCAACAGACACCTTATTTTTCTTTTTATCTTTCTTATCACATAACATTATATATCACATTCATTACTTTTCTCTCTTCACTTCCTTTCTCACTCTGCCTATCT
The DNA here is from genome assembly GCF_012489685.1 of Lotus japonicus. NCBI lineage: Eukaryota > Viridiplantae > Streptophyta > Magnoliopsida > Fabales > Fabaceae > Lotus > Lotus japonicus. The sequence continues at coordinate 47,299,675 of NC_080045.1, read as the reverse complement.
GTTAGATGTTTGCACTGTACGGATGTCTACAAATCATTTTCATTTTTTTATTTCAAACCAACCTAGAAGTTATAGACATTAACACTGGCAAAATATGTAGTGTCAAATACATTGTTTGTAAGAGTAGAGTAGTTTGTAATAAAATGTCTGTAACTTATCTCAAAGTTTGTAATTTGCTTAATAACAAACTTAAATGATTGGTTAGAAACTTTTCCATAACAAACAACTCTACTAGTTGCATAGCTATTAGCTTAAACAAAGACCAACATTCATACTATGGAGCATACCTCTATTCCAAGATTTACTTTCCTTGTGACATCCCAGAACCACTTCCATTTGAGAGTAAGATCATAACCATCACTTTTCCTGAAAGGGAAAGCATCGATCCCCCATTGGAAAATCAAGTCCATTGCATCTTCATTCATGCTGTCTCCTTGAGGGTTGAGCACTGGGACAATAGGCTTACCCCAGTAGTTAAATTTCTCCCTTATTAGCCCAAGGCCTGGCAACTCAGAGAAACACTCCACTGCATAGAATTTTATGATATTCTTCAAAAGGTTGAATTTGTGCTCTTGTTCATCGTCCCACAGATCCACAATGGGGATCCACAGAATCACAAAATCCTCTTTCTTGAAGCCTTTTATTACTTCTTTTGGATTTTCCTTCAACCTGTCATGGATAGAGTTCAACAGCAAAATCTCATCTCGAACCCTGTCTAGGCCTGAAATGAACAACAAGACATGCTTCTGCCTGAAGACTTCAACATCCTGTTTAAGACATAAAACAAAAACAGGACATAATCATTAGTTATGTTTTAAAGATGGCCCCCCATTAACTAAATGAAAAGGCTAGATTATCTTATTTATCCATAGAAAAATAGCTTCATACTTCCCACTTCATCTCATGTAACAATTACTACTGGATCTAGCTAAAATTTGGTCCAGTCATTAACTTTTGGATATATTGGTACTGGTCACTTTCATAAAGACCACAGTACTTATGTTTGGATTGGCTTCTTTATGTTCAGAATCAAATATGAAGCTCAAAAATCACTCACAGAAGCTACCCTACCCCTAGATTTATTCTGGCTTTAGAATCAATTGTAGAAAAATTCTCTATGGTAGTCCAAATGCTTTAATACCAACCGTTTTCATTTTGGTGGAGCCATCATGTATGAGAAGATTAGATCCATTGCGTTGGATCAGAAGCTTCAAGAAATCTACAATATCTTTAGGATTGGAAAATGCCTTCTTGCGCGTCAAGTAATCTTCTACAGAATCTGAAACAAATGAGGTCAATCTCTTATTAGCATTAGATCAGTTCCATCCTACTTGCAGATCCAAAGGATTGAAAATTGGTACTTCCCAATACATATATATAGATAAAATAAAAATAGGAATCAGGATGTGCATAACCTATTTGATTTTTGCTCAGTTTCAGATGTTCCTTCAAATTAGAATTAGCCAAAGAAAGTCTTTCTGTAAAACGTGATAATGCATAGTCCCTGAAACAAAATAAAGAATTGCAGTTAGATATGAGGTGATATGTACATTTAGAAATTTATTAAAGTCACACATTCCAAGAGATATGACTAATCAGCTAACGTCCGTTTACACCAGTGCCGACAAGTATCTAAACATAGCAAAAATTAAATAGAAGATAACTTACGATACACCGACGAGGTTGCCGGTAGCAGCAACAATGGAAGCAATAGTCCAGTACACAAGAACAGGGATCTCTTGCAAGGCATCTGACAAGGAAGGAACTTCAACTGAATCATAACCAACAGAGGACCATGTTGCCCACTCTTGAATGTTCTTAAGCACCTCCGTTATTGGTAGCACCAAATCAGCGGCGGGGACTTTTCTATTCTGAACTTGATTCAGTTGTTTCAGTGAGTTCACAAGTGGATCTGATGTTGGAGTTTGAATGAGGTACAAAAGATTCCCATATTCCAGAGTGAAAGCAGCTAGAGTGACAAGAATTTTTGCATCCCATGAGTAGGTTTTCAGGTGTTGGAGAATCCACATTGTTGTTTGGTGCACATGATGTTCACCACGAGGTGTGTTTATCATCTGTGATCAATATATTGTACAAGTTATTTTGAATTGAGTTTTTATTTACAAATGATAGTTTCATTCATGTATTACTGGAATGTGTAGAGAAAAACAACAAACTTGAAACATGAAACAATGCACTTTCTTATGAAACCCAATCTGGTGACATCTTTGGACATACGTCTTTGCAGAGACTTTTAACCACCACAAAATATCGTGGAGGTTAAAAACTGCTACAAAGGTATATATGTCTGAATGACGGGTCAGAAATGCGTATGTCTATATATAATCACTCTTTAAAATAAATAAATAATCAAACATTTTAAATTGAAGCACCATACTAAGTAACAATATGAATATGCTCTAAAATAACCTGACAAGAAATCAGCTTGAGTACACGAAACTCTGGATGGAAACTGGTCACAGCAGCTCTGCTTTCCGCGAACCTTGTCTGTCACTCACTCGGGAACCAATTAAAAAATGTTAGTAAACAATATAGTCACATGATACACCCATTTTTGTAGGTGTTTTAGACTGCTACAAAACGTGTTTTATGTTTTGCTGGAAAGCAAAACATAAAACACGTTTTGTAGCGGTCTAAAACCATTACAGAAGTGGGTGTTGCTGGCGGTCTAAGGAGATAATGTAAATATAACATTTAGAAAAAGATAATTTAGCTAGCAAGGAGCAAGAATTTATGAATGTGGAAGAATGAATGAGTTAGAGAAGGTGAATTATTGAATTAGCACCTTCAATATAACATTGGACACAATGTTCAAAAGGATGTCTTTGTCACACTTGTCATCGTCATGGAGGTGGGTCAGATAAACTTTGTCCAGAATCTGAGAGTCACTGAGATCAAACGGGTTTGGGAGCTTAGCTGGTTTGGACTGTGACATGGTGAATCGACTTTAGGAAAACTAGTCTTCTTTTACTTGTTGGGGTAGTGAGGAATATTGTGGGGTTATTGCTAGTTGCTACACTTATTTATAGCCTCACAAAGAGACATAACATTATTAGAGTTTACAATTGGCATAATCACTTTATTGAATTCTGAGTTTTGAAACAGAAAAATATATGTACGAGGTAGCTTCTGCTGGGGCCTTTTCCTGGCGTGAAATGTGCCGCTGATATGATTTACACAATATGCCCCTTGTGGGGTTCATGAGGCTTGTGAGATGACTGAGGATATCATTGTCAATTCAGTTTTGGTTTTACCAGCCTTTTGGAAAAGATGGTCTTGTTCCACTCCTCTAATAGGAAAAAGGAAATTTAAAATATTATGCCTTCAAGGAAAGAACAAGAACAAGATACATTACCTAATTTTACTAATCAATGAAAGATGCTTCTGGTCCGAAATTTTAGAAGTAGTATTACATATACAGCTTAAAACTTGATGGCAAATATATGCCAAGACTCACGTTGAAGCTAATTATTTACAGTTACACTATAAGAACTAAGAACTATAAGCTAATTTTACATCAAAATTTAGCATCACCAGAGCTAACCGGTACCAATTACAACTAAGCATGTCAACGTTTTAGAAAGCGTGCACTTGCCAAAAATGTGCAAAATCATGTTGTTCTACGATTCTTGATTTAAAATAACTCTTCCGTCATATCTTCTATCGTGAATTTCTTGGCAATACTATTTTCAATATAAATAGCCAAAATATATATATGCAAGAACATCATCTTCCATTTTACTAGAAAGCATTGTTTTCACAAGCTTCATTGTACACAAAGCATACTATGTGAATGCAGTTGAATTTGTGACACAAAATGAATTATTCTATTAGCCAAGTGATAAATTATTGATTTTCCTGCAAATTAAATGATAAAGCCTAACATAACTCGGAAAGTTTTGAAATGTCATAAAACTCAAAATGCTTTAATACATCAAACTCATAATGCTGTAATTGAAACCCCAACTGGATCTTCTCTTGATCAGTGAAGTCTGCTGGGTAATATTTCTCTACTAACTTGCATATACCATCAAATTTGGAAGATCTAAATGCATCTTTAGACTTAAAGTTGAGCTAAGAGTAAGTAATTCCACAGATTGGTCACAAAATCTATTGTTCAACTCTTGTAGTTGACGGTCTATGGCAGCTGTAAATATATCATATCTAAAACGATGCTCCACAATCACGAAAAAAGTATCATCATTTTTATAACCAGGCTTACGCCGAGCTATTATATATTTACTATTCAAATCAGAAATATCAAAAAAATTTCTAGTACAAAATAATGTGGCATTCTCAAATAATGACTCTCATCTATCATCTCTTAGCTTTTGAAGTAGTGATTTGTAGTTGAAACAAGATTCATATCTTTTACAATATCTTAAGCTTGTTGTTGCAAAGTGATAAACATATACCTCGCAGTAATTTGCCTATGTTTTCTAACCATAAAGTGTGCCTGATTGCTTCATCACAGTTCTCATTCGCAATAGGCAGGCTGATGAAAAAGTGGAAGAAAACATGAAAAAAGATGCAAAAGCTGAATGTGTAGAAAAAGGTCAAGAGCACAAAGTGCTTAAGATCAGCACAATTGTGGTTGTTTAGTGTAGCACAACCTATACGTATCTAAGGCACGACCTGACATGTTTCACATAGCACAAGCTGCACAACCATGCTTACACATATCTATAGCACGACCTGACATGCGTCATAGAGCACGACCGTGCTGAATGTCGCAGGCCCCCGATTTGAAGCCCAACACTGGTTTCGTTGGATCCAATTCAACATACATTCTTGTGAATTTTCCTCTCTTCGCACGTAGGGTGTTCGTATCAACTCTGATAGGTTTCTTCACCACAAAGGCTAACGACAACAGGAAGCTACCATCATAGAAGTCAAAGTTCAAACACGAAAACTTGATCCAAGCAAGGGTTTTTACGTACAACCCTCGCTTATGGAGCTATAAACTTAGGGGTCCAACCAGAAACAATAAGGTAGTGATAAAAATCATCCAAGAACCTTCGTCCATTACTTTCGTCATATCCACCTCCAAATCAAACTTCATCATATAGAAATCGTTGTCCACATCCATGAAATCAAACTCTCTAACCAGTCTCCATAAGACTTGTTAGTTTTTAGTTCAACAATCTATAACCAATCATCTACCCAAGCAAACAAATAAAAAGCACTTCGCTCCGTGAAGTGAAAAGGTCTTGAAGCACATTCTTATCAATGAACCTGAGGAAGCATGCAATATGTTCCCATTAGCATATTCCACCCATACATTTCCATGTTCTATCATATTAACCATTTGTGTTACTGAGGATCCGGAGCCCTTTTCACTGAAAGCTTATCTCAAAACAACATAGAAGAGAATGCAGGCCCCTGCATCCATATGATTGTTACACCGACATGGAAGTACGTGTCTGCACAATCTTCATGTGGCAAGAGGCCGCTCTTCTTGAGATAAAACAAACGTCATAATTTTTTTATCAGCCAACAAATGTTGTAAGTAATTAAAATTAACACTATTAACTTGAAATAAACGGATTAATAGCATATGCATAACTAATCTTATTCAATAAAGAAATTCTACATCATACAGACAAATTGAAGCCATTATTTAGTTTCAACCCATACAAGTTGAACAAAAGTGGCTACAAGACACAAAGTATATGTCTGAATCTTGACACACAATCACACATACATATAAAAGTAAACAAAACAAACAAAAATAGAATTGAAACTTCATGCTTAAGCTAGCAGATCAACAAAATATGGAAGGTACTTCTCAGTCCAAACACATCATCAGATACTGCAACTGTTTGGATCATCATGGTGGCAGCACCTGTAATTGACAGAGGTAACCTCCATCACACGGCCACAAGGTGGATTTGGGCAAGTAATTGTTGCTAGCAAATTTGAAGCAGCATGGTTATCCACATTGATAACAGCGCATTGGTTACGTGAATATAACTCCTTAACCTTACCATTATAGTATTCTTTAAAAGCAACATCAAACCCTTCTTTCTCAAGCACCTTGTGCTTCCACAACTCAAAATCAGCAACAGTTTGATACACCGGCTCGCCGTGACCGAGAAGCATCACGTGATACCCTTTGCTGAGAAGCACCCATCCAGTTGGGTCTTGCTTCAGGCAGAGCAAGCTCTTCACAGCTTCTTGAATCTCACAGTCCACCGGGTCCTGACACTTCTGGCTAACCTTCTTCCCGTCCACGCCCATCCAGAAATATGGAACCTTTGTTGGATTGTTCTTCCCTAGCTGGTAGTGCTCTATGGTCACATCCACGTTCTTGATTTTCTCATGCTTTTTTATTTTCGCAATTGCGGTTGTGAAGTCGCGGATCCACTTGGGATCGTTGCCTCCGTAGATGAAGATGTAACTATCACTTCCAAAGTCCTGATTAGTTTACACGGCGGTAAACATTAGAAATATAATATAAAAACATTCAAAAGATGAATTTTATAAAACTTTCACAGTCATTTTTTTGACGCAATCACTACGTTCAGTCAATATGAGTCATTATATCTAAATCGGATGATTCATATTTAATCTCGGTGAAAAAGACATAATACATGCTAAAAACATGATCTTCAAATCTTAATTAAATAGCCAAGCATTTGTGAATACGGTGTGTAGTAATTAGTAAACAACAGTAAATCTAAATCCATAAGAAAAAAAAATTGTGAACCACGCTACAGGAATGGGACACCGCATACTTGTGGCTTCTTAGACCGCACCAAAACGTTTTTTATAATTAAAGTTACCACAACAAAACGCTTTTTATAAAGTTTCCACTTTATGACAGTTTTAGACCATAACAAAACATGCGTAGTAAACAGTAGTGAATTCAAAGCCATAACAAAAACTTTTGTGAACCACGCTACATGAATGAGACGCTGCGTATTTGTGGCATCTTACACTGCACCAAAACGTTTTTTATAAAGTTACCGAAACAAAACTCATGTTATAAAGTTTCCACTTTGTGGCAGTTTTAAACCACCACAAAATGGGTGTTCGGACTGTCCATCAATTAGTGAATCCATAAATATGTATATACTTGCACTTACCTCTATATTAAGATCTGCTTTCTTCATCAAATTCCAGAACCAGCTCCATTTTTTAATGAGATCATCGCCATCACTTTTCCTGAAAGGAAACGCATCGAACCCCCATTGAAAAATAATGTCCAATGCATTATCATTCATTATAACACCTTGAGGGTTGATCACCGCCACAATAGGCTTGCCATTAAAATAATTTAATTTCTCCCTTATTATCCGAAGGCCTGGTAACTCAAAGAAGTACTCCAAAACGTGCCATTTCATGCTTTCCTTCAAAGTTTTGAATTGAGTCTTGAGGACCTCGTCCCATATATCCACAATGGGGATCCACAAAATCTTGAAGTCCTCTTTCCTGAAACCTTTTTTTGCTTCTTTTGGATTCTCCTGCAATCTGTTGTAGACTGAGTTCAAAAGCATGATCTCATCTCCAATGCTGTCGAGGCTCGAAATGAATAGCAAGACATACTTCTGCTTGAAGACTTCAAGACCCTAAAATGGTAAAAAAAAATTAAAAAGAAAAGCTAAAGGACATAATCATTTGTGAGTTAAGTAAAAGCTACCTTAAATGAGACTAAATTAACTAGGAAACCAGAATGCTTGAGCACTAACCTTTTTAATTATGATGTTGTCTTCATATAATTGGGGTATGTGAGATCCATCATCGTTAAGGATCAGAAGCTTCAAAAAATCTACAACATCTTTGATATTTTTTGATGCGTTCATACGGCTTCTGTAATGGTCTATTCTATCTGCAATGATATCTTGATTAGCATTTATAAATCACAAAGCATTGGAAAAAGAAGCACCAATCTTATATGTACCTATTTGCACTTGGCATTTCTGCAAATGCTCCTTCAACTTGTCAACCATAATTGAAAGCCTGGTTTTAAACTCTGATAAATTGTACTTCCTGAACCAAAACAATAAAATAAATCTGTTACTCACACATATATATAGTGTCACAGTTACATTTTTAATAACAAATTGGAAGTTAATTATTAGTAGCAGATTTAGGGAACAAAAGCTATAGTAAATAGTAATACAGTATGCTTATAGTATATTCTTGTATCATTCTGTATTCTCTGTTCTTGGGATCAACATGAGAAGTTTCTTTTATTTTAGATGTTTTCAATTAAACATGATATCTTAGTGGGTGTTTGGATCAACATTTTAAGAATTGATTATGAACACAATTAAATTTGGTAAAATTATTATGGGAAAAGTGAGTTGAAGTAAATTGAAAGTGAAATGATTCATCTTTAGATACATTTACGAGAAAAGTAATTTCTGGTTTCTATAAGATAATGTTGGGAAATCCAAATATGAAATTTCTTTATAATTGATTATGGCAACCGCAAAAGCTTATACTCTCTCTAGCTTATTCAAATAATTGATTTTATAACTAAAACTAATTCTCTAAGTTCATGTATGCATAAATTTGCAGACAATCATGGTTAGACAAAATCATGCTTGTCAAAACCACTTCTGTCAACCATGCTTTTGTAGTTTTCTACCATCTATTCAAACATTCATTAAGTCAACTGCCACACAGCATACAACCACCTAAAAGTGATTCGGGTTCATGAGAATTGATTCTGAGGATGAAACTAAGTTGAATTGAGTAGAACTTACGATACACCCACAAGGTTGCCAGAGCATGCAACAATAGAAGCAACTGTCCAATACACAACAAGAGGGATCTCTTGTATAGCATCTGACAAGGAATGCACTTCCTCTAAATCATAACCAAAAGCAGACCATGATGCCCACTTTTTGATCTCCTGAAACACTTGCACCAAGAAACTGACCAGATCTGTAAGATCAGTAGGGACTTTCCTGATTTGCACTTGGTTCAGTAGCTTCAGTGAGTTTCCAAGTGGATCTGATGTTGGAATCCTATAAAGGAGCCAAAATTCACCATATTCCAAAGTGAAAGCAGCTAGAGCTATCAGTGCTTTTGCATCCCAGGAGAAGCTTCTCAGCTGCTGGAGAATCCATATTGTTTTCTGGTGTGCACATTGTGCAGTGCCTCGTGTTGTTATCATCTGTTAATTACCAACATCAATCATAATTAGCAAGACATTATTTTATTGCTTATGTGTTAGTTATTTGGTGTTTGAGTTGGAACTTCACAAAAAAATCCTCTAAATTACATAACATAAGAGATAATTAACCTGACAAGAGATCCGCTTCAGTGCTGGGAAATCTGGTTTGAGAGCAATCTGTGACTGACGCCATGAAACAATAAAAAGGTTAGCACTTAGCTCTAACTACTATAATCTTTTTCAGAAGTTATACGAACTTCTCTACAAATTAACTTTATCTAATAAGAACTTTGTTGTAAATATCATGTACTAACATGTCCTAAATGTTTAGTACATGTTATATACTTGTTATGCAAGTTAATGACTAGTATAAGTTATTTACAATATGCTATTGCTCTTGCTCTTACAGTAAAATATATTTGCAAGCAAACCCTTTTATATTTTTGGTTTAAACTACATCTTCCATCAGTGACAATTATATTCAATTCCAAGACATAGATGTTTAAGCTAGAACAACCTCACGTCAATTGATTTAGTTGTTTGTTGGCAGACAACCCTTTCAATTTAATTTGTAAAAAATATTTTTATATATAAGATTTCCTTCCCTACATATATTAAAGGTTAAAATACTCTAGAGATCCCTGAAATTGTCTGCCGTACGAAAATAAGTCCCTGAAATTTTTTTTTCCGATTCTGAATCCCTGAAATTTTTTTTAATCAGAATAAGTCCCTACTCATGTTTCCAGTCTATGTGGCTAAATTTTTGCTGAGTCATTTATTCCACATGGCTTTTCTATTTTTTTAAATACACATGGATTAAAAAAATAAAATTAAACATTTAAATTTAAAATTAAAATCTTATTAACCTAATTAACCATAAATCTAATTAACGCTAAATCCCTAAGAAGATTTTAATTTTAATTTTTAATTTTTTATTTTTAAATTTAAAACTAAAATCTTATTAACCTAATTAACCCTAAATCCCTAAAAAGATTTAAATTTTAAATTTAAATGTATAAATTTAAAATTAAAATCTTATTAAGCTAATTACCCTAAATCTAATTAACCTAAATCCCTAAAAAGATTTTAATTTTAAATTTAAATGTTTAATTTTTTTTAATCCATGTGTATTTAAAAAAAAAATATAATAGCCACGTGGAATAAATGACTCAGCAAAAATTGTGCCACATAGGCGGGAAACACGAGTAGGGACTTATTTTGATTAAAAAAACATTTTCCAGGGATTCGGAATCGGGAAAAAAAATTTCAGGGACTTATTTTCATACGGCAGACAATTTTAGGGACCTACAGAGTATTTAAGCCTATATTAAATAAAGTATAAATACTAATTGTCAAAGTGAAAGAAGAAAGGGTGAATTACATGAAGCAGAGAAGTTCCAGAAATTTGAGTTGAGCCCAAGATAATGTTGGACACAAGAGTTGAAAGGGTGTCCTTATCACACTTCTCATCATCATTGACATGAGTCAGATAAACTTTGTGGAGGATCTGATAGTCATCAAGCTTAAAGGGGTCTGGGAGCTCAGGTTTCTGCTCTGGCGATGTGGGAATCTGTTGGATCATAGAGGCATGAGTTGAAGCTGCAATGGGCGATGACATGGTGATTCAATATGTGTTTGTGTATATTCTAAGTTTGTATTTGAAGGCAAATTAATTAATGAGCTACTTGCTTTGTGCCATTCCATATATACTCCCTCTATTTATAAGCTCTACTAGCTAGACTACACTAGTTTTAACTTGGCTTCATCAGTACTATATAGCAGTATAGCACAGACTATACAGAGAAACTCCTAAAGGGGTAACTAAATTGAGAAAGTAAGAAAGACAAAAAAGAAAAAGAATATAGGTTCTCCATCGGTCTGTAAGCGTGAAACATGATGATATGATGTGGTTTTCACAATATACCCTCATGTGACTTGGGTGGGTGATGTGAGATTTAGGGACATAATTGATATTTTGTTGAAACCTTTTTTTTATTTGTTGTTTTGTTTTAATACAACCTATTCTTTTTAGTTGGTGTGTGAATTTGAGTATCACCAAACATTTTAGCTAGTGCGTGGTCGTTCAGACACTTTTTGGGGACAATGTTCGTTTACTAAGTCATTCAGTCTGTCTTTATGACACTTGCTTAGGTGGCAAGCCCTTTGAGTCGGCTGTGATTCCTTTGGGCCTAGTAGCTGGCTAGAACATTAAGTTTTTGTTAGTAGTTTATGTTTGTTAAAATTGATTTTAAGGACTATTACTATGACAGCTGGTTCATGAATTGTGTTTCCTTAATTTAAGGACTAAATTGAAATCAATTATAAATGTCAGGGACTAATTTAAGTGTACATAAATTTCCAAGTGTCAACAAAGTACGCAATGCGTCAAATATATGACTTCATGTTCAATCAAATTGCAAGAAATATGTTTGTAAATCAAAACTTAGCATGAATAACTTCCTTTCCCCTGCTTTTGTTTTGGTTACATTCCCCTGTTTTTTTAAAGGAAGTGAAGTAATCTTAACTCTACTAAAAGAATTTATTCACGTAATGAGAGGGAAAGGAGGGTTTAAACATCAGACAAAGCTACACTTAGCTCCCTAATTATTCTTCTTAGCATAGTAAAAAAAAGTTTAAAGCGAAATTATTTCGTTACAAGGAAGCTTCTTTCTTTTTCTTTATTATTATGCAACTTTTCTTTATTATGACTTATGAGTAGTCAGTTAATCATTGAAATAAATGCGACTAGTATGTACGTGTCTTTAATTTTATGTCACTAAGTGTTTTCTTCAAGTTTGTTGGCTATATTCTTCTTTCTTGAAGGGCAGAGGGTGGAGTGTTAACTTTTGTTGTGATAGTTTTCTCCGGTATAACTCCAATTCTTTGAATGTATATTAGGCATGCAGTTTGTTTAAGCTATTAATTTTTATAAGCTAGGCTCTAAGGCTTTGTTGATGAATTGTGAAAGTTTTTTCGTCCTATCCAATAAGTGCATTTAGTTGGATGAATGTACATTAAAAATTGTTATTCCAATTACGAGGTATGAAATGTTGTTTTGAACTACAAACTAATTATGCACTAAGTTAATTGGTGGTATTATTTCACCAACTCGCTTTACCAACCAAAAAGTGTATTAACTAGGGAAAAGCGAGATGATCAATCGAACTCTATTATTTTAGATAGGTTTTCACATTTACTGTTGGTCTCTGGCCCCTCAAGACAAGTGATCTCTACTAGGGTTTTCTTTGGCCTTAAACCCTTAAAAGATTTTATTTTCCTCTAAGTATGAGTTGAGCCTTCCTTTTAAGAGAATGTTCGGGGTACCTTAGCCTCTAACACGAATTATTTTGTGGCACTCAGTGCTACGCTAAGCACGACTTGTAAGTGGATACTTCAATCTACAAGAATGTAATGTCAAGGTAGGGAGATGAGTTGTTGAATGGAACAACAACTCTGTGTTCCAACTTATTAAGAAGGACTTCGAAAGGTCAAGAGAATGCAGCCACTGAAACCTAGATGGAGTAATAGTGGACTTGCAAGTAGAAGAAGATATTAGCCAAGAACTTGCAGAAATAACAATGATTTGGAAAATATTCTCAGCCAAAACCTTAAACAAGGGAGTAGTCAAGAGTATAATAAAAAAGCATGGGGTAACCTATCATGCTTGAAGATGACGAGGAGAGGTATAAACTCCCTGATGTTTCACCTTCCTAGACGAAGAAAGTGCTACGAGGATCATTGATGAAGCTCCTTGGACTGCTATGGGGCACCTAATGAGCTTACAGTACTAGGTGCCTCAAGTTATATATTTGAGGGAAGCTTTGACTATGGTAGCTAGGAAAAAATGACAATTCATAGAAGTAGAAAACCCTAAGGTGGATGGGAACATGCTACGTATTTTTTTTAGGGTTAAGGGGACCGTCGTTAAAACTAAATCCCTTCCAATGGGCTTCTACCGAAGAAACAACTTCCAAAGGCTTGGGTTTTCCTCAAATATGAAAAGCTGCGTGGCCTATGCTTTACGTGTCGAATTATTGGCCATGAAAATAAAGAATGTAAGGCTACTCGAGCTATTGAGACGTGCAACCCATCGTTGCCAAGATAGATCTCAGAGCTTGGAGTTCCAATTGCAAGATATTTGGCTTCAATAGTGTCTGTAATAGGAGAGGGAAAAGTAGAAAAGGGAAAGGGAAAGGAGGAAACTCAAATTAGGCCCTAGATCAATGAAGTTTATTGCAGAACACAAGGTGAAACCAGGAGGTCAGTTGAACTGTCAAGCCACCCAAGCCAAGTTAGTTGAACTTGAACATGCATTGGAGATGAGATCTTACTTTTACCAAAACCATCGTTTTACCCTTTATATTACTTCTGCTTTTGTCACAATTAATTCATTACAATTCAACTTAAATTCATTTTTTTTACCCGTTCAATCAATCAGTAGGATACTAGCTAAATCGATATTAAACACCGCAACTTTTGTGAATATGATCTTACTTTATTAAATAACCATTTGATACACTTGTGAATGAGTTATTAGGAGTCAAGGAAACAAATCGGAGATGTTTCAAATTACAACTACCACTCAAGCTCGGATTTTGGCGGTTACTTATCGGCTACTATAGCACCCATGACTAAGTTTTTTTTTTTATAGGTAAATGTTAGTTGTTAGAAATGTTAGTAAATTAGTCTCTTCTCCGGGTTCAAACCCGGGACCCTTCATCCCACCCTATCTTATGTCTCTAACTCTTACCACTTGAGCTATCCTTCGGGGACATGACTAAGTTTTATTAACACAGGGAGAATTGCAAACCGCCAGAAAGTTTTAATTTTTGTAAAGTCTCTTTCATTTCATCTATTAAGATTCAGAATAGCGTGAAATTTCATTGGCGCGCGAAACCCTTGTCTCCCCTTGAAACCTTGACGTACCGGAACCACCACCATTGCTGTAACCACCGCGAACCACCACCATTTGGCCACCGCGCAGCAACTGTGCAGCCGGAATCAGGACGGAGACGGAGGTCGCGTGAAGATTCTGGACGGAGACAAAGCTATTTGCGCACCTTTCAGGAAACTCAATTCTCTCTTTTTCTCTTGTGCGAAAACATACAAGGTAAGCTTTGGTATGAGCGATTCATAATGAATCAGGATTATTATTGCTTCGTTTTGCACAAAATCTGTGTTAAATTTAGCTTTTTCATTTGGTCTGGTTAGATCAACCTTATTCCTTGTTCTAAGGGTAATTTCAAAATTTATGGAAATTTCTATTATCCTTGTTCCCTGAGTTTGGTGATGGATGTGTTCTGAGTTATGTTAAGATGAGTTGATAATCTTGATTCCAGTTTGAGAATGATTAGAGATTACTAGTCTTGATGCATGTTAAGTTATATAGCTAGATAATTGTTGCTAATTTTTCTTGCAATTCATTTGGTATTGGTTAAAGGATTCCCATAATGAATTAGCTTTGGTTAGTAACATATATTCAATCCGGTGAAAGAATTACTTTAGAGAGTAAAGTAAGTCATCACAGTCAATGGTTGTTGAACTTTGAAGAACACAATGATTTGTTATACATATCTAAGTATATTAATAAACCCTCATTTTAAAGGAGTCAAATCTCATACCAATGTAGCTCTTACCACTTAGAATCACAAAGTACGAATGGTGCGAAAAGAAAGAGGATGGGTATAGGTATATGGAGATTTGTTCAACTTCTGAAAATACAATGCATAACTAATTTTATTTAATCATGAACTTCAATAGCAGACAGGCATATTGAAGCCATTGTTTTACTGATATACCCATTCAAGGGCAAACCAAGTGTTTATTCTATGGCATGACAAAGACGCATTTGTTTGGACAGACACATGCTGTCAACAAACAAGAACTGAAAAATTGAACAGAACATCCAAGTACAACAACAAAACCAAATTGACACTTCTTCCCTCCACATGAATCAGATGCCAAAACCATTTGGAGCATCACTGTGGCAGCACTTGTAATTAACAGAAGTCACCTCCATCACACGGCCACACATAGGATTTGGGCATGTTATGGTAGCTATGACATTAGCACTATAGCTATCAACATTGATAATCTCACATGGTTGGCGAGCAGAGATCTCTTTGGCCTTGATGTCATAGTACTCTTTGAAGGCAATGTCAAACCCTTCTCTCTCGAGCACTTTCTCCTTCCAATTCGGAAACTCCACCACAGTTTGATAAACAGCCTCGCCATGACCGAGAAGCTTGATGTTATGGCCTTTGCTGAGAATGACCCATCCTTGGGGATCCCTTTTGAGGCAGAACAAGCTCTTCACAATCCCCTGAATCTCACAGTCCACTGCCTCTTGATGCTTCTTGTTCTGCTTCTTCCTTTCCACACCCATCCAGAAGCTAGGAACACGGTTAGGGTCATCCTTGCCCAGCTGATATTGCTCTATTATAACATCTGCACGCTTGACCGTCTCATTCCTTTTGAGCTTGTCCAGTTCAATTGTGAAGTCTTGGATCCACTTATTGTTGGTGCTTCCAAAGATGAAGATGTATCTGTCCACTTTGACCTGTAAATAGATATCAAAATACAAAATATCATATACATGGATATCATAAATTATAATTCGGAAGTAATAAATTAATTAGACATCAAAACAATGTTGAAATAGATAGAAATTTTCTATCCTCAATTAATGTCTCATTTTCCTGTCACACTAATTAAATCGTGTCATGTCAGTTGAAAACCACCTATCTAAATGGGCAACCGCCTCATGGATCTATATCAGGTGTCTTTTTAGTTGACTTGTCAAAATCTCATTGACTAGACAAGAAATGAGACACATACTGGGAGACAGAACATTTTTATTCTGTTAAAATGTGTATTGTTTATATGTTGATAATGTGAGCTTATTATATACCTGTAGTCCAGGAGTTGCTTTTTTTATTATGTCCCAAAGCCACTTCCACTTTAGAGTAAGATCAATACCATCACTCTTCCTAAAAGGGAATGCATCTATTCCCCACTGGAAAATCAAGTCCATGGCATTGTCATTCGTCAACATTCCTTGAGGGTTGAACACTGGGATAATAGGATTACCCTCATAACCCAATCTTTCAGGATCTGTTATTATCCTGCGTCCTGGTAATTCAAAGAAGTACTCCACTATGTACCATTTGATTCCCCTCTTCCAAGTGTTTAAATATTGTTCCCTGCTGGCTTCGTCCCACCTGTCCACCATGGGGACCCACAGAATCTTGAAGTCTTCCTTCTTGAAGCCTTTGATCACTTCTGTTGGATTGTCCTGCAACCTGTTGTAGATTGAATTGAGAAGCAAAATCTCATCTACAATGCTGTTGAGGCCCGAAATAAACAGCAACACATGTTTCTGTCTGAACACTTCAAGACCCTGCTCTCGAGAGAATGGGATGCGAAAGTATCAAAACTCAATTCAATTTTAAAAAATGAACACATAGTTAATGCATGTAGTTAAACTAACCTGCTTAACGATGACACCGCCTTCAAATATCTGGGGACCCTGAGCTCCATTTCTGTGGATCAAAGCCTTCAACAGATCAACAATGTCCTTAGGCTTGTCAAAAATTTTCCTGCGGTTAAAGTAGTCGTCCACGTGGCCTGTAACAAATGGAGATTAGCTTTAATTGATTATTATTTGAGTTCAAATTAACCTGCAAGGGACATATTGAAGGAACAACAATTAATTTGTTAACCTATTTGCAATTTGCAACTGTTTAGTTGCTCAGCCAACTTGGTAACATGTTCATCAAGCCTGTCTATGTAGCCCTGCAAGTTATAGGTCCTGAAAAAAATGTAACGGTACATTATTTTGTGACATATGATTTCAAAGTTAGTGGCATTGTTCTAAAACTATAAGCATGTTTGTATCAGTTTCTTTTTCCTTATAATCAATTGACACTACGAAGTTACTATCTACTGTCACTGATTTCCTTCAAGGATTTATTTTGGCTTTAGAACTTACGATACACCGACAAGGTTGCCGGTAGAGGCAACAATGGCAGCAATTGTCCAGTAAACAGCAACAGGGACATGCTGCAGTGCTTCTGTCAAGGAAGGCACTTCCTCTGGTTCATACCCTTCATCAGCCCACGTTGCCCACTCCTTAAGATGCTGAAATGCGTGCACTATGAATGTCACAAGTTTGGTGATATCAGCAGGGACCTTTCTGGTATGAACCTGATTCAGCTGCCTCAGTGAGCTTCCAAGCGTGTCGGCTACTGCGGCCCGGCTAAGGTGCAGGTAATTTCCATACTCCAAGGTGAAAGCAGCTAGAGTTATGATTGCTTTTGCATCCCAGGAGTAGCTTCTCAGGTTTTGAAGAATCCACATTGTTGTTTGGTGCACGCAGTGATCAGCATTGCGTGTGGTTATCATCTGTGTCATTATATTAATAATTAGCAGACTCAACATGAATTTACTTAAACATTCATTAATAATAGATCAATCATATTCATAAAGAATTTGTTCAAAGGAGTGTGTTGCTAACACTTGTCATGCTGCATTTATCTTTGAATCCGCAATATTAAGAATCGCAACACCAAAGCTTCCACAACTTAAAACTTTGAATACATCTATGTTCATAAAATTAAAATTGACCTGACAGGAAATCAACTTCAGTGTAGAGAATTCTGGTTTGAAACTGGTAGCGGGAATCTGTGAAACACTCTGAAGTACAACAGTGGACACAAGGTCGAAAAGGATTTTAGTATCACAGATTTCATCATCATTGACATGGGTGAGGTAGACTCTGTCTAGGATCTGAGGGTCCTTCAGCTCAAAGGGGCTTGGCAGGTAAGCTTTCTGGTTCGGCGAAGTGCCACTATGCTGGATCAGAGCGCCATTTGAAGCTGCCTTGGGCACATGTGACATGATGATGATTATAGTACCCTGACCTTAGGTTTGTAATTGTATTTGTGTGTTGTGCTTAATTGAGTTGGTGCTGAACTTATTTATAAGCTCGAGGGTGTGTGAGAGCTAGCTAACTTAACCCAACGTGTTGCATGCATGTAGAGAAGAGTGAAGTAGAATAAAGCTATTGTTTTATTTGATAAATGTTGTTATGAGGAAACTTATAAATGGTAAATTCTATGTGATGTCTCAATCAACTTTAACAGAGAGGATTAAGACTTAAGACACAGATACGGGGGACAGTTGTGAAAGAGAATGATTTATAAAGTAGGTTCTGATTTGGGGGTGGTCTCTAAGCGTGAAACACGCCAGTAATGTGACGTGCTGCTCACTACCTAGTTTTGTATGTGAATTAACTAACTGTATCAGGATCTGATTTTTCTTTTTACAAAAATGGTAGAATGGAGACACCTCCAGACTACCGGACAAGGGGATTTGAATCCTCGATCTATGAGGAGGTGAGAGTTAAGCCCAAAACCTGAATGCAGTTGTGTCAATCCATGTTGACAGATCTGATGACGAGCTACAAAATGCATCACAGTGACTAACTATTCACATAAGCGGTTCATTTTCTTATTTTGTTTTGTTTTGCTTTAGTCTCTTGTATCAAAAAAGGTACTAAGAATAACCCCCTCTACTAAGTTATTACTAAATCTAATGGTCAATATTCTTGATGAGATGAATGGGCCAATTTATTTATCCATGAAAGCCTCATTTTTCACTGATTGAATTTCATTTTATGCCTTTCAAAAAAAATCATTTTATAACTGTTTTTTATTATCTACACAAAAAAAGTATTTTTTATGATAAAGTTCTATTTTGCATGACAAGTTTTTTTTTTTTTACCAATTTTTTTTTTCATATGATTAGAAGTTGAAACTCAATAAATTATAAGTGATGCATACAAATGCTAAAGGCAATGGTTATGGTGCCTCTCAAAATAAAAGGGGTATCGGTACCTACCCTATTTTTTGTGAGATTATAAAATTGTCCGTAATATATACTTCAATTTTCAAAGATGAAAATAGGGTTAAAAAACTATTTTCATCATTTCAATTATTGAATCTCAACCATTAAATATTTTAATATTATACTTATGGTCAAAATTAGTCTAAACACCTGATGTGCAGTGACTTTTTGAGAGTCACCTTAACGTTTCTCAATACTAAAACATGGAAGTACAAATAGATTTATGATAATGGACGGGTAAAAAATACCATGCGTACAGCAAGTGAGGATTAAAAACATAAAAAGAAAAGTTTAAAGGGAAATTATCCGTTGCATTGAAGCCTCATCGTTTCTTTATCAATAACCTTTTCTTTATTATAAGTAGACAGTCATAAATTGAAATGTCGATAAGAAGTTTTTTCTTTTGCGTTAAGTGTTCTTCAAGTTTGTTTGCTGTTATTTTTTCAGGAAAAAGAAAAACGGAAAGTTTTTTTCTTATCCAATTTCTCATTAAAAAATTAAAAGTTGCTTGCTATTTTGCTTCATTTGTTTGCCTACCCTAGCTAGTCCTATCATATCATATACTATATACTATACTATTACTGAAATAAAAAAGTAGCAACTTCGACAAGTATCATCCCTTATGTAAGACCCTAACCTTTACTATGTAATGCTTAACTGATTTATTCAATAAAAATGAAGTTTGTAGTGAAGTTTGACTTTATTGCTAATCTGCCTGTGACTTTGTACGAATTTTTGAGAGATCTTAACGACCTTTTCTGGAGAAGCTTCCTTCATGACAGTTGTAGCTCTCTGAGTTAGCTAAATTCTCCAATTGGTTTCGTGTCAATCCGATATCTGTAGCCCAAGATAATTGAATTTTCGTGAGCGAAGGTCTGGCTGTACAGTGCCAACGATTTTTGTTGAAATAATAACTTTTTAATTTCGAATTTACCTTTGATTTTGGAGAAAGGGGGAGGGTTTTTTTGGGTTTCAGGTCTGATTACTTGGAAATTAGTGGGTCAAGAGAGTTGACTTGGATCGGGCTTGAAAAAAAAAAAAACCCTAGCCCATGAAGGGGGGGGAGGCCGCAGGTTAAGAGGGTTTTGGGGGGGGGGGGGGGAAGGGTTTTCTTTACACAAATCTAAAGATAGAAACCTTGTGCACCTCTGCAGCACGTAAACCAGAAGAGAGAAAGTGAGAGAAGCCTCCTCCTTGCACCCTTGCCCAAGATAATTGAATTTTCGTGAGCGAAGGTCTGGCTGTACAGTGCCAACGATTTTTGTTGAAATAATAACTTTTTAATTTCGAATTTACCTTTGATTTTGGAGAAAGGGGGAGGGTTTTTTTGGGTTTCAGGTCTGATTACTTGGAAATTAGTGGGTCAAGAGAGTTGACTTGGATCGGGCTTGAAAAAAAAAAAGAAACTGTAGCCCATGAAGGGGGGGGGGGGGAGGCCGCAGGTTAAGAGGGTTTTGGGGGGGGGGGGAAAGGGTTTTCTTTACACAAATCTAAAGATAGAAACCTTGTGCACCTCTGCAGCACGTAAACCAGAAGAGAGAAAGTGAGAGAAGCCTCCTCCTTGCACCCTTGCCGCCGTCGCTTGCACCCTAGCCACCGTCGGCCGTAAATGCGCGAGAGAGAGGAGGAAATGTGAGAGAGAGAGAGAGAGAGAGAGAGAGAGAGAGAGAGAGAAGAAGGGAGACGCATGGGAGAGGAAGAGAAAAACCAGAATTCTACTCTTCATCTTCATCCTTATTTCAAGCCTAAAGACCAAGGTAAGGGCTGGTCTAGGAGAGGTAGGTTGTTAGGGAGTCTTGACATGAATTGCCATGCATGAATCTATGATTATGGGGGTTTTGCATGAGGGTTTGAGTTTGTGATGCTTGCTGTATTTTTGCAACATGATGTCATGCTCCACTACACTCTAAACTATTTACTTGATTGGGATCTTGATGACATATGAAAATTACATGTATACTTGCTAAATTTGCCATGCGAATTACTTGTCATAACATGATGGTTGAGATGTGATGAGTTCTGGAAATTTTGATGATGAATATATGATGTTTGTTACTGAAATATGGTCTTGGAGACCTGAACATAAATCTTTGGAATTTAAATTTGGGGTAGAAGTGACTTTGCCAGTTTTCTGTACTGGACAGCGAACTTCGTGGCCCTTTATCACCTAGTTCTGGTCTTCCAATGAAAACGTGGTAAACTAGGAAGTTGTACTTTAAATTAGCTTTCCAGACATGTGTAGAAAGAAAGTTTTGGTTGAGAAATGAGTTCTGGAGATCGTTTTTAGTGATCGTTGTTTCTGCTGTTTTTTTTTTCAGAAAACGAATGTGACACTCGATTTCAGAAAAACTTGTGCCTATCTGTTATTTAGTTGGTTGTTCTTCTGAATTTTGAATATCTAGCTTACTGGTACTGTTTTGATGTGATTTGTTACTGGTTGGAATATTTCTGAGAATGTCGCTCATCCAGCTGTAATTCCTTCGACTGTTGATTATATTTCTTGTCGTTTATGTTTTATCCGACGTTGAACTGTTAAGACTCTAGGTTGACTTTAGAGCCTTTAACAAAGAGAATGAGATTAATCGCTTGCAAGTGAAATGAGAATTAATGGAACATAGGTCTAGGTGGGACTATGTACCATGAGAACGATGGTGCCGTTAGAGACAAACGGTAACTTGCACGCGAGGGAGATTTTGTGGATCATTGCGGCTCCACGTGATTTATACATCTGCGGATGTATGTTGTTTTTGCGACCTGACCCTTGGGGGGGTAGATGGTCGTGAAGATAACGACGACGACTCATTCTTGGGAGCTGATACTCCGTGACGAGCCACTACCGGATGACGACTACACTCCTGATGAAGAGGAAAAAGATAAAGAGGAAGAGGTCAAGGAATAGGTTTGGGTTGAGAGACATCCATTTTCTCTTTGGGTTGAGAGTACCGAGTTCGGGAAGCATTGAACAATTATTTTGCTTTCATTTGGATAAAGAAAGTTGATATAATTTACTTTGGTTTTAGATGTATATTTCATACTTATTTTATTTAATTCAAAAGTTTTGGGATGATGTTTACTTCCGCGAGATTTGTAAAGGTTAATCTTTCAAGAGTTTCGCAATTAATGAACCTTTGTCATTAATCAAAGATTAATAATTGAATCGATGAAAATTCTTTACGAAAATTGGCTACTTGGTTACTGTGTGACACTCGAGAAATTGGGGCGTTACATTGTGGTATCAGAGCTCCGGTTGAGAAACCAGAGCACTAAGGGTTTTTGGCACACGAGCTTGGACTCGTTGTTGTTTCGCGGTGAGATTGGGTAGACTTGGTTGCTAAGATGTTTGTTTGATTGTGAGATTGTCTGAATCTGTATCATTGCCGTGATACTTGAGTTGTAGATTGGTTATTTATACTTTAGATTAATTATTACTTTTGGGGCACTGACATTGGGTTGTGGTTCTATTTCCAAGCAGGAACATGCCGTCGAGACAGGACCCAACCAATGCTCAGCTTGCTCAAGCAATGGCACAGATGGCCCAAGTGATGGCTCAGCAGGCTGCCACTGCTGCTGCTCAGACCGCAGCACAAACTCAGAGGGATTGCCCTAATGCTGCAAAGGCCGAGCCGGTGCTGAACACGGCTAGAGGAAGGCGACCTTCTGCTCTAGGTCGTGTGTTTGCAATTTCTGGCGAACAAGCTGCAGTGACAGATGATCTTATCCAGGGTACGTGTGTTATCGCTGGAACTTCATTAATGGTGTTATTTGATTCTAGTGCTACGTACTCATTCATTGCTGAGGAGTGTGTGAAGAAATTAGGATTGCTAACTGCTGACTTACCGTTCGATTTGGTGGTGACGACCCCTGCCGCCGATCGATTAGTCACGCGCACGACATGCTTGCAGTGTCCATTGATCTACGAGGATCGGAAGTTCTTTGCGAACCTTGTCTGCTTAGGGCTCAAGGAGCTCAATGTGATTCTGTGGATGGATTGGTTGACACAGTATCACGTTCTCTTGGACTGTGCTAACAAGGCCGTTGTCTTTCCAGATTCAGGCGTTACGGATTACTTGAATTCGTACACCTTGGGAAAGAGTTCACCAGCATTTGTGAATTCTGTCGTAGCGGAAGCGAAGAACGACGGCCATGTACGCAACATTTTGGTGGTACAAGACTTTGTGGATGTGTTTCTAGAAGATGTGCCCGGATTACAGTCGGTAAGAGAAACAGAGTTCTCTATTGATATCATGCCCGACACGGGACCAATATCAATGGCGCCTTATCGGATGGCACCATCGGAGTTGACGGAGTTAGCAAAGCAGTTGGATGATCTCTCTTCCAAGGGATTTATCCGATCGAGTGTGTCGCCGTGGGGAGCACCCGTGCTGTTGGTGAAGAAGAAGGATGGGAAGTCCAGACTATGCGTGGATTACCGACAACTCAACAAGGTGACGGTGAAGAATCGTTATCCGATGCCTCAGATAAATGATTTAATGGATCAACTTAGGTGAGCTGTCGTTTTCTCGAAGATAGATTTGAAGTCGGGTTATCACCAGATTCGAGTCAAGGAAGCTGACATTCAGAAGACCGCATTCAGAACACGATACGGGCATTATGAGTACCTTGTGATGCCGTTCGGAGTCACCAATGCACCTGCTGTATTCATGGATTACATGAACAGAGTGTTCAGGCCTTTCCTGGACAAGTTCGTGGTAGTATTCATCGACGACATCCTTATCTACTCGAAGAGTAACGAGGAACACGAGGAGCATCTACGACAAGTGCTGGGAGTATTGCGGGAGAAAGAGTTGTATGCTAATGGTTCCAAATGCGAATTTTGGATGGAAGAGGTGAAGTTCCTGGGTCACGTCATATCAAGTCAGGGTGTGGCTGTTGACCCCAGCAAAATTGAATCGATTTTGTCGTGGGAACAACCTAAGACGGCAAGCGACATCAGAAGTTTCGTTGGGCTTGTTGGCTACTACAGACGCTTTGTGAAGGACTATGCGAAGTTGAATTCGCTGTTGATGCAACTTACGAAGAAGAATCAACCTTTTGCATGGACGGAGAAATGTGAAGAGAGTTTTCAAGAGATGAAAAGGCGACTGACGACTGCACCAATACTAGCTTTACCCAAGGAAGGTGAACCGTACGACGTCTACTGTGATGCTTCACATAATGGGTTGGGTTGTGTAATGATGCAGGAGAAGAAAATGATTGCTTATGCTTCGCGACAGCTGAAGATTCCCGAGAAGAATTATCCGACGCACGATTTGGAGTTGGCTGCTATAGTGTATGCTCTCAAGATTTGGAGGCATTATCTGTATGGCAGTACTTTCACGATTTACAGTGACCACAAGAGTCTGAAGTACCTGTTCGATCAGAAGGATCTGAATATGAGGCAACGAAGATGGATGGAGTTCTAACAGGACTACGAGTTCGCTCTACGGTATCATCCGGAGAAAACCAAGGTTGTAGTTGACACTCTTAGTCGAAAAACTATACATGTATCCTCGTTGATGGTCAAGGAGCTGGAATTGTTAGAAGCATTCTGAGATCTGAGCTTGAATGTTACGATCGCGCCAGGAAAGCTGAGTTTCAGAATGGTAACGGTGTCGAGCGAGCTCTTGGACGAGATAAAGTCGAAGCAAGAGACCGATGAAGGACTGATTGAGTGGCGTAAGCTTGTTGCTCAAGGGAAAGCGCCGGAGTTTGCTATCGGCAACGATAACATTTTGTGTTATAAAAGACGAGTTTGTGTACCCAATGACGCAACAATGAGGAAGCTGATCTTGGATGAAGGGCACAAGAGCAGGTTGAGTATTCATCCGAGAATGAACAAGATGTATCAGGACTTGAAGCTTCATTTTTGGTGGCCTGGAATGAAGAAACAAGTGGCTGAGTATGTGTCGACATGTCTAACGTGTCAGAAGGCAAAGGTGGAACATCAGAAGCCAGCGAATGATTATCCGACATGCGTTAGTTTAACTGACTAACTGTTATAAAAATTAATTCCATAAGCGAATGATTAATGTGTATTATGATATGTTTGTGATTATGTTGTTTTTGCGACCTGACCCTTGGGGGGTAGATGGTCGTGAAGATAACGGCGACGACCCATTCTTGGGAGCTGATACTCTGTGACGAGCCACTACCGGATGACGACTACAATCCTGATGAAGAGGAAGAAGATAAAGAGGAAGAGGCCAAGGAACATGTTTGGGTTGAGAGACATCCATTTTCTCTTTGGGTTGAGAGTACCGAGTTCGGGAAGCATTGAACAATTATTTTGCTTTCATTTGGATAAATAAAGTTGATGCAATTTACTTTGGTCTTAGATGTATATTTCATACTTATTTTATTTAATTCAAAAGTTTTGGGATGATGTTTACTTCCGCGAGATTTGTAAAAGTTAATCTTTCAAGAGTTTCGCAATTAATGAACATTTGTCATTAATCAAAGATTAATAATTGAATCTACGAAAATTCTTTACGAAAATTGGCTACTTGGTTACTGTGTGACACTCGAGAAATCGGGGCGTTACACCTTATGCTTTGTCCTTTTAGAGTACATTTTTCTCATATTAATATTAGTAGGTAGATAATGTCATATTTGTATTTTCTGATTTTCAATAATTTAAAAATTCAATACTTTCATATTTTCAAAATTAACTACAGTATAATACGACATTTAATATTATTGATATTAGAATAATTAAAAAAATTAATTATTCTAATATCAATAATATTAACAAAAACTTTTCCTCTATAACAAAAAAAAAGAATAATTAACAAAAGTCAATTGTGACTTTTCTACTTTAAACATTTGACATGTGGGTTGGGTAGGGGGAGGTCCAGGATTCGATTCCTAACGGGTGCAGTTTATATTTCTGATGTATCATAAACATATTTGACATTTATAGTATAGGTTTTTCTATATCAAAATAGTTTTTGACATTTAATGGTTATTGTGGCTACCAGACTCATTCCCTTCCCTCCACATATAGATTAATAATAGTAATATATTTCTACAGTAATACCTTACAAATCCAAAAAACAATGATCAAGTGACAAACATACTCACAAACATACTCACAAGCAACATATAAGTGCAGAGTTTAGCTTTATGCGAGCAACATATTTAAGAAAGTACCTTGGGGCTCCTGTGGGACAGTCTGGACTAAGGCGGGCAACGCATGATTATGTTATGGATCGTGCAAAAGTTTGAATGAGCAGTTAGAAGAGTAGGCATCTATCCTTTGCGGGGAGGGTCACGCTCACTAAGTATGTGCTGCAAGCCTTGCCCACGTATGTGATGCAAACGGCTTCACTTCCATCTTCCTTGTGTGATGACTTGGATAAGGCTAGTCGATCCTTTCTCTAGGGGGACACAAATAGTGGCCGGAAAATACATTAGCAGCGTTGGGAGAGTATCTGTAAGCCTAAGAAGGTTGGTGGTCTTGGGCTCCGTCAAGCGAGGTTGGTGAACCAGAGTTTCATGATGAAAGCAACCTGGAAGATGTGTAAAGACAGTGATAGTTTGGGGATCTAGGTGGTGAAATCAAAGTACAAGTGTGTGGGGGGGGGGGGGGGATTTACCACCTCGCTTCTCTAAGAAGCCTGGGTGCTCTCGTTTCTGGCGTGGTGTGTGCAGTGGGTGGACTTTGTTGGAACCGCACCTGTGTTGGAGGTTGGGGAATGGAAGGGTGACGAGTTTTTGGACGCAAAATTGGGTGTCTTCCATGGGAAAGTTGTGTGATCATCCATGGGCTATAGGTTGGGAAACTGTCCTCATCAAATGGTAGCTGACTTTGTCGGTTTGAATGGTGAGTGGAATCGGGTTTTGCTCCAATAGTTAGTTCCAGCACATGTGCTCGATAAAATCATGGCGATTAGGCCCCCCAGATGAGCTTCGTGGGATGGATTATGTGGCCTGGGCTCTGACTAATGATGGGGTGTTCACTGTCTCATCAGCCTATGATGCAATTGCAGGGCATCTTGAATTACCGACTGGTCGCCAAGTAAATATGGCTTGGGATTGGAAAGGCCCTTACCAGATTAACTTGTTCTTGTGGAGGATACTCACTGGTTGCTTGGCTAGAATGAGGAGCGTTTTAGGAGGCATTTGGCGTCGTCGAATGGTTGTGCTCGCTGTGGAGAGGTGGAATCGGTGGAGCATGTTTTGGCTTTGCGAATTGGATTCTTGCACTACTAGAAAACTCGCTATTAGCGACGGATTTTTAGCGACGGGTGCATATCCTTCGCTAATAGCGACGGAATCAGCGAGGGGTTGCTGTTTCTTCGAATAATTTTTTTTAAAAACTTTAGCGAGGTAATTAACGACGGATATGTTACGTCGCTAAGATTCCGTCGCTGATTCCCTCTCTAGTCTTCTTTTTTGACATTTTTTTGGAAATTAGCGACGGTTTTACAGCCGTCGCTGATACTCCGTCGCTAGATCCGTCGCAAAACGAAGATTTTTTGAGAAATGCGTTAGCGACGTAACGTTTTCCGTCGCTAATTCTTTGGATTTCTAATAAAGCAAAAAAATTTGCCACATCCAAGAGTTGAACCCGGGACTAGGGTAGTGTACAAATTGAGTCAAACCAACTGTGCTGTGATATTTTTGTTGATTGTAATAGAACAAGAATGTATATTAACTTTTGTTTTCTTTTAAGTTTCAAAATTCACCAAAACTACTCTGGATCTTTAACTTCCCAAATCACACTTCACTTCACAACTCAACACTCATCACTTAAAACCCTAACGCGCCGCACCTGGAGACTCCCCCGCACCTCCGCCGCTGCGACGCCGCACCTCCGCCCTTGCACCGCCGCCGCAACTCCACCCTTGCACCGCTGCTCCATACACCATCGCACTCTTCATTCATTCCTCTCGATCAGGTTCAGGTGCGGTCTTCATTCTTTCCAAATCTTCTTCTCGAAATCACCTCTCGATCAGGTTCAGGTTTTCCCCTTCAAATCTACTTTCTATGTTCCTCCTCGTTGCTATCGTTCGCTTCACTCTTCCTATTGCGAAAACCTAGCCTCTGTACTGTTCTTTTTTTGTTAATTTTATGATAAATCATGAATGTAGTATTCTACATATGGTGGCCTCTCATGGGAACTTTGATGGGCATTTATTTTTGAACTTTTGAAACCCTGCATTCCTGCAAAGTATAGTCATCATTAAATTATAATAAAGAAAGTTTGAATAAAGTGGGAGGAAAAGGCTTCATGCTGTACCATTCCAGCTTTCCTTTTTTTCCCTGTTATATGAGGATTCAAGCCCATGCAATGTAAACTTCTGTCATCATTGTGGGTTGGTCAGCCTGGAATATGGCTATGCAGCTAGATATTGTATTATGCGATAAAATTATTTTTCAAATTAAATATTGTTCTCTGTTCTTAGCTCCACTTTGATCTATACTTCTTGTTTGGAAATTTGTTATTCTCTGTTCTTAGCTCCACTTTGATCTATACTTCTTGTTTCTGGTTTATGTCCACTGTGCAGAAATATTAAACCAATTTTTGTTAGAGTTTTGTTTTACTACCCTTGGATGATGTGTTTCCAAAAGATTCAATTTGTTGGTTAATCATATTTTATAGATGGCATTGTATTTGGCTGGTTAAAATATTTTTAGTCATTGTTGCTTCTCAATTGAAATGGGTTCAAATATTTTTTCATGGCTCTAATCTTAACCCAAAGTTTCTTTCTTTATTGTATTTGGCTGCAGAGTTCTGTGAAAGAAGGAGATAATCCAGATGAGAAAGTGTTGGTCCTGAGTTCAGAACCAGAACACCAAGCCAAGAGGAACCAGAACAGCTTTTAATATCAAGGTTTTTTTACTCAATCTGTCACTAACTGTCTTCTTCTCAGTTCAGTATGGTGAAAACTATGATGAGGTTATTATTATAATATGTTTTAACTATATGATTATTCTTTTCAAGTGTGGAAAACTCTGACCTCTTTTTAGTGAAAATTGCACAGTAAATGAAGCAACTTTTCATCCTCTTTACAAAACCTTTTAGTTAATCATGGTTGTAATCATGGCTTGTGATGTTTTCACCTTCTACTTGTGTACATTAGTGGACATTATTACAAGTACGTCTCACTTTTAAATCTCTTCCATTCGTTCCCTTATAGGTAAGCCTGTTGTTATAACTTTTCGGGCATACTCAATTTCTTTTTGGCTGGTTAGTGTGTGAGATATGGCCGTGCCAGAAAATAGGAAGTGGATGGATGCTAGATTAGATGGTCGTAAGCGCCTGACAGAAGAATTTGTTGTAGGAGTTCATGAGTTTATCAAGCATGCTTGTGAACATGATCAGTTTCATGCCGGAGGTGGGAAAATTAGGTGTCCTTGTAAGAAATGCAAGTGCCTAAGATTTGAAGAAATAGACACGGTGAAAGTCCATCTATGCATGAAAGGTTTCATGATTAATTATTACCATTGGACGTATCATGGAGAACCAAATCCCGAAATTCCTCCACCTGTTGTTGATCACTCTTACTACGACAATAGTTGGCAAAGGGAAATGTATAATAATTATGAGCAGTTAGTGATGGATGCTGCTGGACCAGTAGTTGGAAATCATCTTGAGCAAGAGGACACGATGACTGAAGATCCTAACCTTGAAGCATCTGAATTCTTTAATTTGTTGAACGCTGCTAATTCTTCTCTATGGGATGGTTGTGATAAGTATTTTATGTTGTCAGCTTCTTTAAAAGCCCTAAGTTTGAAGGCGGACTATGGTTTATCTGAGGGGTGCTTTAATGAATGGGTGAAATTTATGAGTGATGCATTGCCCAACGGTAATTGTATGCCTAAAAATTTATACCATGCGAAGAAAACAGTTGCTGAACTAGGGCTAGCATGTGTGAAGATTGATTGTTGTCCTGGTGGTTGTATGTTGTATTACAAAGAAGATGAGATGCTCCAAAGTTGTAAGTTTTGTCCTGAGAAGCGGTATAAAGAGGTTAGAAAACAAGGTAAGGAAAAGTTGGTGCCCCAGCAAAAGATGTGGTACTTTCCGCTTGTTCCAAGGCTACAACGCTTGTATTCTTCAATGCAAACAGCTAGTCATATGAGATGGCATCATGAGCATTACAAGGAGCCTGATTTCTTGTCTCATCCATCAGATGCGGAAGCTTGGATGAAATTTGATGAAGCATGGGGTACTTTTGCTGATGAACCTCGAAATGTAAGATTAGGCTTATGCTCTGATGGCTTTGCTCCATTTGACATATCGGGAAAGAAATATTCTTGCTGGCCAGTGATTGTTACTCCATATAATTTGCCACCATGGATGTGTATGAGAAGAGAGTTCATGTTCCTAACCATCATGATTCCTGGGCCGTCAGCTCCTAAAAAGAGTATTGATGTGTATTTGCGCCCCCTTATAGATGAATTGAAGATGTTGTGGGAGGATGGAGTTATGACTTATGATGTGTCGTTGAAGCAAAATTTTTTGATGAAGGCTGCTGTAATGTGGACAATCAATGATTTTCCAGCATATGGTATGTTAAGTGGTTGGATGACAATGGGGAAACTTGCTTGCCCTGTGTGTATGGAGCGCTCTAAGGCTTTTTCTCTTGCATATAGTCGGAAGGTCTCATGGTTTGATTGTCATCGCCAATTTTTATCAGAAGATCATGAATATCGGAAATGTCCGAAGAAGTTTACAAAACGTAAAGGTGAGACATCAACTAAACCACAAAGGTTGAATGGTGAAGAAGTGTGGGAAAGAATTAAACATTTACCAAGTAAGGAAGAATCAAAGGAAGGGCATTCACAAGGTTATGGGGTAAAGCACCATTGGACTAGCCGAAGTATATTCTGGGAATTGCCTTATTGGAAAAATCTTCTTCTCCCACACAATATTGATGTAATGCACACTGAACGAAATGTATTTCTCAATATTTTGTTCACTGTGATGGACACC
This sequence comes from Lotus japonicus, assembly GCF_012489685.1. Classification (NCBI taxonomy): domain Eukaryota; kingdom Viridiplantae; phylum Streptophyta; class Magnoliopsida; order Fabales; family Fabaceae; genus Lotus; species Lotus japonicus. The sequence continues at coordinate 47,268,680 of NC_080045.1, read as the reverse complement.
AAAGGAAAAACAAAGGATACCTTCAAATCTAGGAAGGACTTGGAAGAATATTGTTTGCGTGGAGGTTTAGAAGTACAACAAAGTGAGAATGGGAACTTTTTTAAACCAAAGGCACAATATGCATTAACCAAACAACAAAGGCTAGCTGTTTGTGAATGGGTTAAAAATCTTAAACTTCCAGATGGGTATGTTTCCAATTTGGGCAGATGTGTTGACTTGAGTGAAGCAAAATTGTCTGGCATGAAGAGTCATGATTGCCACGTATTTATGCAGCGGTTGCTTCCAATAGCATTCAAAGCTTTGCCCAAGCCTATTTGGAATACACTTACTGAATTTTCTCAATTTTGGAGAGAACTTACTTCATCGTTGTTGATGGAAAGTAAATTGCGCATTATGGAGGAAAACATCCCAATAATTTTGTGCAAATTAGAGCAAATATTTCCCCCAAGTTTCTTTGACTCAATGGAACACCTCCCAATTCATTTACCGTATGAAGCAAGAGTCGGAGGTCCTGTCCATTATAGATGGATGTATCCGTTTGAGAGGTTAGTTCGTAGATACATCTCATTTCTTTGAAATTCATTAATTCTTTTCCTCTAAGATCATTCTTCCATTTTCTTAATAGGTTTATACGAACCTTAAAGCAAAAGGTAACTAATAAGGCTCATGTAGAAGGCTCAATTTGCAAAGCGTATTTGCTAGAGGAGATGTCCACATTTGCTTCATATTATTATCCTCCTGATGTTCCATCAAGGAGAACAAGAGTGCCACGAAATGATGGAGAATGTTCTTCTCAGAATCCTCCGTTATCTATTTTTAATCATGCAGGTCGTGGTTATGGAAAATGTATCACAACTACCTTGGACGGAATGGAAGTGAAATCTGCCCATTTGTATATTTTGTTAAATTGTCCTGAGGTTACACCTTATATTAAGTAAGTCATTCCAAAACACACTATGATGCATAGTTTTTATGTGAAGTTGTGTTTAACTTGTGTGTTACGCATGTAGCATGTACTCAGATCTACTACGCGAACTTGATCCAGTGATAAATGATGCGGACTTGGACAAACAAATTTCCATGAAGTTTCCCACTTGGTTTAAAACTTATGTATGTGAAACTATAAGTGAGCTTCTTAAAAATTAGTTTATCACATCATAGATTGTACTAACTAAATGATGTATTTTAGGTGCTTGACTCAAGAAATCAAATTACTGATGTGCTTTTGACGAGTTTGGCATGGGGCCCTCTTAGAAATGTCAACAAATGGCATAGTTATGTTATTAATGGATACAAGTTTATTACAAAAGCACAAAATGAAGGAATGTGTACAACAAATTTTGGTGTATGTGTTCGAGGTGGGCAAAGTGATACCGTGGACTATGATTACTATGGGATGCTAATTGACATTGTTGAGTCGGAGTACACTGGTAGTCCTACAAAGAAGTTGGTTTTATTTAAGTGTGATTGGTTTGATTCTAGCCCTCAAGGAACAAGGATAGATTCTTACGGCAATGTTGAGATTAAAAAATCTAGGAGATACTCAAGTTATGATCCATTTATACTAGCTCAACAAGCAGAGCAAGTGTACTTTTCATCTTATCCCGAAGGGCAACAAGGTTGGTTGGCTGTTATAAAGACCAAGGCACGTAATACAATCCTATCTTCGGGAAATAAGAAACCTGATGATGTTTATCAAGATGATGATGTAGAAACAATCCCCGCAATAATTGCAAATGATGATCTTGAGGAGAGTCTTGTGGATATCAGTGGTGTAGGAGAAGAATTACCACCGAACCAAATGGAGTTGGAGGATCAAGAGGAAGAAGATGAAGATATAGAATACTCATCAAGTAGTGAAGAAGATGGAGAACTTATAGAAGAAGATGGAGACTTGAACTAAGACATTAAGCTTTTATGTCTTTCTTTTATGTATTTTTTTATGAACTTTTATGTCATTTTATGTATTGATCGACAAACAGTGTTATGAGCTTCTATTTCATATTTTGTGTATTTCCTTTTATGTGTTTTCGTTAAAATATACTTTTCTAAACAACATGACATTTTCTTTGTGTTTTCTTATATTTGCATTAGTTACATATACTTTATATTTATATAGATGGAAGACAATGGTTGTAGAGGTTTTGGTAGAGGAAGAGGGGGAGGTAATGCTAGAGGAAGAGGGGGAGGTAGAATTAGGGGAAGAGGGAAAGGCAAAGGTATGGAGCAGCCGACACTGCCTTCTCCATCCCAACCTCCTCAATCAATCACTTCTAGTCCTAGCAATCATGATTCCACTACAGAGAGCCTGCATACTCCAACAACGCTTAGTCCCTTGCGCAATTCTGGAGATTCCACTTCTACTCATGATTCCACTTGTGTACATGGTCCAAATGCCACTGTTGATGCTAATGGAAAACTTCTGGTCCGTTTAGTAGAAGGAAAAAAAGTAAGTTGTTACAAGTATGTCCTTATTTTTGGTAATAATCTCTATGTTTAAGATTTACAAATGGTTTGAATTTGTTTTCATAGGTTTGAGTCTAAAATATCCCGTGAAGTTACGAAGTGCATAAAAAGTAAGTTTGAAGGGGCTTGGATACGTTATGGGGATGTGAAGCGAGAAAACAAAGCTTTGACCGACGTGTGGTTTGGTGAATTTAAGGTATGTTTATTTTATTATGTTTTTGTATGTTTTAATCAAATTTTCTTATTATACTATTTAATGATCTCACAATATTTTTGTTGCAGAAAAGGTGTAGTTGGCCTCCTGAGCAAGAGTTAGCAGTACGCAAAGCATTTGATCAAAAAGCTAGTAGTCAACTATCAGACGCATTGTATAGGGTCCGGGCAGGGCAAGATCAAGGAACTTGGATTCCTAGTGAGTATCATGCTGAATTGGAAGAAAAATGGAAGGATAAAAATTGGAAGGAGAAGGCAAAAAAAAATTCTGCAAATAGAAAATCATTCGATCGACCACTACATACCGGAGGATCAATCACAACATCTGAGCACCTTAAGAGAATGGTAAGCCATTGTATTGATGAATGCTTTCATTTAAGCTTTAATTTGCTTTTAGATTTAGGATCCATTTACTGAACTACTACCATATGTTGCTTTGAAACTCTGCCTGCATGAGTTAAAAATGAGGAGTCGAGCCTTCAAAGTTCTGTGTAGCAGCACCTTGTTTTGTCAATTTAGAACTTAGGCATAAAGGTGTGATGCTACAAGTGTACTGAAATTTGACTTATTAAACTTGCTACTAATAAATCTAGAGGTAGTTAGATAAAATAGAAAATCTAAGCAGTGTCTAACAAGTTTTAAATTGTAAAGATTGGATGTATTAAATTGAATTGTAATTTTACAACAACTAAGGAGTTCCATTCAGCATCTTAGTTGCTGGTTTTTTCTTTTGACTGCAAGAAGTGTGTTCTGGTTTATGGTATTTGTACAGGACATGTATGTAGCACAATTGGATTTGGCCATATTTTGCTTTCTCATTTTATGAACATTTAAACTAATTTACAATTTTATGCAGAAAATTTCAAGTGACAAGGATCTAGGTTGTTGGGATGTATTTCTGAAGAACCATCGATATAAAAAAGATCCCACAAAGTTTGTCTCCCCAGTAGCAGAACAAATTGCAGTAAGTTAACAACATTTAAGATATTATAATTTTCATGTGATGTTTCAAGTGTGGTCCTATTTACATCTATCTTTACATCTAATATCTAAATGTTATTTTAAGGCTGATTATGAAAGAAGTGTTACTGTACGAGACTCACAAGAGAATGTTGAAGGTGCCAACAAAAAATCTGATGATGATATCTACTTGGAGGTTGTTGGAGGTGTGAACACAAAGGGGAGGATATATGGATTGGGGCAACTAGCTGAAAAATATAAACGTTCTGCAACAACTGTTGACATCTCACTTTCAGAGCATGAGACCATGAGGCATCTTGTTTCTAAATTATCAGATGAAAATGCGATGCTTAAGGATCAAATGAAGAGTTATGATGAGAAGTTTGAATTCATGCAGAGATTCATCATTGAGAGAACCAGTCAATGTCCTTCAACCTCTGCTAATCCACCTACCAACCAGCAGAATCCAGATGATGGTGATGATGATAATGAGTTTGAAGATTAGTGTAATGACCTTCCATTACTACCAAACATGTTCTGTTACTGAAGTTATGTATTTTGATTTGTACTTTGGTGATGTCTTTTATGTTTGTGTTATTGTACTATGTTGTCTTTTAGATTTGTGATATGAATTGTACTGTGGTTATGAAGACAGTGTCTATTATCTTATATATGTTGACTTTATGTCTTAATATGGATGTGAAACTTTTATTCGATATTAGTTTTTTTATTTAAATTATTGAGGATTGAATTTGATTCAGGAAAAAAAAATTCTGCTCAAAAAAATAAATATGGCCTGGAATTCAGTTAGAATTTAGCGACGGATTTCTGGGCGACGGATTTCTAGTACAATTAGCGACGTCATTTCGCGACGGATTAGTGTCATAATTAGCGACGGATTAGTGTCACAATTAGCGACGGATAATTTACCATTTAGCGACGGATTTTATCCGTCAATTAGCGACGGTTGAAAACAATGATCCAAAACAAATTAGCGACGGATTTAGTACCCATTAGCGACGGATTTAATCCTTCTCTATTAGCAACGGACCAAAATAATCCGTCGCTAAAGTTTAGCGACGCCACTTTTTCAGGGGGATTTAAATTCGTCGCTAATTCCGTCGCTGAACGGTTAGCGACGGATTTTGCAGCTCTTAGCGACGGATTTCGTCCCTCTCTAATAGCGAGTTTTTTAGCAGTGTTGTCTTTGGTATTGTCCTTGATACTTTGTGGTGGGGTCGTAACAGTTTGCTTTGGTGGGGAGTTAGTTCCTGCCTCAGCCCTGTATAGCCAGGTGCTTGCGCGGGTTGATAACTACCGCCAAGCTCTCCAAATGGCTCACTTGACTCGAGTGCATTGCCCTGAGGGTGAGGCTCCGCTGATCATATGCCGCCAGAGGAAGGATGGGTGAAGCTGACTTGTGATGGAGCTTTCTCTTCAAGTTTTGGCATAGCGTCATGTTGAGGGTTGGTGCGTGATCACAATGGGAACTTTGTGGTGGGTTTCGCAAGGCAGATTTGGCTCCTGTGCGGCACTACAAGTGGAGCTTTGGGGTATCTTGTGTGGTGTTCGTCTACTCCGGGATCACGGTTTCCAACAAATCTTCGTTGAATCCGATTCCATGAGCTGCATTCGATTCTTGTATAGGGGTTGTGAGGCTTCACATCCTTGTGCCCCCTGTTAACCAAATTCGTTAATTCGTGATGTAATGCGAGACTTTTGCACAAGTTGGCTGGGGTCATGTCTTTCGTGAGGCTAACACGATTGCAAATATACCGGCTAAGCATGGCATGGGTTTGGGTTATGACATTGTTGTTTTTAATTTACTTCCTAGCTTTTGTTTTGTAGCTTTCTTGACAGATAGTGCCTCCGCAAGTTTCTTTAGAGGCTTGTGAGCTTGGTTGTGCTTTTGGGCTGCTAAACCCACCCCAATCATTGAAAAAAAAACTAGTCGTGCCAAGTTTAATCCAAACACACACTGTTGGTCTCTCTATTCACAATAATAATACTAAATTTGACCTAAAAATCATACCTAATTAGGACACTTCTCATCATTCTAAAATTGCGTACCTTACCTTGGGCCTCTAGTGGTAGACTGATGGTGGTAGTGCATCATAATTGCGAAAATCTTAACAAATGAATAAACTTTATTGAAACAAAATTAAAATTATTTTGTTTAAGGGAAATTAAAATCACACTGCACATAATTATATTACAGAGTGAATAGAATATACTAAATAGACGAAAAGAAAAGGTTAATATAGTTAATATATTTACAAATTTATTTCGAAATACCTAAGCTCTACAAAAAACAAAAAAAAAAAGAGTCAAAGTTAATTCGTTCCGTTTTTTTCTTAAGAAATTGAATCGTTTTCCAGGAAATGGAATGAACATATCAAGGGTTCAAAATTCATCTGCAGTTTTTATACACACGTGTCAAACATCAAGCGGAAAGAACAGAGAAGAAAAGGTGAGGTAGTGACACTGAATCCTGAGCACGCCCTTCTTGTTCTGCGTTGATTCTCAATTCTCATTTCTCACTCACTCTCACCTGTGTTGTCTTCTCGCTTGTTTCTTGAAATTCGCAGGTAACGCTCTTCATCTTTCTTCTTCGCTGTGCGAAAATGGTGGTACATTTCTGTTTCATGCTTCCAAATCATTTTCTAGTTTCTCAAATGAATTGAACCCCCATTCCCACAAAACCCTTTAAACCCCAATTAGTCAAAATCCATGTTTTTCCCCTTTGCATGTTGTGGGGTTGGAATGTTGGATAGAAAAACTCTGATATGACTCATATGAGGAACAGTTAAGCTCAGCCTCTTAGCTAGTCTAGCTATTTCAAGCTGTTTTTCCTTTTTTTTTTTCTGTGTATTAAATTGCTCTCGCAATTTTGACCCGGGTGTCGTGAAGCCAAAGGTTTCAAACTCTCGATCTAGGGTTCAAACAATCACTTTTTACCGCTGCGACCGACACCCATTGGCTACTGCTTCAAATAGTCACTTTTTACTGCTGTGACCGGATTATTTCATGAACAAATTGCTGGCTGCAGACATGATTGTATGACTTGGTCCCTTATGTTCTTGCTGCTTGTTCTGTAAGATGGGCTTTCATGGCTTTTCATTCGGATTTTGGCAAATGGGCATGAGTAGAATTTAATTAAATTTTAATTTTAGAAGTCAGAATAAAATATTTAACTGATTATTCATGTCTCTGCTCTTTGCCTGTTCTATGTATTCAAATTAGCATTTTGTATTGGAAAGATGAAATCATAGTTGATGTCCATGATTTGGCTAGAGCAACTGCATGTGGTCATTATTTGATTTGAGTGTATGTCAACCAACTTTTGAGCAATTTCCTACAGTTCCTTGCGTTTGTCATATCACCATTACTGCATCTGTAGTCTTAGCTACAAGTTTACAGCGTTCAGAATGCATATTATGTGAAGTATATCAATGCGGTTTTGCACTTCTGTGTATACATTTGTATGATAGATACATAGTTCAAAGAACATTTCCTTTCATATTTTCATGTTATGTATTAAGTAGGAATATGTGTGTCTCTATCTGAATTGGTGTGAACTGTAAAAGCTTGCATTTATGTGTTTTATGTAATCTTTACCGTCATAACTCTATGATCAGTATGATGTCCTAGTAAAATATGATTTTGGAGAGATTAGTCTCATAGTGACAACATCAATTTTGATATTCAACAGTTCAATTATTAGATTTTACTGCAAAATTTTAATTGAAAGATTGTCTGTTCCTTTGAATAGGTATGTATATACTGACACTCTGGTATCATTTTATGCCATGGCAGACGTTATTACCTTGAAGAAGTAGCAAGTTTAACAATGTTTCTCAAAGTCCAACTGTCATGGAATGTCATAATTGCTGCTGAAAATCTGCAACAAGGAAGTTTAATGCTTCAGCGAGCAATCCTCATCCGCCTTCTGGGTGACTTTGCTGCGAAAAGGGCCACCAAAGATCTGGGTTATTTTACTGCAGTGACTACACTGGATAAAGTAGGAGAAGGAAAAGTCAGACAGCATACTGGGGATGTGCTCTTCCCTGTTGTTTTCAATGGTGTGACCTTCAAGCTTTTCAAGGGGGAGATACTAGAGGGTGTTGTCCACAAGGTTCTGAAGCATGGGGTTTTCTTGAGATGCGGTCCGATTGAGCATGTCTATCTCTCAAATATGAAGATGGCTGATTACCGCTACTTTCCTGGTGAGAATGCTTACTTCATGAATGAAAAAGCATCCAAGATTGCGAAGGATGTCACGATCCGCTTTGTAGTGATCGGTACAAAGTGGATGGAGGCAGAAAGGGAGTTTCAAGCCTTGGTCAGTTTGGAAGGCGATTATCTGGGACCAATTGCATCCCCTGATATCTAGCTACATTTTCTTGTAGTTTGTTTCTATGTTGCATTTGAGTCTGTTTTATTTCCTGGGACAAATCATGGAACCCATTAACCAAATTAATGCAGTGTGGATTTGGTCTTGTGAATAACAGATTTGTGATTCCTTCTAGTTGTTTGTCTTCTTTTATCATTAGCAAAATTATGCCTACTGTTCTTGCTTTCTTTATTGAATGACCTCTTAAAATTCCGTTATCTGCTACTTGAATATTATATTAACTACAAAAGATATCTGTAATTCTGCAGTTAAATGATAGAGAATGCAGAACTCTTAAACTAACTGTGTGACTCAGTTACTATGCTGCCAATATTTGAGCTTGTAAAGCATCAGCTTTCATTACTGGACTTGGTTGAGAGCAGATAAAAACCTTTGGTGGTCCAACAAAGAAAGTTGATCAACCTATAATCTTTTTTCTGGGTCCTACACTCTATTGCTAGAATGCTGGGTGTCAAACTGGCTTCTCCGTACATCAAGCAGAAGTGCAGAACCCAGAGCAAGAACTAGAGCTTAGAGGAGTGATGTGAGTAGGTTGGTTAAGTAGTAAGTACAGAACCCAGAGCAAGAACTAGAGCATAGAGGAGTGATGTGAGACAAGAGCTATGATTCATTCACACTTCCTCTTCATTTACACTCCGCTTTCTATTTATCTCTATTCTCTTTCAATCATATTATTAATCACATCTCTTACTTTCTCTTTATTATCTTCCTACCTCTCATCTCCACTCCATTTCCACTTAAGTGTGATTGAAACTTTATCATCAAAGGAAGAGGGAACAAAGCATATTAGGAAGGATAGGATGAGTAGATTAGGGTAGGGAGTGCATGTTGGCCAGTTTGGTTTAGTTTTAGGGAACATAAAAACAAATCAAATTTGGTCTTTTTGGTTTTGTTCAAGAAAAAGTATTTCAAATCATAACCTAGCCGACCTAATGGTTCGGTTCATTAGGTTTGAATAGTGAAATACAAAGTCAAATCAATGAGACAATAGTTGATTCTATTTTTTGAGGCGCTTATTAGAAACAAATCTTACAAAGACAAGGGAACCAGATGAGAAAAACCGACTATGATATATAGACTCGAGATAACGTTCGAGAAATGAAGAGAAAATGTGTGGGAGAGAGAAGAATACTTGACATGAACATGATACAATGTGAGACATCAATGGTCAATGATACGTTTGAGGCAACCTATGTGGTGGTCAAGGGTTCGCTTGAGCTTAGGCATTGGTTGAGAACAACAATGCACCAAGTTTACGATATTGAGCGACATGTATCACGAATAAAGAAAAAAGACCTTAAGTTTACATTAGGCTACTACTGCTAATGAGTTACTGAGTTTAGTCCCTCCCTTAAGACCTAGCTAAATTTTACTTAAAAAAACAAATATTAGGCACCTCAAGTCGGGTTCGAGTTCATGGTTGGTCAACCCCCCAACCCGTGAACCAATCAAGCTCAATGTTCTTTAGTTTGGTTATATTCATGTTCAATTTGAACAAATGAAAAACTGAAACAACTTAACTTAATTGATTTGAACCAATTTCACAAATATGTCGGGTCCGGGAATGACAAAAGTACTTGCGCCCGCAAATAACTACACGAATTACCCGCAATATAGACATGTGTACTCGGCGGGTTAATTATATTGTATATTTATGATTTTTCCATCTCTCTAAGATGTGATATATTATACCTAGTGTTAGTACCCTCTCTCATATCGGTTAATCATTGATGCTGGGAATGAAATGGATTTGACATCTAATCCTAAACAATCTCTGTTTTGCCTAAAATGGCCATGGGATGAAGCAAACCCTAACCCTAACATTGCCAAAAACCCTAATCACTGCAATTTCGAATCTCCATGGCTATTCAGGTCTCTCCAAACCCTTGGCTCAATCGCTTCCAATTTTGCTGGGTCAGTTTCAAAATCTTCAATTTCTGGTAGTTACAGTTCCTTGAACCTTGATGGGAAAATGGGTCACCGCAAGAATCTGAAGAAAGTGACTCCTGGTGGTGGTGGTACCGGGCAGGCGGAGGCGGAGCAGCGAGCTTTTGCCTCTGCTCTGGCGAGTGGGAAGGAGGCCACTGTGCTTGAATTCTACTCACCCAAATGCAGGCTCTGTAATTCGTTGCTTAATTTTGTTTCCGAAGTGGAGGCTAGGAACTATAACTGGCTCAACATTGTCATGGCTGATGCTGAGAATGAGAATTGGCTACCGGAGGTATCTAATCTATCTTGTTTTCTGCAACTATAATTTTCATTAGAAAATGCATAGCTTGTTTGAGCATGCTCTAAATTCAATTTGTGATGGTGTATCCAGTTCCATACATACCCAAAGTTGAGTTTACATTCATTGTTTGGCATGGCCCGGGCCCCGGGAAATTGGACACTTGTTTCCTTGACTAGTATTCATTGAACATGGTGTGACATATGGAATTTTCACTTGCATTGGATGAAGTAGTTTAAAATTTACTTATTTATGATTTATTTACCAGTTAGTTAAGTTGGAGTGGATGATATTATTTGGGTAGCTGGTTGGTCAACTGTAATTGATGTATGCCCTATTCCACCTTCACTTGATGATAAGATTGATAAAAGACTTGAACATCTTGGGGAAGTCTTTTTTGGGGTGGGGGGATCTAAAAATTTGCTATTGGATTTGAAATTGAAACGTTCTTTGGCTCCCTTACATTTGATTTTTTATTCACCAGGACAATGGACATAATAACATAAGAATGTATGTGCTACGTTGTTCTGAGGTTCCTTCTATTTTGTTGTTCTTCATTGAGATTTTCGGAGTCATCCTTATTGCATCTTACTAGTCAGGAGTCTTGCATTTGTGAAATCTCTGTTGTATATGGAAGGGTTCATAGAAACAAAAATTGATGTACTATATATATGATGACTGTTGAAAATATTTGAAAGAGATGAAGTTTGTGCATACCAATGAATTGAAAATCCCATATGATGTAGGATATAACAATAGGATTATATCTGTAGGGCACGAGATTGAGAGAGAGAGAGAGAGAGAGAGAGAGAGAGAGAGAGAGAGAGAGAGAGAGTGGTTAGCTAGAATATCTTTATTGTTCTGGTTAGCAACCTGAGGAAATATAAGAAAAGTTGGAAACAGAGCTGCCCCTTTTAGATCTTATCCTCGCTATCTTCAGTGGCATGGAACCCATGTTACAATAGTGCAAACAATTCTCATACTACTGGTTCATGCATAAAAATAATCCAAGACCCCAAACTGCTACCGAGTTTGGTGGTAAAACCGATTTAAGATCTAATTTAGTGAACCCCTTGGCCCCTTCATCAAGAAACTCTTCTAGGACCGGAATAGGAAATTTATTAGGACTTGTTATTTTATTTAGGATCCCTATAATCCACACAAACCTTCACCCTCCATCCTTTTTATTTAACCAAAATAATATGGGCTAATACTAGGTCCATTTATTCCTTTTTTCAACATCTCATTGACTAATTTTTCAATCTCAGGTTTTTGGTGGGTGGGATACTTGTACGGTCTTAGATTGGGAATTGAAGCCCCTTCCCTTAAATGAATTATGAATAGCATGGTCATGTCTTCTAGTTGGTGTTAATCCTTCTGATGCTTTGAAAACCTCTTCAAATTGCTGTACAGCAGCTTTTACTTCATTTAGTGGGGCCTTCTCCGTTTGAACTGTCTAACTTAGGAATTTTATAGGGATATATGACACATTAAGAAAGTTTATGAGAGGAGATATAGGGGATCTTAATCTGGGTAACAAACTAACTTACTCTAACAGATTGTTTAGTTAGGCCCTGTAGTATAATTTGGACAATTAGGGAAGAGAGAATTTGTTTTTCAGTTGGACAGTTAAAGGAATTGGGTGAGCCACTCGAATTCTCTGAGCATTTCACCTTCTTTGTAATTCTGTTACCTATTCCTGTGTCTGACCTACATTAGGAAGGCTTAGGGAATTAGGTTCTTGAATAAAACTTCAATTTCTCCATATCTTTTGGTGCCAGTTCTATCACGCTACAACGCTATCTCATGACCACTATTGCTCTTGTATTGCTTTTTTACTCGATTGAAACAGTAGTTGCAAATTAGAATGCAATGGAAGTATTGTTCTCTGACTACTTTGGCATGCCATTTCCAGCTGTTATGTTGAAAGTTGAAATCTAGTTTCTAGGTGATTCCTTTGGCATAATTCAAGCTAATACTTAATAATTTTATCCCATCCTCCTTCTAAATTTTGGTTCTGCCATCTTTCACTACCTGGAGAATAATTTTTCTATGAATAATTGAATGTGTTATTTACCTTTTTAGTATCCTTTGGGGAGTAGATTCTGTTCATCATGACTGTTTTCTAATTGATTTAGTTTTTGCTGTTGCAGCTCCTTAATTATGATGTTAGGTATGTTCCTTGCTTTGTGCTTCTTGACAACAAAGGAAGGGCCATAGCGAAGAGTGGGGTCCCAAGTAGTCGTTTACATGTTATAGCAGGACTCTCTCATCTCCTCAAAATGAAGCGTCCTCAGCAAAATAATGGATCACAGGAGTCTAGTGCATGAAACGACTTTGACCAGGTTGTAGTATGATCGTTACTTCCTCTTGGAGGTTAAGCCCTTGTGTGGGACGGATTCTGCTTCTCTTCCTCCCTTACTGATGGACTGTGCGTTGGTTGGGGTATCTGTCCCCCTGGTTTCCAATTCTAATACCTGGAGTTCTGATGGTTCTTTGCTTTGTGTGTGCAATCTACTTATACAATTTCCTCTTTTTTTGTATTGTAAATGGGTTGGGGCACCCCTTGTGCTCCCCATCAATTAAATTTGGCTTATCAAAAAAGAGTATTGTCTATTGCCTTTTAAGATTAGCCATTTCTCTATCAGCTACAGTTTGCTTGCATCTTTTAGAGCACTTATGTAGCCTGTGCCATGCATCTCTTTCGTTAGATGGACCTTTGAATTTAATCTTCAAACTGAGCACTCCTATTTTCTTTTCAAATATAGAACCTCACACCTAGCCTTCAAATAGACTTTTAACTTGGGCTTCAGAGTGGACTTTATATGAGTCTTCCAAATGATCCTTGATTGAGTATTTGAACGTTTGTTGTTTTCCTACTTGCGAATGATGTGCTCAAGTCTTTGATTCATTAAATTTGTGTTTTCAAAACAAAATTATACTGTAAATATCTAAATTTATTTAATGGAAAAAACTTTAAGCATTAATTGACAAGAAAATCACTGACTAGCATGGTCAAAAGTCGTGCTAATAAAGCAAAAACAGATGTGGCTCAGTTAAATGAAGAGTGCCCAATGCTATCAAAGTTGGGAAGGCCTGTCAAATGCAAATGCATAAAGGCTTGTTGAAAAATGAAAATCTCAAACAAATCTTGAGGACATAATGCTTAATTCACTCTTTATTCATATGATTCCATAACAAAAGTCAAGAAATAGCCTTATTCTAGCTGCATTTGTGATCTCACAATGATCAACGACACAATGCAGGACTCATGGCTATACATTGCATAATGGTACACAGAACAGACAACGATCTCACTAAAACAACGACAGACAAAACTCCAAGTAGAATACAAGTAAACAGACACTACAAAGCGCGCCAATGCTCAAGTGCTATGAAGTCAGATTAATGCTCTAGCATTTGCAGTAGTATTTCCATTGTGGCAACACTTGTAGCTGATGAACACTTCCATTGTGCGGTGACACTCTGGGCACTCAATGGTGTCTGGAATTTTCCCATTAATGTTAGGAATCTGAAGGTGGGAGCAAATGTGAAGGCTGCTAGAAACCTTGTCAAGATACTCTTTGAAGGCGAACTCAAATCCCTTCTTGATCACCAACTCCTTCCATTTCTCAAACTCGGCCACGGTCTTCAAAACCGTGGTTCCGTGGCCAACAGCCACCACAAATGGGCCCTTAATAAGAAGGGCCCACCCGGTTTCGCCCTTGTAAGAGAGCAATTTTTCAACCTGTTGGGTAACAGTGTCTTTTGTCTTGTTAATCTTGGTAACAAATAGACCCTCCACTTGTGTCCAGAAGCGGGTAATGATGTTTGACTGTAGAGACTCCAAGTTGAACAGACCAATTGGAATCTTGGCTTCCTTGTTGAGCTCAATTGCAAAGGTTGAAGCAAGTTTATTGAACTCTTGAATCCAGTCCTTGTTCTTCCCTCCATAGATGAAGACGTATTTTTCCTCCTTCACCTATTTCAAAGGAAACATAAAATCTATTAGCTACAAAACTTTTCACAATGCTTTAATGCATGTTTTGACATCTTTGTGCAATTGATTCTAAAACTAAAATCAATTATGAGAAGAAACTTTGTGAATAGTTTCTGAATGTCAGAATTGATTCTAAAGGGAAAAATAAGTTGGTCTAAACATGCTCTTAAGCTTATAAAAATAAGTTGAAAAGTTATGAGTTATAAGCTTGATAACTTGAATGGCAAAGGCATGTAAAATAAACTTAAAAACTTATATACACAAAAATGACATGATGAGTATTTAGTATTTAATAAGATTTATGACTATGCAATTACTTACCCAAGTATTTATCTCTACACCAAAGTCAACCAGCAGGGAATCAATCCAGATGATTTGTTTGCCTATATTAACTTCAATGTCTTGAGTGAAAGGGAAGCCTTTGATCCCCCAAACCTGAATCATGTGGAAAGCGTTTGTGTGCTGCACCTTCCCTTGAGGGCTCAGCACCACAACCATAGGCTGCTTCTTGAATTGCCATTTCTCCTTTATGTACTTGATGCCCTTGATAGGTGCAAAGTGCTGCAACACATACCAGGGCATTTTGGCCTTGAGAGACTCAAATTTATTCTTCAGCTGATCATTCCACTCCTCCACAATGGGAATCCATACAATTTTGTGTGGTTTTTTTGATTTTGTTATGTGATCATAAACTGGATTGAAAATAGAGATTTCTTCTATGGTAATGTCCAGGGTTGAAAAGAACAAGAACACATCCTTCTTTTTCAGTGCTTCAATGCTAACCTGTTACAAAAACATATCTCAACTAGTCAAGGCCCAAAACTAAATTAAAAAGCAACATAAAGGCCTCACACTAGCCAATTATGAAAAGTTACTCAAACATGTGTTTTCTAGGGACATTCAATTGACATATGGTCTTGTGATGGTTTTTAATGTCCCTCTAATGTTTGTGACAGTTAAAAACGGCCACCAAACAATATGTGATTGAATGTCCACTAAAAAGCATATGTCCACATATAATCACTCATCCAATTACTGTCATAGCATTGTAAGCTAAGTAGGATATGTCACTAACCAGTGTTTTAGTAGCACCGTCATAGATGGGGGTCTTGGGAACGTCCTTCCAGAAAAACAGCACCTTTAACACTTCAATAACTTCAGTAGGGGTCTGGAAGAGTTTCACGAGTATCTTGTTATACTCTGCTTCCTCTGAAATTTCAAATAAAATCTTCAGCATTCCATTAAATTTAAGCTTTAGCATTCACAAGAGAAAAATACAAGATTATATTTATGCTGCTAATTACCAATTTCTTTCTCGCATTGTTGCTTATACTTTCTCAATTTGCTAAGTATGATGTTAATCTTTTGCCCAAATTGAGACAGTTCTTGCTTCTTGTCCCTGAAATTATAAAAGCAAAAATATGTATTGGTGAGTATTTAGAAATTTGATGAACTTATACATTGCATTGTATAGCTATTGTAAAGGTTTCTCTAATAGCTTGATCTACCATCAAGAAAAATTTAGTTCAAATTAAATGATTTCTCTGCAAAACATGTATCATAGGCGGACTAGATGAACTTACGAATTAGTAGTGAGGAGATCAATCTGAGTAGCAATTGCTGCGACCGTGATGATAACCCAATAGGCATCAACTGGAATTTGCTCCAATGCTAGTTCCAAAGATGGCACATCCTTCTCATCATAAGTGAGATTAAGGTTGTCCAACTCAAAGATGAGCTTGATCACCTGCCATGTGGCGGTGACCAGATTGTTGATCTCCAGAATGGCATTGCGGTGTGTCTTCAGGGATGAAGGCTTGGTAAGTTCAGGTACTCGCTTGATTATGGCTAGTGATTTAGCAAGTGGTTCAGTTTGCTGATGCAGAGAAAGGAACCAGAACTCTCCATATTCAAGTGCAAAAGCACCAAGTGTGAGCAATGGTTTAGCAACCCAAGAATAGGTTGAGAGCTTGTTGAGGATTGCTAGTGTTGTCTCATGAGCAATTTCCTCACCTGGAGGCTTGCAGGATAGCTGCCATGATCATCATACAATTCAATTAATTTCGGTTTAAACATTTATCATTTAGTATAAGGTATACTCAAGAAGTCTATGCAGCAATTTTACAAGTTTAAGCTTAATATTCAGTACTTCATGATATTCAATTATCTAATAATTAGCTTAGCAATTCTTAAATTTTCAATAGGATGGAGTAACTTTTTTTTAGACTACCGGACATCCTGTCGCCATTCGGATGATGATTATTTTGAATTTGAAATTTAGTCACAGTTTTTTTTTATCAGCTAATTTAGTCACAATTAAGGTTATTCATCTGTGATATTATGCGGAGATTGAATCCAAGAGCTCTTCTTACACATTCAGTCTGTAATTGTATTGTCAACTATGTACCATATGTAGGTAATACGTGAAATTCTAAAAAATTAACATTATTTTTATAAAATTGAAATTTACAATTAATCTTAAATAATTTTGTGAAAATAGTTAATAGTGATTTATGAATAAGTTAAGAGAGGGTAGGTAGTAGAAGAATTTTCATATTCAATAGGCACCTAATCTTTATGTTAATAATTTGGTTGTGTAGATTTTTTTTTTTTTTTTAGATTTTAGCTTTATTTACTATTGATTAAGAAAAATCTAATTCATAAATTAAAATGAATTTCCTCCAGAAAAGTTATTTTAACTTGTTAATCATGTTTTCTTAATCCACATTCAATAAGCTAGGCTTATATATGCGGTCATTTTAATTTACCAAACTATTCGGAAAACCTCTAAGTCAATCATTACATATATATTTTTTTATTAATTATGAGCACTAATATATATAAACATATCAAATCTTAAGACATAAATTCTGATCACAAACAATAGTGACAGTTAAAAATTTAGTGACTTTTAGGATTGTGGTAATCTTTTTCCTTCACTAGGTTTTTTTTCCTAAATGAGTTTTTTCTAATAAGGTTTTAATGAGGCTCAATCCTTAAGTTTTGACTACTCTATGAGGGTATTGTGTTTTGGTATCATGTACTTTTACTTTGAATCATTCAATAAATTATGTTTTGCTGTAAAAAAAAAAATTAGTACTGCTCATGTGAAGGTCGAATGTACCCTAGATTTTGTATATCCGAGCATCATTGTTCAAATAATATAATGTAGAAGCTAATCTTACCCCTTCCAGTGACAAAAGAATTTTATAAGTACGCATTTAGTTTATAGCCTTTAAAAATGAATTAGTATCAAGTAAAGACCTCAGAATTAATTTGCTTCAAAGTACACAATGGTGAGGTAAAATTAGCT
The DNA here is from genome assembly GCF_012489685.1 of Lotus japonicus. Taxonomy (NCBI): domain Eukaryota; kingdom Viridiplantae; phylum Streptophyta; class Magnoliopsida; order Fabales; family Fabaceae; genus Lotus; species Lotus japonicus. Next base: position 47,251,087 of record NC_080045.1, on the reverse strand, counting down.
GAGGGAGTCTTGATATCTGTCTGTTCCGGGCTTCCATGGCTTCCCTGTATATGAAATCAACCATAAATAAATATATAACATAAATGAAATTAACCGTAAAATAAATAAAAGATTAAGTGCATATATATGTGTACGTACTTGCACAACGTTATCAGCAATTCGAGTTGAACGCTCAACAATGTTGTCAACAACGGAGAAAAGAGAGTTCACATCAAACTTAGCATCACTGTGAACATGGGTTGAGTAAATCTCCTCCAAAATCTGATCATCAGATAAGGTTAATGGGTTGTGAGCAGCTTTATTGGGTTGTTCTTTATTGCCACCACCAAAAATAGTGTTAACAGCCGATACCACTACATTGGCCATGTTGAAATTGGGAAAAAGTGAAGTGGAAGCTAGTGCTCTTGGGTTATGGTTCAGAAGTGAAGATGTTTGGTGCTTTGTGAAGTTGCTTCAGGGCTCTTATTTATAGGCTTCAGAGCTAAAATATTTTCTTGTGTGGAGATGTGGGAATAACATCATCTCATGTTTTATTCGGTTAAAGTTGTCGTGTCTATTTCTTTCTTCATATGTGTTAAAAAAATATCATCAGAAATGTTTATAAGAAAAAAGATAGAAAAATGATTATCATACATGTTTATAAGAAAAAAGATAGACATAAAAACTTCAACAAAAGTAAAATATATGTGAAAATTTTAACATGAGGAATCCTAAATAATCCGAAGTATAGTACTTGTGGTTGTAAATAATTCATCATAGTACGAGAGATGATAGATCCTTCATGTAATTTCTTCACGTGCTTTTTTCTTCTCTAGAGCTGTTTTTATGCTTTCATAAATTAAAGAAAATATTTTATGTTTGCATTGGATTAATTAGCTCTTTCTATGTAAGTGAGAGCCCATTAATTGAGTCAGTTTGTTTTCATATTTCAAAAACGGAAAACGAACTTTTATCTGTTTTGAGAAAGGGATAATTTCTTCTCTCACAGAAGAGAAAGAAGGTTAGCTAACAGGAAAATCAATTATATAAAATGGTTTAAACTTAAAATTAATTTCTAAGAAAAATATTTTGATTTATGAACCAAGTATTTTGTTATTACATGATAGACAAATGCTATATAAATAAAATCTACAAATTAATTCTGTTCTAGCAAGTTTTGCCGAATCATTGCTGAAACTTTTCCACTTTCCTAAAGTACATAAAGTGTGTCGCCGATTAATTATTGCATCGAATCAGCAGTGGAGTCTTAGATGCAGTTGAAGTATTTAATTAGCAATGTTACTTATTTTGGAACACCATTAAAGCAATATGACATTGCAGTTTTTGTTGTTTAAATTTTAGCAACGTTGCTTATTCTCTTTCTATTTGCTTTTTGATTAAACAATTATATTTGTTTTTTCACTCATCACTTTGAATAGTATCATGACCTTGAAATAATATAAATATATGAAATATAGTGAGACTCAACTAAAAGTAAAATAAATAACCGTGATTGGAGTGAATTTTGCATGAGTTACTTAAATCCTATGTGGCAATTATGGCCCACCACTAAAATAGTGTTTAAGAAACCCAACTAACAACTTTATATTGGAGATGCTCTTATGCATCATAATCTAAAGTATCATATTTGAGCCTTGGTTCAAAAAAAAATTTGAGCATACCCGGTAAAATTAAAAGGGTGTAATTCTATCTTAAAAGGTTATTTGAAGAGTAAATTACAGCGTACTGAGGTTTTTTTAGCTATACAACACTAAAGTTTTAAACTTATCAAATATTGCACTTTAATCCATTTATATCAAATAGCACTATTAAAAAAATATTGTGACAAAAATTTGTGGCTAATATAAATGTGGTTAATACATATAAATTTAGCTGTAAATTAATGTTGAAAATATCATAAATTATTTTTTTAATGCTTAACTTCGGATTTAGTGACAATTTCTATCAGTAAAATATTCATCATTAGTTTTTAACCAATATTTTAACTGCTTATTTAGTTATGAATTTTTTGACAGGATAAACAAAGAATGGGACTTAGGGTCGGTTTATTTGGCATTTCAGGCACAAAATGCGCGTTGTGTTCTCGGAGTTGTGGTTCACCAGTTTCTCGCAAGTGTTTAGTTTTGCATTTTTGTAAACACATGCTCACAGATCTGCATGCACCACCACAACGTTGAACGAGAAGCGATAAATCGAGAGCCAGCGCCTAGTATTTGTGTTCGACTGTTGAAGGCAAGACAATTTTTATTTGGGCTTTCACCAAATCCCCTGCTCATACCTCTGTTCAAGTCGTTTGTGTTCGACCTCCATTTAGATCTGTGCCACTTTGTCCACAAGTCAGATGTTCGTGCTCCACGTCCCCAAGTTCATATATGTGCGACTTTGTCCACCGGTCCACCGTTCGATACTTTGTCGTCCACTAGTTCAGATCTGTGCGACTTCGTTTGCTCTGTTTCTATGTTCATTTTCTACTCCTATCTGTTTATTCATGTCTTTTTTTTTTCAACATCATTTAGCTACAAGACTCCAACATCGTTTTTTGACACACTATAGGTCATGCTATTTTTTAACAAAAACTCGACGCCTTGCTATTTTTTTAATCTACCTAATGCATATATGATTTGCTAATTTTAATGGTTTATGTCTTTAATTCAATCGCATAAGTGTAATGTCTTTTTAAAATTATAATTCCAAAAATGAGTTTGATCTAAATAATTTTATTTTTTTAAAATCACGTTTATTACAAATCACTCAAACATAAATCGCATTTATTCAAATAAAATTTTATTCAAAAACATATTTGTAAAATCACGTTTACTCAAACAACACATTTAACGGGAATCTAAACAGATATTTAATTTTTCAGATTGTCTGATTTTATAGTGATTTGCACTATTGTTTTGACGTAAATATCCGTCACTGAAGTACCCTTAGTCACAATTTTTATTTTTACTTTTGACTTCTTTTCCGTCACAAATTTCGTAACCAATTTACTTTGTGGCAGAATTAATTTAATAGTTTGTGATAGAATTTGTTGGTAAATAATTTGCTTTATTTAGTATTTATCCAATTCAAAAACAAAAAAGGGAAATGTAGATTATAATGTCGTTGGTGAATACATGGGACGTATATTGCCCTTAAGTTATGTTTGATTGCAGTTTTAATTTTATGTATTTAAAAGCTGTTTCTAAAGACTGTTTTAAAAATAAAAGAATAAACAGTTTGAATGAGATATTTTTCAACATAAAAAAATAGTAATTTGAAAACTGAAAATAGAAAAAAAACATTTTTTCAACTGTTCTGATATTTTAATTTTAAAAATAAAAAATAAAAACTGTTTTTAATTTTTTTTGTTGAAATTAACTGTTTTTAAAATTGTTATAGAACCTGTTGTGTCAAATTGATTTTTTAATTTTTCAGTTCTTAAAAATAATAAACAGTTTTCAAAAACTATAATTAAATAGACTCAAACAGTATAATTTTCTAGTGTGGGGGTGGCAAGAGTACATGTGGCGAATTTTAACCTGCAAGTCGCTGAATTATGCCCACAAAGGTTGAATGAAAACAAGCAAGGGTCCATATCTGAAATTGTCCTTCTGTTACATGAACACACACATTCAATCAAATAATAAAAGGACGAAAAAAATCAACACAGTGGGAACTAATAAATAAATAGCATGAATATTGTAACGGAGTGAATTTTTAGACGTGTGATTAATATATATTTTCTAACAGTTAGCCTTTTGTTAAAGCATCATATTCTTATCCAGCTTTTCACATTGTTGCTTTCTGGTTTCGGGTGACAAGTGTTAAAATGTTTACATGGTGGAGTATATTTCAATTCTGGTAAATGTGAACAAAGCCTAAAACATAGAGACAAGAAAGGCCCAGGACAATAAATAGTGACATATAAGGGTGAGTTTTGGACGTTATTCATTAAGTCTTTTATTCAAGCTACTGTAGAAATTAAAACCTAAAAACACCAAACATATTAGGGAGGTAAGAAAGCCATTTCAGTAAAGACCATTTGAGACCTTCATTAGAAAGGGAGTGGAAATTAATGAACATGGTCTAAATGGTACACCAAACATAACTTCATTGATCTCTGGACTCATTCAAGACTATATTTCATTACTTATATTTTAATTAAGAGTTAAAATTTCTTGATGCAGTGCTGACTATTAAGAGAAATGTTGGTTTCTTATTTATTAATTTTACATAAAAGGCATCCATTTTTTTAAAGCAAAAGGCCATTTTAGTGAATGAAATAAATACATTTATTACATTTATTATGAAAGAAATACATTTATTATTTTAGTGAATGAAAGAAATGGAGTACATGAGAACAACATCCATTTATTATATTTATTATTTCATTTTTTTATCTAATACAGTACTACCTTCGGTTCTATTTATAAGAACAAAAAAAATCGCCTAGTTTAAGAAATGTAGTTAAACTAGTTAAAATGTATTAAATTTGTACTAAATTAAAATAAACTTTCAAAATTACCCTTTGTTCTAATGTAATGTTGGAGAGTGGGAAGGAGAGAAAATAATTAATGAGACACATTTTACTAGTTAGAATTAATAAGGGAATCATTATAAAAAAATAAGTTGGACCTGTTTCTTGCTGCTAGGAGAAGGCTCCTTATTCTGTCTTTCTTTCCTGCTTTATGTCTTGCTTTTTATGTTAGCTCTAGTTTCTTTTTTCTGTTAGCCTAGTTTATTCTTCTGTCCTTCGTATTTTTGGCAGTAGGTTTCTTAAACTCTCAAGCCTATTGCTTCGTTTGTAATTCTCTTTCTTTGATAATAAATTCATCTTTCTAAAAAAAATTAAAAAATAATTAATATAACACAAATTTTTATTTTGTTCTTAAAGGACAATTTGTTTTCCTCTTTAATTCTTATAAATAAGACTGAAGGTAGTATGACATAAAATAATAATGAAGTAAGAGAAAAAACAACAAAATACAACCTTATTAGTACTTAATCTCATAAGCCACCTCATAATTTTTTTCTCATGAAGCCATGTTGAATAAATTTTCATATTAAATAAAAATTAAATTATTTACTTATTTAAACAGATATTAATTGAAATACATTATTAAATTATTTACTTATTTAAATTTAAATATTTATTATTTTATAACAACTAACATTTAAATTTATTCAATCAATTGAAATTATTAGTTATTCTCCTATGCACAAAAAAATCGAAATGATTAGTATTGATTACATTTTATATTAGTTTTTTTTTTTCGACAACGGAATAAAGCTTTATTGAATGAGAAAAAACTATACATGAGAACATCAAAACAAGTCTAATCCCCTACATTTTATATTAGTTATTTAGTTATATATTTAAATTATGTCATAGGTTTATATTTCAAACAAACTGAGATATTTATAAATGATCATTAAATTAAATTCTTATTCCACATGTATTGAAAAAAAATGAAATGCTTTTTACTAGTAATATTTTTTTTCTTTCCAATGAATAAAAAAAGAGTTTTTTTTTTAATTTCCATTAAAAAATGACACATAATATACATCTATTTATATACATACATACATATCTTCACATATATATCTTCATGTATATCTTATTAGTTATTTTCTCTTTTTGTTCTTATTTCATATTGAGTTGAATTTAGGTGCTGATGAAGAGTTTTCCAGAAAAAGAATAATTTGTCCACAAAATGTCAAAAACTAATCACGAGATAATCTAGACATAATGTCCATTGGAAAAAGATAATATTAGGCATAAAGAGGCAAGTGAGAAAGCATCGGTCTGAGCTGTCATGTCTCAACAGATATCGTTTTCAATCCAAAATGACTTATAAGAGATACGATAGAGATGGTATCCTCATTATTTCATTCACACTCGTTCAATCACACCCACATTAAGTAAGGAAAAAAGAAAAAAAAAAGAGATATGATATATAATTATAATTATTTAGTAAAAAAAGAGAGTGAAAATTAAATGGAAAAAAAAAACTGTGAGTAAATCAAAACACGTAAACATAAGTATGTATAACCCATATTAAATTCACGTTGAAATACCCACGCGAAACACGAGGAAAGCCTTTGGCAAATCTTTCCAAAATTGAACCTTCTTCAATACATAAATACAACATTCTTCCTCAAATGCTCCCATAAAAAATCTATAAAAAAAAAACTAAGTTAAATTCTTATAATAGTAGTCAAATGAAAAAATTGTTTCACATAAAACTTTAATAGCATCGGTGGGTTACATCTTATAAGCATAGGCAACATTGCTTATTTATCTTTTTTTCATTAAAGTATATATGCTTTGGTGGAAATCCTGATTGCTTAGAGGGTGATATATGGATAAATTCAATTTTTTTCTATCTTGTATTAACAAATCATTCTCTATTTTCTGATGTGCAAAAAAAAAAAACAATTTATTCTCTCTCATTTATTAAGTGAAAATAAAAACTATAAATTTATGTGCTCCTTATCGATGAAATAAAATCTGCATGAGTTGTTAAATTTTATGTGAAGACTCTAAAAAATAGTGTTAAGCAACAACCTAAATAAAAATCATCGAAGTGGATGTTATAAGAGGTTTTAATTTTGGATTATTAGATTTGCAAATTATAAAAAACGATACATGAAGATAATGTGATACATGAAGACAAAATGATACACAACCCTTGCATTTTTTAATGATACTGGAGAAGTCACCTTTAATTTATTCATATCAAATTCTTTCTTTCATTCCATTTTCGCATACTTTTTTTCTTTTATTTTCATATCACAACACTTATAATTGTGGGTGGAATTAAGAGTGGAAAAATGGGATTACCCTGTGTTTTCTGGTGGGAATCTTCAACACAATAGCTCATTTTTAACTCACTTTTTCAACCCACTTAATTGATGGGCCAGGGTAGTTTGGGTTGGACCAAAAGTTAATAATATTATTAAACATTTAATTATATAAGATTATGTTGTTTGCATTTTCCTAATAGCTTTTGGTTTAAGATATTTAAACAATATTTTGGTTGTGCTCTTTAAAAAATATTTGAATCAAATCGTGGTTGTGTAACTTGTGATATTTGTAAGATTGTTTTGCAGAGTAGAGTATGGATATAATGAATCAGGCTCTTGGAAGATAGGGTTCTCTCGAAATCTTGGTGACATGGTGCTCTCCAACGCTTTTGTGGTTGAGCTGCTAGCAATCAAATCCGGGTTAGACCTGATAATCAGCATGGACTTGCCTCAAGTGATCATTGAGAGTGATTCCATGGAGGTTGTGAAGCTGCTGAATGAGGAGGTTGCCACGGACCACCAGTATGAGCAGATTGCTCACGATATCCTGCAGCTCATGCATGCCCATGGTGCTATCGTAGTGGCTCATACACCTAGGGAGGCTAATTGTTTAGCAGACTATTTAGCTAAAGTGGATCTCTCTCTACCACTCGGTTCCCATTCCTTTGATTCCCCCTTTTGGTGAGTGTCACTCCTTGCTCCGGCACGATTTGGAGGCTGCCATCCCCTTTGTGGGTTCTGTTCCTTAGCGGGTTTTTTTTCTCTTCTGGGCTAGACCTCTCAATGTAACCACAAAAAAAAGAGTATGGATATGATTGACTATTGGTAGAGTTAATATTTATTGTTGAGTGGTTGTGCTTAAATTGTAAGTACACTTTATGATTTGTTAGTTATGAATTTTTTTTTGTTACAAAGAAAAGATATTAGTTATCAATTTGACAACTTATGATTTGTGATAATTGTTTATCATTGATTTTTATAATACATTCTTTTTTTTTTCTTGTTCAAATCTTATTTAAAGTTTAGAGTTTTTTCAACTTATATTATTATTTTTTGATGGGTCAGCTCATCAACCTTTCAACCCCACTCGAATATCAAAATTGGAGTGGTATAACCCAACCTACTTTTGGCAAGCACAACCCACCCGACCCTGTCAACCCACTTTGTCACATCTTGGCGGAACTTGTGTAAGCCAATCTTTAAATCATTATTGGAAGCTACCAGATCTCATAAAGGAGAACTTTATCCTTCTCCTCCACGCTCGGTGAATGTGTCGGGGTTTGACGTGCAAATCAGGGATCGGAGGGATTCCAACCAAGAGCCCTCTAACCTCTTCGACGATTTTGACGATGGAGTTGAGAAACTATACCCAGTCATTAAGTTCCATGGTCTAATCCCTAAGAACATCGTTTGTGACTTCCACCTCGATCAGGGATTCCTAATCCACCTTTATGCTCTAAGCAAAAACACTCGTTATGCTTCCTTATCCACGAGCTTCTCGTGGATTCGCGGTTCGAAACCATCCTCTTCTTGTCGTCCATTGCAAGATCTTCGCCTTATGATCCCAATCTGGAAGCACGTTGAATCGAATCAATTTTTTCGTGCTTTTTAATATCGAGGTTGAACCGTTGGTTATTTTGTTGTTGTCAAGATTACGGGGTTCATTGGCGGAGAAAAAGTTGGATTGTGGGCCAGAGGGGTTTCAGAGAAGTACCTGCATGCCGAAGAAGAGTTCAACGATGGAGAGGAGGCTGGGTCGAGGGGGTTCAGAGCATCTAGAAATCGAATTTAGCTGAATTGTAAATGATGTTGGTTTTTGTTCTTGTAGAGAGAAAATGACAAGGGTGGTTGTGGCACATGAACACGTCGTGGTAGAGGGGGGTGGAGAAGGAGTGGCGTAGGGAAAAACCCTATGGAAAATATTGGATTACATGAAATAAGGGCGTGAATTATAATTTATAGTACATATATATGGGTCGAAAGTGTAAAGAAATTAGTATTTATTTTAAATTAATGGCGACCTATTGTAACATAGCTAGTAAAAGAGGTTACTTAACTAGTTAACCTTGTACAAACTTTTCCTTGTGCATTAGGCGAATCCTCCAAACAACATTAATCTTTTTAATCTTACTTTAACGTTATCATACATCAACTAATTTCTACAAAAATAGTTTTAATTATTAATTAAATTTTCTCTCCTTTCAACCTGCATTTTAAAATTTTTAAAAAATAATATGAAGTAAACATAAATTTAATGCAATAAACTAAATTAATCAAATTTTGTTTTCATCTTTTAATTTATTATATATGTTTTAAAAAATGATCTGAACACTTTCCTCTTGTAAATAAAAAATTATCTGAACTCTCCTATACCCTCATCATATTTTGAATGGCTACGGAGCAACACCCAATATGTTTTCACTGAAGTTCCTAAAAATCTTAAGATGTGTCCTGCTGCGTAGGCAACTTATCTTCATTGTCAAGTCCCGAACTGACAGATCAAGTTTGAACCAATTTAAAATTTTTAAGACACATTACGAGGACCACATGGTGTCAATTTTTAAAGATTGCAATTCACATAGACAATTAATATGTTTGGATTATTCCAATTAATTATTGAGCCCTTGTTTTTTTTAGTAAAGACTTTCCATGAAAAACACTTGCCTTAGTTGGTAAGTACATGCAACTTATATTTTAGAAAGTACTATGTATCCGTTTTTTACTGTCGATTTGAAAGTTTTATTTATTGATGGGTGAATGTGAGCAGCTCTAGTAACTTATATTCTCAAAGACATATCCTAACCCGTGGTAATAATTGGAGCCGAAACATTCCAAACTTTTATTCATTTGAAAAACTGAAAGATTATTTTCCATAATAATAGCAATAATTCAAAAGAGAAGGACCATAAGTTGAAAAGAAAAGAGATAATAGCATGTGAGCTGCGGACCAAGCATTACTAGAGAGTTGGAAAAGCACTTGTTTGTCTAAATTAATAAAATTGGAAAAAGATAATAGCATGTGAATTGCGAGCAGACAGATGAGGCATTATTAAAATGAAAGCATGAGAAACGTGAGTTTAACATTCAAATGGGAACGGGAGAATCTCCATCTCACCACCGTGACCTAATCACCAACTTCATTCATGACGTAAGTAGCAACGTAACACTAGTCAATTCAATATGAATTTAAATTATTACTCATTTACTCCTATCAAACCATATTTCTTATAATCCTTATTTTTAAAAATCAATTTTGAATCTTTATATTTTTTATACTTAATTTATAACTATTATCTTAATTTTTCTCATTCGTATTCTTATTTTTTTTAATGCAATTAAAATTTAAAATAATTTTATGCTAATTAATTTATAATTTAAAACTCTCAGCCAATCTTCATTGGACAACAAATAAATGCACTTAGCCTTTTAGAAAGCTAAGCTTCTTAATCGTGCAAGGTGTGTTCGTTTGGCTAAGTCAGTTGTATCTGCTCTTCTTCTCTATCATATGCAGTTTTTTTGCTTATCCAACAATGTTTGTGATGAGATTTATCGTGTAGTTAGATCTTTTGTTTGGTCCCCCGATGGGGTTTCTTGTTTTGTGTACCTTGTCAATTGGTTAGTGGTTACTACTTCTTTTTTTTTTGGTCAACGTGGTTACTACTTCAAAGTCGACTGATAGGCTTGGACTACGAGACACAAGACTCCAGAATGCCTCTTTACGTGGGAAATTGATTTTGAAGTTGCTATCTCATGAAGATGCTTCTTAGGTTGATATATATTATTAGAGGTAAATTTATGAATATAATTGGAATGAAGATGTTCTTTGGTATCCCTTATAGTATAAATATTTGGAAGAGCCCGATGAAGGCGTGGGGTGTGCTCTTAGATGATTTTCCTTGGCAGTTAGGGGCTGGAAATTCTTCTTTCTCGTTCACTAATTTATCATGCCTTGAACCTCTCTTGGAACCTTTGTTGACTATGTTCATGTTTCTAATTTTGATTTGCATGTTAGAAATGTTTGAGATCATGGGAGTTGGCTTTTGGATAATCTTGTGACTCCCTTTCCTGTTGTGTTGTGACAACAACTCCTTTTTTCACGGCCTTTTGGTTATTGACGAGGAAGAAAGATGGTTTTGGAGGGACAACACGACTAGTGTGTATACTGCTCATTCTGCTTATAGTTGGGCTCTTCATGAGAGCGGTGGCTTCACTACTGACCCTAGCTACCTACATATATGAATTTGTGGCATCTTAAAATCCTGGAGAAAATGAAGCTTCTTCTCTAGTTTCTTCTTCAAGATTTCATCCCTACTAATGATCTAAGTCATGCTAGGGGTTTAACACCCTCGGATAATTGTCCTCGTTGCTTGAATCAGATTGAATCTGTTACAATGTTTGCGTGACTCCGCCCGAGAAAATTGGATCAGGTTTGGGGTGCCTTCGGATGTTGCGATATCCCACTCCATCCCGCGAGCTGGGGTTGGTGTTCTCATGCATCATAGCTTGTTAGAAATCACCGCGGGTTTAGGATCATTCGGTGGTTGCTTTGGCATTGGCGTAACAATGCCATTTTTGACACGCATGGATCGATTGAGTATGTGTTGTAGCAAGTAGCACTTATGGTGGAATATTATGATGATTTCTTAACCCCGCCTTCCGTCACACAACACCTTGTTCTAGCAACGTTCTTTGAATATTCTCGAGTTCTACTCAAGTTAAGCTCAACATTGATGGAAACTTCAATTTCCATAAGCATCAGATTGGCTATGATGGTCTAATATGTAACACTTGTGCAAATTGGTTAGGCAGTTTCTCTTGTTTCTCTGTGGGGTCATGTGCTCTTTTTGCAGAGATTTTGAACATCAAGCACAACCTTCTTTTAACCTGGGAGTCATGTTTCAGCATGTTGATTGCGAGAGTGACTCACTATATGCTATTGGAATGTCGGATGTTCCTCCGTTGATGTTACATCTAAGAGTTTTGTTGATGGATATTGTTGATATTTATACTCGTATGTGTCGTGTTTCCCTCCACCATATTTCGTGAGAGGCTAATAAGTGTACTGACAAACTTGCTTCGTTGGGCTTACGCTTGTCGTTTGCCCACCGAATCTGGTCTCTACCCCATGCAGAGCTTAGTCCTATTCTGGCTTTCTAACCAGCGTTGTTGTGCTGACGTAGTCTAGTTTATTATTTTCCCTTCTATTGTGTCATAAAAAATATATCATATTATATTTTTTCATTTTAATTTCAGCTTGCGAGAATACGTGCAAAGGCTTGGTGTGGAAATGGTCCTTACCAATTTAATTTTTTTAAAAGAAATACGAAAAGATGTAGAAGCCTATAACGAGAGACATGAAATTGAAAATGAAACTTTTTTAGGTTACAACATTATTACATGTCGTTATGGTTTATTCATAAATGTAAAATCATAATTGTCACAAGTTGATTACTTTTTAATCATATCAGTTCAAGTTTCAAACCTTAAAGAACCGAATAAATACAAACCTCCAAGTAAAGTATTTCGGCTAATATAAGGTGAAAATTATGACGACCTCTTCATCTCAGTCATAAATATAAATTCTAATAAAAAAATTTAAATTGCTTATCTCATTACATTTTATTTGTTTAATTCATAATATAAGATATTACTTTATCATATTGATATTGCATAGTCATTACATGTTAGACATTGGGGCTCCAGTTAGTTCTTCCCAAATGACCACTTAGGCTACTAATATTGTCTTGATCAGCTCAAATAACTTCACAAGTAAAGGATTGTGAACCTTTCGGCTAGGATAACCAAACACAACTCTCACTTTCCAACCAACAGGTCTATAACGTAAGACGAAATTGATAATAGATGGTGATGTCTAAAATATCAACAATGCAACCAACTAGCAAATGGTAAAATTAAAACTCCCATCATTGTTCACCCCAACCTCTATATATACATGTTAGATCACACTCAAAGCTTAGTATTATTCATAAATGTTTTCATATTGATCTACTAGACTTAAAGATTTTTTCTCTAATTCATTGCCGACTTGAGAGTAAAAGTACTTTGTGCATAGGCCTCTCCGGTTGTGGATTCTTAGGTAGCGTTTGTTGACGGAACGGAATAGGATAAAATAGAACGGAACAGGATGGAACAGAATAATAATGTTCTGTGTGTTCTGTTTGGTAACTCCAAGTCAATATACAACCCTCATGTTTTATATTTGATTGATGAAAACAAATTGAACTAAATTGAACATTTTATTTAAAAACCGTTTGTTATTGCTTACTTCATGAAATAATCACTTATTTCTTTAAAATAATTACTTATATATTGTTTAAGTTGTTTCAATATGCTATTGAAAAAAGCAGAAACCTAATTATTTATTTAAGCTATTTTAAGTGCGTTTGTTTAGATTAAAAAATATTGATTTTAACTATAATTTTTATTTTTATTTTTAGAGATTTTGAGACAAGTATAAAGTAGATTCGTGTTTGACTACTCTAATTAAAATCACTTTTTATTCATCTCCTCTCATCTATCATCATAAATTTTCATTATAAGTTAGAGCATCTAGAAATCGAATTTAGCTGAATTGTAAATGATGTTGGTTTTTGTTCTTGTAGAGAGAAAATGACAAGGGTGGTTGTGGCACATGAACACGTCGTGGTAGAGGGGGGTGGAGAAGGAGTGGCGTAGGGAAAAACCCTATGGAAAATATTGGATTACATGAAATAATGGCGTGAATTATAATTTATAGTACATATATATGGGTCGAAAGTGTAAAGAAATTAGTATTTATTTTAAATTAATGGCGACCTATTGTAACATAGCTAGTAAAAGAGGTTACTTAACCAGTTAACCTTGTACAAACTTTTCCTTGTGCATTAGGCGAATCCTCCAAACAACATTAATCTTTTTAATCTTACTTTAACGTTATCATACATCAACTAATTTCTACAAAAATAGTTTTAATTATTAATTAAATTTTCTCTCCTTTCAACCTGCATTTTAAAATTTTTAAAAAATAATTTGAAGTAAACATAAATTTAATGCAATAAACTAAATTAATCAAATTTTGTTTTCATCTTTCAATTTATTATATATGTTTTAAAAAATGATCTGAACACTTTCCTCTTGTAAATAAAAAATTATCTGAACTCTCCTATACCCTCATCATATTTTGAATGGCTACGGAGCAACACCCAATATGTTTTCACTGAAGTTCCTAAAAATCTTAAGATGTGTCCTGCTGCGTAGGCAACTTATCTTCATTGTCAAGTCCCGAACTGACAGATCAAGTTTGAACCAATTTAAAATTTTTAAGACACATTACGAGGACCACATGGTGTCAATTTTTAAAGATTGCAATTCACATAGACAATTAATATGTTTGGATTATTCCAATTAATTATTGAGCCCTTGTTTTTTTTAGTAAAGACTTTCCATGAAAAACACTTGTTGGTAAGTACATGCAACTTATATTTTAGAAAGTACTATGTATCCGTTTTTTACTGTCGATTTGAAGTTTTATTTATTGATGGGTGAATGTGAGCAGCTCTAGTAACTTATATTCTCAAAGACATATCCTAACCCGTGGTAATAATTGGAGCCGAAACATTCCAAACTTTTATTCATTTGAAAAACTGAAAGATTATTTTCCATAATAATAGCAATAATTCAAAAGAGAAGGACCATAAGTTGAAAAGAAAAGAGATAATAGCATGTGAGCTGCGGACCAAGCATTACTAGAGAGTTGGAAAAGCACTTGTTTGTCTAAATTAATAAATTGGAAAAAGATAATAGCATGTGAATTGCGAGCAGACAGATGAGGCATTATTAAAATGAAAGCATGAGAAACGTGAGTTTAACATTCAAATGGGAACGGGAGAATCTCCATCTCACCACCGTGACCTAATCACCAACTTCATTCATGACGTAAGTAGCAACGTAACACTAGTCAATTCAATATGAATTTAAATTATTACTCATTTACTCCTATCAAACCATATTTCTTATAATCCTTATTTTTTAAAAATCAATTTCGAATCTTTATATTTTTTATACTTAATTTATAACTATTATCTTAATTTTTCTCATTCGTATTCTTATTTTTTTTAATGCAATTAAAATTTAAAATAATTTTATGCTAATTAATTTATAATTTAAAACTCTCTGCCAATCTTCATTGGACAACAAATAAATGCACTTAGCTTTTTAGAAAGCTAAGCTTCTTAATCGTGCAAGGTGTATTCGTTTGGCTAAGTCAGTTGTATCTGCTCTTCTTCTCTATCATATGCAGTTTTTTTGGTTATCCAGCAATGTTTGTGATGAGATTTATCGTGTAGTTAGATCTTTTGTTTGGTCTCGCGATGGGGTTTCTTGTGGTGTGTACCTTGTCAACTGGTTAGTGGTTACTACTTCAAAGTCGACTGATGGGCTTGGACTACACAAGACTTCAGAATGCCTCTTTACGTGGGAAATTGATTTTGAAGTTGCTATCTAATGAAGATGCTTCTTAAGTTGATATATATTATTAGAGGTAAATTTATGAATATGATTGGAAATCTTTGGTATCCCTTATAGTTTAAATATTTGGAAGAGCCCGATGAAGGCGTGGGGTGTGCTCTTAGATGACTTCCCTTGGCAGTTAGGGGCTGGAAATTCTTCTTTCTCGTTCACTAATTTGTCATGCCTTGAACCTCTCTTGGAACCTTTGTTAACTATGTTCATGTTTCTAATTTTGATTTGCATGTTAGAAATGTTTGAGATCATGGGAGTTGGCTTTTGGATAATCTTGTGACTCCCATTCCTGTTGTGTTGTGACAACAACTCCTTTTTCACGGCCTTTTGGTTATTGACGAGGAAGAAATGTGGTTTTGGAGGGACAACACAACTAGTGTGTATACTGCTCATTCTGCTTATAGTTGGGCTCTTCATGAGAGCGGTGGCTTCACTACTAACCCTAGCTACCTATATGAATTTGTGGCATCTTAAAATCCTGGAGAAAATGAAGCTTTTTCCTCCCTACTAATGATCTAAGTCATGCTAGGGGTTTAACACCCTCGAATAATTGTCCTCGTTGCTTGAATCAGATTGAATCTGTTACACTGTTTGCGTGATTCCGCCCGAGACATTTGGATCAGGTTTGGGATGCCTTCGGATGTTGCGATATCCCACTCCATCTCGCGAGCTGGGGTTGGTGTTCTCATGCATCATAGCTTGTTAGAAACCACCGCAGGTTTAGGATCATTCAGTGGTTGCTTTGGCATTGGCGTAACAATGCCATTTTTGACACGCATGGATCGATTGAGTATGTGTTGTAGCAAGTAGCACTTATGGTGGAATATTATGATGATTTCTTATCCCCGCCTTCCATCACACAACACCTTGTTCTAGCAACGTTCTTTGAATATTCTTGAGTTCTACTCAAGTTAAGCTCAACATTGATGGAAACTTCATTTTCCATAAGCATCAGATTGGCTATGATGGCCTAACATGTAACACTTGTGCAAATTGGTTAGGCAGTTTCTCTTGTTTCTCTGTGGGGTTATGTGCTCTTTTTGCGGAGATTTTGGCCATCAAGCACAACCTTCTTTTAACCTGGGACTCATGTTTCGGCATGTTGATTGCGAGAGTGACTCACTAAATGCTATTGGAATGTCGGATGGTCCTCCGTTGATGTTACATTTGAGAATTTTGTTGATGGATATTGTTGATATTTATACTCATATGTGTCGTGTTTCTCTCCACCATATTTCATGAGAGGCTAATAAGTGTACTGACAAACTTGCTTCGTTGGGCTTACCCTTGTCATTTGCCCACCGAATCTGGTCTCTACCCCATGCAGAGCTTAGTCCTCTTCTTGCTTTCTGACCAGCGTTGTTGTGCTGACGTAGTCTAATTTATTATTTTCCCTTCCATTGTGTCATAAAAAATATATCATATTATATTTTTTTCATTTTAATTTCAGCTTGCGAGAATACGTGCAAAGGCTTGGTGTGGAAATGGTAAAGCTCTAGACCATCCTTACCAATTTAAATTTTTTAAAAGAAATACGAAAAGATGTAGAAGCCTATAACGAGAGACATGAAATTGAAAATGAAACTTTTTTAGGTTACAACATTATTACATGTCGTTATGGTTTATTCATAAATGTAAAATCATAATTGTCACAAGATGATTACCTTTTAATCATATCAGTTCAAGTTTCAAAACTTAAAGAACCGAATAAATACAAACCTCCAAGTAAAGTATTTCGGCTAATATAAGGTGAAAATTATGACGACCTCTTCATCTCAGTCATAAATATAAATTCTAATAAAAAAAATTTAAATTGCTTATCTCATTAAATTTTATTTGTTTACTTCATAATATTAGATATTACTTTATCATTTTGATATTGCATAGTCATTTCATGTTAGACATTGGGGCTCAAGTTAGTTCTGCCCAAATGACCACTTAGGCTACTAATATTGTCTTGATCGGCTCAAATAACTTGACAAGTAAAGGATTGTGAACCTTTCGGCTAGGATAACCAAACATAACTCTCACTTTCCAACCAACAGGTCTATAACGTAAGACGAAATTGATAAAATAGATGGTGATGTCTAAAATATCAACAATGCAGCCAACTAGCAAATGGTAAAAACTCTCATCATTGTTCACCCCAACCTCTATATATACATGTTAGATCACACTCAACCTCTAGACTTAGATATTTTTTCTCTAATTCATTGCCGACTTGAGAGTAAAAGTACTTTGTGCATACGTCTCTCCGGTTGTAGATTCTTAGGTAGCGTTTGGTGACGGAACGGAACAGGACATAACAGAACGGAACGAGACAGAACAGGATGGAACAGAACAATAATGTTCTGTGTGTTGTGCTTGGTAACTCCAAGTCAATAGAACATAATCATATTTTTAATTACATATATAACCCCGCATGATTTATATTTGATTGATAAAAATAAATTGAACTCAATTGAACATTTTGCATAAAAACCGTTTGTTATTGAAGGTATGAAAAACACTAGAAATGGGGGGTTTGAATAGGGTTTTTATCTTTTAGAAATTTCCCTCTAAGATTAAGAATAATCTTTTCGGTCTAAAGATCACGAGGTGCAAGAGATAAGGGAAAGAGAAAAGCACACAATGATTTTATCCTAGTTCACTTGATAAATCACTCAAGCTAATCCAGTCCACCCGTTAAGGTGATTTCTTCCTTCTTAGAATGAAGGCAATTCACTATTCAATGATTGTTACAACTGCACTAGCAACCTTGCTCAGTGACTAACAATACAATGAACTAGCAACACTAAGACAACCTTGCCTTAGTCTTGTCAAGAATACTGACCTCACCGGTCTCTCAAGGAACTACAAACAAAGTTTGTGAACGAGTTTGGTTTACAAAGAGATGCTTCTAAAAAAGCAGACATAAACACAATAAGAACAATGAAGAAATATTGCTAAGGTATTCACTGAAAGTATTTCACGTGTATGCACAACGTTTCTTAGCTGATTTCTTCTATCTTCAGCCTTTAAATACTCCAAGGTTTAGAGTGTGTATCTGTTGGATGAATCTGTCAGTTGGATGGCAGTTCTGGAATTTCCAGATCCTGCTATGGCTGAACGTCGTAGGTAAGGCAGTCAGAATAGTACATTAGCTTTTGTACGAATGACAGTGACATTGCCTTAGCCTAGTTGACACTTGATCTTGGGCGTCGCTTCATGTTGAAACTTGTGAAGCTTGTGTGACCAGAGTCAGAAGGAAGCTTGGATCCTCTGACCTTCAGAACTTTTGCTTCTGGACCGTTCATCAGAACATCTGATCTTCAGAGCATGAAGTGCTTCTGGTCTTGAGAGCCAGCTTTCTCTTGAACTTTAGAGCTTCCAAGTCTTCAGCTTCTGGACCGTTCCTCAGAACATCTGATGTTCAGAACTTCAGAGCTTGGGTCTTTCAGAGTCCACATCAGAGCTTTAATCTTTAGAGCGTCTGAAGATTTTGCTACCGTTCAGAAGAACGTAGTTAAATGCAGAAGCGTTGTGCTGATTACTCTTGGTCTTCAACCTCTGATTAATATATCGTCTTTGAATTATAGTCAGAGCCTGTTTGTCACAACTTAAGAAGACAAACGTTAGAGTACCACAATTGTTCATAGATAATATAAACTTTTTATCATCAAAGCATAGAGTTATACCACCTGACCAAATCTTGGTCTTACAATCTTCCCCTTTTGGATGATGACAAAACCAAATATTTTGATCAACAATTCTTAAACAATAAACTGAATACACTCAAAGTTTAAGGTATCAGAGTTAAACTTATCCTGTTGTGTATAGTTTATTTAGCTCCTTCTGAATCCAAGTAATGAGCTTGATTCTGAGCTAAGCTCCCCCTAAATCTATGACTTAATGAAAACGTTAGAGTAGTCTAGATTCTGAGCTTAAAAGAATAAATGATCAAAGTGATGTATCAATCAGAGTCAATCATTTAATGGATAGTATGACATTGTATATCAGAGCATAGAGGAAATCGGAGCATATAATCACTTTAGAAGAAGTGAAATGTATTCCTTGCTAGTGCCTCATGAAAGATCTATAGTCATAACGATATGTAACTTTAAATTCTCCAAAAGAAAAAAAAATAACACAAAAACTGTGGTTGTACTCCCCCTTTTTGTCATAAGCAAAAAGATCATGGGTGTGAAAAACTTAGCATTGAAGTGCAGAGCACTCCCCCTCAGAAGGACTAAGTTCACAAAAGAAATAAGGAGAATAAGATAAATAATATTCACAGAAAATAAAGAGTAAATGAGGCGAAGAACACCAGCCAGAGAAGAATCAACGTTTATCACCGACCAAGAGAATTTAAGACATTCAAGGATAATCTTGGTAACGGTGTCTTGGGAAGGTGTTTCAATGATAAATGCTAGCAAGCATTCCTGAAGTATAAGTAGAAGGGCTTCCTGAGTTAAAATGCATACTCAAAAAGAATCAGCATGGCAAATATTGAGAGAGCTCTTAAGGAGTTGAGAGAAAGGTCCTTTGAGCAGAATATGTATGTTGCTCTACACTACAGATCACAACTGTGAGTAGCATCCGCCAGCTGGTCTGTCGGTTGCTTGGAATGGATCTAGATCCAGTTCTGGATGCAACTCTTCGCATCTTTCTGGATTTCGTGGAGGAGCTGGGCGAGCTCTTCCGAGAGGAGGCGGAAATCACCATGATGATTGGTGGTTGGGAAAGCTGCCTAAACCTTAGTTTTAGGAACTCTCTTTTCTTTCTCCTTCTTTTTCTCTTATTATTATGTTATCTTTTTAACTTTGCGTTTAATCAATTTATCTTGTTGATTTTCCTCTTCTATGCGTTACTTATTATTTTACTTGCATATGCATTAACTAACAAACAAACATTTTTATTAAAAAACCTCATTCATTCATTCATATTTGGCATTACACTTAAAAAGGAGGATTTTTCCTCAAAGACCTACACTGCCTACGCTTCTCCACCTTCTCAAGCTCCAGCTGATGCTGCTTGTACTCCAGCTGGACCAAGCTCTGGCGTACCTCCTGCTTCTCAGGACCCTCTGCCATGGCTTGAAGTGTAGACTCCACCGCACGTATCTCAACATAGTTTTCCAGCTCCCGCTGGAAAAGGCCTTGAAGTTCCTCGACAAACCCAAGGAACCCTCTGAGAGTCGCGTCCATCTCTAGACTCAGACCCATTCCTAACAACTGATTCATCAGTTGGTAGATGCTTGGATCATCTAGGTGCCTGACATTGAAGAACAAATCTTCTTCAAATGCTTTCCTCCTAAGCTCACTGATGCAATACTCAACGGAAGCCATTGTCGTATGTATTACAAGATGAAGATGCTCTGTGAAGACTGTTATGGGTTACAATGCTATTTATACACCAAGATCAGTCTCCAGAAGTTAATGCTGTTGCAGTTTCTCGAGGTGATTACACTGGAAACTGATGCACGTCTTAAACCTCCTGGTCGGTGGTAAACGCTCTTGTCATTTAATTTTCTTCATCTGCATCAATCAATTATTTTCTTAATTAACCTCATCATCTAGTTATCTTTTTCTCCTTTTTTAACTTAGACCTTCTCTAAGGGGGAGTACCTTGTACTTCAAACTAAGTTTTTCACACCCCATTCTTTTTGCTTATGACAAAAAGGGGGAGTACTACCAGTTTTTGATGTGTAAGCTATGTTAGTGTGATTTCTTTTCTTTTGGAGAATTAAGTGATCCATTTTTATGACCATAGATCTGTCAGTGGGGCACTAGCAAGGAATACATTTTCACTTCGTCAGAAGTGATCGTATGCTTAAATCGGTTGACTCTGATACTTTTCCTTGTTTGATTCTGATTATTCATGCGCTCTGATAATCCTATATATATATATATGAATCTGACTGATATAACGAATGATGACCTTCATTTTAGCTCAGAATCAAGCTGTGACTTGGATTCAGGACGACAAAATAAACCATACGTCTCAGGATAAGTTTACCTCTGATACCCTAAACTCTTAGTGTATTCAGTTTATTGTTTAAGAATTGTTCATCAAAATACTTGGTTTTGTCATCATCAAAAAGGGGGAGATTGTAAGACCAAGGTTTGGTCATGTAGTACAACTCTATGTTTTGATGATTACATGTTAACTATTGTGTATGAAAAATTGTGGTACTCTAACATTGTTTTCTGAGTGTTTATATGACAGGCTCTGACTCTGGTCAATACTCACAACTATCAGAAGCATTTAGCCCAAAGAGTAACCAACGCAACGCTTTCGCACTCACTATGTTCTGATTGAACAATAGTATATGCTTCAGAAGTTCTGAAGATGATAAGCTCTGATATGGATTCAGATCACTTAAAGTTCTGAAAACCAGAAGCTCTGAAGGTCCAGAGGCTCTGAAGGTCCATAAGTTCTAAAGGTTCAAAAGCTGAGAAGTGAAGATTCTGAAGTCCAAGAGTAAGCTGGCTCTGAAGACCAAGTACTTCCAACTCTGATGTCCAGAAGCAGAAGATACGAAGGTCAGAGGATCCAAGCTTCCCTCTGACTCTGATCACCAAGCTTCACAAGTTCCAACATGAAACGTCGCCTGATCAGAAGTCAATTAGGATAAGGCTCACGTCGCTATCCAAGTACAAAAGCAATTGTACTATCCTGACGACCTTACCTAAGATATTCAGCCACAGCAGAATCTGGAAGTTACAGATCTGCCCTCCAACGGTAGCATTTAAAACAATGGATACAACCCTAATCCTTGGAGTATAAATATAGGCTGAAGTTGGAAGAAGACGCTAAGAAACTTTGTGCAAGCTCAAGCAACCATTCAAATATTCTCTTAGCAATCTTTCTTCAAACGTTCTTATTGTGTTTACCTTAGCTTTCTTAGAAGCACTCTTTGTAAACCCAGAACCTTCAAACAATTAGTTTGTTTTCCTTAAGGGGCCAAGTTTGGTCAGCTCCTTGAGAAGACTAAGAGAGTGAATCTTAGTGTTTTCTAGTTCATTGTATTGTTAGTCACTGAGCAGGTTGCTAGTGCAGTTGTAACAAACATTGAATAGTGGATTGCCTTCATTCTAAGAAGGAAGAAATCACCTTAATGGGTGGACTGGATTAGCTTGAACGATTATCAAGTGAAACAGGATAAAATACTTATGTGCTTCTCTTCATCTCTTATCTTTGCACCTTGTGTTATTTATTCGAGAGATTTGTCAAAATCTCAAGAGGGAAAAGTTTTTAGTTGAAAACGCTATTCAAACCCCCCTTCTATCGTTTTTCATATCTTCACTTTTCTGACGTGAAGGTTCAGGAGTTTTGGCAGCTTCTTCTGATGCATTTGCTTCTGGATTAACATCCTCTGAATCTTTGTCTTCTTCTGAAATGGTTATGCTCATATCTGCAAACTTTTCAGCTAGCTTTGACTTGTCAGAGTCAAGCTTGTCATCAAATCTAACATGTATAGATTCTTCAATAGTTCTAGATTCAATATTGTAAACTCTAAAACCTTTAGAACGTTCAGAATATCCTAGCAAATAACATTTCGCAGACTTAGAATCAAACTTATGCAATCTATCTTTAGTATTTAACATATAACACACAACCAAAAAGATGAAAGTAGGAAATGTTGGGCTTTATATTCTTCCACAATTCATAAGGAGTCTTATTCAGAATTGGTCTTATGGAGATTCTGTTCTGAATATAACACGCTGTGTTTACTGCCTCGGCCCAGAAGTGCTTTGCCATATTAGTTTCTTGCATCATGGTTCTAGCCATCTCTTGGAGAGTTCTGTTCTTTCTTTCTACAACGCCATTCTGCTGAGGAGTTCTAGGACAAGAGAAATCATGAGATATCCCATAGGTATCAAATATTTTCTCAAACTCCTCATTCTCAAACTCTCCACCATGATCACTTCTCACTTAGACGATTCTACTAGATTTCTCATTCTGCACTTGGGCAACAAAGGTAGAGAACACAGAATGCGACTCATTCTTGTGTCTTAAGAATATTACCCATGTCCAGCGGCTATAGTCGTCAACGATGATCATCCCATATTTCTTGCCACCTATAGACTCAGTTTTCACGGGTCCAAATAGGTCAATATGCAAAAGTTCCAACGGCCTTGTGGTGGAAACAATATTCTTTGCCTTGAAAGGGACTTTTGTAAATTTTCCTTTCTGAAATGCTTCACAAAGAGCATCTGAAGAATACTACAGAGTGGGTAAGCCCCTGACAAGGTCAAGCTTACTTAGCTGAGAGATCTTTCTCATACTAGCATGCCCTAACCATCTATGCCATACCCATTGCTCTTCATTAACAGAAAAAAGACACTTTACTTTATGATTTTCCAACTCAGATAATCTGATCTTATAAATGTTGTTCCGCCTCTTGTTGTAAAACAGAACAGAGCCATCAATCTGACTTACAACCCTGCAAGACTTTTGATTGAAAATAATGTCATAACCCTTGTCAGCTAATTGACTTATTGACAATAAATTATGCATTAAACCGTCCACTAATAGAACATTATCAATGCATGAACCCTTACCGACACCTATGGTTCCAGAACCAACAATCTTACCCTTCTCGTTGCCTCCAAAACCAACTTGACCTCCAGGATACCATGATTGGAGTCTCAGTGGAGCTATCAAGGATATCTGCAACATATACGATCTTTTCCTTAGGTACCCACTTTCTGGGTCCTTTCTTCTTCCTTTCAGGTATAGTGGTTCCAATAGGAACAAAATGTTCATACAGAGATTTAGGTTTAGGCATAGGAGGCTCATTTCTACTGGGTCTAGAATAGTCAATACCATTCATTCCATTTCTGCTAACGTCATAGATCATTGAAGCCATTAAACTTCTATCTACGCTTTTAGCTAGGAACCTCTGAAAAGATTTTTCATATTTGGTTTCATTCTTATCATCAGAAGTATTGGATATAATAATTTCTTCTAACTTGGAAATTTGATTTTTAAGAACAGAGTTGGAATTAACTAGAGAGAAATTGTTTTCATTTAACTCAGAAATTGTTTTCGCATGTTTAGCAGATATATCAGAAGCATCAAGAAAATCATTTTTCAACCTTTTATGCTTAGTCAGAAGCAAATCATGTTTACTCATAATTTCAGCTAAGGCAGATTTTAGTTCAGATAAAGAGAAGGATGCGAATTCCTCATTTTCATCTTCAGAGTCTGACTCAGCCTCTGATGCTGGATCTGATTCAGCTTTTGACTCCGCTTCTTTGTCTTTGACAATAGCCATGAGTCCTTCAACAACTTCGCCATCAGAGTCTACTTCTTCTACATTTGAATCATTAAGAGTTACCATGAGACCTTTTCTAGCCTTGACATTCTTCTTAGACTTCTTGTCTTTCTTCAGCTTAGGACAATCACTCTTGTAATGTCCTGTCTCCTTGCATTCAAAGCATGTAACATCTTTTGGTGATGACTTGCGTTGACCAGATGAAGACTCTTGTTTTCCTTTGACTCTTGATGAACCTTTGTATTTGTTTTGTCTGTGCTTCCAAAGGTGATTGATTCTCTTTGAAATCAGTGAGAGCTCATCTTCATCAGAATCCTCTGACAATTCTTCTGAAACTTGTTCAGCTTGAAGCGCCTTGGCTTTCTCAGACTTCACCTTCAAGGCTATGGATCTTTGCTTCCTCTAAGCAACATGATCAACATGATCTATCTCATGACTCTTCATAATGCTGATGAGTTCTTCTAAGCTCATCTTTTTGATGTCTTTAGACAGCTTCAGGGATGTCATCAAAGGCATCCACTTCTCAGGAAGACCACTGAGAATTCTCTTTACATGATCAGTATTGGTGTAGCCTTTGTCAAGTATTCTGATTCCAGAGATGATCATCTGAAATCTGGAGAACATGGCATCTACTGTTTCATCAGGTTCCATCATAAATGCTTCATACTTTTTGATCAAGGACAATGCCTTTGTCCCCTTGACATCTGCATTTCCTTCATGAGACATCTTCAAGGAATCGAAGATAGCCTTGGCAGAATCACGGTCTGTGATCTTCTCATATTCTTCATATGAGATAGCACTCAGCAAGATAGTTCTTGCTCTGTGATGATCTTTGTACATTTTCTTTTGAGCTTCAGTCATCTTGTCTCTTGGAATCTTCTCTCCATCTTCATCAACAGGGCGAGTGTAGCCATCAATAATGTGATCCCAGAGATCAGCATCAAATCCAAGAAAGAAACTTTCGATTCTATCTTTCCAGTAATCAAACTTTTCTCCGTCAAAGATAGGTGGGTTAGCACTGTAATGATCTCTTTGAGCATCGCTGGTGGTGGTAGCCATTGAGTTTTTCACACCGGTCCGGATCTCTGAACACTGTTAAGTGTGGTAATCAGAACTTACGCTCTGATACCAATTGAAGGTATGAAAAACACTAGAAAAGGGGGTTTGAATAGGGTTTTTAGCTTTTAGAAATTTCCCTCTAAGATTAAGAATAATCTTTTCGGACTAAAAGATCACGAGGTTCAAGAGATAAGGGAAAGAGAAAAGCACACAATGATTTTATCCTGGTTCACTTGATAAATCA
The DNA here is from genome assembly GCF_012489685.1 of Lotus japonicus. Classification (NCBI taxonomy): domain Eukaryota; kingdom Viridiplantae; phylum Streptophyta; class Magnoliopsida; order Fabales; family Fabaceae; genus Lotus; species Lotus japonicus. The sequence goes on along the minus strand of NC_080045.1, from coordinate 47,225,210 downwards.
CTCAAGCTAATCTAATCCACCCATTTAGGTGATTTCTTCCTTCTTAGAATGAAGGCAATTCACTATTCAATGAATGTTACAACTGCACTAGCAACCTTGCTCAGTGGCTAACAATACAATGAACTAGCAGAACTAAGACAACCTTGCCTTAGTCTTCTCAAGAATACTGACCTCACTGGTCTCTCAAGGAACTACAAACAAAGTTTGTGGAAGAGTTTGGTTTACAAAGAGATGCTTCTAAACAAGCAGACGTAAACACAATAAGAACAATGAAGAAATATTGCTAAGGTATTCGCTGAAAGTATTTCACGTGTATGCACAAAGTTTCTTAGCTGATTTCTTCTATCTTCAGCCTTTAAATACTCCAAGGTTTAGAGTGTGTATCCGTTGGATGAATCTGTCCGTTGGAGGGCAGTTCTGAAATTTCCAGAGCCTGCTATGGCTGAACGTCGTAGGTAAGGCAGTCAGAATAGTACGTTAGCTTTTGTACGAATGACAGTGACATTGCCTTAGCCTAGTTGACTCTTGATCTTGGGCGTCGCTTCATGTTGGAACTTGTGAAGCTTGTGTGACCAGAGTCAGAAGGAAGCTTGGATCCTCTGACCTTCAGAACTTCTGCTTCTGGACCGTTCATCAGAACATCTGGCCTTCAAAGCATGAAGTGCTTCTGGCCTTGAGGGCCAGCTTGCTCTTGAACTTTAGAGCTTCAAAGTCTTCAGCTTCTGGACCGTTCCTCAGAACATCTGGTCTTCAGAACTTCAGAGCTTGGATCTTTCAGAGTCCACATCAGCGCTTTAATCTTCAAAGCGTTTGAAGAGTTTGCTACCGTTCAGAAGAACGTAGTTAAATGCAGAAGCGTTGTGCTGGTTACTCTTGGTCTTCAACCTCTGATTAATATATCGTCTTTGAATTATAGTCAGAGTCTGTTTGTCACAACTTAAGAAGACAAACGTTAGAGTACCACAAGTGTTCATACATAATAATAAACTTGTTATTATCAAAACATAGAGTTGTACCACCTGACCAAATCTTGGTCTTACAGTTATTGCTTACTTCATGAAATAATCACTTATATATTGTTTAAGTTGTTTCAGTATGCCATTGAAAAAAGCAGAAACCTAATTATTTATTTAAGCTATTTTAAGTGTGTTTTTTTAGATTAAAAAATATTGATTTTTAACTATAATTTTTATTTTTATTTTTAGAGATTTTGAGACAAGCATAAAGTTGATTCGTGTTTGATTACTCTAATTAAAATCACTTTTTTTTCATCTCCTCTCATCTATCATCATAGATTTTCATTATAAGTTAAAGTAACTTTCAAATAATCTGTTTTCAGCTTCAGCTGAAACAAACACAAAAAGTGATTTTTTGATTTTAAAAGTGATTTTTTGATTAAAAGGTGATTTTTCCAAAATAAGTTGAATCAAACGCACTCTAATTGACTCGTTTATCATTGCTTACAAAAAATGATTTTACTTTTGAAAAAATAATTGATTTTATTTTAATTAAGTTGATTCGTGTTTGACTACTCTAATTAAAATCACTTTTTTTTATCTCCTCTCATCTATCATCATAGATTTTCATGATAAGCTAAAGTAACTGTTTCAAATAATCTGCTTTCAGCTTCAGCTGAAACAAACACAAAAAGTGATTTTTTGATTTAAAAGTGATTTTTTTTTCCAAAATAATTTGAATCAAACGCACTCTAATTGGCTCGTTTATCATTGCTTACAAAAACTGATTTTACTTTTGAAAAAATAATTAATTTTATTTTAGGTGATTTTTTTGAAAAAGTACATTTTCATTTAACTTTGTCTACAAATGTAATAAGTGCTTTCAATTTTAGAAGTGATTTTAAACTTTTTAGATACATAAAATTTCAAATATAAATTGGGGGTATTTTTGAACTTGCAAAAGTTTTAAGAGAGTGTTCCGTTCCGTTCCCTTCCGTTCCACCCTTTTCCAGGGGAACAAAGTGTCCTGTTCCTGGAGCCTTTTGTCTCGTTCCGTTTCATCTTAAAAATATGACAAACACAGAACGAAACCCATGTGTCTCGTTCCGTTCCCTTCTCATCTGTCTACTAAACGCTTCCTTAATGCACCACCAAGAGAGTTGGGACGCTCAAAAGAAATAAACAAAAAACAGAGAGAGAAAAACGTCACCTGCGGTTAGGGCCGACCCTAGTCCTGTGCAGGCAGACCCACAACCCAGGACCTCTAAAAAAAAAGACCCTCAATTTTTTGTTTGTTTGGCACTTTGGCCCACTAACTCACTTTGGCAGACCCACAAACGGATTTTTTTTTTGTTTGGCACTTTGGCCCACTAATCCATTTACCCACCCATTTTAAACCCTAGTACTATTTTTAATTAGAAACAGTGAAATTTAAACGGTGAATGAAACACTCAAACTGAAACGTCAAGAGGACTGAAACGTGAAGAGCACAGAGCACTGAAATGTCAAAAAGACGACTTGAGTCACCCACTACCGGTCCGTCGCTGCTTCAACCGCGCGTCCGCGCCCCTGGCCGTCGGCGCCTCTGCTTGCCTGCTTCGTTTTGCTTCTGCAGTTCTGCTTCGTTTTTCTTTTTGCTTCAAGGTACTGACGTAGGAGATAATTTATCTCCTCCTTCATCCCTCAACTCTGATACCCTTCTTCTCTCTTCAATTTCTTATTTTCTTTTTGGATATTATTGACTAGAATATGACGTTTTGTTTATGTTAGTCACATATTTTTAAAGTTTTTGATGTTATTTATAATTTAAATGGATAATGTTCTTTAAAAAAATTTATTAGAATTCCATTTTTATTATTTGCCCAGACCTCCAAAATGTCGGGACCGACCCTGCCTGTGATATCGAGTTATGATACGTTATTAATTTACTTTCTCTCACATTTCATTTTCACTTAACTCTCACATTTCATTTTCACTTATTTTATCTTCTTGTATCTCTATTTTTTACTATCACACTACTTATCATATCATTTATCTCTTCCTTTCTCTTTCAACGAGGTAGAGGTGGAGAAGTGTTAAAAAACATTTTGTTTATATTCATACAAGAATGACACATCAAAATGCCAAAATTTATGGAAAGATTGAGAATGGTTGTTAAGCGTTTTGCACGTGAATGGACGACACGTGTGGTTATATGCGGGTAATGGGGTAATTCACTATACTAGCTTTATCCAAAACACCATTCATTTGAGGGGAAAATAAAACAAATAGTGTACTGAATTGGGATAGACAACTGTTGGTGGTGGGTAAAAATTTGTCAGAACACGGTATGGAAAAAAGAAAAAAAGTAAAGGATGGAAAGAGGAAAGTGAGAGGTACATATTCTCATTTGAAAAAGAAAAATGAAGAAGCTAGCTAGAAAAATAAAAAACACTAAACTGCAAAACGATAAAAAATAAAACTATGTACTAAAATAAAAAAATAAAAAATAAAAATGAGGACACTCACCTTTATGGTTGACAAAAGTAGAATTCGTGTCAACATGACATTAATTCCAAAGTTATGTATAGATTATTAAGAATTTTGAGCAAGGTTGTTTATAAATTAAACTTTAATTATTTTCCGATGTAGCAAAAAAAAAAATAAATTAAACTTTAATGTATAGAAATTGTATAACTTAAAAGACGGCACAAGCGGTTACACTTGGCGGTCAATTTTACCGCTAAAATGAATGTTTGCGTTAGTCTACAGACAATTAAACTTGTCGATAAGTTACGTGCTTTTGTTTCTCGCTAAGTTACTGACAACACATAACGGCAATGTTTTTTGAGGAAAATTGCTTGTTGTAAAGTGCGTAATTACCAACAACCTTAAAGCTGTCGGTAATACCGTATTTTCTTGTAGTTCTACCTCTCACTGCCTTACTCCAATGTGAGACTTCTGAGGTCAACATTTCTGTATCCCATAAACTATCACAACACTCAAGAAATCAAGCAGAATGCAAGCCTCCTACACATCGTTTGATCAATGACATCATGCACTTTAATTATGTCAGATAATCAAACAACCCCCGAGACTATGATTGTACCTCGGAATACGAAAAACAACGATCTTACATTGGATTTCTAAATCTTGACCCGATAAAGGGCGAAGGAAAGCTTATAAGGTACACATTCTAACATATTATCTTGTTCATATCCTCCCCAACGTATTGACTTGGGCGTTGAAATGTTCTTGAATGTGCCACCACCGAGGTATCCTAACGATCATGGAGCAACCCTGAAGTAAGGAGCACCATTGTCATGACCGTCATGCCCAAAGATCAAAATACACAAAACATGAGTGGTAGGTTGGTATCGACCGATCAATTGATGTTATTTGTTGAAAATGTAGACTTATTCACTTTGGATGTTTGGTTCAAACCTTCACTAGTCATTGAGCCCCGATGTTTCCCGCCTTAAATCCCTCATCCTAAAAAATTTCTTGCTATAAAAAAATTATTGATTCTATTTCAAAGTTTTTTGAAAGGTGATAGTATTTCAAAGTTGAAATTTATATATGTTCATTCAGATATGACAAAGACTAATTACCCTCACATGTAAAAGGACAAACTGATAAGTTAATACTTTCATAGACTTTTTAATTTCTTTCCTTCTTTGAGAACTAAAATGACACAAGACAACAATCTCATGGACGAAAATTACGTTTTACTCCAAAAATTAACCACCTCCTCTGGTTATAAATAAAGGTGTCTAGGGCCCTAGAGCACCATCACAAACACCACTCTGAATCCTTTTAATTAATTACCTTTTGAGTTCAATTCCTGGTGTTATTCTTGAGAAAATGGTTTCCCACCTTCCCCTAAAAACTCTCCTCCACCTAACTTCAGATCAGAGTGAGCATAACCCACTAACCATGTCTGATGACCAAATTTTGGAGCAAATTTACTCAACCCATGTCCATAGTGACACAAAGTTTGACGTGGACTCTCTGTTCACCCTTGTTGAGAACACCCTTAGACGTTCGACCCACATTGTTGACAATGTTGTGCAGGTGAACACCCCTAGCCATTTTGCTTCTTCACTTTTTGGCCTCCATATAAGCTTCTGCTTCACATGTTCCAATCATGAGAAATTTTTACAGGGTTCCCAAGCCAGCCTGGAGCATTTAGATGACAAGCAGCCCAAAACCAACTTCGTTTCACCACTCTGTACCCTGAAGCAGATTTCATCTGAGGTCATTCTCATAAATCTAAACTGCAGAGAAAGAAAAAAAAAAACGAAAGACTATTATTGTGTATATATATATATATATATATATATATATATATATATATATATTCTGCGTGTGTATATACATAAAATAAGGCATTGGCCACCATCACCATGGGTAAAAAAAAAATTGGTCCACAAATTAAAATGATCTTTTGTAAATCCTTTTTTACTCATAAGAACCATTTGCAAAAAAAAATGTGATTATGTTATTCTTTTCTTGAAGAAATCAGTTTGAAGATATTTTATTTTTCCGTTTTTATACTATTGGTAACTAAACAAGACAATATACTTGTAACAAAAAAAAAACAAGACAATTTTCGCGTTTAGAATGAATACAAACATGACTCATAGGTAAATAACTTGATGACATGATCGACGGTAGAATAAAAGTAAGAGCCTAACCTTTTCTCAGTTTTGACCGTTGGATCCGATCGATAGCTTTGAAACATTCCTTACTCCACGATCAATGCACTACACTGTAGAAGCTTACAAACAAGTTTTTCATGAGTGATAATTTTTTTTTTTAAAATCAACTTCATTCAATTAAGAAGAAATAAAGGGCCTAGCTAGAGGCCATTACATTAGCTTGGACAATGCCAATTAACCGTTGAGGAACCTCCTCAATCCACACATAATCATGCACGAATATTGTATTTAAATTTTATATTGACAACCTAGCTATTTAAATCATAAGAGAAATCAAAAACATCAAAGTTCGCAAGTAAATAACGACAATAGATAATTTTTACTATACAAGAATATTGTATTTAAATTTTATATTGACAACCTAGCTATTTAAATCATAAGAGAAATCAAAAACATCAAAGTTCGCAAGTAAATAACGACAATAGATAACTTTTACTATACAAGAATATTGTATTTAAATTTTATATTGACAACCTAGCTATTTAAATCATAAAGTGTATGCTCTCACCTTTTGCATAAAGGTCTAGCTTGTACTTTTTAATTCCTCTAATTTAAATGGTGTGATTTTATATGGTTTATTTATCTTTTCAACTAAGTCTCTTAATTTAGAAGAAATGTAATATTGTTGAATAGAAGAAAGTTTAAATTTTTAAGTATGAACTTAGGCATTTATATATTATTTTACCTAAAGTTTGATGCCTTGATAATTTTGCAATAGAAGAAAATTTAGAATTTTTTTTTTTACTTTTAAATTAGAACTTTTTTTAGGGGAAGAAATTACATGAAAAGATTTAGGTGTAATAATAAAAAATGATGCAGTTAAGAGCATTAGGATTTCTGAGTACTGCTGTTGGTCATGAGCTTAACTTAGTCTTATGGTGGCAGATGTCATGCAAGCCTCCAAGCGAGGAAATCGCCCACAAAACGACGCTTGCCATCCTCAATAAGCTCTCAAACTACGACTGGGACGCAAAAGCGGTGCTGACGCTGGCTGCTTTCGCCATGGAATTTGGCGAAATCTGGCTACTCACTCAGCACCAGCCAACAGACCTTCTTGCTAGGTCTGTTGGTGTTCTGAAGCGAGTGCCAGTGCTGACGAGGCCTGCTGCTGTGCAGAAGCACCGCCAAGCCATCATCGAGCTGAACAGCTTGGTCAAGACCACGTTGCTCGTAATTGAACTCATCTTTGAGTTGGAGAAGCTATCTTCAAGCTATGACACCAAGGATGTGCCTGCTTTGGAGCCTGCAATTGAGCAAATTCCTGTTGATGTCTACTGGGCGATTATCACTGTTGCTGCCATTGTTACTCAGATAGATTGTCTCACCACTGATTCGTAAGTTAATTGCCTACATTTATTCAGTAACAGGATCATTCACTCCCGTATTTTGGGAGATGCTTTTTGGTGTTAAGGAAACTGCCTTATTTTTTCCTTTTTTATTCTAAGAGGAAAACACCTTATTTTTTACTTTATAAGAAATACTAGTATTTAATTTTATAAAAAATACTTTCGTTAAAACGGTTGCATATGATAATAGAAAAAAATCTTTCAAAAAAAAAAGATAATAGAAAAAAGACTAAAAGAGTGTTGGTCTAGTGATAAACAATTTAGACCCCTTCATGATGAGAGCATAAGTTTAAATCTTGGTTGAAAGTAACATACAATTGTTTTTCAAATAGGTGACGACATCTGTCAAAGATTAAAAAAAAAAAAGCAACCATTTCTAACACCGACTTTGTTTCATAATTCGCAAGTTAAAAATGTTTTTTTTTTCAAATTATAGTTTTTTTACATAAAAAACGTATTGTAAATAATATTCCTGAGTGTTAGTTTTAACTTTTAAGACTAGTTTTTAACATGTTCGTACAACTGCAATTTAGATGGTAATTTGCCAATAATTTTGTTGATTGCAGAGAGCACAAGCAGGAACTGTCCCACTATGGTCAAAAGATCAACATTGTGCTCAGCAGATTGAGGAAACAGATCACCACCTGCAGACAACAGATAGGTAATTAGTAATGTAATTGAGGCTCTGCTTTATTGATTTGTTTGCTGGAAGCTCATAATTAGATACTAAGATTATTTGGTAATATATATTCTTTCAGATGAAGCAAAGTATGTTCAAACCCTTCGGAAACTTTTTCAAACCCCCACTGAAGTAATGGAGGTGTTTAAGTATCTGGTTTTTTCCAAGGATTCTCGAGTGCTTTCACTGTTTGATGGTACTACCAAGACCACGGTTCGTAACTTCTTTTATTTGTTTTTTCTGCTCTCAATTTTTATTTTGTTCCATATTTTAATATTATTCAAATTGAAATGCTTCTTCTTCTTGATGCCTAGTAGGCTAGTACATAATGATGCCCAATATTAGTTGCCCTGTTCGTCAAGTTGAAAAGACCACACATGGTCACTTTATCTTAAAGCATTTTACCTTGTATATTCATCATGAGCATCAATATGAATTGTCTAAATAACCCACGGTGAAATTTGGGTTAAATAACCCATAATCTAGGTGGACCAATCACATTTAAGATAAATTAATTATTTTTTTATTAATTTATTTATGTTAAATATGTTTTTGTCCCTGATTTATACACATAAATATAAAATGGTACCTGAAAAAAAACACATTTTTCTTCATCCCAAAAACATTTCTTCCATTAAATTTAGTCCTTCTTCCTTCATAATCATTTCAAAACCCAAAAATTCATATCTTCATCCATCCTGAAAACTCATAAATTCATCCCAATAAAGGAAAAGAATAAGAAACACAGAGCAAATAGGATTTTATATCATACGCAGGTAACTGTGAAAACTATTATACTGTTATGTTTGGTGTGTATTTAGGAGTATGACCCATAGCAAATAGTATTTTATAAACAAAATTGTGACCCTCGAGAAACTTGAGAGTTTGGTCGGCGCATCATCCTGAAATTTAAGTCACCATTTGTCTGTTAATTGCTAAAATGCATTCTACGGTAGATGGATGGTGGTCTTAAATTGAAATTTTAGTTTGATTGCAGAATGTTCATCTCCCTTCCCTTTTCTGGCCATTCTGCCACCATGTTCCATTTTAGAAGATTTTGGTATATATGTAAAGGGTGGTATACAACCCTTAGTTTGTTTTTCCACTTTTTCTGAACTGCAAAAATTAGGTTTAATTGAGAAAGCATTTGAATAAAAGGCATTATTGTTTACGGGTATCCCCTTGTATTCTTTCTAAATTGGATTTTTTATTGTTATGGCTATTGGCTAATAATCAATGAAAGTCAGAACTGTGGATAAATCCAAGCGTTTTCTTTTACCAAAAAAACTGTAGAAGTATCTTATGATCGAAACCATGAGAAGATTTGATTTCATATGGATCTACCGGAAGCAAATATGAATTCACAAAACATAAAAACCATTTGCCAAATTCATTATTCAATATTTCAATTTTGAGAACACAACAACATGAAACCAAGTGAGCTGAGAATCCCATGGCGGCGTTCTTTGAGTTTTGGGGAAGGACTAAATTTAATGAAATAAATTTTGGAGGGACCGAAATAGATATGAAAAATAATTTTAAGGACTAAAATCTTTGCGTTTTTTTTTCAGGTACCATTTTAAATTCATTTGTATAAGTTAGGGACAAAAACATATCTAATCATAAATAAATTAATAAATAAAATATAAAAAATTGCACTAATTTATCTTAAATGTGATTGGTCCACCTAGATCATGGGTTATTTAACCCAAATTTTACCATGGGTCATTTAGACAACCCTTTAAAAAAACAACAAAAATGTACAATTTCACGCATGCAAATTTTATTGCCAAACTAAAATATAACACGTGGACAAGAAAATGGTAGTTTTGAACAGGATTTCTATGTTTGGACATTATAAAAAATGTGCTTATTAACAAATTCAATTTCTAGGTATGTTTTTAAATTTTATTTAATTAAAATATTTAAAAGTAAAAAAATTGAAATAAAAAGAAAAGTTACAGAAAAATAACTTTCATTCTCACGCTAATGTAAGATATCCATCCTTGGACATGAGAATAAAATTTGAAGAAAACAAGATAAATTGGATGACTGAGAATCCATGATGTCTGGAAATAATTTTTTTAAAACTAATAACAAACATGAGAATGTTACATTCCCAACCTTACTTACCCGGGATTGTTTAAAGTTCCCTCCTACCAAAGTGGGTAAACTGGCTGCCATTAATTCTTGCATTCCTAGCTCTAAATCAAATTTTGATTCATTTGTTGCATGCCTTGTAGGTTGACATCACTGTCCTTAAAAAGAAGAATGTATACCTCTTCATTTCCACACTAGACATCACGGAGGAAGAAATCTCAGTGGTGAGGACAGTTTTTGATTCCATCAAAACCAATGAGCAATACAAGATTGTTTGGATCCCAGTTGTGGAGACATGGAGCGAGCAACTGAACAAGAAATATGAGGTTCTGAGAAGCAAGATGCCATGGTTTGTGGTGCCGAGCTTTGGAACCATTGCAGGGTACAAGTACATCAAGGTGGAATGGCACTTCAAGAAGCAGCCTATGGTTGTGGTGCTGAGCCCTCAAGGGAAGGTGCAGCACACAAACGCATTCCATTTGATTCAGGCTTATGGAATGAAGGCTTTTCCCTTTACAAAGGTTGATGAAGACACAATTGATAGAGAAGTTCATTGGTTTGGATCTTTGGACCTCAAAAACAAGGACTTAGAAGACAAGGTAAGTAAATTTTACAATTCATCTTTTGGGGGTAATAGAAAATTGGGATTGGTATGGAGTTAAGACTTATTTCTTCTTTTGTGAATGATTTTACAATTCATCTTTTGGGTCTAGTGATTGGTATAGATTAAAGTTTTTGGATTTTGATTCAACTTAATTTGTTTTTCAACCTATTTCTTAGAAATGATTTCTATGCGGTCAATTTTAGTGCGGTTAGTGTAGTGTAGTAATGTCGGCTTGACTGTGGTGATGGGACCAAAATTGACTGTAGTCAAACCAAATCCTCACTCTCATTTTTCACCACCAATTTTTTTTTTCAATATTTCATCACATTCATTATTTCTCTCTATGAATCAGATGAAAGCAGATAAGTATATCTTCTTCTACGGTGGCAACGACAAAGAGTGGATCCAACAGTTCACAAAGTTCGCCACCACCCTCACCTCCGACACCGTCATAAAAGCCGCCAACATCACCATCGAGCTCTTCAACGTGGAACAAGAAGACCAAAGCTTCGTCAGGCGCTTTTGGAGTGGCATCGAGAGCCTCTTCGTAACCAAAGCCCACAGAAAAGTTGACGCGGTAACTCAAGAAGTTCAAAAAATGCTCTCCTACAAGAAAGAAACCGGGTGGGCCCTTCTCAGCAAGGGGTCATCCGTGGTCGTGACCGGCCACGGAACGACGATATTGAAGGCTGTAGCGGAGTTTGAGAAGTGGAAGGACGTTGTGGGGAAGAAAGGGTTTGAATTCTCGTTTAAAGAGTATCATGACAAGATTGTGAAAGCTACTCACCGGTGCTCTCACCTTGAGATTCCTAATGTGGCGGGTAAGTTGCCGGAGGTTATACGGTGCCCCGAGTGTCCTAATTCCATGGAGATTTTCATTAGCTACAAGTGCTGCCACAGCAAGCACGCACCGCACTAGATGTTGTGCTTTGATCATTGATTTTATGAAAGAGTGTGGTTTCAAGTTGTGTGGGACTTTCAGTTTTATGTTTTTCTAGTGGAATAAGTTATACTTCCTCGTGTTTCATGAAGAAGGTAGTGTGTGTTTTCTATGTAACGTGGTAGTACTTGCTAATCTTGAAATTTCAATAAAAATGCGGCCTTTACTGTTAGTTTTGCAATGCACGAGTAACATATTCTTTATATTTTTTTAACAAGAAAATGATATTATTAATAGTAGTAGATACCAAAAATCAATAAAGCATGTGCTACACACAAATTAAACATTTCATGTTTAGAAAGCATCTTATGACAACCTTGTTTTGCTGAAGAATCGGCAAAACTATTCACCTTTCTAAATACATGGAATGCACCCTGTCACTCAACTTTTAACATTCTGCTTGAGGAATTTAATTAAAAGTTTTCATGGTTTATTTGCCTAATTGTTAACTCATTGCTAGAGTCGAGTCACTCTCAATTATTGCTCTTGAGATGTTGAACTGATGGAGAAGAGAAGAGAAGAGTATTAAGAATGGTCATTACCTCGGCGTTGTAAGCCCATAAATGTTCCACTTATTTGGAGAAACGTCTCATAACATTTTAATCTGCATTCGTAAATCGTAAGAATACCCCACGCCAATACTACTTACCCTAGATTCCCTTTAGATGCATCATTATTGATTTTAAAGCACCCCACCTCCGGAGGAAGCCGCTCTACATTGCGCGATGTTTGCGGGAAAGACTAACAAGTGTATATTATCATAACTAATAAATATGTTTTGGGAAAGTTAATTAATCACCTCATCCTTTAAATAAGTTGTTTGAGATTCATTTTCCAACTCTCTTAATGAGCCTGCAATGATAATGATGTGAGTGATTCACTCGTGTGGTACATAAATGTTAACTTGGGGATTTTTTTTTTATCATAACTTGTCATTCTATGGAACTTAACTAACTAGAAATTCCTCATCCTTATCCTTTGCTGGTGAGCTAAGATGCCATTAATTGGAAAAGGAGATTTGGATATGGGGGATGTGGGGGCTGCCCTTTTGTTCTCAGTAACATTTTTCAGTGCTAAATGAAACCATATCCAGCATGCGTGGTAACACCAACCAAAGCTGCTTACACGGCTTCAGCTATAGTACTATATGGAATGGACCATTTTTTTGACTTTTTCTCTACTCATAGGATCGGAGCAATTATATTGTGTTGTACTGTATATGCCTCCAAAAGCATAGTCCTCAATCATCAATGCAAATATATGAATCACCCAATATTTTTTCTTTGGGGTGCAAGGACATCACATGAAGTAAAGGGCACATAAATTGGAAGGTTGATTGATTGGTACACCTAAAGTTAAAATTTTGTAAGAGCATCTCCCATGCTAGTTGTTATTTCTTAGTTCTCATGTGGGCCCGTATTGCCACATGTGCTTAAGTAACTCTCAAGCAATTTTGCTCCAACCATGAGTTTTTAGTTTTTACCACTATTCATTTGGTCCCACCAACTACACTATTTATACTTTTTATTTTCATAAAGTAATAAAACAAAATCCATAAAATAATAAAGTAATTTGGATGAGAGAGAAATAATTAATATTTTAATCTAAGAACTCAAAAAGTAAAATTCCTTATATAAGAACTGAGTTCTTATTTTTAAGAACTAAGGAGTCCATGTCAGCACCTCTAATGATAAAGTTCTTAGTTCTTAGTTTTTAACTCCAAAATAAGAACTAAGAATCTTACATTGTAGATGCTCTAAGCAGTTATTAATGAGTCCATCGAGCCAGGAAAAGGAGGAATTTAAGTTAGTGACATTTTTTATGCCCCACAGTACTTCCAGTTTGCATAAAATCGAAAACGTGAAAACAGAAAAAAAAAAAAAAATCAGCAAAACGTCAAAGGGTGATTTTTTGTTTTTGGTCGAAGTCAAAGGGTTATTGGGGTGACTCCACCAGGTCATGGACTGGGCTATAGGGTGAGTGATGTCTTGTAAATGGGTTGTTGGACTGGGCCGAACTAATGTGTAATGAGTTTTAGTTGCCCCTCTGTATTTTCTTGATTTAAATGTTTTAGAATTTAGAAACTTAGATCAATTGACCAAAAAAAAAAAAAAAACTTAGATCAAGTAGAGACAATTATTTTCTTTTACTTTTAATTTTTATATGTTAAATAATAATGATGAAAATGTAAGAGTTCATGAGCCTATATCTTTCCATATCATTTTGATAATTCGTTTTTGTTTTGTTAAAAGAGTACTAACAAGAAAATGATAAGTTTTTTGGAATTAAGAAAATGATAATTTTTTTTTTTTGACAGTAAGAAAATGATAAGTTGTTTCTATGTGATGCTGATATTAATACTCCCTCCGGCCTCAATTGTAAGCAAAAAACATGGAAAAAATTTGGCCTCAAATATAAGCAAAAGTCATAAAATTCAACTCTATTTAATATTTTCTTTCCACAAATACCCTTACACATGCATTTTGTCATTTAATTTGTACAACTTCCTATATTTGTATTACCGAGCCGCTATAACTCATTTCCACACACATTCCCAAGTTAATTTATGCTTCCAAGTTTCTTACTAGTACTATAAAAAAAAAAGACTTACTCCTACACTACTTAAAAATGGCAGCGTCACTTATACCAAAAGAAAAATTGGCAGCACCACATAATTTGTTTAGCATGCCTTCATTTGACTTGGGCACTTGTGATGATGAGGATTTCTCACAATTAATTGTTGAAGATTCATTAGAAGTGGTTCATCTTTGTATGTTTTGATTTTTTACAAGGGAAACATCAAAAGGCATATTACTCTGCACGTTACTGCATTAAATATGTGAGACAATTAATAGTATCATAACGGAACCAAATGCACCCTGTTTAATTTCATTAAATTTTGGTGTTTAAAACTAGAAGGTTATTTTAGTACTTTTAACCTATAGTTTATACAAAATTAATACAAAAATTCAACTTTTAGTGTGCAAATGAGAATATTTGGTTACAATTGAGGCCGGAGGGAGTATATTTTATCTGACATTTGTAATATGAATACAATCCTTCCCTTGAAATTAAGACTCAAATATCATTTCAGTCGCTAATAGATGACTATGTCTATTCCTATTCCTATTCCTATTCGTTTATGACTCAAGGCTTCTAGAAGGAAGTTAACATAACAACATGATTATGTCTATTTCTATTCCTTTTATTCTGGAATGATCTTTTCTAATAAACTCTTAATTATTTTGTACAGTTGTCTTCTATTCTAGAATCCCCTCACATCTTCCTTTTCTATGTAGAGCAGTGTATTTAAATGTGTCGTTTTCTATCTTTGAATAGTAGTTCTGAATGAATCAAATTTATCTCATATACTCAATCCTTTGTCTTCTTTTCCTTGTTTTATATTTCTGATATGGTATGATTTGAATCAGAGCTCTGGTAGCTACATTCAATATGGCTGATCCAATTCAAGATCCGACTTCTTATTATTTGCAATCCTCTGACGTCCCTAATCTCTCTATTTCTTCCATTGTTCTAGAAGCCTTGAGTCAGCTACTTCTTTTGATAAATATTCACTAAGGAAAATAGGAAATAGTCATCTGTTTTGTCTGGTGTAATTGGTTTGGACTGATCCAACTATTTAGATCAAGAGTCCCAATCACTTGGAAGTGTCTGAATGCATTGGTTTGTACTGATCTTTGCAAGGTGAAAATGGAGGAGACAGTCTTCTTGTGAAACACAGAAAGTGATTCTTAACTGTCTACTGAGGCTCAGGCCAGGGATTATTGACTTGCTTTTCACATTTCACACCTCAAACTAACTAACAAAGTGCAGGCATTTTATTAGTGGTGATAGTTAAAGTGATATAAACATTTATTAATAATTGAAGTGTTAAAAAGAGCCAAAGAAAGTAATCAAAAAGCAAGTTCTCTGTGACGTTGACCATAAAGACCTTAAAGTAATAAGCGGTCTAGCAAGATAAACGACAAAATGTGAAAAGGTGACAATATATAAGAAGGGTTTACTACTTTACTTATTAATGAACTAGGCTTAGTCTATGATTCTCACGAGGGTAAAAGCAGATAAGATTAGCCTCAAGAATTTGATTCTGCCACATATCATAAAGAAAGTGCAAGGTTCTGCTAAGCTATGATGGGTAAAACTAGACATGTAGCCTCAAGAAAAAAAAAAAAAAGAGGAGGAGAAGGGTTAAAGCAATTGATGCTGTCAAAATCAAGTGCTAGGAATGATTAAGCTTAATGGTAACAGGTTTGAGAATAAAAACTTGAAAGAACAAAGGGCATGCAATAGACAGCACATAAGTCTGAAATTTTTTCTGCAATATATGGAAAAAAGCTTTTATGAGTAGTTTTTTTTGTCAGAATTAATAAGGAGTGATATAAACAAGCTATTAAACGGTATGTGCAAAAACGTTATATCATAAAAAGCAAAATTGGGAAAGATGAGAAAATATCATTCCTGAGTGCAAATACTAGAAGCCTACAATTACTTATCAAAAGTAAGGAAATGTACAATAAGCCTAAAATTACTTAATAGAAGTAAATACTAAATAGTAAACATTCAATTATAAAAAGTCCTAAACTTGAATTCCATGCCACAATGCTGGGTCTCTTGTAGCAGCAGTCTCTTCTTCCTCAGCTTCACCAGAAATCTCCTCAAGTGATTTCCCATTAGGTTCAGGCACCAAGAATGTGAAAAACAAACCCAAGAGGTTAGCAACACCCAAAAGTATAAGCACATTTCTCAGTCCAATGGCATTTTGAGCATACAGGAACCCAAAAGAACCAACCATTGCTCCAGCTTTCCCAGCAGCAGCTGATATGCCATGGCATGTTGATCTCAGCCTTGCCGGGAAAATCTCCGCTGGCACGATAAATGTGGTGGCGTTAGGGCCGAAATTGGCGAAGAAGAAGGTCAGTGAGTACATCACAATAAACCCAATTTGGTTTCCCTTCATGGTCCAGTGGTGGTAAGGAATGGCTAAACCAAACATGAACACAGTCATGAAGAAAAACCCGATCAACTGAATTTTAATCCTTCCAATCCTATCAATGAGTGCCACTGTGAACCAGTAACCAGGGACAGTGCTGCAAAGTGCTATCAAAGTTTGAGCTCTTGCAATCTTGTAAACCTCTTCAATTGCATTCATGGTTTTTGCATCTGGTAGCCACCCAATTGCAGTGAAAATGTCCTTTTGGAAAAGATTCTGACTGTAATAAGCAATGTCCAGAAGAAACCAAGTAACAGCAGTTCCAGCAAGGTGAAGTCCATGGCGGCGGAGGAACTGGTTTGAGAACAAGCCAAACTTATTCCCTTGTTGTGCTTCCAATTTCTGAATCTTCTCTGGTTCTGGTTCTATCTCAACCTGCAGCACTTTTGACATGTCTGCAGCTGCTTGCTTTGCATTCTTGGCAACCAAGGCAGTGTACCTTGCAGTTTCAGGCATTTTCATCCTCCAATAGTATGTGAGCAGAGCTGGAAGTGCACCAAACATCAAGATGATCCTCCATACATAGTCAGCTTCTGGCACTGTGGACAAGACTGGGTTAACTTTGAATGCTGGAGCAGGATACCTGGCAGGTTCAGAACCAGAGAAAGTCAGTAAGGAAGGCAAAAAGTTAGCACATTAAACAAACTTAACAATATTTATTTAATAGAAACCTAATTTTTTAACAGTAGTTCGGTTCCATCATGAATCAACTATTCCAAAAGCTTAAGTTGTTAATGCATAAGGCCATGTAATGCACATGTTCATCTACCATATGCTGAAACTCAATTTTTATTAAAATAATAGGAGCAACAAAGATTGAACCTAAAACCACTAGAGATTCTCAGTACCATGTCATCAACAACTAGAAAAGCTACAACAACTAGAAAAGCTAAGCTGTTAATTTTGTATTTTTTTAAGGTACCTGGCATTGAAGGCAGCAGAAACTATAATTGCAACCATGCCACCAGTCAAAATTCCAAACCCTTGCATAGCAAAAACTGCAGCAATGAAAGCTCCACGAGTCTTCTTGTTGGCATACTCAGACATGATAGTAGCTGAAAGAGGGTAGTCACCACCAATTCCAAATCCAAGCCAGAACCTGAAGAAGCAGAGTGTAGCTATAACAGCTTTAGGATCCTTCCCAAAGGAAAGTCCAGAAGCAAGTGAACAAAACACCATGAGCACAAGGGTCATCCCATAGACCCTTTTCCTTCCCATTTTGTCCCCGAGCCAGCCGAAGAAAAGCTGGCCCGCGAGGGTTCCGCAGAACGCGACGCCATTGATGGCAGCAGAGACATTTGTTGGCAGAGAACCGGGTTTTGTGGGGTTATCAAAGTAGTATATTCGTCCCAGTAGCTTGGTGACAAGGGAGATGCAGAAGAGATCATAGGAATCAGTGAAGAAACCCATGCCTGCAATCACAATTGCAGTGAAGTGGTACCATTGTGTCTTGGCAACATCAAGTGCATTCAGCACATTCAATTGTTCCTTAGCCATGTCTATTGATATTTAGTCACAAAACTCTCTTCCTTAACCTGAAATTCAGCAGATAAAATTAGATGTATGATATAGATATACTAAAAAGACTGTGCTGGACAATTGAAAAGCATGTGCAGATGAATGTATTAAGAAAAGTTGCTCCTAACTACCATAATATTAATTTGACTATGATTTTCGAACAAACGAATTTTCAAACATGCACGAATTTAGCGATTTAAACCATGCATGGTGAATTTACTGCATTACTGTTAAAGGGTGTTCATGTAAAGTACACTACCATTTAATCTTGCATTGAATTTCATGTAACTATAGTAAATTGCTACAAACATTCATGTACACATCATCACTGTAATTGCAATCAGTCCATATTGAAATCACAGTAGTTCAGAACATTAAAGAATTCTCAGGAGATAACAAGAAACAGAGCAATGATCATTGAGTGATTATACATATATACAAGAAAGCAAATAAAGAAATAAAAAGTGGTGTAACAAACCTCAAGCTCAATGATGATGGTGATGAATCAGAGAGAGCAAGGTAGCAATATAGAATGCTATGCTACCCTGTTCATGCGAGAAGGGTGAAGGGAAACAAACTGCAGAAGGAGCAACAAGAAACGTCGTCACCCGGAGAGTGTGAGTGTGATATTGTTGAGAATGGAGGGAACAGGGAATGGTTCCGTATTTATATAACTGCCTATTGAGTGAATCTCTATCTTTAAGGCCGCATATTCCCCACGCTACTCTAATTTTGTTTTATCTTTCTTTTTTTTCTGTAAAACGATAAGGATTATGGTAATTAATTAATTATATCTTACTTACAAAAAAAAAACAGAATAATCTGAATTTTAGCCTTTTTTTTTAAATTCAAAATGAAAACTTTATCATAGTTTTTTCTATTCTGATCCTTATTTTTAAATACATGGTTATATAAACTATTATCCTTATAATATTAATTTATTTTTTTATACATCGGAAAGAATAAAATTAATTTATTTGAATATAACCAATAAACATAATAGAGAAAAATGATGATGCATGATTTGAAATTGAATAATTATCAACAATATTCAATATTGTTTCTAAGCCATGTTTTTAAATTAATTCAATATTACGTTCATAAAAAATTCTAATTCAATATTCCTATCACTTATCTCATTTTATTTCAATTTCTAATTCTCATCATATTTTTTCTACTGTAATCATTATTTTGAGTTCAATTTGATACTCCTTATATATCTTCTTTTCCATATTATGGTTCAAAAATAATATTATGTACCAAAAATAATTCTTTTTTTTTTGTTACAAGGAGGGGAGAGACCCCAGAGAAAAAACTAACTCAGAGGAGAAGGAGAAATAAAACTAGAGCCAACATCTCTAGACAAGAGAGAGTGGCATTCACCAAAAATAATTCTTTTCGATATTTAATTTCTGACACAGCATTTTATCTTTTCCAATTTCAAATCGTTAGTTCTATTCTTAAATTCAAATTAAAAGGTCTCCTAAATGATAACTTAATTGGTAAGAACTATAAGACATATAAGTTGGGGTAGGAGGTCCAGGATCAATCCCTGAAATGAGCAATTTATCTTTCCAATTCAAATTAAAAAGTAATTTCACTCAATATCTATACATTATATTATAATTAAATATATTAGTTGTTATAAATTTTAATTATACAAAAGTAAATATTTACACCATGTATTTTTTTTTTTGAAACTCACCAAATTTTATCATTCTCTTTTTACTTTTTAGTTTAAATTAAGTTCTTTTTTTGGTTTTTTTTTTTTAATTAAGTTTTAATTTTAGTTTTAATATTTTCAAGTTTGCATCTAGCTAATAAAAAGAAAATGAAAAGAAAGATTTTTTTATTTAGAAAAAATAGATTCATTCAGAAATCAAATAATCAAAATTAGGACACAGCTGACGAATAGTACATCGACCAACCACCAATACCAACCACCGGGACAGATGTACCTTATAGAGTATGAGGTCAAGTGCCCCCATAAGCTTTTTGATATTGTAGGTGCGAAAAACACTAGAAAGGGGGGGTTTGAATAGAGTTTTTGTATCTCGGGTAAACTTTTGGCCTTTTTCAAAACTCAAAGATAAAAACTAAGTGCTGAATGATAGGAAGTAAAGCACACGAGTATTTTATCCTGGTTCACTTGAGATAAAAGCTCAAGCTAATCCAGTCCACCTGTGAAGGTGATTTCTTCCTTCTTCTGATGAAGGCAATCCACTAAAATCAATGAGTGTTACAACTGCACTTTGCAACCTGCTAAGTGACTAACAGTACACTGATTTTCTCACTAGTATCCTCTTAAGAAGCTGATCTACCGATCCTCTTAAGACTAGCTAAATACTGAATCAGCCTTGATTCAGTCCTCTCAAGATCCGACCAACCTTGGTCTCTTGATGAACTTTACAATATGATGTAAAAGGTTTCGGGTTTACAATGAGTGCTTCTAACAAGCGAATAGTAAACTCAGATGTTTAAGAACAGTGAAGAAATAATGCTAAGAGAATGGTTCGTATATGTTGAATATTTTCAGCACGGTTTCTTCGCCTCTTTCTTCTTCCTTCAGCCTTTATATACTCCAAGGCTTGTGATGTAGCCGTTGCTAGGGTTTTATCCGTTGGAGTGGCAATTCTGTAATATCAGACTGCTAGGCTGTACAAGGTAGGTGGCGGACAGACTGAGACTTGTACGACGTTGTACTGTGATAGCGACCTGTCCTTTCACCAGTTGACTTGAGATGAAGGAGCTTCAGATGAACGTTGATGAAGCTTCTGATCATCGTCAGATTGAAGCTTGGATTCTTCTGACCATGCAACTTCTGCTACTGAACGAGTTCCTCAGAACTTCTGATCGTCAGAGCTAGAATAGCTTGGGCCTTCAGAACCAACTTCTTGTAAATCTTCAGAACTTGAGTCTTCTGCTTCTGGACCGTTCCACTGGAACATCTGGTCTTCAGAACTTCTGACTTGAGTTCTTCAGATCTTCTTGAGAGCTTCCATCTTCAGAGCTTCTGAAGTATTTGCCACTGTTCAGAACGAACATGGTAGGTTAATGAGCTCTCTTTTTAGTAGCCCTTGGTTCTTCTTCTTCTGAACGAATAGGCTTGGGTCAGATTCAGAACCTGTTTGTCACAACTTAAAAAGACAAACGTTAGGGTACCACAATTGTTCATCATCACAAACCTTAATTGTAATCATCAAAACATAGAGATGCAACCACTGATCAAACCTTGATCTTACAATCTCCCCCTTTTTGATGATGACAAAACAAGTATTTTGATGAACAATTTTTACACAATAAACTGAATACACAGGAAAGGAAGGATCAGAGATTAAACTTATCCTTGTGTAACGGTTTGCAATGCTCTTTCTGAATCTGAGTTAACACCGGATTCTGAGCAAGGGTCTCCCCCTGACTCCCCCTGAATCTATGACTTGATGAATTTGTGAAGAATCTAGATTCGGAGTCTGGTTATGTGATCAGAATTTACGCTTGAATGGATGTATACTCATCAGAAGTGATGGTTCAGAACTTAGCGTATATCACATAATAACATAGAGTTGTCTAGATATAATTGGAATAAGGCGTCAGAAGCAAGATTAGTTCAAAATGTATTCCTTATCTGAGACGCTTGACAATATCTATGTGCTATAAGTATTGATACTTGTTCTCCTCTACTGGTTTTATGTAATATAAAAATTTATCAAAAACCAATTTACGTACTCCCCCTTTTTGTCATAATCAAAAAGAGTGAAAAACGCAAACAACAATAACAATAACAGAGAAGTGATGCAAATAAGATAGGTTATTATTATTGAATGGAGAAGAAGTACAAGGGATCGAGAGGAAGGAAGAAGACTAAGCCTAGACAAACAGGAAATCTCGAGAATTCTTCATGGAGAGAAGTTGAAGGTGGAGAGGACGAATGTCCTTATCAATTGAGGCTAACTGAGTAGCCAGGTCCTCCTTGAGGGCAACATTCTCCTGGACAGCCTCTTGATCCGCTTCATGGTGATCTTCCTCGTATTCCAGAAGCATGCAAATGCCTTGGAGCTGAGCTTCGATGTCCTCCTGGCGATTGGTCAGGCAGAGAAGATCATTCATAACTTCTTGAAGGTTCTGAAGACAATGAGTCTGATGAGAAGTGAGCCAACAGGTCAGAAGATGCTCAATCTTCTCAAGAGCTTGAGAGATCTGAGAGGAAGAGAGATTAACACTCCATGGAAAGACTTGGTCAAATACCAAAGTCTTGAGTTCAGAAATTAAGTCGACAGAAGTTATTCTTGAACAAGGAGGAATGAAACAGAGAGATGAGGAAGTGAATTGCGTTGTGATGGAGAAGAAGGATTGCGGAGATTATAAGGAGAAAAGGTAACAGAAAATCATGCATAAAACTTATCAAATCATAAAGACATGTGAGTTACTAAATGGACGGTGCATTGAATCAGATAAGAATAATTAAGCATAGTCAGCATAAAATAAATGCAGTCATAACAATTAAATGTATGCATGATAGAGATGATGGATTCAAGGCTTGGAGGTGGAAGGAAGATTGTCCATAAGATACTTCATGATGGCGTCCATTTTGCTTGAGGACTCTGCAATCTGCTTGCTTTGCTCAGTCTAAACTTGTCCTTGTTTCTCAACCATCTGAAACAATCTCTGCTGATCATTCTGAATTCTGTCAATTCGAGCAGCAAGAACTTCAACTTCTGGAGCTTGATCAGATGTAGGAACTTCTGGAGCCTGAACATGAAGAGCATCTTCAGCCTCTGATGACATTGTAATGTCAACTTGAATTGGCCCTTGCTGCTGAACTTCATCAGCACCTGCATCTTCCAGAATGACTATACCATCAGTGCTTTCTTCTTCTTCCTCTGCTGAGAGCATCACAGCATCTTCTGAGGTACATTCGGAGACAACACATGGTCTTTCAGCCATTGCTTTTCTCAAAGATTCACAAACCTTGTGTAGCACTCTCTGCCTCTGCTCATAGGCCCTTTCGGATGCATCATGAACTCTTAGTCTTTTCTCCCTGCTAAGTTGCTTCTGAAGTTCATGACCTTTACCTTCTGACCATTTCTCAAATGCAGACCATAGACTATCAACAAGGGAAGCATCAAACTGATCATCAGTTAACTGATACATCCAGTTCACCCTTCTGATTGCTTCTGCAGAAAACTCCTGAATGAGTTGAGGAAGACTCTGAGGGAGGAAGGAGGTGGCCAGGGTCAGAACAGGCTGAGGAGTTCTGGCAGCATTGGAGCTCGAAGCATTTGATTCTTCCATGTGCTCAGAAGGAATGGAATCAATCTCATGACCCTTCTCGACGCCTAAGTGATCTGATTCATCCATATGCTCAGCTTCAGAGATAGTATCTGGCCTTTGCCTTGAGGTGACAGTCTTCTTAGGTGAAGTGAAACTCAGATCCTGTGAGTTGACTGCTGAGTAGTTAGACAAGGATACATAGGAGGTCTCAACAGCGTCTGGAATCCGATCTTCAAAATTGGAAGCAATTTGTTGAAGGGGCTTCACATTGAAAGGCGGCTCAAGGATCTGGACATCATCATCTTCCTTCTCTTTCTCAGCAGGGATCTCACCAGTTTGGGTTATGAGAAAGGTGTGTGGAGTGGATGCAGGCTTGGGAGAGAATTGTTGAACTAAGGTTTTTAGAGTTGCCTCACTTTGAATAATGCCTTGAATGAAGGAATTGAAGGGAGGTATTGGTTCAGTTGAAATGGATGTGGTTGAAGTGTAAATTGGAGTGGAAGGGATGGCTGTGGTAGCTGTTTGGATGGATGAAGTAGGAGTTTGAGGTGCAGCTTGTGTTTGAGGTTGTGTTTCAGGTTGAGTGGGTGCTGTTTGGGTTAAGGTAGGCATGGAAGTAGATATAGGCAGGGGTTGTTCAGGTATAACTACTAAAGCAGAATCGGAATTAATGCTTTCAGTAATTACCTTACTGGGGCTTCTGATGGGTGAGGTTCTGGTGAGACTTGCAACCCTTGCTGGATCAGAAGTGCGTTTAGATCTTCTTTCTCTCTGTACTTCTGAATTTGGTTCAGATGCTTGTTCTGCAACTGTCTTTTTCTGTTGAAGGGGACCTTTCAGAGGCAGCTTTCTTCTTCTTACCAAGTGGACCTCATCAGAATCTGTGGATTCTTCAGCATCTGAAGAGTCTCTTATACCCTGAATCACATTCTGGATGATCTCATGGTCATCCTGCTCATCTTCCTCTTCCTCAAGAATAATTTTGCGTCTCTTAGCCAGAGGCCTGTCTTCATCTTCAGTCTCCTCACTTAAGGAATCTTCCCATGTGTCTTCTGAGCTTTCAGAATCAGACATTTGTTGTTGTTGAGTTGAGGTTCTCTTCAGAGACCTTTCAGAAGATGGTTCCCTGATGATCACATTCTTGGAAGTAGCCTTCTTCTTTGCAGGTTCCTCTATCAGAATTCCTTTGCCCTTAGGATCTGAGGGCTTGCTGCTTGTTGCTCTCCTGGATTTCCTGGTAGCCAGATTAGGAGGACTTTCAGGAAGAGTGTTAACAAATTCTGTAAGGGTGATAGGATCTCCTTGTCTTCTGAGCATCCTTACATATTCCAGAATGCATGTTGGATTGTCCTTCTTGGACCAAATGGGGAAGTCATCAATGGGGTAATTCCTCCGACGAACTTCATCAGAAGTGTCTTCTTTGGGAGCAACTTTGATCTTCTCAATGATCTGCATTTTCTTCAACTTTGTGCCATTTAGGGTATCACCAACTGTCGTGGCCAGATCTTCGTGAAGTTCAAGATCTGATAGAGTCTTAACAAGCTTGTTTTGGACGAAGATGTCTGACAGTAGCCTTCCATACGGAAAGTAGGAGATGAATCTCTTGTTCTCAGAACCAGTTGTGGTCCTTGATTTCTCAACACACTCCTTCAGATAATTGAAAAGAAGGAATGGCAGACATATAAGCTCACCAGTTGAAATGTAGTACATGATTACCTTCTGAGTTGCATTCAGGTAATCAGTTCCTCCAGTTCTAGGGTGAATGCAGTGCATGAAGATCTTTTGCCAAATCTTCATCTCAGACTTCAAGTCCTTAAAGTTGTACTTGGTTTTCTCGTAAGACCAGTTATCATAGAGCGCCTTGTTGACAACGGTCCTCATTCCAGCAACATTTGCTTCAACATTCTTGATCCTTTTTCCCTCCTGGAACTTCATACCCATCAGCTTTGCAATAGATTCTTCAGAGATCACAATTTTCTTGCCCAGTACATGGGAGACGACGTAGTAGTCATTGCAAACTGCATTCTTCCAGAACTCGACAACCAATTTGTGATAGATTGGACCAACGAGCCTGTTGAAGTACCCAGACCATCCTTGCAACTCGACTTGGTTCCTGATATCAAACCCATGTTGAGCAAGATTATCAAAATCAACTCTTGCTTCGCAGCACACATTCAGTTCTTCCACTTTCTTTGCACAGGTGACTACATTTGGTGCATTCAGAATCTTCTGAGCTTCCTCGAATCTTTGCTTCTCCTGATCTTTGGCAGTTTGTGTGGTAGAAGCAGAAACATTCGCCTTAGGTTTCCTCGATTTGCCCATGATTTTCAGAGGATGAGGTTTTAGGGTTCAGAGAGAAAGGGGAAATGTTGGAGGGAGAAGTATGAATGAATGCAATGCACACGGGTAGTTTCAAAACTGTAAGTGTAAGTGAGTGGGAGATCGTGTGTGACAGTGCATATAGTGGGTTTAATGGTAACCGTTGACAGTTTTTCTAAGAAATTAAAGGCAAAATCAACGGTTATAAAGTATATAGTCTGAAAATAGTATAGTAGAGGAGAGTAGACATCATCATTATAGCAGATATACCACGCGACACAAGGAACTATGTCACAAATGAAGTGACACGTGTATTGTTGTCTACCACAGAAGTTTAACCAGTGGGTTAAGTGCTTCTGATCGAGTAACTTCTGAAAGAGGTAACATCTGATGACTTCAGAGGTACCATGGTCAGAAGTTCTGAAGAAAACCTTACTCTGGACAAAAATCCATGTTCAGGTTTTCAAGAATAAATAAAAACCTATCTTCTGCTAAGGGCTTAGTGAAAATATCTGCCCACTGATGGTCAGTATCAACATACTCTAGTGATAGAGTGCCCTTCTGAACATGATCACGAATATAATGATATTTTACCTCTATATGCTTTGCTCTTGAGTGTAGAATGGGGTTCTTGCTGAGTGAGATAGCAGCTGTGTTGTCACAATAAATAGGAATCTTCTTCAGAGACAACCCATAATCTTCTAGATGATTCTTCATCCATATGGTTTGTGTACAACATGTGGCAGCTGAGACATATTCTGCTTCAGCAGTTGATAGAGCAATTGTGTTCTGTCTTTTGCTTGACCACGTGACAAGATTAGATCCAAGGAAATGACAGCTTCCAGAAGTGCTTTTCCTTTCCACTCTATCTCCAGCAAAGTCAGCATCACAAAAACCTGAAAGTGTATACTCTGATGTTTTTCTATACATCAAGCCAAGGTTAGTGGTTCCTTTCAGATATTTGAGGATCCTCTTAACAGCAGTTAAGTGAGTCTCTCTAGGATCTGATTGGAATCTAGCACAGAGATGCACACTAAACAATATATCAGGTCTAGATGCAGTTAAGTAAAGAAGAGAGTCTATCATTCCACGATAGAGCTTCTGACAAACCTTAGAGGAAACTTCCTCTTTCTCAAGAATGCATGTTGGATGCATGTTGCAGTCACTCATGTTGAACTTCTTCAGAAGTTCCAAGGTGTATTTCTTCTGATGGATATAGGTGACTCCTGGTCTTTGATCTATTTGAATTCCCAGGAAGTATTTAAGTTCTCCCATCATGCTCATTTCAAATTCAGCCTGCATTAACTTAGAAAATTCCTTGCACAAGGAGGGATTAGCAGAACCAAAAATGATATCATCAACATAAATCTGAACTATAAGAATGTCATTCTTATAGGTTCTGCAGAAGAGAGTATTGTCACCTTTACCCCTTACAAACTCATTCTGTAGAAGAAAGGAGTTGAGCCTTTCGTACCACGCTCTGGGAGCTTGTTTCATTCCATAGAGTGACTTCTTAAGCTTGTAGACATGCTCTGGGTGTTTGTCATCTTCAAATCCAGGAGGTTGCTTGACATACACTTCTTCTGAAATGTAGCCATTGAGGAAGGCACTCTTGACGTCCATCTGGTGAAGAATGATGTTGTGATTTACTGAGAAGGAAATCAGTAGCCTTATAGCTTCAAGCCTTGCTACTGGAGCAAAGGTCTCAGTGTAATCAATTCCCTCTTGTTGACTGTAGTCTTGAGCCACCAGTCTTGCCTTGTTTCTTGTTACTTCTCCTCTTTCATTTAGGTTGTTTCTGAACACCCACTTGGTTCCTATGACATGGAAACCTTTAGGTTTAGGCATTAAGGTCCATACATCGTTCTTGGTGAACTGATCTAGCTCTTCCTGCATTGCTTGAATCCAGCCTTTGTCTTCAAGAGCTTCATCAACTGATTTTGGCTCAATGAGAGACACAAATCCCTTCAGACTCAGAAGAGTCTCTTCTGAAGGTTTGAGCATAGACCTGGTTCTGACGGGAGCATCTTTGTTGCCAATGATCAGTTCTTCTGGATGAGAAGCAACTATTCTTTTCTTCTTCTGAAGTTGATCAGAAGTTGTTGGAACATCTTCAGATGCTTCTGCCTCTGAAGCAACATCCTCTGGGCTTTTCATTTGTTGATTTGCTTCTGAACAATCAATGCTTAAATCTGCAAATATTTTAAACAGCTTTGACTTTTCTGAGCCAAGCTTATCATCAAATCTAATTTGAATAGATTCCTCAACAGTTTGATGAATAATATTATAAATTCTAAAACCTTTAGATCTTTCAGAATAACCAAGAAAATAACATTTTAAAGCTTTAGAATCGAATTTACCCAAATGCTCCTTGGTGTTGAGCATGTAGCAGCAGGTTCCAAAAGGATGGAAGTAAGAAATATCCGGTTGCCTTCCTTTGCATAGTTCATAAGGAGTTTTCTCCAGAATTGGTCTAATGGATATTCTGTTCTGGATGTAGCATGCAGTGTTGATTGCTTCTGCCCAGAAGTGCTTGGCCATACTTGATTCTTGCATCATGGTGCGAGCCATCTCCTGAAGAGTTCTATTCTTTCTTTCAACTACTCCATTTTATTGAGGAGTGCGAGGACAAGAGAAGTTGTGAGAGGTTCCTTGAGAGTTGAATAAATCTTCAAAAGCTTTGTTCTCAAATTCTCCACCATGGTCACTTCTGACAGTGATCACGGAAGATTGAAACTCCTTCTGAACTTGGGTAATGAAGTTGGTAAACACAGTATGTGTTTCATCTTTGTGCCTTAGGAACTTTACCCATGTCCACCTGCTATAATCATCTACAATGACTAACCCATACTTCTTTCCTCCAATGGATTCAGTTTTCACTGGTCCAAAGAGATCAATGTGAAGTAGCTCAAGGGGCCTTGTTGTAGATACTACATTCTTTGCTTTAAAAGGCTTCTTGGTGAATTTTCCCTTCTGACAAGCTTCACACAGAGCCTCTGATGAGTACTTCAGATGAGGCAATCCTCTGACGAGATTTAGCTTGCTAAGTTGAGAGATTTTTCTGAGACTTGCATGTCCTAGACGTCTGTGCCAGATCCATTGCTCTTCATTAACTGACATGAGACACTTGACCTTCTGAGATAGCAGTTCAGAGGATCTGATTTTGTAAATATCATTTTTCCTCTTCCCAGAGAACAAAACAGATCCATCTGTTTGACTAACAGCTTTGCATCCAGTTTGATTGAAGATCACATCGTAACCTTTGTCAGCAATTTGGCTTATGGAGAGCAAGTTGTGAAATAATCCTTCCACCAGAAGTACATCATTGATAACTGGAGTTTTTCCATCTCCTATGGAACCTTTTCCAATAATTTTTCCCTTCTGGTTTCCTCCAAAGCCAACGTCTCCTCCTGACTTAAGCGGTGTCAGTTCTTGGAATATAGACCTTGTGCCTGTCATGTGTCGCGAGCATCCAATGTCCAGGTACCATGACAGGTGTCTTAACTGAGCTGTATAAGATGTCTGCAACAAGAATAATTTTTGTTTTAGGTACCCATATCTTGGGTCCTTTCTTGTTAGTTTTCCCATAAGTTCTTGGAACTTTGGGTGCAACAGGAGGATAATGCATAGGAACCTGAGTATAGTATCTAGACATGTCAAGTTTGAACTTTCCCTTTGGTTTCACCATCTTTGGTTTAACCTTCTCTGGAATGACCGTGCCAGCGGGAACGAAATGCTTATGCAATGGTTCGCGTTTGGGCTCAGATGACTTATCTTCCATGGATTGAAAGTAGCCAAGGCCATTGTTCCCATTTCTGCTCATGCCATAGATCATTGAAGCCATAAGACTTCTGTCTATGCCCTTTGCAAGGAACTTTTGAAACGCTTTCTCATATTTTGTCTCATACTTAACATCAGATGATGCAAGTTGATCTTCTAGCACATCATTTTTAGCACGAAGAACAGCATTGTCATTAACAAGAATATAGTTTTCATCCATGAGTTCAGAGACTGACTTCTCATGAACTTCTATAGAACTGGTTTTAGCAGCATATTTCTTTTTGAGTTCTTTATGCTTATTTAGCAGAATATCATGTTTCTTCATTATTTCAGATAAGGCAGTTCTTAGCTCAGATAGAGAAAAGTTAGAGAATACCTCATCATCATCCTCAGAGTCTGAATCATCTTCTGAAGCTCCAGCACCTTTGCTAGTGGTAGCCATTAGAGCCTCCACAACTTCATCTTCTTCTAACTCAGCTTCATCAGAATCAGTTGCATCAAAGGTTATGAGAGCTTTCTTCTTGAAGACTTTTCTTGGTCTCTTATCCTTCTTGAGCTTGGGACAGTCACTCTTGTAGTGCCCAGATTCCTTGCACTCGAAGCAAGTGACTTCCTTTCCAAATGACTTCTTCTGACCAGATGAAGATTCATATCTTCCTGAACTTTTCTTTGGTCCTTTGCCCTTGATATTTCTGTTCTTCCAGAGTTTGCTTAACCTCTTTGTGAAAATAGACAGCTCTTCATCATCAGACGCATCTGATAGCTCTTCAGATGAATTTTCCTCTTCTGCCTGATAGGCTTTTGCTTTGTCAGACTTGACTTAAGAGCAATAGACTTGTCTTTCTTCTGAGGCTTGTCTCCTTTGAGTTCAATCTCATGGCTTCTGAGATGACTCACGAGCTCTTCTAACTTCAGAGAGTTCAAATTTCTGGAGAGTTTCAGTGCAGTGACAAAAGCTCTCCACTCCTTAGGCAAACTTCTGATAATCTTCTTGACATGATCACCAGTAGAGTAGCCCTTGTTTATCACTCTGATTCCAGCAATCAGAGTTTGAAATCTTGAGTACATCTCCTCAACGGTTTCACCAGATTCCATCTTAAACTGCTCATATTGTTGTATGAGAGCAAGAGCCTTGGTTTCCTTGACCTCTTCATTTCCTTCATGCGTCATGACCAAGGAGTCAAAGATGGATTTAGTAGTTTCTTTGTCAGAGATCTTCTCATACTCAATATATGATATTGAGCTGAATAGCATGGACTTCGCCTTGTGATGATCCTTGAAACGCTTCTTCTGAGCGTCAGTCATGTCAGAACGAGGGATCTTCACACCTGAAGCATCTACTGAATCAGTATAGCCTTCAATGACCATATCCCAGAGATCTGGGTCAGTACCAAGGAAATAACATTCTATTCTATCTTTCCAGTACTCAAACTTTTCACCATCAAAGATTGGTGCTCTGAGTTGATTGTTGTTGTTGTTGTTGTCAGCGGAAGTATTGGCTTGGGCCATTGTTTGTTTTTCACACAAGGTTCTGGATCACTGAACACTGTTAGGTGTTAAAATCAGAACCGGAGCTCTGATGCCAATTGAAGGTGCGAAAAACACTAGAAAGTGGGGGTTTGAATAGAGTTTTTGTATCTCGGGTAAACTTTTGGCCTTTTTCAAAACTCAAAGATAAAAACTAAGTGCTGAATGATAGGAAGT
This sequence comes from Lotus japonicus, assembly GCF_012489685.1. Lineage (NCBI taxonomy): Eukaryota > Viridiplantae > Streptophyta > Magnoliopsida > Fabales > Fabaceae > Lotus > Lotus japonicus. The sequence goes on along the minus strand of NC_080045.1, from coordinate 47,194,282 downwards.
AAAGCACACGAGTATTTTTTCCTGGTTCACTTGAGATAAAAGCTCAAGCTAATCCAGTCCACCTGTGAAGGTGATTTCTTCCTTCTTCTGATGAAGGCAATCCACTAAAATCAATGAGTGTTACAACTGCACTTTACAACCTGCTAAGTGACTAACAGTACACTGATTTTCTCACTAGTATCCTCTTAAGAAGCTGATCTACCGATCCTCTTAAGACTAGCTAAATACTGAATCAGCCTTGATTCAGTCCTCTCAAGATCCGACCAACCTTGGTCTCTTGATGAACTTTACAATATGATGTAAAAGGTTTCGGGTTTACAATGAGTGCTTCTAACAAGCGAATAGTAAACTCAGATGTTTAAGAACAGTGAAGAAATAATGCTAAGAGAATGGTTCGTATATGTTGAATATTTTCAGCACGGTTTCTTCGCCTCTTTCTTCTTCCTTCAGCCTTTATATACTCCAAGGCTTGTGATGTAGCCGTTGCTAGGGTTTTATCCGTTGGAGTGGCAATTCTGTAATATCAGACTGCTAGGCTGTACAAGGTAGGTGGCGGACAGACTGAGACTTGTACGACGTTGTACTGTGATAGCGACCTGTCCTTTCACCAGTTGACTTGAGATGAAGGAGCTTCAGATGAACGTTGATGAAGCTTCTGATCATCGTCAGATTGAAGCTTGGATTCTTCTGACCATGCAACTTCTGCTACTGAACGAGTTCCTCAGAACTTCTGATCGTCAGAGCTAGAATAGCTTGGGCCTTCAGAACCAACTTCTTGTAAATCTTCAGAACTTGAGTCTTCTGCTTCTGGACCGTTCCACCGGAACATCTGGTCTTCAGAACTTCTGACTTGAGTTCTTCAGATCTTCTTGAGAGCTTCCATCTTCAGAGCTTCTGAAGTATTTGCCACTGTTCAGAACGAACATGGTAGGTTAATGAGCTCTCTTTTTAGTAGCCCTTGGTTCTTCTTCTTCTGAACGAATAGGCTTGGGTCAGATTCAGAACCTGTTTGTCACAACTTAAAAAGATAAACGTTAGGGTACCACAATTGTTCATCATCACAAACCTTAATTGTAATCATCAAAACATAGAGATGCAACCACTGATCAAACCTTGATCTTACAGATATTTCCTTAATACTACGTGTTGTTTGTATTATGTGTCTTATAAAAAAATTATTTTCTTACTACTATATGTATTATTTTCCCCCACGACTTATTTATATGCATGTGGGTATGTATATTGCCCCCACGACTCAAACTTTCTGGATCCGTCACTGTCAACCATAGTACAAGGACAAGTGTGGGTCAGATGAGTTCAAAAAAAAAAGTGTGGGTCAGATGATTCATAGGAGTATCTAGGTGGTTCTTTGTTGGTGTGTGTTTGAATTAGCGTAGTAGCAGAATTAGATTCGGTCAAAATTGGATGTGGTAAACTTGAATTTAAGTCATGATGTGATTTATGTTTGGATACATTTATCAGGAATCGATTTCCGTAGTAGAATTTCGTTTGAATAACTTCGGTTAGAATTAATTTTGATTATGTAATGATCAAAATGAGTATGAATATTTTAATCATTATATAAGGCTAGCACCATTTTCTTAACCTTATATTTGTGTGAATAATTTATAATTTAAATTCACAAAATTAATTATTACATATATGAATGATATTTAAATTGATTTCATTAAATTAATAAATGTGGCACAATTTTTGTGGAGAAAAAAATAATAATAAATGTGCTACAATGCTAATATGCCAATCCTAGTGGCAACTTGTCAATGCAACTCACTCGCAAGTCTAAGCCAAGTTGTCAATCCTATTGGCTACTTCTAACCCAAGTTGCCAATACTTGTCAATACTAGTCACTACTTATACTTCAGGTGGTGCAAGGAAGATAAAGGGTTTTGGGTATAGATGGAACATGGCAGTGGGCGAACTCCTTGGAAGAATAGATTCACCTAGACGAAGAAACTACCCAAGATTCACGAAAATGTGAGTTTCAAAACTTGAATCCATTCTCAAAATGGTTCCCAAACATGTGCAAGTAGAAGACGACCCGTGTTTGGGGGTTGGGACGTGATTTTTGCGAGGTTGGGACGTAGAACCAAACATACCCTTAATGAATTATTTAAACTTTATCTAACTTTGTTTCTAAGTGTTGTGTAATAGACTAGTTTGTGAATGCTGACTTATTGACGTTGGTAGTATTATGTGGTCACACGAGCTTGTGATGATTTGATGATGATTGTAGGCAGGATATTGATTTTGAATTCTAATGTTTTATTATTTCTAAACAATTTGGTAATTATGGTTATTAAAGGTTTAAACAAATTCTTTTCCAATGTAGCGAAAATAAGGTTTAAACAAATAATCAAATCTGTCACTAACATGGTTTCAAACATTTTGAATTCGTCACTAATTCAATAGCTAATGTGGTAGCCATAGTCGTTGCTAAATGGGTCTCTGAAATCGGTCGCTTATTCCGACTCTAAAAGCAATCGCTAATTCCGCCACTAAATTTGGTCACTATACTCGGCCACTAATTTCATCAGTACTGCAGTTGCTAAATTGATCGCCTAATTCAGTAGCTAATTTGGTCTCTGATAACGGCAATCAAAGTTTTAGCTGCTGATATAATTCAGTAGCTAAATCGGTCGTCATCTACTCTAACAACATGTTTTCCCATTTAGAGATCAATTAATGAGTTTCTACTGTACTATTTTTTTTTGTGATATAACATTATTGGAAAAATTTAGCATGATTTTTCTTAACACTCTAATAGTTTATTCTAGACTCTTATATGTGCGGCGGTTTCAATTGAGTTCTATGACTGCAGACAAAATATATGCCTATCGTCTTGTCTCCATCTACATCTTGTTATATAGCAGAAACTAGCATGCATAGTGGAGTTTATTTGGAATTTGCTTTGCCCATCTCATTTGGTTGTGTCCTAGCGTCATCACATTTTTTCAAACATTGTGACCACATGCAAACCATTTCATCCAAGGAAAATGACCCAAGAACAGTGGCGTATAAATCTAATGAAGCTTGTGAACTAAACCAACCCATGGTATGGAGAATCTTTCCTTTTCCATGTTTTGGGGATAAATTACATGAATACAGTTGTCCCCTTCATATTAAAAAATCAGAATCAAATTTTCTATATTAAACTTATGTCTCAAGGTTAATTTATAAATTTTTTAATTTGGTAATATAAAATATCAAAAATTCATTAAAATAACTATTTTCATAGATATTTATCGTTGCTATTACAACAAGGGAAAGTCAAAGTCTTCTCCAATCAATACACTGAGAATCAAAGCGATGACTTTTTGACCATTTGTAACAAAACCTATCTCATGTAACCAACTTTCAGCATGTCATATTCGAAACTACTTGTCTAAGACTTTAAGGTCTTAATACCACTAATTGACAGGCTCGCAAATTGTGAACTATTTTTATCAAAGACTTATAAACAGGTTTGATTGCAATGTAAGCTATTTAGATAATTTATTTGTTATTTTATAGCTATAGTAAACTTTGAGATTCTCAATTTACTCTTAGATCTAACTGAAATATCAGAATGCCGGTTAATAGTACCTCCTCTGCCATGAACATTCATCCACACCACCGTGCACTCACTTCGTCACGCACCATTACGCTCGCTCAAAAAACCTTCCGGCTCAAATTTGGGAAGTTCGGTTTCAAAAGAATTTTCTTTTTATCATAAGCATGTTCAATTGATCGAATGATCTAAAGTTAGGATATAAAAACTTCAGTGAGGAATCTATAAAAACGGGAATCAAGCCAAAAACTTCTCTCTGATACATTTGACTACAGATAAATTATTTATTGCCAAACTTGATAAAGAACAACAATGGAATACAAAACACTATGTAACTGATTACAAGTTATAGACTTATAACACTGTAAAACAAATATCTACATTATTATGCATCTTGCTGTAGGAAAACTGAAAGTAAATTTTCACATAACAAAAACAATCATAACTTGGAATTTTAATTACTATGTTGCACAAGACTTTGATTAAACTGGAACTGTCCTAGACCCTGCAGCCTCAATAGCCTCAACGCCATCTTCTTCTGTCTCCCCACTCAACTCTTCCAGTGACTTCCCCTTTGATTCCGGCACCAAAAAGGTGAATACCATCCCCAAGAAATTGATCACACCAAGCATAATGAGAGAGTTCCTCACCCCAATACCAGTTGGGTAACCTGGATCAGTCTTAGCAGGATCTTTACTCTGAGAAGCATACAAGAACCCAAATGCACCTACTATTGCTCCTGCTTTTCCTGCAGCAGCTGAGATTCCATGACAAGTGGACCTCAGCCTTGCAGGGAAAATCTCGGCCGGCACCACAAATGTGGTGGCGTTTGGACCGAAATTCGCGAAGAAGAACGTGAGGGCGTACATGGCGACGAACCCAAATCGGTTATCTTTCTTAGTCCAGTGATCATAAGGTAAGGCCAGAGCAAACATGAAGACCGTCATGAAGAAGAATCCCATCAATTGGATCGCGAAACGGCCCATGTAATCGATAAAGGCCACGGTAAACCAGTAACCGGGAACTGTACTGCATAGTGCTATAAGTGTTTGTGCTCTTGCAATCTTGTAAACCTCATGGATTGCATTCATTTCTTTTGCTGGAGGGATCCATCCGATCGCGCTGAAAATGTCCTTTTGGAAGAGGTTCTGGCTGTAGAAGGCAATGTCCAACAAGAACCAAGTAGTTGTGGTTCCTAGCAAGTGCATCCCGTGGCGCGAGGCGAATTGCTTGCTGAACAAGCCAAATTGTTGGTTTTCACTCTCAAGAATTTTCTCCACCTTTTCCTCTTCGGCTTCAAGTTCAACTTGCAGCACCTTGGACATGTCTGAGGCAGCTTGTTTCGCATTCTTGGCAACCAAGGCTGTGTAACGAGCTGTCTCAGGCATTTTCATACGCCAGTAGTAGGTCAGGGCCGCTGGGAGCGCACCAAACATGAGAATGATACGCCAAACATAGTCAAAAGCCGGCAACACCATTGATGCTGCCGGGTCTTCTTGATAACTAGGAACATTGTATTTGTGGTCAAACGAGGCCGAGACGATCAAAGCCACTATTCCACCACCCAAGATTCCGAACCCTTGCATAGCAAACACCGCAGCAATGAACGCGCCTCGCGTCTTTTTGTTCGCGTATTCGGACATGATTGTGGCCGAAAGAGGGTAGTCGCCACCAATCCCGAAACCAAGCCAGAACCTGAAGAAACAAAGCGTGGCCATGACGCTTTTTGGGCTATTACCAAAGGAGAGCCCTGAAGCAATGGAGCTCACTACCATGATCATGAGAGTTAAGCCATAAACCCTTTTCCTTCCCATCTTGTCACCGAGCCAACCGAAGAAAAGCTGGCCGGCTAAGGTACCGCAAAGCGCGACACCAGTCACAGCGGCTTGCACATTAGCTGGAAGAACACCAGGCCTTGATTTGGTTATGTCAGTGTAGTATATCCTCCCCAGTAACTTGGTGACAAGGGAAATGCAAAAGAGATCATATGCATCAGTGAAAAATCCCATTCCAGCAATCACAATTGCAGTGAAGTGGTACCATTGTGTCTTGGCCACATCAAGTGCATTAAGCACTCCTATTGTTCCCTCTCTCGCCATCACTAACTCTGCTATCTAAATTGCCTCAAATCAGTTATTACAAGTTTCCTTCCTGCACAAGAAAAAAAAAATCAGATAAATATCTCTGCATGCTAACTAGAAATTGAAATATTCAGTTCCTAAACTGTGATTCATTATGTGATCCACCTATGGAATTTCGACATATCAATTAAAGACTACCATATAAGTTTGTAATTGCCTCAGGAAATTGAGACACAATTTGAGGACAGAACTTCTTAATCAGCTAACTAGACCTATAGACAAGCAATTCCATTTTTTCAATCCCTTTATTTCTATTCTTTCTTTTGAAAGAAAAAAATTGGCCACAAAAGAACTGGTATATTTAATAACAAACAAGGAATTATATAAACGAGTTGCACACATGCTTACCAATTATGAAGACATTTTTTTTTATAAACTAAGCATAGTGGGTGGACTTTGTGAGAAGTTAACGTTTGAAAACAGAATGCAGTTGATGTTGATCTTTTAGTCAGGCTGACGCAATGGATTGATGAAAAACTCTTCCTTTGGTATCAACTACTATATTCAATTATTCATATTTCATAGTCAAAAGATGCACAAAGTTGAAAATTCTGAACTAATAATTATTGTCTCCATGTAAGAACGAATTTGACTCATGCTAACAAAGACATGCACTATCATAACAATTCAATGAAACTTGAAACTGGAAATAATCCCCTGAAGTCAGATTTTTATATGATCTTATCAAAAAAAATATTTGTATTCAATTATTTATCTCCCTCCAATCATATTAGTTATATGTGAAATCCTACCAAAATTTCAAAAAGTTTTTGAAAGAGAAAAACCAGAAATTAGGATTAATTCCCTCTTCTCATAGAATTTCAACCATTTTCCCCAAAATATTTTGAGCTTTTGAACATATGAGTCAACTTCTGTAACATTAGAAAAAGACAAGAAGGGAGGAAAAATTGAAACTAGTTGCCCCCAGGTCATGAGTATCAGAATTCAGAAGCAGTAGGAAACTGAGAAAAACTATACTTGGTATAGACAGGGGAAGCATAGGCACTGGAAAATGTTTTTTTATCCTAAAATGTTGAAATATGAAATAAATAAAGCACCATTAAACCAAGTCAAAATTAGCCACAGCCAGAAAATTTGTGCCTTTTCTGAGGAAATCCATTATGGGCTTCAAAAATAAAACCAATTTTGTTTTTTCTTTTGTATGGGAAGAATGGAATTGGCAAAATGGATAAGAGACCTAATCCTAAAGGACCTTTTTTTTGTTTGTTTCCTTGTTACAATTTTGCAAAAAGTGTGGGACTAGACTCATGGAAAATCCAGAGACAAGAAATTAGGTGCTGTAGTGGGTGATGATGTTAACTAGGCAGAAGAAGATTCATGAAATTGGAATCCTCAAATCACATAGGTCTAAAGAGATCCCAGATTCTCTGTAGTGGAGAAGTTATCATTACCATACTATAATATAATCCTTAAAGTTAGTGCTTAAAAAGTGGGCTCCCACTAAGGAAGCTAGCTTTTTCAAGTTCCTTGGCTTCTATGTTTCACCAAAAGGCTACAACTTCTCATAATGGAAAAAAAGAAACTCTCACCTGCTCACTGGCTCTTCTAGAGAGAGAAAGGGAGAAGTTGCCAGCACCCTGTCAGGACCATGGAGGAGAGAGAAGCTGAAGGTTGTGCTGGGAATGAAGTGGTACAGGTTGAGGGTGAGCACCTATATATAAAAAGAAAGTGTAGTGTGTTATGACTTATGAGGTTCATACCGAGAACAGCACAAAAATCCAGAATCAACGCGGGATTCTGTGGTATATGCTCATGCTTCAGGCTTTATCCCCTTTTCAGGTCAACGCCTTCACAAATTGCTTACTTCCTCTGGTTTCTCACCTTTCTACTTACTTGATTTCAATTGAAACAAAAAAGTGTGACCTACTATGTATTATTAACTTTCAGTATATGTATCGTATGTATAAATGAAAATGTATGCATTTGATATACACTACAAAAAAAACATGATTTAGTGGGGGTTATTTAGCGGGGGTTTTAACAACCCCCGCAGATTACATTAATTTTCATTAGTTAGGGGAGGTTTTAATAACCCCCGCAAAAACTTACGTTATTAACTCTCCCAATTTTCACTCTCTGAACTCTCATCTCACTCTCACTCTCACTCTGACTCGTTTCTCATTCTCACTCTCACGATTGCAACCTGATTCGTTAACCATGGAAGCTCCTGAATCCTTTCCACCGATTTGATCTCTCGATTTCCACCGATTGCAACCTGATTTGATCTCTCAATTTCCACCGATTTCAACCTGATTCACTCTCGATTTCTTCTGATTCGACTCTCAATTTCACTCTCCTGATTCCACTCTCGATTAAACCCTAAAATCTACTCTCGGTTCTCTTTATGATTCCTCAATCTCCAGTGTTTCACGAGTAAACGCTCAATCTCTGCTTCACTTGCATTTTCCTGGTAAGAACTCAACTCCACTTCCGTATGAGTTTCAATTTTGCTTCTGATTTTGAGTTTTGTTTCTCTTTGGAATCACAAATTAGGCAGAAATTCTCTGGAGCTGGAACCTAGACATTGTTAGGAGCTTAGGAGTTGGAAGGTAAGTCGATTTCGTTTGCTTAACTTGAATATCTATGGCTGGATTGGTATGATATGATCGAGTAAAACTGTGGAAGTGAATACAGGTTTTCCAGTTTCAATTGGCTTTTGGGAGTGTTGACTTGTTTCATACGATTGATAACTTGGATCAATCCCAATTTTTCAATGAAATACTCAAGTTGAATCTGAATGGGGAACCCCTTTTAGCTACTAAAATTCCTATATTAGAAACAAAGCGAATAGTATAAAATCATTTATTCTGTTTGATATCAGCATCTAGCATTGACATCAGCTGCATATTCTGTTATAGAAGAACGTTGCACACTAGTATTTATATTTACTTTTCCAAGTCTTGTGTTGGTGATGTTTGTAGCCAGTATAAATGGGATTATCCCTTATAGCTGCATATCTCTATTTTATATTTCTAGACATTGATAGGAGCTTAGGAGCTGGAAGGTAAGTCGATTTCGTTAGCTTAACTTGAATATCTATGGCTGGATTGGTATGATATGATCGAGTAAAACTGTGGAAGTGAATACAGGTTTTCCAGTTTCAATTGGCTTTTGGGAGTGTTGACTTGTTTCATACGATTGATAACTTGGATCAATCCCAATTTTTCAATGAAATACTCAAGTTGAATCTGAATGGGGAACCCCTTTTAGCTACTAAAATTCCTATATTAGAAACAAAGCGAATAGTATAAAATCATTTATTCTGTTTGATATCAGCATCTAGCATTGACATCAGCTGCATATTCTGTTATAGAAGAACGTTGCACACTAGTATTTATATTTACTTTTCCAAGTCTTGTGTTGGTGATGTTTGTAGCCAGTATAAATGGGATTATCCCTTATAGCTGCATATCTCTATTTTATATTTCTATAAACAGTGATGGTATTATGTTTTGCTTGCTCCCCATAAGAGCTTGTTCTTGTTGATGTTTAATGGCTTGTTTTCTCCTTTTAACTGTGTTTTAGGCAGGAATAAGTTTCAAGGCAATCTCTATTGCACTACAAGAACACATTTTCCTTATCATTTCAATATTTTATGAAGCATAATTTTTTTTATACTGTTATTGGGAACTGATTGGTACTGTCATTTTGAGCTATTAATCATTTTGTTGCTTGATAGGTTTTTGCTTTGTTTATGCAGTCATGCCAAGGTTCAAGCGTTTCCACAACCCACAAAAATCAGCGTCTGGATTATCAATTGAAGCTTCTTCACAATCAGCTCCTGAAGTCTCTCAAAAAGCCCCACCATCGAAGAACCCCGTGAGTACACCATCTTGGAATGTTGAAGCAATAGGTATGTGTCATATTTTCTTAAGCAATATGGATTGGTTTTGATATTTGAACGAGTGAAAATAGTAACTGACAAAGTTGAAACTGAAATAAAGAAAGAAGGCCTAAGGCCTAGGATGCTGCAGAGAAAACTGTGTGTCCATAATCATAGCATAATTTATAAATAAATAAATAAGATCATGACACTTTAGAAGATGGACTTTTGAAGTGGTTTTAGTGTAATTTCTCTAGAAAAATGAGATAGATGCTTTGAGAAGTTTAGATTTTTGGTGTGTTGTTCATCTTATGTCCATCTTAGGAAACAGTCACTTGCCCCTTCTTCTATAGTCTCTGCTAATTTTAGCTCAATTTGTAGGATTTGTCAGTTACTAGAGTGGTTCTCCAACTAAATTTACATTTTAAGCTTACTTTCTTTTCCTTCCTTTTTTACCTGTTATAGAAGATGTGTACCGACCTATGCTGTAAGCAATAGCATATACCTTGAGAATGAAAGAAATTAAGACCAGTAGTGCATCCAATAAACACATGCTTCTTATCCAGGAGTTAAGGTTCTTTACTTAACTCTGTTTTATCTTTCAGAGACTCAAACAGGGAAATTGATGGATGTAAATTTTCTCTCTTTGTTTCTACTTTCTACGGTTGTTACTTATCTGAAAGGTTTCTAGAAAGTTTCTTGCTATAATCCAAACTCCAAAGAAAACCGAGCGGAACTTAATAGTCTATATTTTACAGTTTGGAATATTCATCTTGACAGAGTAATAGGAAATTTGTAACCTTTGAGTTCCTGTAATCTGAACTTTCTTTTAGCATGACTCAGGAACTTCATATTGTGACCTGATAATTGGCTTCAAAGATTGTTTTTTACATTCTAGCTGTAGGCTTTCTTGGATTGAAAGTTGTGTATGGGTTATTTTGGATTGTAAGTTGTCTATGGGTTTGTTTCTTTAATTGAAGTGTTTTGTTATTTTGGATTATGAGGTTAAAAATGTTCCTAGAATATATTATAGGCTGTAAATAATCTCTTGCATTTAAGGGAGGTTTAAAACTCTCGTTAAAAAAGCTTGCGGATAAGGGAGGTTTAAAACCCCCACTAAAAACCGCCGCTAAATTCATATACAGGTACCAGGGTTTGCTGAAAAACGTCGCTAATGATTTGTGGGGAGTGTAACTTCGGGATTTTTCAAAACCCCCGCTAAGTAACTCGCGGGGGTTGAAAACCCCCACTAAATGCAAAAAAAAACCCCACTAAATAACATTTTTTAGTGATATAAAACATTTATATTTTTGGCCATATAATATGTAAGAGAATTTGCACGCTTAGGGATGGCAACGGGAATGATCGGGCACGGGTTTTACAATTACCAAACTCAAACCTAAATCCCATAACCCAAACACAAATCCAAACCCAAACTCTTATGAGCGATAAAATGAAATTCATGCTCAAACCCATTGGGTTTCGGATTTACCTGAATCTAAATCCATTACTTACGTGAAATAGAAACCCGTCCTAGAACCCGATTCAGAACCTACTTTCATAAAAAAAAATGAGAAATTCATAGAAAGAAAAAAATAAATAATATTCATCATCCTCATTCATCACCAAAGTGAGACAAGAATAGGTTAGAGTTTGCTTTCTCAAACATACAAAAGTACAATTAATCATCAAATACTAAGAACAAAGTTTATAAATATATAATTATGTTTCGGGTATCTTTGGGTTCGGTTTTGGGCGGGTACGGGCACAGATTTAACTAATACCAAACTCAAACTCATAAACTACTACAGGCAAAACCTAAACTCAAACCCAAATCCAATTAACTCGAATTTTGTCTGTCAAATCGGATCGGGTTCGAGCGGCTACCCATGGGTTTGGGCAAAATTGTCATCACTAAGAATCTTGTATATATGGTCCTTAAAATATTATCTTTCCCATTTAATTCCCCACTTTTTTAGAAAAAAATGTGTGTGCATCGTCAGCGTAAACTTTAGGTATACAGTTATCCAATTGGATTCCGCGACTAAAATTTAAAACAAAAGTTATTCTTCCTCCTACTTGACATGTTATGATTGTAAAACTATTTACACTAACCGTGCATATCAATTAAACTCTTTTTTAACGAGTCACTCCAAAAAAATACTGATCACATATAATTTTTATACTAGTGTTTTATTATTATTTTGATAAAATGATCTTTGTTATTTAAACTTAATTTATTTAATGAAAACAAATTCAAGTTAAACTTGGCCCAATCAACTACTTGCACTCAGTGCTCCTTTCCCGTAGAAGTCTCTCTCCATTGCCTACGAGATTGTCCTCACTCTTGGGAGATTCAGCTCATAATGAGTGCTCTTAATTGAGCAAATTTTCAGCTTCTGAATGTGTCCTCTTGGATTACTAGCCTTGCTAATGGTCCGGTGAGTCTTAAGTTTATTTTCGGCTAGTGGGTGCTTTGATCGTTGGAAACGCATGGTGGAAGATTTATCACGAGCAATTCTTGCGAGTATTTTCTTCTCCTATTACGTAGCTTGATGGTTCCTTCATGAGGAATTGTGACCCCTTTCTGTTGGCGTTGTTAAGCTTAATACAAATGGTAGTTATAGGGAGTTTGACAATTGCATGAGTTGGGGTGGTCTTGTCAGCAGTGGTGGAACTTGATCAGAATATTTGAGGGAGCTAAAATATTATGTTAATATATGAATTCATTTTTTTAGTAGCAATACGAGTAAATGGTCATTTTTTATTCTTTTTGAGCTTGTATAATTAATAGTATAAAAGTTATTATCAAGATTAATGATAAGTTAAAAGATATAAATGAAGTCCAATTTAAAATCTGGTCAAAAGTGGAGCCAATTGGATAGTTGGTAAAATATAAAACAATGTGAAAATAACACCTTAAAAACAGGTGCAAAGAGGAATCAATCCCCAGACCTGGTGAAAAAATAGCAAGGCACTAGCCACTGGGACACGAGAAATGATTATTATAAATGCGTACTATGAAATATCTATTATATTTCTTTCGACACAAAAAAGTCCCAACAATTCATAATATAGGAATTTTCCAAAAGCATGAGGGAGCCAGGGCTCCTCCCTGTCCTCTCCAAGGTCTGCCACTGCTTGTCAGGGATGAGCATAACACTTGGATTTGTAGCTTTTAGGCGTTTGAGGTTGTGAGGAGCTCGTTTATTTCAGAGGCTAATGTGTTGTGTGAATGTCTCTCTCTTATTTGGAACCGCGGTTATTAGAATGTTATTTGTGAGTTAGCTGGATAATGTATAGTTGCTTTCTTCCTTTGAGGATCCAAAGAGCTTGAATTTTCTTTCGGTGCTTAATTTCTTTAACCAATTACGTGGTAAGAGTTGGACTACTAGTCTTCAATTGATTCTCATAGATAGCAATGTCCCGAAAAAATTCTTAGCTAGATTGGGAGGTCACAGGACTACCCAAAGATCCATTTCGTTGATGTTTTCCAGCCTGGTTTGTAGACTCTTCTCTTGAAAGATGTAGTTTTCTTTTGTCTATTTTCTGAATTATACAAAAACTTGATTTTATGATGCAATTATAATATTGGAAGGGGCATAAATACATTTGAGATATGAAGTTTAATGATTTTATCAGCCTTACCATAGGTATTCTCCAGAAGACGATAACTCGTTTCTATAAACAAGACTTGTGATATTGCTTAAAGAGAATTTAGATATGAATCACTTGAATTAACAATAGATTGGTAAACTATCGGTTGGTAAACTTTTTTAGTGATTCATAGTAAACGCCCGTCATCATACATTACTTCTTTGAAAAGAAAAAAAATAATAATTTGAATTGTATTTTGAATAAAAATCTTTCATTTCACACTAATGTGGATGTTTCCGACTCGAACATGATTGCCTCTGAAGAAGAACATCTGTCTTGATCAAAGAAAAAAAATTATATATTTTCTAAAATAGTTTAATTTTAATCTTTATACGAAAAGACTTTATTCACTTATTAAAATTTCATTTTTTAAGGGAACATATTCTGAGTTTAATTAAAAAAAATTACGCAATCCTGCAACTAAAAATTAAAAATTTATTAATTTATCATGTTAATTGAATTTAAGTTTAAAAGTGATAAATTGAAAACATAAAAAAATGTGATTGGATGCACGTATAATTTTTGTTTCAAAAGCGAATATATATCTATTATATATATATATATATATATATATATATATATAATTAAGGACCATGGATTGATAAACACCCCTCTTAACATGGGAACAATGTAAATATATTAATTAAATCCAAATATTCATTAGTTATTTTAAAAAAAAATATTGTATCAATAAATAAATGTGACTGGTTAAGTGTTTGGTTCCGTGTTCTCTTCTGAATCGAGTATGGAGCACCAAACGTGGATCTCAAGCGAAAATTGATGTTTGAGTGCTCTATTTTAGAAATTCATACTAGCCCCAAACGTGATATTCGTGAAGCAGTTATGGGTCGCTTCTTCGTAGAGAGAATCGGTTCTCTCCAGCTCGGAGTGTTGCCGAAAACCTGATTCCATTTATGCCCCTTATTTTCTTGCACATTGGCTAAAAATTAATTATTTTTTTAACTTAGGCAAGTTAAAAGTTTTTTTTAGAGCAAAAAAGATTAATTCAAAATCAAGGAGAAGTACAATTCCCCATTTGGAAAAAATAAAAAAGGAAAACGCAAAACCAACCCAAATATCAGCGAAAACCCAACAAAGAGAAAACAAAACAAGTTCAAGCTACTTAAAATTCTAAACCACCCCAAGCACCCACAAGAGCCCCAAAACCAAAGCAAAAGCCAAGAGAGTGAGAGACCAGCACCAAACACTTACAAGCCAACATGTCAATTCTCTTTATATTTATTTTCAATGTTAACGAAATTTATTTTAACTTAGCAATAACAACATAAATAATAAAATAACATATTTCTTAAATAAATATTTTTATATTTAAAAAATAATATTATTATAAATTATATAATATATATATAAAATAATTTTAAGTTGATGAGGGGTGAAAAGAGAACATAAAAATTGGTATCCTATCAGGTGGAGTTCTAACACAAACTCCCATCAGAATAACTAATACTCTCTATTTCAATATAAGTGTCCACTTAGAGCAAAAATATTTGTTTCATAATAACTGTCCAATTAGAATCGATTGCATTAATTGATATTTTTCCATATAATACCCCTATGAGACAAAATAAATGAGGAGAGATAGAAATACACCTTAAGGGAAAAACTAGGAAAACAAATAATATATTTTTAAAAGTTAACAATATTTATTGCACTTCTTAATATGTGTGCATCTTCTTTAAGTGGACACTTATTCTGAAAAGAAGGAGTACACATAATGGATAAGATATAATAAGAGGAAAGATTGTGTTATGTGTAACATCTCGATTTCTGGGTGCCACTTAGTAACTCAAAATTGAAATAAAGCGAAAAAACAGGTATTTTTTTCGTTTTTCTTTTTTAAAACAAAAGACTTTCCAAGATAAAGCTGGTGACAGTCTCCTCCTTCGGCTCAACGGGCCTAGAAGAAGATGCAGTGTCTGAATTGTCAACGACGACATGAGAACTCGGTCTAGATGATGCTCCATCAACAGCCTCATCCTCAGAAGAATCCTCATCGTCAGATGACAGCGGTTGTGGTGCTCATGTACCAGGTCCATAGTGCACCATAGGCGGCAGGTTAAAGCTCACCGAGTAGCGTCGCAACACTCCTTTAGTCAAGTTCCCATGCTCATCTATCATGTCGTCCATAACTCTCCCCATATAGATCGCCCGGTGACTGGCGGGGTCAGTCACCCATGCGACGGGGCTCGTCCTATCCAGCATCTAATAGAGAAAACAATATATTACACCATGATATGATTACTGTAATGTTATATTATGATCATGGAGCTTAGATTCATATTCATTCAACTAGAGACCAACTATTTGCAACTTTTTCAATCGTGCGATGTCGTTCTAAAGGATCTTCCTATTTAGATTTGCTCATTTCAGATTGTACGTAGATCTATTTCTATGTCTTTGTATTTCGTTGATCTCCTTTTTGCTCATAGAAGCGCGAATTGTGTAACTGATTATCTAGCTAAAAATGCTTCCACCTTTGACTATTCAGTTGGGACTTCAGTGGAAGAGGCTCTCCCATATATACTGCCTTCTTCTAAACCCTTTTCACAACTATCAATGAGACAAGTGAAGGCATATTAGATCAGTAATTACAAAGGAAGCCCTGACCGCTCTTAGCCATTTGACTGTTGCAGAACCTAAAGGTTTAATTCTGCTAGCTCTTTATTTATCAGGTACGCAATCCATTTCATTCTATTTGGTGTTCTATAATCATATATGATTATGATTATTAATGAGACAAGTGAAGGCATATTAGATCAGTAATTACAAAGGAAGCCCTGACCGCTCTTAGCCATTTGACTGTTGCAGAACCTAAAGGTTTAATTCTGCTAGCTCTTTATTTATCAGGTACGCAATCCATTTCATTCTATTTGGTGTTCTATAATCATATATGATTTCAATTTATACTTACATGTGCTATAATTTAATACGTATTTCTTTTCAGAAAACATTATAGACCATGTGTGTTTACCCACATGCCTTAATACTATTAATTTGACATACCATACACTGTTTTGGTTTTCAAATGAAAAAAATTATGAATGTAGAATAGAACTCTGTTTCTTAAGCCACATTCGTTAGCGCGCTGTAATTATGGAACTTGAGGAAGCCGCAACCTGATTGCTTGTTCACATTGGCATCTAATTAAAACAGATATTTTGAGGAAGGGTGATTGTTTGAGTGCGGACAGACATAACGGCTCCACGAATATCAAAAACCATTGGTTTGCTAAGCTGGCACTCTTATACGAAGTCAACTTGGCCACTCGATCTTATCTGTTCACGTTCCATAATTCAACCCTCTTTAAAATATCCAACCTTCATCAAGGCTCAACATCCTGCGGGTGAGTGTGTACTTCTACATGGGATCATTATTTCTTTGGGTATCCAAAGCGGTAATACTCAGTAATATAATACTTGTTAGTTGTTAGATACTCATGTTGAAGCCGTCTCCGATGGTTAGCTCAAGTGGTAAGAGTTAGGGAACATGAGGGTGGGAAGGGGAAGGTCCAGGGTTCGAAACCTGGAAGAGAACTTTAAAGAGAATTTATAACTTACAAACAACTAACCACTAACATTTGCCTATAAAAAAAAAAAAAACTCATGTGTTGAAGCCAACATGATTGAGGTAAGGAGTTGACGCTTTTGCTGACGGAGTTCTTCAAGCCTAGGGGTGTTATGAAGGTTGAGAAGTGCTCTTTTGATGGGTCATTGTTTGGGCTTAGTTCATGATTGTACAAATGATGTCGCCTTAAACCAATTTGCGACGAGAGGATAGTCGTAGTGAGGTTTTTGGGTTTTGATTCTTTCTAGGGCCTTATAAGTTGCGCCATGTTGTTTGGTTCTTGAATTCAGTGATAGTTATAGGTTTTGGGAGGTTTGCGTCTTATCTCTTATTGTGGGTGTTTTGATGGGCAATCAGTTTTTTGGGTTGTCCCCGGTTTTGCTATCTTCTTGGATGGTCATTTCTCCTTTTTTTAAGGGTTGTGTATTCATGTCTTATTCTATCATTTATATATATTTCTATTTCTATTTTCGAAAAAAAATTAATATGATATTTAATGATTATTAATGATATTAGAATAATTAACAAAAGTAAGGTGTGACTATGAATATTTAATAATTAAAATTTAATTAAATATAAGTTTAATTTTTTAGATTACATATAAAAATTTAATATGATGTAATTGAAGCATTCATTTAATTAGTACTACAGTGTTATATATCTCTATTATTTTATAAATGAATTCAAGATCATTATTCCACTTGTGCATGACACGGAATCAATACTAGTTAATAACTACTTCCTAATTAATCTACAAAATACACAAGGTAATTATTTTTAGTATCCACACAAAATAGAGTGATTCTATCCCTTTTACTTTGATAAACCGGAAGATATTGTACCCTCTTATTTTGAAGAGTAGAATCAAACTTTAAGGTAGCGTTTGGTAGACACGTCTGAACGGGACGGAACGGGACATGTGCGTTCTGTTCCTCGTTTGTCATGTTTTTTAGATGGAACAGAACAGGACAAATTGCTCCAGGAACGGGACATTTTGGTTCTGTAGAAAAGGGTGGAACGGAAGAGAACAGAACGAGACACCTTATTAAATATATTTGAAAGACAACATTACCCTGAATCTATTTTCATATTTCCTAATCTTTACCCTCTTCTCTGTTACTCATCATCCATCTTCTACGTCTTTTATTTTTTTTCCTGCTCCTGCATAATACAATATTTTATTCAATGTCTTATTTCTTCTATCAAAAACAAATTGCCTTTTTGTGCATCAATTTTCTCAGATCCCTCTAGCAATTCCGCTTCCATTTTTTCCTTGATACTCGAATGTTGTGATTTTTTTCAATCAGCCACAATCAAACTTCATGAAACCTCCCAATCACAAAGCATCGCAGCAGACAAATGATGGATGAGAGAGAAAGACGGCGGAAGAGACAAGAGAGAGGGACACACGGTGGAGGAAGAGATCAAGAGGCAGCGATGAATGCCCGTTCACGATGTGGCTCTGTTCGCGGCGACCTGAGATCCACGATGGCGGATCCGGCCAGTGAGTGTGATGGTCCCTGGTCACAGCGTGGTGGAGGTCCGGCGGCGGGCTGGATGCGGGCGGTGGGGCTTGACTTAATGGAGGCAAGGCTTGTCGGTGGGTGTGGCAGATGAAAGGGGGAGACGCCATTGAAGTTGTTTTTTTTTTTTGAAAATTGCCATTGAAGTTGTTGTTACAGGCTTTGCAGCGTTATGTTAGGGGAGAAGAACAACCTTATCTTGTTTTGCTGATTTCTCAAATGATTTTAATCAATCCGGATTATTGTATGTTCTTTTTATAAATTATAAAATAATATAATATATATGAAAAAGTTATTTTGTTGAAAACAAATTTAAAAGCTTAATAAAATATAGGGTATATGTGTAATTAGCTTTATGGTTCAGTTCTGTCCTTGATGTATTTACCAAACACGGTGTACAGAACATCATTGTCCTGTTCCATCCCGTTCTTTTCTGTTCCATTATGTTGTGTCCTGTTCTGTTCAGTTTCCAAACGCTACCTAAGTAACTACCTATTACGATATTATAATACACTTATTACAAAAAAAGAACCAAGGATTGATCTTGTAAAGAAATTAACTGCTGAAGGCAGTAACACGATCCACTTGTTTTCCCTTAAACTGTCATGAGCTTTCAAAATCTTCCCAGGATTCCAAGTCCTTCATATCCCTCAATCCGTAGAGTTATATACCTCCAACACTTTCTAATTGCTTAATTTCATCATAATGGACTTTTTGGTGTGATATAAACCATCCTTTACAATTATTCAATGATATGATGCTGTAAATTTCCTTCAAAAACAAATCATGTGTCATATCATGAGGAAGTTGCTTGTTAATTGTAGTATATCGTCCAATTTAACCTATCTCTTGGTTATATAGCTTGGTTTCTAACAAGTCATAATCAAAGTCTGAATGAATACAAACAAAAAGAAATTAAAAAAGCTTCATAGCTCGAATTCTTTTACATGAGATGATGAATTACATCAACAAATGAAAGAGCAAGATCCAAAAAGTGAAGGTATGGGCATGAGAGCCAATTGCCCAATTGTCAAAGTCAAGCGACCACAATCCAAACAAGAAGAACCAAAAAATCCTATACCTACAAAATCGAGGTAACCGTTTCATGTCATTTAACCTGTGTCTTGACTCCTCAAAAGCGCGTTGAATTCATGTCATGGTCGAGGTTAGAATTGTTAGCATAAATATAAATATTTCCACGCGGTTTTGCATTCTATTCTGTCAGTTCCACCCTATGTAGGGTTCCACGAAGCATAACATTGACTTGGATAATGTAGGATGGGACTACCTGCATTAATTATCATTGCTTGACTGCGGCCCATAGATATTACTTTTTAAATTTTAATTCATTTACACCCGATTTTTATCACATTAGTTATGAACTAGCAAAATGGAAGAAGATTGTAATTGCATTATTGTGTAAAACTTATATACACTACCAGTGCATATAATTTAATTTTTTTCCATTTCATTTTCACTTTTTTTTATCACATTATTAATCATATTTTTTCTTTTTCTCTATTATTAAATTTTCTTATCGCTCACTCTATTTATTATTTATATGGGTGAGAATTGGGTGTGCACGAAGATTTATTAAAGTGAGAAATAACATACCTAAATTATGATGAAGAGACAAGGAAGCCCATGAGCCGAGGAGCAAGATATCAAGAGATACCGACGCCACATCCTAACCCAAAACTTTAAGGCATTAAGTTTATGGGACACATCTCTTATAAAGTTTTCTTCTCACCCAAACTTATCCAATGTGGGACTCCAACTCCAAACTTGAATTCTCAACAATCTCCCCCCTCAAGTGCGACTTACCACCACATTATCATGGCCTCCTCCGTGGAAGCTATCCACACTTGTACTGTCGTTCGCTGCGTCAACGGAACCCGCAGCCTAGCCACACTGCTAGAAAGACTTTCGACACAAGGAGTTGTTATCATGGTCTCATCAACCATCGGCTCGATCTGATAGCACTTGATGGGGGAGCATGTGGGCCCATGGGCCGAGGAGCAAGATACCTAGAGATATCGACTACCATATCCTAACCCAAAACCTTAAGGCATTGGGTTTATGAGTCACATCTTTTATAATGTCTTCTCCTCACTTAATCAATGTGAGACTCCAACTCTGTACTTGAATTCTCAACAATAATTGTTGGGGTTGATTGCAATGTAAGTCTCACCTAATGAAGGAGAAAAAAGATCAAGGAATGCATCTTGGAGAAGTCTCACATTGCTTAGAGGATTTCAAGCTATTTGTTTCAACACACCAAAACGCCAAAGAAGTAGCACCTGAAAATACTTTAAGTTTATATTTGTGTTTTCTTTTTTCTCTTATGCTCTTGTTTTAGAGTATTGTGAGATGTAATTCAAATATTTACTTTGGCAGTGTGAGTGTACTGGGTATTTGAGAGTGAAGTCTATGTGTTGTAATAATTTTTACATAGTGTTTATTCTCTGGTTGTCGGTTTTGACAACGGTTGTGGTTTTTTTCTCCGATTTTGAAGTTTCTACGTTATATTCTTGTGTAGTTGATTGCGCTCATGGTTTATCTTACTTCTTTAGCTCTGTTATTTCCTAACTGTAATTCTAGATCCCTTAGAACAGATGTCCTGCACGATGCTGGGACAATCGATTAGAACAATATGACTGAAAACGCACAAACACAGGTACAAATAAAAAGAACAAGACACAGCAAGTAGTTAACCCAGTTCGGTGAAACTTCACCTACGTCTGGTTAGCTTTCGCCCAAAGAAAAGAAATTTCACTATCTCAAGATCTAGGTGTTACAGACACACATTAACACATCAAGTTCATTGTTCTTAACCTAATCTACCCAGTGGTCTTCTACTTAGAACCACAGCTTAAGTATGAGAGTCTCTCTCACTTTTCCTCAATCACTGCCTCAGTGATTGGTAACAACAATAACTCAAAGTTTGTTTGACACTCAAATGCAACACAGAACAATGTCTTACTTTATAGAATCAATGAGCAAGACTTGTTCACAATCAACAACGACAAAGAACAACTTACACTCTCAAAAACACTCAATCTTCAATATAATTCTCCGTCACTTCAAGCTTCAGTTCTTTGTCCTTTTATACTTCAGCAAACGCGGCACTAGGGTTTCTTGGGCTGAAGAACAAATCTAATCCAACTCATATCAGCACAAAATCTTCCAAGATATGATATGAGTGATTAACGACTTAAGAATATAAACAAATCTCCAATCATTGATTTGTTCCAACAATAAACAACCCGCGTATATCTCCCTTTAATAAGTTACTTGAATCTCAAGTAATAACAAATCACATCCTCTAAACTAATAACAAAGGGAATTTCAAAAAAAAAAAAAAACTAATAACAAAGGGACCCACATTGCACGCCGGTAAGGACATCAGAGGTCTTGCAGAAGAATTAGAGGAGGACCATCCCTTCCTTCCCACTATCTAGTACTATGGGTCGCACCAGTCGGTGGTGCTCTTGGAATGTCCGTGGGTTAGGTAGCGCGGAGAAGCGGCGGGAAGTTAAGGAAGTATTAAAAAAGGCTAAACTGGAGGTAATTCTGATTCAGGAAACCAAATTGAGCAATAGCAGATATAGAACTGGCGAACTCTTTGCCAAATCCCTCAAATTTAATTTTGCAGAAGTCCCAGCAGTTGGGTCAGCAGGTGGACTATTGTCATGCTGGGATCCAAACTCTATATCTGTGCTAGATATTATATATGATCAGAGATTTCTTCTTTAATTTGGAGTGGTGATAGGAAATATATACTGCCCCAATTTGGAGTATCAAAGAAGAGATACTTTATCTAAGTTGTCTGATGAAATAAACAGGCTGGGCTTTGAATGTTTTCTGGGAGGTGACTTCAATGGAACATTGAATCCTGGAGAAAGACGAGGAGGGTTGGATGTAACTGACACTAATTTATATGACTTTGTTTTGGGCTTAAATTTGATAGATTTACCTCTGGCTAATGCGGAGTTCACATGGTTCAGTTCACAGAATGGAGGAATTTGGAGTCGAATTGACCGTTGGTTGATTAGTGAGGAGATTCTCAGAGAGTTGGACGGTGTAAATCAATCGGCTGAGAGTTGGGGCTTTTCTGACCACAGAGCTATATCCCTGAGTATGGGGGCAATTGACTTTGGCCCCAAACCTTTCAGATTCTATAATTCTTAGATGCTGGACAAAGATTTCAAATCACTTGTAGACTCTTGGTGGAATTCACCTCTTGTGGCTGGTTGGGCCGGTGCTTCTCTCCATGAGAAACTGAAAGCCTTAAAGTCTGAGATTAAGCGGTGGAAAGGTAGTAGAGGAACTGTTGTGACTGATAGAATCAATCTCCTCGAAGGGGAATTACAAGAAGTGATGGATCAAATGCTGAGTGATGGGGCTTCCACTACGTTGCGAACCAGAAGATTGAAGGTGATGGATGAGATGTGGAAATCTTACAGAATTGAGGAAAGCCGGTGGAGACAAAAATCAAGAGCAAGATGGGTGAAGGAGGGAGATAAAAACTCTGCTTATTTTCATAAGCAGTTTAAGGTCAGGACTGCTAAACATAATATTACTAAGTTATCTATAAATGGTTCTGTGTTGGATGATGCAGGTGATATCAAGCAAGCCATTTTCCACCATTTCAAGTCCTTCTTCACCAGTCAAAAGAAAGTGAGACCGAGACTAATATGCCATAACATTCAAAAGCTATCAAGGATGGAACAAGAGGAACTTGAACAGGATTTTACAGAAGAGGAGATCTGGTCTGTGATTAAATCTGCAGATGGGAACAAATCCCCGGGGCCCGACGGCTTCAATCTGAAATTTTTCCAGGAATATTGGAGCATTGTAAGAGGGGATGTTTGCAAACTATTTGAGGATTTCCATTCAACTGGCAAGATATCGCGAGGTATGAATGCAACATTCATTACTCTGATTCCTAAACAGGAAAATGCCTCAACCCTCTCCCAGTACAGGTCAATTAGTCTAATTGGTAGTATCTATAAACTCATAGCTAAAGTCTTGGCGTCTAGGCTGCAAAAGGTGATGCCCAAACTAATATCAAGCAATCAGTTCTCATTCACTAAAGGCCGTCAGATTGCTGACTGAATCCTAATGGCTAATGAAATTGTTGACTTTCTCTCTAAGAGACCAGGTGGGGTTTTTTTGCTCAAAGTGGATCTCGCTAAAGCTTATGATCAAGTAGACTGGAACTACTTGATAAATGTTCTTCACAAAATGAATTTTGGAGGAAAATGGGTAACCTGGATGAAAAATTGCATCTCCTCCGCATCTCTCGCTATACTTGTTAACGGATCCCCTACTGATTTTTTCTCAATAGAAAAGGGCTTGCGTCAAGGGGATCCCCTTTCTCCACTTTTGTTCAACCTATGTGTTAACGGCCTCTCATGCCTCTTGAACCAATTCTTGGGTGAGGATAATTACTGTGGAGTGAAAATAAGCAAGAATCTCATTTTGAACCATTTGCTTTTTGCTGATGATACACTGATAGTATGTGAGAACAGTGAAGTGCAACTGGAAACCCTTTGTAATGTGTTGTCTTCGTTTCTGTATGCGTCGGGGTTGAAGGTTAATTACCAGAAATCTGTTTTGATTGGTATTCAGGTTCAGTCAGAGGAAGTCGTGAGGCTTGCAGACCTATTTGGATGGAGTGTGGGAACCCTCCCTATCACTTATTTGGGTGCACCGCTTGGTGGAAACCCAAGGAGGATGGAATTTTGGAGACCTATGCTGGAGAAATTAAGATGCAAGGCTCGGTCTTATAACTCTAAATTCATATCTCTCAGTGGAAGACTGGTCTTAATCAAATCGGTTCTGTTTTCTATTCCTATTTATTGGATGACTATTTTCAAAGCCCCGAGAGGTGTAATAGAGGAAGTTGAAAACGTTTTTCGATCGTTTCTCTGGGGCAACGACCATGGTAGAAGGAGGATAAACTGGATAGCATGGGATCAAATTTGTCTAAACAAAGATGCCGGAGGTTTGGGCCTTGGCTTTGTAGAATGGAAAAATAAAGCACTTCTTCTGAAATGGGCGTGGCGATATGGAAAAGAAGCCAGTTGCGTTTGGAGAGTTTTCATTACTGAGAAATATAAGCTGGATGCATATTCATTACTTTGGCATAGAGAGTTAATCAATTCCTCATCCTGGTCTAGAATCATTCAAGATATCATGAGAGTTTTGTTGGCTGATCATTTGCTGTCCATTGGCTTCAGGGAGCACTTAATGATTTCAATAGGAGAGGGGAGGAGAGTTAACTTTTGGCATGACCCTTGGGTTTCTGATGTAGCTCTGTGTAACCTGTACCCAAGACTGTTTGCCATTTGTGATAATAAGCAAGCAAAAATCTCAGATGTGGGAATATTCTCGAATGGCAAATGGCACTGGACATTCTCATTCCGGAGGCATTTTTTTAGCTGGGAAGAAGAGCTATTTGCTCAATTCAGCGCCACAATCAATGCGGTCACGCCAGCAGCAGGAAGAGAGGATAGCCTGATTTGGTGCTTAAACCAGAATGGGCTGTTCACAGTAAAGGATCTCTGTCTTTGGTTTGAAGACCAATTATTCCAGCAAACTAATTGTCATGCTCCTAAATCTATATCAAAATTTTTACCTCCAAAAGTTTCTCTCTTTGTATGGCAGGCTGTGAAAAACAAAATTGCAACAAGGGCTAATTTAGTAGCGAGAGGAATTGATCTCAATGGTGCAACTTTCTGTCTGATCTGTAATGAGGGCAATGAGACAAGTGACCATTTGTTTCTACACTGTAAACCAATCTGGAATATGTGGTGTGATATTATGGCTCGTGAAGGTTTTTCATGGGTCATCCCAGCTTCTTTGGCTGGCCTATTTCATGAATGGGACCACCTTCCCTTTGCTTCGGATAAAACACTATGGAACCTGACTCCATTTTCTCTCCTCTGGTCAATTTGGATTGCCCGCAATAATATTTGCTTCAACCAGAAATCTTTCAATAATGTTGAGGTGTGGGATTCTCATCTTCTTCATATCGGGTGGTGGTCTCATGAGCTCTTAAAACAGAACTCGTACACCATTGACCAGCTTTCTCGTGACTTTGTTCATATCAGATTTGCTTCTAAACCGCAAAATCCGAGAGTCGCTTTCTGGTCTCCCCCAGATGCAGGATTGATTAAAGCGAATGTCGATGGGGCTGCTAGAGGATCCCCGGGACGTTGTGGTATTGGTGGGATTTTAAGGAATAGCAAGAATGAGGTACTGGGACTCTTTTCCAAAAATAAGGGGGTGGGCTTTGCATTTGAGGCGGAGGTCTGGGCAATCCATGAAGTGCTTCTTCTGTGTGTATCAAGGCAGATTAACTTCATAATCATTGAAAGTGACTCATCCCTAGCTGTAGGATGGGTTAATAACAGAAATAACAGGCCGTGGAAATTGTTGAATGTCCTCAATCAGATTGATTTATGGATAAAAGACGTAAGGTGCTTAAAAGTCAAACATATTTTCAGGGAAGCGAATTCAGAAGCGGATAGATTAGCTAAAAGGGGAGCAGATTTTGCTAAGGATCTTGTTTACTTTAATGAGTCCCTCTAACAACGTGATGTTTGTGGGGGAGGGCTCCTTACATTCGTGTTTTTGATTGACTTGTCTTTCCTTTTCGTGCTGGGCTTGGCTGAGGGCTGTGGTTTGTGTGGTCAATGTTTGTTTGTAAATAAGTGCTCTTTTTCCTCTCTTGGGTTTTTCCCCTTGGGTTTTTCCATTAGAGGTTTTAATGAGGCTTGTTTATGAACTAGTTTTGTTCCCTCTTGCCATTTTCACCTACTATGAGAGGGATGTTCTCATAGTCTTTCTCCTTTCATTAATAATAAGCTCTTTGTTCTAAAAAAAAAAAGGACAAATGTCCTGGCCTTCACAAAAGCAGATGTCACAACATCGGCTAGGAGATCAGGTTGTTTTTAACAAAATGTATGACAACAAAGGAACAACACTAACAAATCATGTGTTATAGTTTATACAATGAACAATATAGACCTAGTCAATTTTCACACACAAACATGCTAAAAAATTAAAATGTGAAGATATTTTTATCATTTTCACATTAAAAATCATTTTAATTTTTTTTTAATAATCTGTCTGATTTTTTTTTCGAAAGAACATAAATATTATTAGATAGCAAAACCTTGAGACCAGCCCTTTCAAGCAGGCTAAGATATAAACAAAAAAAAAAATCAAGAAGACCCAATCCTAAAAAAGCCACCAAGGGGAGACTCCCTAACACAACCTGTCTTGCCTAAAATTTTGAAATCCACTTGACTAGGGAAAAACCCTTAAGATAAGAGAGAAGGCGTTTGAAAGGACATTTCAAAGAACATGAATGCCGATTTAAAGGTGGTTCATAAAAAGTTGGAAAGTATCGTGGATCAAACCTCAAGTTGATTTCAAGTCACGTTAACAAAGTTCACATGTAAAAGTTCAAGAGACTCTAATTCAAGTTCAAAATATGATTTCAAGGTCAAAGTTTAAGTCAGGGGCAGAGGCAGGAATTCATCTCTAGGGGGCTAAGATTGAATATCATAAAAAAATATAAGGGTCACCAATAATGCAAATGTGTGTGTGGATTATTTATCTATATTATTCAACAATTGCTAATTTCAAAGATGCATCGGATTGGGTTCTCGAAGGGTTTGAAGTATATTGCCCAGTTCGAAGCTTCATTGATAGGCCAAATGAATGAAATATATTAGGCAAATTTCTCTTATTTTATTTCCACCTGTTAGATTACAGGAGTAGTTATAATTTAGAAAAGAGGCTGAACATCTTATTACTTAATGCTCTGCTTTTATCAATCCTTTGTTTCAATTTCATTCTGTTAACTTGAATGCTCTTTGAAGTTTTAGAACTCTTTAAATTGCCACGCTTTGATCAGTGCTCATCTGGGTGTTGTTCCTTCAAGTTATCACCAGATATTTTGAGTTACTTTCAACTTGGACACTACAAAAAAAATTCGAACTCTAAGAAGCATAGTCTTATTGGTTTAAAAGGATCCTAAGAGTACCTTATCTAAGTCCTCAAATTGATCTTTAGTTAGATTTGTTGGTTTTATTTATTGCACACATAAACAATCATATATAAGTTATTTACGTAAATCATCTCGAACACTCACTAAAAAAGCACTGATTAGTGTCAGTTTTAACGGCCTAGTTAAGTCCCTTGAGGTATAGTTATAAGTTGATCTTCTAGAGGATAAGTCACGATTTGTGTGAAGTGTTAAGGATTTCAGTAAGTATAAATTGGTTTGAGTGAGGATAGTTTTAAGGAAGGAAATGACAATACAGGATTGTTAGATATTAAGATGATGATATGTCTGTTGAGGCGCCGTCGGTCAGCATTGGGGCTAGAAAAGTGAAACAATCGAGGAGAAAGCAGAGTGCTTTAGTGAAAGTTATTTGGAATAAAGACACGGACGGTGCTATATGGAAATTAGAGGAAAAGATCAAGGAATAATATCCGGAGCTTTTTACTAAACCCTAAGTTTCGAGGACGAAACTTTCTTTTTGGAGGGTAGTAATGTGAGACCCAAGTTTTTAAGCTTAGAATAAATTAATTGAATTCATATTCACGATTAGGTTTCGATGTATCGTGACGAAAACCTGAACAAGTGTTTACCAAATGAACTAAATTTATGAAGGAGAAAGTTCAGGAAAAGACTAAGAATAGTATTAAAGTCGATATAAGTTATAACACGAGTCTTATTCGCTTACGCCTAGGACGAGAGCGTTAGTAAACGACTAATTTGCACTTAAAGACACGATGGAAACTAATTCCAAAAATCTTCAGAGAAATGTTAGAACTTCTCTTATTCATTTCCATGACAAGCGTTTCGATACGAAACCCTGAGATATACGAACGTCCGATTCCAATTCTCGGAGGTTTGCCGAAACTAAATCCCTGAAAACTCGAGAAACTTAAAATAAACGGTCGATGAAGACTTTTTCTATTCAGAACTTCAAACGAAGATTTCACACGCGTACGCCTATTTCTTTCGATGTTTTGAATCTTTCTTCAGAACGAAGTTTTCCCATTCGACATCAACTGCAAAAAGTAGTTTTTCAGGTAAAATCGATTTACACCGACTTTGGATCGTTTGTTTAAATTCCAAGAAACCTGTTTCGAGTTCTGGAATTCTGTCGCCAGAACCTATCTTAGAATTCGCATAGGAATGCACAGGAAAAATCGGAATCGTAAAATTTTCATTTTCCCGCATATTCCCTCACCTATAAATAGGTGAGAAAACAAAAATCCAAACCCATAACCCCATGAGAGGCCGCGAGCTTGAGAGGAGAAAGGGGGGAAGTGATTTTCGCCGATTCTTGCTTGATCGTTGCACCGTTCGTTGCTACGCGTCGACCTCGAGGTATAGTTGCTATTCCATACTTCTGATCGTCAATTCCGTCGTTTTTCTCTATGTTTTTCTGTGCTCAAAGTTTTGAGCATTTTGTAAAACTGTCCAAATAACTTGATTTCAGTGTCTAAACTTATTGCCTACATGCCCAAGAGCCTGAATATCCGGTTGTTTTATGCTGAATCTCGCCGAATTGCCGCCGAGTTTCAATTCTGCTCGAAAAACCCATTTTTGGCCAAAGCTTCGTCCTTTAGACTTAAAACTCTCGACTGAGCTTAGCTCTAGTAGGATTAGTTGTCATAAACGTCGTTGGTGACGTCCCCATCCAATTTGTTTTTCGAAATTCCAATTTTGAAATTTCGAGCTAAAAACACTGACCAAAATACCCCTGCGACAGTTTTTCATCTGATAATTTTTCCGAGCTTTAATTCGCCTTAGTTACGACTAATGATAGCCTAGGAACCAAGTTTGATCGAAGAAAAATCGGCGCACACAATTAGTGTGTGTGGCCGAGAGCACCCTCCAAGGGGAGGAAAATTTCTTTTTCGAAAACTTGTCTTATCGCGTTAGATTATCGTACTTCGGAGTTCATGATGCTTCGTGTAACTTAAGTAATTGTTGTCTGCTGAGTTTCTGACTGATTGAGATTGAATTCTGTGGTTTTCGCTCAAAGGTTCAATTGTGAAAACTTTGGGGTTGACTGAACAAGCTTGTGAGGGAGACCTTCACCGCGAGACTGGAACAACTCGAGTTTAGGGCAACTTACTTACTAGCTATTTGTATTGTAGGCGTCGATAACTTCGACTTGAATATTGCTTGGATATTGTTTATCGCTTTGAATTGGAAAATGTTTTCTGGAGGCTTCGGCCGAGTGAATTTATATGAGACGTGTGTCTCCGTTTTCTGAGAGGCTTCGGCCGTTTACTGGTTTTTGTCTTATGATTCCCGCACCGTATTATTATTGCATCGCTCTTTAGAGCTGAATATTGTTGAATTGATATCGAATTGTGCGTGTTGACGCGATTGCGGAGCGTAGGACATTTGAGTTGATTTTGTTGATTTTTCGGGTTGAGAGGAAACCCTAGGCAGGTCCTGACCTGAGGTCTGAGATCTAGCCCCCTCTGAACACTTAGACTTTTCCCGGGACTATATTTGGGGGATTTGGGAAACTTTGAATAGTTGGAATTTGGAACTTGAGAACTTATGAAACTTGGATTTCGATAATAAACCTCATAACTCGATTAACTCAACTTGAAATGCTTTGATTAATTAATGAGACGTTTAGGAAAATTTAAGAGTTGAAAATGATTGTGAAAAACGGGAAATAGTCGAAATATGTACTCCGGCTTTTCACTATTTAAAGGAGCTTTTAGCCAACCAGTTGATGAAGAGGCTGGAATAATGTTTATGTTATTATATCTCTAATATGTTTCCCTATGCAAGGTATCGAATTATATACAAGTCTAGCTATCTATTTTGTATTGAGATTTAATTTTTATTAGAATAATGTAAACATTAAGGATTGAACCCCACATTACTTGATTGTGATGGGTCCCTGAAAGTTAGCTCAAGTGGTAAGAGTTAGAGGACATAAATGTTGGGTGGAATGAAGGGTGAAGGGTTCATGGTTCGAACTCTAAAAATGGACTAATTTATTAATATTACTAACAACTAACATTTTCTTATGAAAAAAACTTGCTTGTGATGGTTTTATATAACGTCATAGTTAAAGTAATTATCCTCAACATATAAAGTATTAAGTGGAGACACATGGTATTATATTAAATCCTTATTAATAGTCAATTTATGCCTAATCAATATGATAAATACTACTATAGTTGAAACCCACATTCGGTCAATGTGAAATTGAAATTTAATTAGCCTCATTTTGGAAACCTTGTGGCCTGTGTTCTATATGTTGCATAATGTAAAAGTGAAAATACTTGCAAAACTTATTGTAATATTTTTCAAACGCTTATTAATATTATTTAAATTCATGAGATAAGTCTCACTTTCAATATACAGTGATTTCCATACAAATTTCAACTAATTATTAATTTAGTATTGAAAAGAGATTATTAATGTAAGTGTGGCTAGCACTTTTTAAAGAAAAATATAAAGAGGAAGAGAAAGTTCTATATGTAGAATTCTACGATTTTGAATCATTCACACTCCATTTTGTATCCACCTCTATTCTACTCATTTTTGCTTATATCTCTCTTCCCATTTCCTATTTTATCATTTATCACATCTTATATTTTCTTTCTTGTACTTTTTTTTTCCTATCTCTTTTAGAGCGTCTCCAACAAAAGGATCTTAATTTGAGGCTTAATTCACTTTTTGTATGCTCGTACTGCCACATTGGATTTAAGGCACTCATAAAGTCCTATGCACATTTCGCTACAATGATTTGGATCTTACTTTACTTTTTTTATTGATAAACGACAAAGAACAAAGCAAAAAACGAAGCAAAAAACAACCACATACTGCTTAACAATCACCATCCCAAGAGAATCAACCAAAATTAAGTTCTCCATGCCAGGGAGGGGATCCTAGAGGTGGACGAACTCTGAATCCTGGTTAGCTCCTGCTTTAGCTAAAAAATTAATATAAACATTGCCTTCATGGAGAACATGCTCAATTCGCACAACCCAATCCTTCCGGAGCAAATCACAGATGTTGGCAATCAAAACAGCAAACTCATGAAAATGAGAGGGAGGGCTCTTAATAAGATTAACAACCATAAGAGAGTGAGCGTAGCATACAACCTGTTTATGGCCTTGCTGCCAAGTCAGCTCTGACCCATGAAAAATAGCCAGAAGCTCCATGAGGAGCACAGCCCCATGCGCTCGACGACCAAGGAAGACCGCTAGCCAAACCCCACCAGCAGCACAGAGGCTACCACCAAACCCCAACCGCACTGGGATTGAACCCACAATATCCAATATATTTATATTATTTATTTACATTTCTTTTATTGATTGAGAGAGCACCAATGATTATTTTATTTACAATCCCACTTTTAAAGGTAGCGAGTTAAGGCTTGGATCTTAGTTTTTACTAAGATCTCGTGCCATGTATGGCAACTTAAGTAGTGAGATCTTGTTAGATCCATGTCTTATTTTAAGATCCCAAAGATTAAGATCTCCATCGAAGATACTCTTATCCTTCCACTTATTTTATGGTCAATGGGGACTGTGAATGAAACATTAATCTTTTTCTTTTTAGTCAAGGGTGGATTTTTCTCAAGATGTCTCTCTACTTTATTTCCACTTGAGTTTTTTTTATAAGCCAAAAAATATATTGAAATGAAGTACAAGGGGTACTTCAATCCAATACAAGGAGAAAAAGGAACAAGAAGCAAGAAAATTACAGCTCGAATTTACACAGAAGAAAGAAATCTACCTTGGAAGCAAGACTTTAAAAGTAATGTCTCATGAAAACCTTCATAGGAAAATCCCCTTGAAAAAATCTATTGAAGGAAAAAGAGTACAAAATTTAAAAAGTCTAAGTGACACCTTTAAGGAGCCAAAGACAGACAACACATTATTACCACTTGAGTCTTGAGCTATTTTGACGGGACCCATCATAAAAGGTAGAAGGTTATAATGAGAGGGGTACGATTTGATTTATTCACACTTATTTTATTCGGGGTTGTCTAAATGACTCATGATAAAGTTTGGGTTAAATAACACATCATCCAATCACATTGGAGATAAGTGAGTTGGAAATAAATTAATAAATAAAGTATAGAAATTCCAACTCACTTATCTCCAATGTGATTGGATGATGAGTTATTTAACCCAAACTTTATCATGAGTCATTTAGACAACCCCATTTTATTCTTCCATCTTATTTTCACCTATAATCTCTCAATCTCGTCCTTATTTTCCTATCACATCAGCTATCTTATATTTCATTTATTACTATTTTTTATTTTAAGGATGTGAACATAATGTTTTCCTTATGAGAACCCAAAAAAGGGAATGACGAGGTGGTGCTATTTAGATGGGACACATCATAAAACTTTACCTAATTTATATCGATCTACTACCTCCATTCTTTATTAACAGTCAACTTTGAAGAAAAAAATTGTTTTAATATATCTATCCGCTAAGAATTTTTTTTCTTAAAAGTGAAATATGTATTAATATAAAGATGAGAAATAGTCACGATATACACACTTCTCAAAGGGATCAAAAAGTTATAAACAACCGAAAAAAGCTGCAACAAACGAAACCAAAACACATCAAAACTCC
Organism: Lotus japonicus; assembly: GCF_012489685.1. NCBI lineage: Eukaryota > Viridiplantae > Streptophyta > Magnoliopsida > Fabales > Fabaceae > Lotus > Lotus japonicus. The sequence goes on along the minus strand of NC_080045.1, from coordinate 47,161,297 downwards.
TTTAAAGGACCCAAACATACGCGCACAAAATCTATACAAGACCACTTAAAATTTTAAGAGAGCCTTAAATGAAGTTTTTCCTAATAAACCTTGGAGTAGCAAGAAATGAGAAAAGATAAAACACATTCTAAAAGGTAAAATATGATAACAAATACTTCATCCGTTTCATAATAACTGTTCACTTAAAGAGAAAAAGTTTGTTTCACAATAATTGTCAACTTAGAATTTCAATGGAAGCATTAATTTATTGTTTTACATATAATGAGAATGAAAAGAGATAAAAATACATTGTAAAAAGTATAATGCCCCACTACCATGATTGGTTCTATCAAGTGAACTAAACAATTGGGTTGACAATGGAAAATCTATGCAATTGGGTTGGACGTGGTTGCTGTGGACGAAGCTATATAAGTATATAACCCAAGTTACGGAGCAATTAATGTTCTGTAAGAGTAGATAACGAGTTTTGAAAAGAAAAAAAAAAACCCAAAAATAAGAACGAGTTTAATTGATTTTTCTCTAGAGCTATTACACCCACTTTTTCCTTAGAAAGCGCAATTGTGACCTCAAATTGTGAAATAGAAGAAGAAAATCATAGTTGCTTGCATAAGTCTTGCTTAACATTCCTTTCTCATTAAAGTCATTCTAGATGAGGAAAGACTTAAACAAGGTCCAAAAATCTTGCCCAAGACCAAGCAAGATTTATTTGACCTTAATTAAAGAGTGCAAACACGACAAGAAAATCCTAGAGTACTCCTATTTAAATGTACGCAATTTCTAATCTATACATACTACAAAGGTGTAGCATTTTTGCTACTATTCACATTAGGGTTTTTCATAAATGTTGCTGAGGTGCACCATAAGGAACCTTTTTTGTTACTGTTTGGTTTTTTATTTGGTTTAAATTGAAGTTTTAAAATTTATTAGGTCATACTTCAAAAGTTATTTTCCATGTGATGAAAGTCTACCATAAGGGAGGTATTTATTCTGCTTTTGTATGAACTTTTTCATGAACTTTTTAGGTTTTTTCCTTTTTCGTGAACTTTTTGGGGTGTTATCTTTTCTATTTAGAACTTTTTTAGGGTAAAAACCTTTTTTCAACTTTTCATGCTTTATTTACTTTTCTGATTACTTTTCATGTCTTTCTTCATCTTTTCTGGTATCTAATTTACTTTTGAAGGACTATTGAACTTTTGAGCATACTTTTTGATAGTTTAAAGTTTGAAAACCCAACATAATTCTTTTTTCTCCATCTATTTAATCCCTCCAACCACCCACATTCGAAGCTTTTTGTTCATCATATATTCTTGAAGGTTTCTCTGCTCTCTCTGCTAAGATGATTTTCCCAGCTTCAACAATGGCGTTTTCGGTTGGCAATCGCCTCATTCTTGCTCCTCTCCTTCAATCTGGTTCGTGATTTGTGTTCTCTGATTTGCTATATGGTTCTGGTTTTCAACGCTGCCTCCAGATTCGCTTCTAATCGCAATTCAGGTTCTCACTGATTTCTGATTTTCGATTTCTGGTTCTAATTATGTGCATCGAGATTTTGCCTCTTCTCCACTTTGTGATTTCGGATTTCTCAACGAAGGTCACGAGGGAGCTGGAGGTTGTGGAGTTTTACCACTCACTGATGAGGAGAGAATCACAGTCCTGACGGGAGCTGAGTTCCGGCGTGCCGGAGGTGCCGCCGGCGGCGGAAAATCCACGTGACGTGATCGGAGAGATTGAGAACCGCTCAACTCACCTGCTAGCGGTATTCGTTTCTATCCTTTTGGCTGAAACTTCGGTTTTGCCACTGAGCATTTATGTGTGTCAGTGTCAAGTTATTACTTTAGTTTGAAATGGATTTCTGATTAGTGATTACTTAACTAACACATACTAATTGTTCCAATAAATTAACTTTTCATAGATACTACACATTGATAATTTGGAGCCCACAACCATAATTATGGTCCCAAATTGTGAAGTCACTTTGTGGAATTTCAATAAACTAGTGTTCTTTACCCGTGCGTTGCACGGCGATTAAATTTATTGTAAAGATGAATCAGTAGTAATATGTTTTAACTTAATTTAGCCTCTTTCCAGTAAGTATAACAGATATGGAACCGAACATATGTTACGGACATGTAGATGAATAGACCACAGTAAATATATTAATTTGATGAGGTTGTAGATATCTCAGAATGTCAACACTTGAATAGTAATAAAAACCAAGTTTTTAAGTAATGCATTACATTGAATTTGAAATAAGATAAACATAACAATGACAACAACATGAACCCTTATTAGAAGTTGTAGTTCATGATTAATGATAAAAACTTTATAACCAATCTTGTTGTCAATCAAGCATATTTGAGCTATAGAACCTACAAAGGAAAAAAAATTTATAAGTGTGAATATATACACATTAGGTTCATTAACCTAGTTCTTATAGAAATAAACACTCAATGTTTCTAATTTAATCTAATTTGCTTATTTAATTAGATTTCCTTATTTAATATAATTTTCTTATTTAAGTTCCCAACACTCAATATATTTTTTTTTTAAAATTAACCAATTAATGTTAAATGATCATTAAGGTGATTATGTTTATTGAATGAGCAATGATTGATTACATTAAAAATTACCATTTTTTAAATTTTTTTCAAATTTGATTATCAAAAGCAAAGAAAAAACTCAATATTTCTCATTTAATTTATTTTCCTTATTTAAGTGAATAGTGTAGATTTTAACCCAACACCCAATATTTTGTTAAAAAAAGAATAAAGTGAAATATTGAGTGTATCTTTTTAACGTGATATGCAGCCTACCAAACTTTTTATTAACTTGACACATTGATTTTGTTTATTGAAGCTCTATTTTTAACAATTTTTCCGTTTTTTTTAATTTGAAATAAATCAAGCAATCAGATTTTGAAAAAAAAATGTTTTAATTCAGTTTTTTTTATAAAATATAAAAAAATGAAAATTGGTGTTTAATTAAGGAAATATTGGTTAATTAGAGAAAATCTCACATTGAATAACCAAATTCTTTTATTATGAGTTGGAATCAAACATTAATGCCAAAAGTATTTCCCCTGAATTAAAGTTGATTTAGGCAAGGAATAGTAAAGTTTGATAAGTTAAGCCAATATACACATCGGGTCCTTAATGTAATATTAGTTAATATTCTTTAAAATAATTTCGTTTTTATTAACTTGACACATTGATTTTGCTTATTGAAGCTCTAATTTTTTTAAAAAAAATCCATTTTTTTTAAATTTGAAATAAATCAAGGAGAGATCAGATTTTGAAAAAAAATGTTTTAATTCAGCTTTTTTTATAAAATATAAAAAAAACGAAAATTGGTGTTTAATTAAGGAAATAGTGGTTAATTAGAGAAAATCTCACATTGAATAACCAAATTATTTTATTATGGGTTGGAATCAATCAAACATTAATACCCAAAGCATTTTCCCTGAATTAAAGCTGATTTAGGCAAGGAATAACAAAATTTGATAAGTTAAGCCAATATACACATTAGGTCCTTAATGTAATATTAATTAATATTCTTTATTACCAAAATTTTTAAAAAATATTCCAACTTCTAATTAGGTCCTTTTTAAATTATGCCAATATACACATTAGGTCCTTTTTTAAATTATGATAGGTTCTGCAAAGAGTTTGGTTAAGTTAAGCCACGTAAAAAAACCCAAAAACCAAAGAAATTTAAGCTATCAATTTATTTTCACATTATTAACAACGTTTTTTTTTAATTTTTTTTAAAGAAAATACATTTACTCAACTTTAATTTACACCTTCAAATCAGAGTAACCAAATTGGATAATTAGAAGTTGGAATATTTTTTAAAAATGGTAGTATTTTTAACGTGAGACTCCGGAATATATATAACTTCTTTTTTTCTTCTTTAACATAATGTGTTTTCAAAAGTTGCTCAAAATTTGGCTGAAATAATATTATCGAAGAACCTATATGGTTAATCACTCAATGTTTAAACAAACATAGTAAATTGAAATCGAACTCAGAAATACTTGAGAATTCCATAAACCTACGTATTTCATAGTTGAGATTTGTATACTTATACCGTGAGCAAAGATTGAAATTCATACATCAAGTTATTTAGCCTGCCTACCAAAAACAAAAAAAAGATCTTTAGCCTAATCTGTTAGAGTCCATGGCCTTGCATAATGAGTAATTATAGGAAATAAGTAACTATAGGAAATGAGTAAGTATTTCAAAATTTTTTGAAAAATGATAATCAATGGTATATGTATTCAAATTTTATGTTAACAATTAATGAGGGGCTCAAAAACAATAAAAACAAAATCAGCATTCAAAAGGTTTTCAATAATGGGCCTCCATAAAAAACTAAAATCAAATTGGGCTTCTATTGTTTTGGTCCAAATCAATAAGAAGGTGACACTTGTCAGGCAAAGAGGGGAGTTGAGTGAGAGTTATTCTTGGAGTGCCAAATCATTTAGGTGAGACTCACAACCTTCCTCTTTTCTAAAGTATATAGATAGATTTTTGAAATGGTAAATGGGAAAAAGAAGTATCAATGAATTCTGAAGAGAGTAATTCTATTGAACTTTTGTTTTCAGATCAAAACTGATGTGGAAACACAAGGAGATTTCATTAGATGCTTAATCAAAGAAGTGGAGGGTCTGCATTTACTGACATTGAAGATGTGGTACTCTTTGTTAAATGGCTTAATGATGATCTCTCCTACTTGGTACTTGATTTCATGTTACTTTATCACTTATCCTTCTAATCTGCATTGAGATTTAAGATTAAAGAGAAATATTTTAATGGTTTTTTGTTGTTTTTTTATTTTCTGTCAAGTGGATGAAAGAGCAGTGCTGAAACACTTTGATTGGCCGGAGCAGAAAGCCGATGCTCTACGCGAGGCTGCGTTCGGGTATTGTTATTTGAAGAAGTTGGAATCCGAGGTTTCATCCTTCCGCTATGATCCTAGGCAGCCATGTGGTCCAGCACTCAAGAAGATGCATGCTCTGTTGGAAAAGTAAGTGAATTTGTGAACTCTTTCCAACTTAAAATGTGAATTGAATGCAGAGTCTTGTAACTGACTTTGTCTCAAAAAAATGGGTTATAACAGATTAGAGCATGGGGTTAATAATATCTCAAGAATGAGAGAGGCAGCAACCAATAGATACAAAGTCTTCCAAATACCAGTACATTGGATGCTTGATAATGGTTTTGTGAGTCAGGTAATTTTGATGTATCAATTGAGAAGTTTTTATATTGCGTGTTTGTGTTCTTAGGTTAGAGGTGGTAATTTGTTTTGTTGATGCATTTTTTTAAGGAGAACATTGAGGTATTTGTGGACCAAAATGGGAAACTTATTCCTCAAGGTAGGATTTGTTGGCCTGAGGCCCCTCTAGCAGTTGTGATATGCTATAACTTTGCTGCCCATATTTGTGGAGGTAACTAACTGTTTAAAATAATTTTGTAGCTCTTTCTTATTGCGAGAGAGGTTATGGAACTATGTGTGTGACAAGGCCATCAAGGTAATTAGATACCTCAAATTCTTGCAAGCACCGTTTTGTGTGCAGGAATTTCAGTTTCGATTGATCCGGTGGGGGTACAATCCTGCGCTGAATGCATGTTTTTCCTCAATGATTTGTTATTCATCTATTAATATTATGTGGGCATTCGGGTATGCGTTTTTGTTTCAGGTGTTGAACTTATCGAACAATACCAGTGGAGGAGAGGGAGTGTCTGAAACGAGGGTCTGGTGAAGCTTTGAGCAGCAGCGGCTATGGCTATGTTGAGATGCGATTGGATAGACATCCACTGGCCACTGCTCTCAACTTATCAGGTTCACTTTTCTCTATACTTTCCTGCTCAAACCCTAATTATTTTTTGTTGCTTTTTCAATTCATTCAAACACAATCTCCTGTTATTTTAGAACATTGAATTTTTCACTTTCGTTTCCTCTTTTGATATTCCCTCATAATCTCATATTCCCATCTCATTTCAATTTCATTTGAGGTGTAGATTACTAATATTTTTGTGTTATTTGTGACTTTGTTTTAGTAGCTAATATCTATTTGTTCTTTGTTTAGGATTTGAATTTCTGGTTCCAGTTCCTGAACACTTGAGAACTAACGTGTGTGGGGTTTTGTTGGTAAGCAATCCGATTCTTTCTACGAATAGGTTTTGGCATTTAGCCATGTGTCTATGTAGTTCGTATTTATTATTGTTAATATGTCCTCTTTTATGTTGTCTTTGGCTTCTTAGAAATTGAGAACTTGAAGAAGGTAGAAGTGTAGAACTAGAAGGAGAAGATTAAAGAATACTTACAAGCAGCACCATATATCAAGGTAGAACTTGACATTCATATGTTCATGTTAATAATTTTTTTTTCTTGTGATTCTCTGCTGTGTCTCTAGAATGCTGTGATTTTTTGCAACTTAATGCATAGTTATACTTGATCAACATCAATGGCCTCTAACGTCACTATCATCTTTTATGTGTTTATCTGTGAATTTATGTTAGTCCTAGGTCAGTTGAAATGTTGAATTTGTAGCCAAACTATTAGGTTTCTAGGAATTTACTAAGTTCTCATTTAGGAAAGAATATTCATATATGAAAATAGCTTGTCAATCCTTTTTCTCAGTCCTTTCCATTTTTCCTTTTGGGCTTTTGTTTTATTTTGTCCTTCTTCTTCTGTTTGCAACAGAAGCTATGGAGTGGGTTGGATAGTTATCAACAGATAATCTCATATATGATATAGACTAGAAATGCATAACTTCTTGCAACATTTAGAATTGATTTTATATTACGAAGGAATCATCAGTTCAAAATGCTTTATTCTTATAATCTTAACTGGGTATTAAGTATGAACTATGAATTGATTAAATGATGTGTTGGTAATTAAAATGCTATTTTGAAAGTTGAATTACATCAGTGCAAGTGCACTTTAATTGTATGCAACCATTAATTTGTTGACCTTTGTAATCTTCCGGTGTTGATAGCGGATTTCCAATTATCAAGCTTTATTTTGAGGAATCTCTTTCTCTGACTACAACTACATGTTCAATTATGTGGGGGTAGGAACTTTCTTATTCATTGTGGATGTACCCAGCTTCTGATATGAGAAGCTTTGTGCATGCTAGATACTCAAGTACTCAAATGACAAATATGGTTTTTTTGGGAAGCCTAAGTTTAACCTGATGTCTCAAATGATTTCCCCTTCTCTATAATGTACTTGGGTGCTCTTCTATCTGTTTTATCAGGTATGCTTATTAAATGACATCTGTAATCTTTGTATTGTATGAAAATTATGCGATTACAATGGGGATTATTGACTTATTGTTAATTTGTTGTCCTTAGTGGGTTTTCTGCCAAGAATTATGAAGATGAGAGGCAGTTCCCTATTTCGCTTTTAATATGTTCGGTCTTTAAACATTTTGTTCACTTTTTATGGGTGCTTTGACGTGATTCTTACATGACAGATTGCTGAATATATCAATATGGCACATTATTCCCAAAACAGCAAATATAGTTCAGTAAACCACATATTAGTTCCAACATTATCCATTTCTTTGAATAGGATACGCTTAAAAACCCGTTTTTAAACTGGATTTACCCGGTTTGGGTCTTTTCATGCATGAGAATATTGAAAAAAGGGAAAAGGCTGTTTCTGGGTCTTCATGCATGAGATTATTTATAACTTAGATTGATTTGTTTGGGTAATTGTGTGATTTAGAAATTGTATTTTAGTGTAGTTTACTTTATTTGGATTTTTCAATATTTTTACGATATCTTCCCGACATTTTTCATGTTAGACTAGATGCAGTGCTTAGCAACGTACTAAGGAGGAAATGAGTGTTACCTGAAATATCTCAACTTATGGTGATGAAGTCATTGTTCTTGATGCCCTTGCTATGGATATGATTTAGCAGGACTATATCTTTTGAAGTTTATATAGTTGGGCTCCTAAACTAATGCGAACTGATGATTTTGTTATTTTCATAAAGGCTGAAGTGGAAATTGAGAGTCTTGGTCAGCTTACAACTAGCAGGATGAAAGATATTTCTGTCAAGAAGCAAGGAAAACTCGAGGAGATATTTTCCCGTGCTCATGTAGAAATAGATCCAGAAGATGCCATAGATAGGATGGGGCATTCATCGATTCTAGCTAGCATGGACAGTCAGAAAGCAAAAGCAGAAGCATAAGCTTTAAGCCGAAAAGATATATTGGACAAGGTTGATAAATGAATGTTAGCACGTGAAGAAGAGAGTTGGGTTGAAGGCTATAGTCAGGTACTTATATAACCCCTCCTTACACAATTTTTCTCCTCTTATGTGTTTGTGTGGTCGGGGAAAGAGAGAGATTTGTTGAGAGAGGTGAAGTGTTGTTATTCTGATTAGGATACTTCCTATCATGTTAACAAAATTTAGAATCCTTTAACCTGAGGCCATTGGCATTTGGCTTTATTCTATAGACTACAAGGTTCAAGTTTAAATGCAGTTTTACATTTGACAACAAAATTGAAGTGTGAAGCGCTTTTTTCAAAAGTCCATTAGTTTTAGCTTTGACTTTGACCCAAGTTATGAATATCACATAAAGTTGTTACATATCTTTGTTGTCTGGTTTATAATTTTACAGACACAATCTTTGTGAAACAGATTGCTTCTAATGTAAACTATGGATTAAATTACTCAAGTAAAAGATATCTTTTTATACAGATGTGTTTGAACTGTCGGTAGCATTATATCAAAAAATTTCATGTGCAAGCAATAGCCTTAAATTCAGTTTATTAAACATGTAGCTCTCTTACGTTGATGGATAACTAGAGGGATAATATCATGTGGTTACTTCTTGGTGTTAATTTATATTTCAGTTATCTAAAAATGGTTAGCAGGATGTTCTTTATCGTGATTTGAATTCATGTATTTATTTTTATGATAGTCTCTTTGATTGCACAATGACCATTTGAATAATCTTCATCGGCCTCTCGTGACAAATATAACTTTTAGTCTGTCTCTTGGTTAAAATATCTAATGCTTTTAAAATGAGAATTTTTCCCCCCATTATCCACTTGCTTTTAAAATGCTTGTGTACATATCCTCTGTAACTGGATGAGAATCAACATTGATATATGATGAGGTTGTGTAATATGAAGAAGACGCCAATTTATTATCCCTCAAAGTGGGAAGTTCTCAGTGGGCACCAATTTAGATTTAATCTGTTAAGTCAGTTTTAATATGTTTGTTATTTTGTTTACTTTTGTGTGTGTGTGTGAGTGAGAGAGGCAAAGATTAATTCTATGCGGGGCTGATGAGAGAACCTGCAGATAGTGATGGATTCCTGAAAATGTCCTCGACCTAAGAAGAAAGTGAGAGGATAGAACTTGTATTGTGGATAAGCATAAACTCTAATAACTTGGAGCATGAACTGAAGTGTCCATTCTACCGTTTGCAACAAAAGAATAAATAAATAAAAGACAAAATGAAAATAAAATATCATAGTCTAATTTGGTATGAAAATATAAACTCAAAGGGGATATTAGTATCAAATATAGGAGGTAATAATCAAAGTGAAAACTCACATTGCATCGCAATGTTTACTTCCTTATTATTATTTTTTTCGTAACATGAAGGGGCATGGCCCCGAAAGCGAAACAACGCTTAGCTAGAGGAACAAAAAGAGCAGCTCAAGCCTCCTCCATATCCTGGCATAACAGGTGATGACACTCCGCAAGCGGAGAATGCAGAATCCTATCCCAAAACCAAAAACATGAGCAGCCTTAACTAAGCTATCCGCCACACAATTGGCCTCCCAAAAAACATGATGAAACTGAACCTCCACTCTAGGTGGGATTGCACGACGAATAGCCTCCACCATCTCCAAATAAGGATTAACCAAACGCGCCGACGACGTAATCATCGCGACCGCCTCCGCCAAATCACTCTCAATGATGACCTTAGAATAGGACTCACTTCCAAGTACTTCCAACGCAATCAGGATGGCCCGAAGTTCCGCCAACAAAGAATTAGAGGTCCCTATGACTTATGACGTGCCAAATCACGTTGGAAACAATCTTATGATTAATATTAATTTTATTTCTAAATATTTTTTATTTGGATTTTTAAATTTTATTCTCAACTAAATTTTGTAAATAGAAAAAAGTCATTGTCAAATCTCTTGTATTGATTTTACAATTCATTTATGTTTAATAACTAATTTTGAAATAAAGAATATCAAAGAAAAAAGTGAAGGGATATGGTTAGATGTTAAAACCCTTTGTTTTGGTTGCAAATAAAATTCATTTAATATTATAATATTGTATAATATGATACAATATTGTTTTGATTTTAAAAAATAGAAAAAAACCGTGCATCGCACGGGTTACAACCTAGTGAAAGACAAACTGAGTAAAACCCCAGCAGGTAAAACATGATTGTTATGACCGGCCATTGCCAATCATGTTTTCAGGTTTTTCTTGAACAATTGGCATGCAACGTAAGGCCTCATAGAACTTTTCTAGTCCTCATCCCTGAATCTACAACTTCATAGTGAGAAACCATGGTGTGAACCCGCAAAGGAATGCTGACTGATCTTCCTCCACAAGGAGGGATACAAGAGAGCATGCTTTGAGATTTGATTGCGAACTTGGTTGAGTTCAGGAAATAAAATCAAGCTCTCCATGGAAAACCTGACTCGAACACAGGGAATGAGGGATGAAGAACCACCACTTTGTAGATGATGTTTTAGTGTTTCAACATTTTTTTGTAGAGATCAACGTCGTGAAAGTTCCTAATAATTTTAAAGCTCAGGTCTTAGATTTGAATGACGACAACTTTGATCCAAATGAGCATTTGGTCGTGTGTACTAAAATGCTTATCAATGGGGTGTCTGACGAACTAATTGTTTAAATATCATAATGTAATGATTTTAGGGAAGTTATCTTAGGAATTATGAGATATAAGCTAAAATTCTCACATTAGCTAAGAACAACTAATTGAAGGATGAAAATATTAAGCACATATAATTCTTTTATAGCATAGTGTAAATACTAAATAGAAACAACCAATCAAAAACTTTAAATGATTACTTCAAAATAAGATTTGATATTTTTCTATTATTTTTACTATTTTTCAAGTTTAAGTTTTTGGAAAAATGGTAAGGCTTGGAGAGACACCTCGGACCTACAAAATAGGGTGCTAATGATATACTGACGATCTCTTATAGGGAAGAGTTATCTCCTCTTTCACCAACTTGGGAATGTCCACTCTGATCTATTTCAAGCTTTTGCCCTCATAATTTTCATAACATTTATAGAACACCCTAGTCTAGACAAATATCTTCCATTCATGAAAAGGAAGATGTTGTCTTAAGAGCATCTCCAATGGTAGTATCTAATGTTAAATACATACTCATATGAGTATCTATTACCATTGGAGTACATATTCAATTCTAACATGACAAAGATGAGTATGTGAGAATAGATACTCCACACTAAACTTGAAATGTGAGCTTGTATTTATTACAAGCACTTACAATTAATTAAAATAGAGATAAATAATAAAATATACAAATGTGATGTTGATGGTGGGATCCACTATAGAAACTCTTAAGTTGTTGAGTTGGAGTAAAAAGTTAGTAAAATGGGGTAGATGATGTGACATTATGGGAAATTGAAAAAATGATGTGTAGATATTTTAGTGAGTATGATGGATGTAGATGCTCTAAGGAGCCCTCATAATTTTATTAACATTCGAAGAACACACCCTGATCAAAACATCATCTTTCGTTCATGATAAAATGGTGAGGCAATAAGTAGCCCTCATAAATTTCATAACATCAAGTATTTCAGGCCACCAAAGAAAAAAGAAATTGTCAACATAAAAATTTGAACCTTGCAAGGGGTCTAAACGAGGGGCAACATTCACAATGGTGACATTGGTCTTAAAGAGGGGCAACATTCACAATGGTGACATTGATTGAATTTCTAAATGAAGTTTAAAGGTACTCTGCATTGCTTCATTATAATACAAAGGGAGATTTGCAAAGGTGATGGTGATAAGAGAAGAAAAGTGACACCTGACTCCTCCATTTGTATTTGACAGTATTGTTTAAGGTGCAACTGAGCCAGCAGAAGAAACAAAAATTCAGTCGCCCTTAATTTTTCAAAGCTCTTGTGTTATATTGGATAATTGGTACTTCTATTCTTCCTTCACATTGAAGTGAACACTGATAAAAGTCATAGCACTTCTTCCAAGTCAACATTGGCTCGGTACCAAAGATTTCTGACAAAAGTAAGTTCCATCAGGTCATGCTTTAGCACCAAGAAACGGATGCTGGCAATGTGGGGGAAACAAAAGAAAGATGTAAGCATCTCATAACATTGTGCAGGTGTTTCAGAGAGAACGATATAGTCCTAGGATCTAACCAGGTAAATACTAAAACTGAAAAGCTGTCTGCATAATTTTCAGATAAACTCCAGCACTTAAGATAATAGATACTGAAAATGTATTTCAAGGAAATAGACAGATAAATAGTTGAATTGATGTAGCTTTTTGCGATGAATTTGAATGCAATTTTGAGACTAACACACTAATACCTCAATAGTTGCTGATTTTGTCATTTCTAGGTACATTTTTTTTTAAACATTATAAACATGTAAAACTTCTGGATTCAAGAAAATCGAAATACCTTGAGTTTTGTAAGAGCACTAGGCTTAACTGTAGTTGTGCTCCCAAGGACAGACTTAGCCCTTTTATCTAGAGGCTTCAATACTTGAAAAGAGCAAACAAGTGTCTCACTCACACTCATCATGGCACCAGCATTGTCAAATTCCCCACAGTAATTAGGCGCCGAGAAGATTGTTACTAGTTGTCTGTTAGCAAAGAATTCATATCCATCTTCCACAACCTGCAACATGAAATAAAATCAGCACATTCTGCAATCGAAATCCTGTTGTAATTGCATATTTAAAATGTTGGGCCACCACTTAGGGAAGACAAAATCCCAAATGCTCCCCCTATGACACACCGCCTGGCCACCACATTGGTGGTGAGGACTTTTGAATTTCGATAGAAGAAAGAGAAGCCTGAAAAGCAGGAGAACCTGCACCAAGAGAACCCAGACACCACATATTTAACCAATACCTTAAGACATTGAGCACGTGGGTCATATCTCTTATTTCCTTCAACTAGCCCATTCTTAAACACTATGGACTGCAAAATGACACATGAAAACGTAACATAAAAGGGATATGAAACCTGGTGTGCTCGGCAAATCAAATCAAGATCATGCTTTTGAAGAAATTCTTTCACCCTGTCAGCACCAAAAGTATAGGACACTCCTCGTTCATTTTCTCCCCAACCTTGAATGTCACTACTAGGGTCAGACCACAGAAGATCACATAGCAGACCAGTTTCAGGGACTTCACTCGGACGCGGCAAACTCTTTATCTGATTTAAACTGTGTAATACGGGAGAGAGTCCACCATGCATACATAGTATCTTTTCATCAATGAGAGCTGCCACAGGCAAGCAGTTGAAACAATCTGTAAACTGTTTCCAGAGCTTGACATTGAATCTCTTTTTACACTCATCATAAAATCCGTAGATACGGTTTATGGAAGCGCATTCATGGTTACCCCTCAGAAGGAAAAAGTTCTGAGGATATTTTATTTTATACGCCAGAAGAAGGCATATTGTCTCCAGACTTTGCTTCCCGCGATCAACATAGTCACCTAAAAATAAATAATTGGATCGAGGAGGGAATCCACCGTACTCAAAAAGTCTCAGAAGGTCGGAATATTGACCATGGACATCACCTGGGAACATAGTGAAATGGAACAGGACATTAGCTTTAATCTTAATTCACAAGACACTATCATAGACCACAATAATGGTGCATAGTTATTCTTTTTTCTATACAATTAAATTATATTGCAGAAAACACAAGTTCTTGACTGCTTTATGAGGACAATATGAGCAGATAAATTAGGAAAATCCTCTGTCATGAGCTTGAAAAGTAGGAAAGGGTAAAACTCTAGCTTAAATGTGTGATGCACAAAGGGATGTCAAATATGTTGCCAGATGAGATAGTTTCATTGTTATTACATATAATGCAGAAGACAATTTCCCAATAGAATGAAACTGATGACACAGATGAAAGTCAATGACCAATTGAAATGAACTTGGAATAGCATCAGCTAGTGAGACCTCATACACACAATCAACTTTAACTCAGCTAGATAATGTAGAAAGTTGAAGCAAGAATGAAGCATGAAATATATAGAAAAGCTAGTAAACAATGTCAGAAAAATGATAAAAGAAGTTTCATTCATAAAAGATATAAAAGCATACTATTTCATTGAATTGTTACAACAACTTTAGCATTCCAGAAATTTTTACTGTAATTTAACAGCCATCTAAGCTAGGCAAATTTTTATTATACAGAAACAATAAACCTAGCAAAAAAAGACAAGGGAGCAGGTGCAATTAGACTTCTTCATTGATCATTTTAAACCTTTACTGAACATATAAAGCATGGAAATCTCATCCTACCAACAGTACTGTATTTATCAATGCAAACCCTGCCAACAGATGAAAAGTTGGAAAAGTTATCATTAAAAATACAAATAAACTGCCCCAAATTATACCAAAGAGCAGACAAAAATGAAAATGGGAAGCAGAACAAGAATGACTAAAATTGCAAGCAGGGCACTTATGCCCCAGCAATAGTTTTTTTTTTTTTAAGAATCTTACAAACAGTCACATTAGTGTAAATCATAGTAATATGTTGATAAAATAGAGATTCAGCCTTGTTTACAACTTAAATTGTCTTATCATGAACTTGTTAGTCCCATAGATTTAGATTTCTATGAATATAACCAGCAGATATTGAGATAAAAATTAAGTTTAAAAAACAAGAAACCGCACACACACATAAATCACGGATACTACACTAGGTTTTCAGTTGAAGCTGCATGAAAACATTCAGGACAACAAAAAATTGTGGACTCGGTAAATCATACAGTGTCATAGAGCATATGCCAACAGAAGTGGCTTGGCAATCATAGTAAATTAAGGAACTTGAATTGCTCAATGAACAAATTCATGTGTCATTGCTTACAAGTTAAAATATGTGATGCATATACTAAGTTTTGTGTTATACATCATTTTGTGTCATAAAAATCCATTCACAATAAGTTTCTAAAATGTGTCTTACTCATGTTGTAAATAATCCAGAGCCCAGACTAAGATAAAGTTTTGAGGAAACCTCAAGTTGAATGAACCATATGCTATGCTTCTATGACAAAAAAAACCTAGGATAGTATAAGAAGAGACAATTTAACATTCACACAAACAAATTTAACAGGACTTCTTCCCTTTCAAGGAGAAGGGTCTTTTTTACTTTGACATGATCATACAATGAATTTTAACAAAGCTAATCAAAATCTCATACTTCTAAAGCCTATCTCAGAAACTAAATATTCTAAATCGAACAAACACAAATTCTGGAGTTTAGAGAGGGTCAGATATACACAATCCTACCAACAACAAAAAAACAAACCAAAGCTTCCCATGTTGCAAACTTTATCTCCAGTTCAATAATAATAATAATTTCCCCTCTGCCTATAATTAAAAACAACTCTAAATCATAACTATTTTGTATGAAAAGAGTTATGGTATAGCTTTAGCCTTTAGGTATATGTCAGTCACTACAATCAACACATGCTACAGTAAACACCCAAAGGTGACTCAGTAAGTCATCACAAAACTCACATGATCAAACAATAAAATTAAATTGACTAGGATATACAAATATGGGGTTGATGAAAACATACCACAGATCTTAATTGGTGCTTCAAGTTCCAAGAGGTTTGGTTGTTTCATGAAAACATCCTTAGAGACAAGACAAAGCTGCCTGATTTCTGCCTCAGAAAGCTGTACCTGCTTCCCAGGTCTGCCTCTTACATCAAGCAGCCTATTGATGATACCATCAAGAACCCCACGTTCCATATATTCTGAATCTCAGGTTTCAAAAGTCAACAAAAGAAACAAAACAACAACAACAACAAAGTGAAAGAGAAAGAGCTAGCAAAGGACAAGGGATAAAAACAACAACAGTTTGATGTTATAGGTTGGTAATTTATAGGATGTTTGCATCAACTGTACAAGGGTTTACATAATCACTTGGAGAAGCAAGTTGAAGTCAAATTGATAAGCTTTTGGCACAATGAATCTTTCTTTTATTCTCTTGTTGTGGATTTTGTTCATAAAAAATGAGTGGTGGGAGTTGAAAAATGGAAAGGGAAGAACTTATTCCAATGGAAAACAGAAGAGACTGAATGTGACAGAGAATTTGTGAACAAGGAAGAATAAAGTGGTGGTGAGTGAGTGAGTGCGTTGAGGTCCCAGAAACAGAACACGAGTGAATGAACTTGAACTCTCAATCAACAAAGTGAAAGAGATGAATATATTTACGTGGAAAGATGACACGGTTGGAATCTGCAGCAGAAAATTGGCAATTGCTATGTTCGGGAATGACTCATATGAAACTAGTTGCTCAACCCGCCATCTATCATTACTAAGCTTTCGTGGGGACAGGGGATGATAACAACTACCATCATCCTCTTGTCTATATTTTAACAAAACAAAAAAGGGATAAGTAAACACTCAATTTAATTATAGAGTCACAAAATTAGTAAACAGAAAAAATGACAAGAAGATAAAAGAATATAGATGTAATGTATATTGGGATGTAAAAAAAAAAAAGTAGTAGCGGAGGATTTGTACTAGGTGTTGTCTGTTCGGAAAACTTCTAAGTCAGCCCGATTTGAGGACATCTCATCCGACTAAGAAGAGTGCATTGAAGCATTTTTCATAAGACACGGCTATAGACTGATTGACTCGGGAAGAAACATTTCATTCGGCAGGTGTGAGCTCGGTCAATTGAAGGCTGAGACACAACAAACTCAGGCACAAGGGCCAAAGACCATTTACCCGCTCGGAGGTCTAACTTAAGGGATTCGTAGACACTTGCAAAGACAACCGCCGTGAGTTTGGAGTCTATCAATTGTTTAATTTTTCATTTACGATAACATGTTATTCATTTTTAACATTTATACTTGGGGTTGTCTAAATGACCAATGAAAAAGTTTGGGTTAAATAACTATTATTCAATCACATTAGAGATAAGTAAGTTGGAAATAAATTAATAAATAAAATATAGAAATTTCAACTCACATCTCTAATGTGATTTAATCCAAACTTTCTCATGAATCATTTAGACAACCTCACTTACGTGATCTTTCCACAACACTTATATTAACTTGAAGGACGGAGTGTTTTCTGCTGCTATTATTCACCGTGGAACTTGATACTCCATCGTGATCTTAAGGACAACAATCACCACACTCTGCCTTGATCTTTTATGGTGGTCAAAAGAAATTTTACTCAAATTCTCATGTTCGAACATCTTTGTTACTATTTTTTAAGCATCACAGCATATGTTACTCAAAATGAACGTAAGATAATGACAAATTGATTGAAAGAAAAATCTAAACCCAAGTGACCCTCTTCAAGCCAGACTTGGTCAAGAAGTTGGAAGGTTGAAATCTGCGGCGGCATTACAATCCGGCTTGACATGTATAGCTGACAGTTTTGCAATAAGGAAGGCAATTTAGTGCAGTGACCCACAAATGGTACTTGTACATGATGATGCATCCATGATTATATCGATAATTATATCCTTATATCGTTAGATATTTATACAATCATAATGTATTTACTCACATTTTATTATTTGAATATTTTCTATATTAATTTTATTCGAAGAAATAATAAAATATTAATGTTAGAATATTAATATTAAAATACATTTCCTAACATATAATAATAAAAAATTGCTGATGAAAAAAAAAATTAGCACGAAAAGCAAAATAATACAACTTTTAATATCCATATATGAAACACGTTCTTACAATTATAAGTCTGCTCTGTAACAAAAAAAGTCTAAGTTTGCTCAGTCCTGAGAATAAAACAAGATCCTATCTCAAACTGATGATGACATGTAGTCCATATTCAAGTCAGTTAGGTGTTTGGGGGAGAATTCCCGAGAGTCAGTAGAAATCAAGTGTAAATGCTTGAAGGAATAACACGTCATGTAAATGGATGATGAAATTTGTATTTATAGGCTTGATGCCTTTGGAGGTTGTTACGACAAGTAAGCAGGGAAGTCGCTTACGTGAGACTTCAAATCATGTGGCTAACCTTTGGCTGTCACGTATTAGTTCGTTGTATCTCATCCCTCTTGTGATCGATCGGTCGTGAGTTGAGATGAGATGTTCCTTTCCAAGTCATTCAATTCGTTCTCCTAACAAGTACTTAGGTGCACACCTTTTTATTGACGGAGATGCTTTCGTGCCTGACAACATTGCAGCCGTCCAGAACAAAGTAACATCATCATGCATTTTAAACTCAATTTTTATATTTAGCTCTTTGTCATGGGATATTGGCATATTTAGATTTTATAACCATTTCTTTATAATAATTATTAACACAGAGAAGTACTTTTTGTTTTTGGTCGAAACACAGAGAAGTATTGTGAGGGCCTCTTTGATATAACTTCCTTGATATAACTTCTTGGATCTTTCTCTTTTGTCAAAAACTTGTTGGATCAAATTGTTTGGTTTAAGCAGGCCCTGAATTTGAGAGGATCGAGTTAGCCCAGTAGTCACGGTTTGCCACGTCCATGTTTTTTTTTTGAAAGTGCCACGTCCATGTTAACTACAAAAGTCATTGACAAAAATTACCAAAGTCCATTTAACCACGCACTGACAAAATTATTCTGCCTAGTTTGAAAATTATTTAATAACTTTTATTTGATCATTATAATTAGAGTATTCAAAATAGTCCCCGTAGGATAACTCAAGTCGTAGAAGCTGAGGGACATATGAGTTGGGTAGGTGGAGGTCCAGGGATTGAATCCTGGCGGGCGCAAGTTATCTTTCCGATGTACCAAAAATAAGAGTATTCAAAATAGTCCATGCAGGATAGCTCAAGTGGTAGAAGCAGAGAGATATGAGTTGGGTAGGGGAAATCCAGAGATCAATTCCTGACGGGTGCAGTTTATCTTTTCGATGTAAAAAAAAAAAGGTATTCAAAATAAATTGATTGAAAACTAACTTTTGCATAGAAAATATTCTAGACAAAACATTTGTGAATTTTTAAACTAATCCAGACAATCATCAACTGTTAAAGATTGACTTTAACATCCATAATTAAAACATATCTTTTTACAGTTAAAAATAAGTATACATTTTTATCATGTTTACATGAAAATAGTATTTCCCAATCAATTTTTATTAAGTTATTTTAATCCCTTTCAAAAAAATAACTAACCATTTCTTTACAATAACTCTTTTTAGAAAGAATAATTATATTTCCACACTTATTTTGTGTGGAGAGGTGGAAAAAGAGAAAGATAGAAAAAAATGGGAGGAAAAATAAAGATGTGATAGACAATTTGATTAATAAAGAAGAGAGAAATAAATAGAAAATAAAAGTTGAAAAGAGGTAGAGATGTGTATGAATCATAACTCTTTAGGAAACCCAACGAGTTATAATATGCTCACACCTCTATTTCTCTTCCATCTCATTCCACCTTCTTCCTCTTCCTATCTCTCACTTATTTTCTCATCACATCATTAATCATATCTCTCACTATTCTTTATTTTATTTCTCTCTCTCTAGAGGTATAGGTATGTGAGGTGTCAACAAAACATTTTCGAAAACACAATCATTTAGTTAGTACTATAGGAAGAAGCTATGTTTAGAAAACTGGACCGATCACTAAACCGGTCGAGACACTTGTTCAAGTTTTAAGATCCAACCGGGGTCGAACCGTGATTGAACCATTTGTGCTTAAATAGATTTTTAAATTACATAAATATATTTACTTCTTACAAAAAGATTAATCACATGCATTATTATTATGATAAATAAATATTTATATTAACATTCCTAGCGTAAAAAAAATTAATCGACCATTATATTTAAGTAAATCTAAGCTGATATATGAAAAATAATAGATATTTTTATAAACAAAAAGTTTCGCTACTATACACTAACAAACTAACAAATTTTTACACAATCATCCAATTATGTGCATGCTTGTACACAAATTGCTTCTGTTTTGCTTAGCATTATTGCTCGTTGAGATCTATATATTCTCGCATGTTGTAAGTGTTGTTAGACAACCCTTGGGTTATTAAAGTTGTCCATTAGTTTGAGTGAACCTGATAAGCACAATTTTTCTTTTTCTTTTTTTAAATTAAGCACAAATATAACTCAAAAGTAAAGGAGAGCAGAGATAACACAATCACTTGTTTAGTACTATATGTTTTCGCTCAAATTGGATCTGTTTGTATTAGAGTTGAGTCATCCAATACAATTCTTTTATTCATTTAATTTTTTTCTTCTTTTGGAGTGTATACTAATGTGTACCCAAACATACAAGAAACGATATTTAGTTTAACTTGAACCCAAATTTTGTGCTCATTTGTGGTATTTAGCTTAACTTGGCTTATGATTAAATTATTAATCAAAGCATATTTTTAGCATAATTAGTCTAAAACATTTATATCATCACATCAGTAAAATATAAGTTGATTGTGAAAATAATTAATTTACAAAGAAGTTTTTTGTTACAAGAAAAACGATCATTAGCAAGGTAAAAACGAACACTATAACCCGATTTAAATAAGGTGTTGGGTCTGATATTAGATGGACTGACGCTACAAGTTACAGTTGGTTTAGCTGATTTTTTAAGTCGATACAACTCATCTGAGGCGTTGACCAATGCAAATTCTTAAATAGTAGGGTTGGTCGTATAGGCGGAGACTAATATTAGTTGTCAATGCAAACTGATAATGAGTTACACCATTTGATCACAATTTACACCCTAAATTGGTCGCTCCATGCCAAACACTACCCTTACTTGGAGTTACTTTGCTTAGTTATTCTAAGTTAGAGATGTAGTTTGGCCGACACAAGAAAGTCAATTTTGGGTTCTCAAGACTATTAACAATTTATGTAAATCATCATCAAGTTTTCATTGACAATCACAACCAAAAAGCTAAAGGTAATTGACATAGCATCAAGCAAATCATAACATAATGCACCCATCACAGTAAAATCATATGAAGATATTGAATCAACAAGAAGATCTCAATCTCAAATAAACTAATCTTAAGACAAACAATCATGCATCTTTATTTACATTCCCAAAGAGATTAAAGAATATTCTATTCCTTAAGTTTCCCTTAGTTTATTCCGATGTACCAAAGAAGAGCATATTTGCATGCTTTCATTAATCTTGTGAGTAAGAAACAAAGGTTATTCCCCATCTCGAAAGTTAACCAAACGTACTTATCCGGGAATTAAAAAGTACCTGGTTAAACAATTTTATCAATATATACTTTTCCTTTCTTCTTTTTCATAACCTGTTTGTAGCCTAACTTGTTGTAATTAATGTCCTTTTCATATTAAAAATGTTATAATTGAATGTCACTGGTATCGCAGTGCACTGTATCAGGTAAATAATGGAAATAAGTGCTGCCATTCGAAATAGTTGGATATATACTCTAAATTTGATAGACATTATTAGGGAGGAAACCAATTGCATTGATTTACTTCATGTGATTAGGGAAAGAAATTACGTTGCTGATTTTCTTGTTTAAATAGAGGGGATGACTTATGAGTTATGGGTTGTAAACTTGTGAGAACTTGAGAGTGTTATAGAAATCTCAAATTTCAAAAAAATTAATCGAAAAGATAGAAACATTATTATTACATAGTATAATAGTCACAAATTCAAGGAGGGACAACCTTGATTATTTGGCAATTAAGAAAATATAATAAAACATGATTATCAGTGACTTATGGGACTTAAGATGCATCATGATAATATCTTGACGAAAAGCAGCAACCAAGTAAACCATCGAAAATGCTAAAGTGAAGCACAAGAAACATAGTTACTGGGAGAAGTCCAAACGAAGCCACTATGTAAGCAACCCACTTATGTACCTGATCAAATATCAAGAAGGAAGCTGCGATAAATGCCATGACCATAGTGGCAACGGAGATAAACAGTAAAATTTTCCCAATAATCAAGCTTGGATGTAGTGAGATGATAAAGTCGCTTTCTTTGAATCTTGGTGAAGTGAAAAATGACAAGAAAGAGATGATAGATGAAGCAGAGGTGAATAATGCAGCTGCATTTGTGATGTTGAATACAATAAACCAAGCATTGCTCTTATCATCACCAGGATTAGTGAGAGCTGCAGAGAAAGCAACCGCAACAATAAGTGTTGCCACAACCATACCAGAGTTGGCTACTCCTTTGGCTGAATCTTTAACTTCCATAGATAAATTTTTATGATTAGTATGAAACATATCATGTGGTGTCTTGCCATCTTTGTTTCTCATTGTCCTTAACTCAGGAGGAACTACCTTCTCCACTTCCTGTTTATACATAAACATGCGCATATATGAGTTAGTATCAACTAATTAAAGTAAATATTCAAAACTTACTTAGTTTTTTAATTGTTTTAAGGTCATGAGATTTTCTAATGTAACAATTATAATTATTATTATGAGTTTAATGGATATGCACCGTTAGTGTAAAATAGTTTTACACGGACATCAAATCAATGTTTATCACGTAGGAGAGAGAGTTACATCCATTTTTAATTTTAATTAAAATAAAAATATATTTACTTATTTGGCGGAGTTCAATTGGATGTCAGATGCATATCCATTAAATTCTATTATTAATATTATTATTATTATTATTATTATTATTCACATACATTAGTTCTCATCTTAGTTCCTGAATAATAGCTCAAGTGGTAAAAGCTGATAAACATATCGGTTGGGGAGGGAAAGATCTAGGGATTAATCCCTGTATGTATAATTTACCGTTATGATATACTAAAAAAATCTCTTCCCATACATGGATCCCTTGTAAAGCAAATAATAGTAATTTCGTAAAATAAGCAAATATACCTTAAACCACTGTAGTTCTCTACTCATTTGTATGTATGGTCTCAAACTTGATGCTGCTACTTTTTGTTGAGTTGCACTTGCAGCCAGGTGTAGAACATTACTGTAATCTTTGTCCACTGCTCGGACCACAAACTTTGCAGCGTCCATCTTAAGGATAAAGTAAAATATGCTACGCTGTCGATATAAAACAACAAAGTGCAATAGGTTTTGTCCGGTTTTAGGGTTCTTTATCGTCAGTAGTTCACGATTCATGTAAAGCAGCCATTTTGCAACGTCAATGTTTCCTGATTTTATTGCATCAAATAGTACTACCGAAGGCTCAGTTATCAAGCTCAATCTATGCTCGTACTCCAATTGTCTAACTTGAGCCCATAAGCTGTCAAGCAATCTCATAAGACTTTGTCTTGACGATGAACCTTTTTCATGGTTGATCTCTTGCATTTCTTGCAACCAGTATAGTTGAATATATAAGTCATATGAAAAACAATTGTAAAATGCAAAATTACATAAAATTCAAAACAAATGCTAAGAATCAAGGAGGAATTCTAACTTAATTGGTTCGTCAAATGTACAAGAAAAATACTACTGATAATACTAATTAATTAGTACGAGACAAATGCTGCGAATCCTTAAACCTTTACAAAACTTTTAAATACCACATACCCATGTATTTATATTTTTACTCCTCCATGTTTTGCTCTCATCACTCTACGTTATTCATTCTTGCATTTCTTCTACAGTTGGAGGTTGGGGTGGGAATAGGCTGGGCCTAGGTAGACTTTACGTAAATAGGCCTAGCCTGTTTAAAAATCTTAAGGCCTTGAGCCTGGCCTGGCCTTCTCGAAAGCCTGGTCTGGCCTGGTAGCATATTTAAAGGCCTATTTCACAATAAGAGTTTTACGTTTGCTAACAAAATTATTTGTAAAGAAGCTATTAAACTTATAAACTAACGGGTTAAATTATACTAAAATAGTTTTTTCAACAATCATACTCATAATATTATAAGTTATTAGGTAGAAATGAAACTAAACGAGAGATTATGTTGGTTTCTTAGAGTCGGAGAGTCAGTATAAAATCAAACTTTATATTAAGGTATTTAAATACGTTATATATCTATTTCTAAATAAACTTATAACTTTGAGTCATTATATAAGTCAATTTGCTTAAATATATAAAAATATCAATAAGTATATAATATTAAGATATTATGATAATTTTCTAATATATAGACATCATCAATGGTAAAATATATTTATATTAATCATATTTACAATGTACCAGAAAAATACTAATTATTTTTACTTAAATAGGCTAGCCCATAAGGCGGAAAAGGCTTTTTAAATGGCCTGAGCCTAGCCTTTTTAACTAAATAGACTTTTCAAAAAGCCTAAGCCTTGCCTATTTACCAATTTGGCCTGGCTTGGCTTGGGCCTGTGGTAGGCTAGGTCACAGGCCCATACGAACGACCTGGCCTATTCCCACCCCTAGTTGGAGGCTATGTCTCATACAGAGTGTATTATCGGCTCTTCCACTATTCTCCTTATCACTTTTTAAGGTTCCCTCTAGGGTTGATAAAGTCAGAAAGAGGACTACGAGTAGTTTGGGGGGGGGGGACGAAAGGAGGAAGTAAAATTGCTTGGGTAAAATGGGACATGATTTACAAACCTGTGTTGGGCCAAATTAAAAGAGATGATTTAAACTATAAGGATTATCACATTGATCATTAAATAGCAAACCACAAGTGAGTTGGACCCCATATTTTTCACCCAAAATCTTAAGACATTAGATGTTTGGTTCATCTCACTTATAAACCTCTCAAAATTATCCTTATCTTCCAATGTGAGACTTATTCACACTTGATATCACAACAATCTTCTCCTCAGGAAAAGTCCATCTCAAACGAAAGTTGAAGCCTCCAAATAGTTGCATCGTTGTTTGGTTGATTAACTAGACTCGCCACCTGGTCACAACATTGTCATGCAGAATTGCGACACATGGAGTCGATCACCATGGTCAAACAACTATGTGGATCATCACATTGGACATTAAAGAGAAAACCACAAGTGAGTCGAAAACCACAAGTGAGTTGCACACCACTGTTAAGTTATAACGCTAACCATATCGTCTATCATGTTTTGAATTAACAATTTTCAAGAGTATAAGTCTTGTGATTAATTATAATATGTGAATTGTATTTCAGGAAGTCACACTTATGCCTCTTTCCCTGTTGTCTCTTATTTAAAGGATAAAACTACACAAAGAGACGCTCAAGCAAAGCATCAAAGGAAGACAAGAAAAGCTAAAGAAATCAAACATGCCTTATCGTCTACACTGGAATAGTCAAAACATCAAGATAGACTATACAAGCAAAGGAATGTCATATCTACTGAATAGTCTGACCAGAAGAAGAAGAATGATCAGAGCTTCAACGCACATCACAGACACGGCTTGGAGAACATAAGGTACAAATAATCTAGCTATCTCATTTCTCAGTCCCTTAAATCCATGTTCTAACTTGAGCATTAGACTATCATCGCAGGGACCCCTCCAGAGCACAACAGACAATGGAGCACGGTGAAGATCATTATCTCGCCACCGTCTCCCCCCTCATTGGAGTTTCACCGTTCCTCCTCAATGAACATCCTTCTAGGTGATTTGGTTAGATTCGTCTAATCATATATCATGGATTTGTGTAGCCTATCTGTGTGTGTCAGGAGTTAGAGTGTGTTCGTTATGAATTTAATTGTGGCTTATAAAAAATAGATTAAGAAATACTCACTTCTTTTCGCTACTTCATTCCTATATATAGACTTACACTTTAGGGCCATATTATTAAACGACTTCAAAATTATAAGAGCCCATTTGTCAATTTTAAAAGGCTTAAATAAGTTTTTGGTCCCTAACCTTTACTAAATGCTTGGTTTTTGTTCCTCACCGGAGCAAATGTGAGTTTTAGTCCCTAACCTTTGTCAAAAGGTTTGATTTTCATCCATCCGGAGCTCAAGGTCAACGTCATAGCTCCGATGGCCTATGTGGCATTGCCACGTCAGTTTAATGAGCTGATGTGGAAATTATTTTTCTTTTGAATTAAAAAAAGAAATTTTTTTACTTTTGAATTAAAAAAAACTTTAATCCCTAATCAAATCTTTAATTTTAGTCCTAATTTTTTTTAACTCTAATCATTCTTCATGATCTTCAACAAAACCTAGAAAATAAACTCTAATCCTCAGAAAATAAAACTCAAATCTTTATAATAGTGCATCAAATTTGATCCTTTACAGTGTGAAGACAAAGCAAATGGTTGCAATCTCCCAATCTCCCAATTTTATAATACTGCTTGCAAATTTGATACTTTACAGTGTGAAGAGAAGGGGGCACAAAGCTAACTGGAGTATAACCAGAGTGCGGTCCCAAAATAAAGGTAAAGAAAATCTACTGCTACTCTGCTAGAAAGAATAACAAGATTCCAACCAGTCTTCGAGGGACAAAACTATCAATAGGCCAAACAGCAAAAAAACCACCACTATGCTGAAATTTCCCCTGTCAAAACTGTGTTGTGACCAAAGGTGTGGGTTGGGAACAAACCCAGAAATTTTTGGGTTTTGGAGAAACCCAAAATCACGACGAGGCCGCACCATCAATGCTATCGCACCACCACCATCACCATTGCAGATCTGAATGTTGTTGCTCTTCCCTTTCTTCCTTTGAAATCGCACCAACAACCGCACGCGAAGGAAAAATCGTGTTCAAACTAAGATGGGGATCTCAAAACCTAAGCCATTAATTCATGCCCTGATCAAGCTCAAGCACTTCCCTTCATCCTTCACTCGGTTGGCTCGATCTACTCTCAAAACCTTCAAACTTTCGATTGTTCTGGCTTAGGTTCAGAACCATATCTTTGTTTGATTTCAGCAGATCTAGTGTTTGGGAAAAGGGAATTAATGGCTGATTTGGTGGTGGTGAAGACTATGGTCATGGAGTTTTTTGCCTGAGATTATGGCGCTTGGGGTTGGGTGGTTTGGGAAGATGATGATGGGTCAGGCTTAAGAAGGGTTTGATGGTTTTTTGCCTAAGATAATTTTTTTATTTACTTAATTATTTTTTAAGTAAATAATTTCTTAATGATGGGTCAGGCATATTTAAAAAAAATGATGGGTCAGGCAGTCAGGCTTAAAATTAAAGAAGTTCAATAAATTTCCCATAAAAAAGTTAAATAAATTAAGTTGTTTTTTTTTTTAGAATTTTAAACAATTTTTTTAGTTAATTAGTTTTTTTAATTTAAAAGAAAAACAAATTCCACGTCAGCTTATTAAACTGACGTGGCCATGCCACATGGGCCACCGGAGCTCCGGCGTTGACCCAGAGCTCCGGAGGGATGAAAACCAAACCTTTTGGTAAAGGTTAGGGACTAAAACCCACATTTGCTCCGACGAGGGACAAAAACCAAGCATTTAGTAAAGGTTAGGGACCAAAAACTTATTTAAGTCATTTTAAAATTATAGAACCTCTAATAAACTTTGAATATGCATAGCCTACTAAATTTATTTGATGTATATAAATTGAATAAGTCAATAATATCAAATTCAAAAGCTGGAGAAAACTAACGGAAGAATAAAAAAGCTATACGAGACAGAAGTGTAAAAAACTAACATAATTGTTCTGAAGACTTTCGCGCCAACATATGCAAAGCTGTTAGCTTCTCTTCACCATCTCTTGCAATGCACAAAGTCTCTGGATATTTTTCAACTAATTTTGATGCCATATCTGTTATATAGTTTGATTGATATTAAAGCATGATACAGTCAAGATAAGAAATAGGAAATAATAGAGTAGAATATTAAAGAAAGCTGAAATGTAAGTGAAACAAATAAAAGATTCCAAAAAGTTGAAGAGTTTGAGGAAGCCGAAAGCCGAAAAACATGGACCAAAAACTCAGCTGTGAAGACTGCAAAAATAACGAGAAATCGCATCTTTTCCTAAAAGGTTAAAGCATTGGATATGCGGACTATCTCATATTTTGCCTTTAGCTCATTTTGACAAAAATGGGTGACTCCAAAATCACACTTTGAGACCCCGACAAAATTATAAAAGGGTTGTCTAAATTATCTATGAGAAAGTTTGAGTTAAATAATTCATTATTCAATCACATTGGAGATAAGTGAGTTGAAAATAAATTAATAAATAAAATATAAAAATTTTAA
Organism: Lotus japonicus; assembly: GCF_012489685.1. Lineage (NCBI taxonomy): Eukaryota > Viridiplantae > Streptophyta > Magnoliopsida > Fabales > Fabaceae > Lotus > Lotus japonicus. Next base: position 47,133,040 of record NC_080045.1, on the reverse strand, counting down.
CTCACTTATCTTAAATGTAATTGGATGATGAATTATTTAATTCAAACTTTTCTTGGGTCATTTATAATTCTCAATTATAAAAGGAGCTAACTATTTATCCATCTTTCATATATTAAATTTGAGTACATTTTGAAGGTTTTGAAGTAATATCATCAACTATTTTCTCATAAAGCCACATTGCAACATATACTTCTACATTACATTAAATAATTATGATCAAATTAACTTTTTTTTTTGACCGGATGATCAAATTAACTTTATTCCTTCTTAAATTTTTAAATTTTAATCAACATTTAATTTAAAGTTATTTAAATCAATCTTAAAAGTATTTAAATAATTACTCAAAAAAATTAAGTTCTAACAGTAAGATTAAATTTATAAAAGTTCAAAATAAATATCAATGCTCTTCTATAAAAAAAAAACATTTGGAGAATTAAGCATGTTACATCGATCTGTAGTCTTACTTACCATACAAGCTGCTATTAATGGCCATGAAAAAGAGTCGTTGGATATGGTTGAAATCCAAGTTTTGATGTAGCATCTTAGAGGAAAGATCTTGAGCAATTTTGTGGTAGCCAAATAAAGCAGCCAAGTGAACTGGAAGCATCCCATCTTGACCTGGGATCACTGGCAAGTTTTCATTCTTTTCCATCATAGTTTCTAAAACATCATTATTCCCCGTAATTACAGCCATTCCAAACGCTGTGTTACCATCTGCATTTCGTATTTCTAAGTCTAGTGGTGTCATGTGTTCAGAGGTAACTAGATTTTTCACAAAATTAGTGTTTCTTTTGGTCACAGCAACATGAAGAGCTGTATCTCCTCCCACAGTCAAGGGAATACGTATCATACCAGGATATTGGTCATAAATGGAACTGGCTTCATTCCACATATTTTGGAGTGCATATGCATACAACTTTTTTTCCATGAAACCTACAATACAAAAAATTATCTTGTTTACGGTATGATAAATATGTAAAAGTAATCTATTATCTATAATATATCATGAGTTGTTAAAGTTAAAATTGGTGTAATTATTAACTTTGAATAATTTGTTTCAATCAGATATTATTGGTTGAAGGAGGTTCCACTCATCGAGCCACACCAACCAATGAAGAGCGCGATTGGCGACGGAGAGGTCATTTCTATTCCAAAATATTCACCATTAATGGTTCGGTGGATGGCTGGTTTTTGGACTCTAAATATTTGAGTATTTGGGGCATAGAGGTTGAGATTGACTCTTCCTAATTTCTTTTAATAAAACAAAATTCATTCAACAAAAGGACAAGAGTGCTTTTAACTCAACTACGAAAAATAGAGCCTTGCATTGGGGAGTTTGGCGAGCCCAAAGTATGACATTATGCATAGTAGTGAGCAAAAATTGAAGATCACCAAGAGAAACCGACACTACATCTTTTCCCAAAACTTTATGATATTGAGTTTATGAGTCACATTTTTTATCACGATATATTTGAACATATTTAGTAATTGAATATCAGATTTGATCTCTTTATATCGACGATTGGTTGGGCGGTTGATTTACTTGCATTTTACACGGCCTGAGCTTTCGTACAGGGTCCACACTTTATCTCAATTCATGCACCAGCCACATCTTGAACATTGGGAAGCTGCACTACGCGTCGTTCGGTTTCTCAAAGGTAATCCTGGACAAGGCATATGGCTTGCCCGCAATTCTGACTTGCAATTACACGGCTGGTGTGACTCCGACTAGGCCAGTTGCCCTTTAACCCGACAGTCCATCACTGGCTGGCTGGTCCAGCTTGGTGATTCTCCTATCTCCTGGAAAACAAAGAAGCAACACACGGTTTCTCAGACTTCTGCAGAAGCTGAATATCGATCTATGACCACTACCACATGTGAGCTGAAATGGTTAAAATGAGTTGTCTTCAACCTCGGTGTCATTCATGAACAACCCATGCTCCTTCACTGTGATAGTCAGGCAGCGTTACACATTGCTAAAAATCTCGTGTTTCATGAACGAACCAAACACATCGAGATAGATTGTCATTTTGTTCGCAATGAAGTTCTTCGGGACAACATTCGTCCAACTTATGTCTCCACTACTGCTCAACTCGCCGATAACTTCATAAAGGCACTTGGGAAACCGCAGTTTGACTCCTTCTTGGACAAGTTGGGCATTCGAAATCTTCATGCTCCTACTTGAGGGGGGGGGGGAGGTATCACGATATATTTGGAACATATTTAGTAATTGAATATCAGATTTGATCTCTTTCTATAGACATTTGATCTGATTTCTTTCTGTATTAGAATGGATTCTTGTTGTAATTAGACATACTGTATTTAAGGTATTATGTAATTATAGATAGAATCTCCAGCTGTAGTCAGAGGCACGATTCTAGGAGTAATTGTAGGTGCCTTTTGTATATATAACCAATGGCTCCTTAAGGAATAAAATCATCTGGTCCATTCCTTACATTTCTTATAAAGTTTTCACTCACCAACATTTAACCAATGTGGGACACCAACTCACACTTGTATTCTCAATATTCTCCTCCTTAAGGCCTTGTTTGGTAGGAGAGAGTTAGAGAAGAGAGATTAAGAGAAGAGAGAGTTAGAGGAGAAAGCGTGAAATCACCCTTGTTTTGTGAACGAGAGATTCAGGTGAGAGAGAGATAGAGGGAGCTAAAATGTCACTTTTTGTTCGCAATTTGCGAAGAGAAACCGTCCTGGGCCACTTTTTTTTTTCGTATCTTGTGAAATTGTGGCGGTTTTAAACCGCCACTATATTTTAATTATTGCTGTCATGCGTATTTAGTGGCGGTTCAGAACCGCCACTATCTGCAGTCTGACACCTTTTTTGTAAAAAATTGTTTTTTTAATCAAAAGTTAATTTTTATCTTTCTTCCACCTTATTATTTCTCATCTCTCTCTCTCCTTTATCTCTACCATACCAAACAACCTCAAAATCTACTCTAATTCTCACATATTTCTCTCTACTCAAATTCTCCCTTCTCTACTCTCTCTTCTATATCTCTCTCTACTCTATCAAATAGAGTGTAAGTGCAGTCACCACCACATTACGATACTTCCCCTCCGCGGAAGCTATCCACACTTGCATCATTGCTCGTTTCACTGCGTCAACGACCCACACACGTTGTCTAGCCACAATGTTAGGAATAATTTTGACACAAGGAGTCATCAGTCATCACCATGACACACTAAACATTGGCTCTGATACCACTTGTTGCGGAGACAGGGAGAGCCCAAAGGCTAGGGAAACAAGAGACCAAGTAATTTCGACACCACATCTTTTCAAGATCTTAAGACATTGGGTTTATGAGTCATATCTCTTATAAACTATTCACCTGACCCATATTTAACCAAGTGAATATTGTTGGTGGGGTTGATTGCAATGTAAGACTCACATTACTAATGTTGATGAAGGAAGAAAGAGGTCAAGAAAATCATCTTGGAGAAGTTCGGCATTGCCTAGCGAGGTGAAGAGTAAAAGAGTCCAAAACTATATATAAAGATCTTAAGCTCTTTGTTTCGACATACGCAGTACCAACACCGATAAACACTTTAAACTTATATTTGTGTTTTCTTGTTGTCTTATGCTCTTGTATTAGAGAATTGTGATAAGATGTAGTTTAAATATTAGCTTTGAGGAGTGTGCATGTATTGAGGTCATAGGGTGGTTGACAATGAAGTCTATCTGTTGTAATCACTTTCACATGGTGTTTATTCTTTGGTTGTCGATTTGACAACAGTTGCAGTTTTTCTCTTGTTTTAGAGTTTTCAACATAATATTCTTGTGTTGTATATTGTGCTCCTAATTATTTTATTTCTTCAGCTGTTGTATGTCCTAAAATGGTATCAAAGCTTTTGGTTCGGTGAGATATCACATTCTTAGTATACTTTCTGGTTGTCGTAATGTATGATCTTCCACATCAGAAAAGAAGTTTGATATCGTAAATGTGCTAAAGAAGGGTGTTACTGTGAAATTGATGTTAAGGTTCTGTCTAGAAAATACTTGATATGTAACCATTCCCGTTGTGACTCACCTCTCTTTCTTGGGAACCTACTAATGCACGGTTTACAGTTAAAATATTGACTTGCGAAAAGTCATGGATGAGCTGATGCAATCCGGATTACACAAGGTATTTTGGGCTTGTAAAGAAAAATTGTTCAGGTGGCACACAACTTTGGTCGACATGGATGCAATGTGTGTGATGAAAGCATGCAAGCATTGGTTGACATGGATGCAAGGTGTGTGGCGATAGCGCACATGAATTGGTTGGTGTTGATGCAAGGTGTGTGGTTATGTCGTTGTTTGAAAAACTTCCGGAGAAAGCCAACATGTAAGTTGCACCATAAATTTACAGCATGGCTTCAGCATGTAGAAATTCCATGGATGGTTTGGAAATCACTTACCATGCTACTGTTATTGGAAAATAAGATGTTATTATGTGTTAATTCCTTACCTCCTTAAGTCTTATTTTCATAGATAATATTTATTCTGCTACTCTAGTACCCAACAGTGGTACCAGAGATGTTTGTTTCGGTGTTTATTTCGTTGTAGTGTATGATACTATTCGCACTATCGTTGTATACTTTTGCAGTGATTGTTAACACATACTAGATCTATTCTTGTGTGCGATAAACACATATAATACTGTTCACATATAATGTGTTTGTCATGGTGCAATTGTGTAAATCGTTTAAGTGAAGAAAATGACAACAAAATTTGAAGTTGAGAAATTTAGTGGGAGTAATTTCTCCTTGTGGAATTGAATATAAAGACGAAACGAACTTTTTTTTTTTATGATACTGTTTGTCTAGCTAACTCCTCTTCGTATTGATCTTGATTAGTTCCATCTCGCCCAACTCCTACAAAGCCCACCCCCGAAGGAGAGTGGAGATTCGGTATTCATTAACTGAATATTTCACTTTTTAGATTCGACCAGCGCGGTCGTTCATATTTCATTTTCTTCTTCCAAGCCAAGCATGCACTGAGTTACTTACGGAATCTCAAAGACTCTCAAGTAATCAGAGGTTGTTTATTAATAACCTTTTAGTGATAGGATCTATAGGAACTGGACGATCCTATTTGGTCAAATACCTAGCTGAATTCGACTCATTCACATCCAGATCATGAATGTTTGGAATCCATATTATGGAAGGAGACACATCGTGGCCTTTGGGAATTAATTCCTTACTCTCTTTGCTGGTCCATCTGGTTAGGCCGTAATGATTTGATCTTCCAAGACAAAGATTTCAGTCTTGAAGTGTTGTGGGATCTGCATATCTCTCGAATAGCTTGGTGGGTAAAAGCTTAGTGGAGGGAATGTCCACATTCGGGTACCGATTTCCTCTTGAACTTTGTGAACATAAGGTTGAAAGTTTCCAAGGTATCTTCACGTAAAAATCAGTGGACTACTCCTCCAGAAGGAACGTTAAAATTTAATGTTGACGGATCCTCACATGGAACTCCTGGGAAAAGCGGAATTGGAGGGATTTTGAAGGACTCAAGGAGACAAACAAGGGGCTTATTCTCTAAGATTTCGAGTTTTCGGCCGATTTTAGGGTTTTGGGTCGATTTTTTAGTTTCTGGCCGACTTTCACGTTTTCGGCCGATTCTTAGGGTATCAACCAATTTTTAGGGTTTTGTGCTGACTTTCGAGTTTTCGGCCGATTTTTGAGAGTCAGGCCCATTTTTAGGGTTTTGGGTCGACTTTCACGTTTTCCCCCGATTTTTAGGATTATCGACCGATTTTTAGGATTTTGTGCTGATTTTTGAGTTTTCGGCTGATTTTTGAGAGTCGGGCTGATTTTTAGGGTTTTGGGCTGATTTTCGAGTTTTGGGCCGATTTTTGAGTTTCGGGCTGACTTTCACGTTTTCCGCCGATTCTTAGGGTTATCGTCCAATTTTTAGGGTTTTGTGTTGACTTCGAGTTTACGGCCGATTTTTGAGAGTCGGGCAGATTTTTAGGGTTTTGGACAAACTTTCAGTTTCTTGGCCGATTTTTGAGTGTCGGGCTAATTTTTAGGGTTTTGGGCCGATTTTTGAGTTTTTGGCCGACTTTCGAGTTTATTGCCGATTTTAGGGTTTTAAGCCGAGATTAATTTTTTTGACTGAATTTAGATAGGGTTAAGGGAGAGATGAAGAATTTGAAATTCCTTCCTATTTTGAGGTGATTTCAATTACCCTAAATCCTATTGAGTAAAATACCTCATTTAATTACTAGTAATTTGAGAATTCCCCACATTAGATATCCAAACAGGGTATTTTAATTGAAGGGATTTAAAATACCTTCTAAAATTACATTCCCCTCAAATATTCCCCCATCCAAACACAACCTAAAGCTATAGGGGTTCTATGGGCGTATGAAACAGAGGTGAAAGCAATACTTCATGCACTCATTTTTTATCGACAGTTTCAACTTAGACATAGATTCTGCCCTCACGGTGGGATTGGTGAATAACAAAGTCAATAGACCCTGGAAATTAATCCAAGACCTCAATCTAAGTGATCTCCTTTCTGTTGAAGTTGACTGTCTTGGGGTTACTCACATTTTCAAAGAATCAAACTATCTTGCAGACTACCTTGCTAAATCTGGGTGCGATCGACATACTGAAATTTGGGCTGTGTTGGGGTCTTAAATACTACCTTTTCTATGTTCTACACTGTGACAAATTCGGTAACTGCTGAGGTTTTATGTCAACTGTCTTTGCTGAGCTCCTTGCTGCCCATTCTGTGAGTTTTGTGCAGATTTCGAACTCTATCATTTCTGGTTTGTTGGCTCCTGGTTCAGCTATATGCTAAGTCGTTTCTGGGTGCTGTTTCTTTGATGCTTGTGTTTGTGCTTTGCTGTCTTGCCTCCTCTCCCTGGAATCTTGTTGCCCTGCCCGTGATTTATGCTGTGATGTGCTTGCTGGGCTCCTTGCTGGCTACTATGCGTGTAGATGTTTTTAGTGTATTTTCTTTGCAGTTTGAGCTCTATTCTATTTCTTTATTAGACCGTTGCTTTTCTTTCTGGCAATGTGTGCCTCCTTTTCTTTTTTTTTCTTGTCTTTGTTCCTTTTGTACTGACTATCTTTTATTTATATATGTTATTCTCTTGTTTCGAAAAAAGAACTGCTGATACTTCAAATAAAAAGTGGAAGGAAAAGGTGACAATGTTGTTGCCAATTTGCACATAGCAGTGGCATATTTGAATTTGTCTAGGATTGCAGAAAATAAAACGACAAGGAGATCCATGACACTCTCATCCAACTGTATGAGGTCAAGTCACTTCACAATAGAATTTTCTTAAATTAAATATGACACTTTATACTTTTCAAATGAGTGAATCTGCTTCAGTGTCAGATCACATCAACAACCTGAACATATTACCGGATCACGAACAATATTTGTGATCAACTTGTCATCAATATTACAAACAATAATATTGTTGATCTTGTATCTTTTAATGATGTTGCCAGAGTTATTTAATTAAGAAGAATCCAATTGTAGAGATAAGGAAGACCATTAGATAAGCTCATAACAAATGGAAGCTTTGACGGTGATTGTTTCGGTCAAGAACATAGAATCAAAGCATGGTGCCTTGAGTGTGTGGAGTGTGATCGGAAATCTTAGAGAGATGAACTCCTAACTGTTTAGAGAGAGAAATTATAACTGAATTTCAATGTTGTTATTGCCAAATGAGCTAAGAGTCCCTTACAATTGATACCTCCCCCTATTTATAGGGGCTGAGTTGGGCCTTCGCGCCCTTAGTCAGTCCTAAGGGGCCAGTTGGGCCTCGGGGTGCGAGGCCCAAAAGACCTGGGTCTATCCCGTGCTTAAGTGTGAGCATCCTGGGGGCTCGCCCAATCCACAAGTCCACAAGATACCGAGCTCGAAGCATGAGAGCTGAGTGTGTCTTTAAACAGAAGAACCCAAGGCGAAGACCATAAAAGACTAAACAATGCTAAAACTTATCAGAATTAAAAAGCAATGGCCAACATGGCCGAGAGAGTAAAGTCAAAAATCTAAGTCAAAAATCTACGTATTTCAAACTTTTCGCTGCACCATCCCTTCCTCAAGCAAATTGAGTCCACAAGCAGTCTCTCGGCGATGGCTTCCGACCCACTCGCCTCGCCAGCCCTGCGCACGTGCCATGAATCATGATCCCTTGACAAGTGTCATGCGTTCGCCACGCGTTGCGCCCTAAATTGATGCCTAAGTCAGCAAATCTACTGAATATCAACTGTCATTTTTGAAAGGTCTTTTCAAATCTCAGTGAACCCTGCCAACCCAAATTTCGACCAATAACCTTCCATTACTGTACCTTCTATTTAATGAGTTACGTCTAATTCTGACATTTTTTGAATTCGAACCAATCAGCATCAACGGTTACAACTTTTCGCCTGACATGTTGCCCTCACCTTTCCGGGATTAATGCCACGTTTTCCCAAGTAATCATTTCACCTTTGTCATGATGGACACGATTTCCGAACCAACTCTTAATTCCCACTTTAAACCTTTCCTCTTTCTTTACTTTCGCCAAGCACTTCCAACTCATCATTTCCTGTTAGCCTTTCCCCCTCCATCCAAAAAATGACTCCCAAGCGCCGGACCCATAAGTCCTCCCGATCTCAAAGTGCTGCCCCGGCATCCCCCACTCCTCCCCCGGTGGCTACGCCTCCTGCCGGGGGAACCCCCCTTAACGCAGATGAGAGAGATTCCTTTTGGCAACAAATCTTCACCGATCTTCCCCAGCCCACAATTGAAGAACCCGAGCATGCGGCCATTTGTCCAAATTCTGAGCTGTCTACTGACTAGTCCATCGCCGAGTCAATTCATAAGGCCGGAGGGCTCTGCCGTGAAAATTCTTTGGAAGATGCCCTCATCATCGGTCCGGGCTTGGACATTCGTCGCCCCTGGAGGTGTCGTGGGGTCGATCAAGGGGCTAAACGGCCACACTTCTTATTATCTATGAATATCTCTACCTCGAGTTAGGAATCAAACTGCCCTTTTCTCCGTTTCTTTGCGAAATCATGAGGGAAATCAACGTGGCTCCTTGTCAACTCCATCTGAATGCTTGGGCCTTCATCCGTTGCTTCGAGATCCTTTGCGAAGCTATCGCCCTTGAAGCAAAAGCCTCCCACTTTTTCTACTTTTATGGGGTAGACTCAAAGTGCCTGAAGGCGAAAATTCCTGGATGGATTTCTTTGAAATCCCATTCAGGTCGGCAGCGCTTCTACCTTTACAAGAGTAACGTCAAGAAGGATCCCGGGCGACGCTATTTCCGTGTGATTGTTCACCCATCTTACCCTGAAGCTTTCACCCGACGAAATGGATCCGTTCTGTTCCCCTTTTACTAGACGAAAAATCCTCGTGATGTTCCCCCGCCAACTGACTCGTCGCTTAGCAACGAGGACAAAGCCACTATCGGCCTTTTCGCCGGACTCCCCATCTTCGAGTGCTCCCAACTGTTGAAGGCCGTCCACAACGACTCCCTCCGCTGCAACGTGCCTTGGCCGTCGACTCTCCTAAATTTCCCCCTAACTTTAACACCGAGGGAGTAAAACAAAAACGCGCTGCGGCTAGTTCTGACGCAGAAATTGCTGCCCCTCCTGCGAATAGAGTCAGGGGGTCTTCCTCCACTGCCTCCATCCCCTCCCCTGAGATGGCTAAAGCCGTTCCTTCTCCAGAAAGATCAGAACCCACGCGGGAGAACACAGTCCAACCTTTACCCTTAAGAGCGATCCGAAAATCCAAAAGGGGTGCTCCTGGCATTGATGCCCCCTCTCCCCAGAAAGAGAAAAAGAAGAAGAAGAAGGTGAAGAGATCCGAGATTGGCGACACTGCTGTTTCCCTTCAAGATCTGGGGGGTGAGAAAAACGCCTCTCCAGGCGACGCTGAACCCTCGCCCTACTGCTGGCGAGCCAACTGCAGAGGGGGTCCCTTCAACGGTTCTCTTTCCTGATCACCAACCTCCTCAAGTCGAGGCAACCCTAGATGAAAACTTGCTTGCCCTCTCGGTGGACCCACAGGGTGAAGATCTTGCTCCTTGCACCCCACCATCTCCCTGCCAAACACCTTTCAAGGCCAATTCCACTTCCATTGGTGACCAGACAGGCTCCATTCCAAACCAGCAGACTTCTCCTATTGACTTCGTCCTCTCTGATGATTTCTTTAGGAGCACAAGAGTGGCTGAGATTCCCGACCTTGATCAGGCCGCACAGGAAGCTTTGTTCAACCTTCTACGCGCGGGGTGTCTCTACGCCCAACTCTCTCAAGACTCAGCTTCTTCTCTAGAGATGGAGAAACTTCAGCAGGAGGTTGAGGGTCACCAGGCAGCGGCACAGGAAGCGCACCGTAAGTACGATGAGATGCTGTCCCAAATGATGGCTCAAACAAAGAAACAAGCACACATATGCGTAGAGCTGAATCATTATGAGGAAGACATACTGGCTTGTAAAGATAGGATGGGAGAACTGGAGCTGGATTGGTTTGACCTGCAACAGGGAGTGATCACAAGGACAAGATGACCCCCTGGGATACTCTGCCGAGCGCTTCGCTGAAATTGAGGAAGAAAAGATGAGGGAGAAATGTTAATGCAACATAATTGTATTCGTACTAATTGTATACACTTTGCTTTTTTTGGTGATTGAATTGCATTTTTATATTCCTTTAACTTGCTTCGTTCATGGTTTTACTCTCGCATTTTGCGTTGCCGTTTTGGGCTATGCCTTAAATTCCATCGCGTCGTGTTCTCCATTTGCCCTTTAGGCTTAGTTTTTCCTTTTGCTCATCAGTGTAGCGATTTTGAAGGTGTGCCAAAGAAACTAGGACTTTTGCTCAGCTTTTGATCCGAGGCTTTTCTTCGCACCAATATTTCCCGTAAGAGCAGGTGTGGCCTCAGCGGTTTTCTCCTTCCAAGGGCTTACACTGCTGGGGGCCCAATGACCATATGGGTTTAGCCAGACTTACGCCTAGTTTATATTCTCGCCACATATTTCGGGGAGGTCTCTTATTCCCAGATTTCGGGGAGACTAAGGGGACAAGGGACTTGCCCCATTTTGGGGATAAGTCGCTTTCCCGCACACATCGCCAACGGGAAATCAGCGCTTCGCCCTGGACTTCCCAGGAGCAATCCCCAAACATCAAGGTCGTGCTGGGATTGCCACCTTCGGAGAATTTTTCTCACCAGGCAAACGTGATATAATGATCGAATTTTTGCTATCTGGGTAGCGTCGGTTCGCACCGGACTTTCCCGGAGCAATCCCCAGACATCAAGGTCGTGTTGGGATTTCCACCTTCGGAGAATTTTTCTCACCGGGCGAACGAAGTTGAATGATTTGAGCTAGGAGTATTTCTGGCGAATATCCTTTTGTATTTGATTTGTTTGGATTTTTACATCGAGTGATGCCTCATTAAAAAACTCCCGTGTCCGAGAAAAAGAGTGCATCTTTATTTTTAGTCCTACTTCGTGGCTAACCCCAATCGCCATCCTCTTTGTCGCGCCCCTGCTTGCCTAGCTCTTCCCTCAAAGTATGGTGCCCAGCACTTCCTCTTTCGTCCCCGAGGTACTCGCTATCCATTCACTCGCAGAATGCCCATTCACCTCTAGTTCTTTCTTTTGCCTGTTACCCCTGACCTTCATGTTCCTGGAGGCCATTTCTCTCGCCACGGATTTCCCTTTGCTCCTACCACAGTGTGCCGAGCCTTTCTTCTTCCGAAAGCGGTCAAGCACTTTGCTCAACCCTTGTCCATAATCTTCTCGTTGAGATGCTTCCAAGTCCATGCTTCGGCTCATCGCCACTTTCCCCTTCCAGTCGCCTGGTCCCATGCTCAAAAGAGCGGACGTTTTGAACCGCGGAAAGTTCCAAAGTGTAGCGTCCTTCGGACTCCAGCTGAAGAGGTCAAAATTGCCCTCTACCAGCTTTTCCAACCGTCTTTCTTGCTCAAGGGTGAGCCTAGGCTCAATCGCCAACACCCCTACTGAACTTATACCTTTCTAGGTCATCCATGATGCCTGCCCAGCGTTCTTCCGCTGTAATGTCTGTGAACGGTCCGTCCCATTCTGTCTTCCCGACTTCTTCTTCAACTCGCCTCTGGTTATTCCTCTGCCTTTTCACCCTCCCATGGTCTATCTTCAGCGTCTCAACCCTTGACCTACTCTGCTCGTTCTGAGCTTCCTGTAAGATCTCAATTTCGTGACACCGGTGTCCCTCGCCTGCTCCTTTTTTCCCGTACATGCTGAGACAATTATTGTAGCATTCCCTCGCCCTTCTTTGATCAACCACAATTTTCCCCACCTTCCCACCAAGCAGCGGGTACTTTACTGCAAGATGGGCTGTTGAAATGACGGGGCATAAACGGTTTAAGGTATTCCTCCCAATGATAACGTTGTACGAGGCTACAACTTGTATCACCAGGTACCTTACACGAAGGAGCTTGGCGTTATCCTCTACTCCGAAAACGGTGTCTAGATCTATATAACCTCGCACCCATACCTGCTCGTCTGAGAACCCTACTAGCGTTCCTGTATAGGGCATCAAATCCTTATCGGTTAAACCCAGCTTATCAAACGCATCCCCGTAGATGATATCGGCGGAGCTACCTTGATCCAAAAGCACCCGGCGAACATTAAAGCTGTTGATCCGAACCATAACGACCACCAGATCATCTTTAAGCATTTTGACTCCCTCAAAATCCGCTGATGAGATTACTATATCCGGATGCTGGAAACCAAAAGGAGCTTGGTATTGTTGCACCGAGGTTACTGCCCTGACATGTCTTCTTCTCGCCGAAGCTGTATCTCCTCCTCCGCCGAAACCACCTGGAATTGTATTAATTGTGCCCACCGGTGGGTCGAGATCTTTATTAAATGTTTCTTCTGCGTTTTTTTTCTTGGTAGCCAGTGTTTCCTTCTTTTCTACACTCGGCGTGCGGCGGCGATCCTCCCGTCGGCGATCATCCTGCTGGCGAGAGTTCCTATACCTATTTCCCTGCTGTCGCTTGCCATTCCAACGCTCATTGCGGTCATTTAGCTGCGCTCGCCCTGCTCTAATGAGTTTTTCTATCTCATTCTTTAAAGTAAAACAATCCCTTGTTTCAAGTCCTGCTGACCGATGATACTCACACCACTTGGTCTTATCTGATTTTGGCAGCGGCGAGTCTGCTTCCCTTTCGCCCTCTTCAACGGCATGGCTCGCCTTGACCTCACGGAGCAACTCCGTTAGATGAGCACTCAAACTCTTTCCCGACTCTCCACGCCGGCGAGAGTCAGCCTGGTGCCAGGGTCGACGACGCTCAGCATTGTCCCTCCTCGGATACAAAGGGTCTCTCGTTGTCTTCTCCACTGCCCGGACTTTCCTGTCCCGCCCTTTACTCCCTTCAAGCTTTTCCTTGCTTGCTTTATCTTCTGGCGATGCGTCCCCCTGATCACCATCCTTTTCCACCTTCGCCCTTCTTCGCTTGAAAGCGTCGTCCTCCTCGTCAAGAATGTACGTGTTCGCCAGCGCGCGTACCTCCGCCATTGATTTGGCCGGCTTACGACTCAGTTTGCTGTTTAGGTTTCCAGGTTGTAGACCATTTTTGAAGGCCCTGGCACAGGCATTCGGCTCCGATTCCTCAATCTTTACCGACGCAGCACTGAATCGTTTCACGTATTGTTTCAGAGTCTCCCCTGCAGACTGTCGCACGTTGTACAAGTCCTCGATCGTCACTTGCTTAGTCTTGCTCGTTGAGAACTGGACGAGGAATTTGGACGAAAAATCTCGGAAGTTGGTGATGGATCCTCGCGGAAGAGTTGTGAACCACGTCATTTCTGTTCCTTTGAAAGTTACTGGAAACATTCTGCACTTGACTGCGTCGGAAGCGGCGCTAATCACCATCTTTGTATTGAAATACAATAGGTGTTCCTTTGGATCTGCTTTTCCGATGTATGTTTCAAGTACTATATTCTTCATATTATCTGGAATGACCACCTCCCTTACCGCTGCTGAAAATGGCTCAAATTCAGCCACAGCCTCTGCCTCACGCTCTCCTTCGTCCTGCTGCTCGTAACGATAATACTCTAGCTGCTCCTGAAGATAGTCGTTCCATTGCCTTATCTCGTCGATGCTGCTGATCAAGCGTCTCCAATCTTGGCCAGAGATCGGAGCTTGAGGTGCCTGCGTCTCTCCTCCTGAGTCCACAGGTGACTGTTCTGGCGACCTTCTTTGTTCCGGTGACGTTGGCGGTGAAGGCAGCAGAGGTGTTGGAGACGGAGGAGGCGGAGGCGGAGCTGGAGGAGTTACTGGAGTTGCTTCCTCACAGTGAATCGTCTGGCGGCGCAGACGGCCCCGAACGCGACGCGGTGGCGAAGTGCGCCGTCGCACGGGGTCTTCTTCTCGTCGTCTGCGATGTGTTTCCATCGACACCTACAAACGTTTACCAAAAACTCAAGAACTAACGAAATGTCTCACAGAAAACCAGAGAATTTCTCCTTCAAATCACGATCCACGTAGTTCGGGAATCATAATTTACCGTTCCCCACAGACGGCGCCAATGTTCCGGTCAAGAACATAGAATCAAGGCATGGTGCCTAGAGTGTGTGAAGTGTGATCGGAAATCTTAGAGAGATGAACTCCTAACTGTTTAGAGAGAGACAATATAACTGAATTTCAATGTTGTTATTGCCAAATGAGCTAAGAGTCCCTTACAATTGGTACCTCCCCCTATTTATAAGGGCTGAGTTGGGCCTTCACGCCTTTAGTCAGTCCTAAGGGGCCAGTTGGGCCTCGGGGTGCGAGGCCCAAAAGACCTGGGTCTATCCCGTGCTTAAGTGTGAGCATTCTGGGCGAGGGACCCTGGGGGCTCGCCCAGTCCAGTGATGAAAGCCAAATCAAAGGAGCACGGCCCAGTAGGAGTCAAAATCATGGTAGATCAAAATATTGAAGAAAGATAAATCTAAAATTCTACAATTGTGTTAAGAGAGTGAACTTGAAGAAAGATTGTTGGTTCAACAAGAAGAATTATGAGAAGTCTTTTGAAGCAAGCAGATCTCAAGTGTTGCTAGGACCTCTGATGATGGGGAAATATTGTACAACAGAGCAGTAATTAGTACCAAAAGCATAAATAACTCCTAGATTGTTGGGTAGTAGGCCTAAGAGTAACATGACATCTGACTCGACGCAGGGACTGATTTTTAACTTATGACCTTGTCTCAGAATGATATGTGTGTTAATGGGGAATGAGAATGCCTAGGAAATTGTTGGAGTTGGTCCTATCTAAATGAAAATTTATTATAGTACTATCCACACACTTTAAGGGGTACGAGATGTGAAAGGATTGACTACAAACATTTTGTCTATTGGAAAACTAGATGACCTCTAATGCAAGACCCATATTCAAGGTGGGAATCTTGAAAGGGTTAAAGGTTCTTTAGTAATAAAATTAGAGAATGTCGCTCCAAATCTATACATGATTTTGGGAGATACGTTACAAAAGAAAGATGAATCAGTTGCAGCTAGAAGCCAAGAAGAAACAACAATGATATGATATCGCAGACTAGGCCATATGTCAAAATGACCCTAAAGAGGTCTTGGGGAACGTAATCTCATACGCGAGATCAAGTTTGTAAACTTATCTTTCTACGAGTACTATATGATCAAGTTATATGATTAGCTTTGCAAAGTATCTTTTATTACTACATTGAATGAAAAGTAAACTACATTAGAGCATCTCTAATGCGAAGTTGCTAGTTGGGTTGCTTAAACACTATTTTGGTGGGGCCTAACTGCCACATAAGATTTAAGCAACCCATGCAAAATTCGCTCCAACCACAGTTGCTTATTTTACTTTTAGTTGGATCCTACTATATCTCATATATTTATATTATTTCAAGATCATGACACTATTCAAAGTGATTAATGAAATTAAAAATATAACTTTTTTTCAAAAAGCAAGTAGAAAGAGAATAAGCAATCGTTGCTTAAATAAGCAACGTTGTTAAAATTTAAGCAACAAGAGCTGTCATGTCATGTTGCTCTATTGATGCTCCAAAATAAGCAACGCTGCTGTTAGAGTATAATATAAAACTATTAAAATGGCTTTTAGCGGTTTAGAGTTCGATCCTTGGCTCCTTGCTCTCTTAACTTTCTAGATAAAAAGTAGAATTTAAGCACACGGTAGGTGAGCCTGTGCATCTACGCTTCAAGCTCAAAAGGCTCTTGCGTGAGGGGGCGTGTTAGAATATAATATAGAACCATGGTCGTTACCCATAACTTAAGTTTTTGGGATGTTGCTTGACAATTTGCTTAAGCAACCACCATTAGACATGTTTTTGGGATGATGCTTGTTAATGCATGCAATTAATAATATATAGTTTCAAGTGTAACTTACTATCCACCCCTGTGATGAAAATAGCTTCCGATCCACCCCTGGATATTTCACGATGTGATGACATTCTTGCATTACCGTTGGTGTCACTTCTTACATCAATGGTGATGGGGGTATCTCCTCTATCTGTGGAAGTTGTATGAGACTCGGAAACTGAACTCCAACCCCAAACTCCCATGGTGAATATGATATGGTCCTTCCAGTGCAATGCTCAAACTCTGCAAGTTCGTACACTCTTATATTCTTCTAATGGTCTTTCGACGACTCTAGTCTTTTTATATTGTTTGCGTGCATATCTTGTGGAGAAATAGAAAATATAAAGTAACAAATTGTCAACTAATAATACAATAATGCAATCAAGAGTAGAACTATTTTAGATATCACCAGATATTGTGGGGGCCGGCAGCATAATATTCCGGGAGGAGCCAGAATATAATTTTGGGGTTATTATAAAAAATCTAAATTGCCACATGACTACATGCATAGTATATTTAATTTGTACTAGCAAGTTTAGGCAATATTAATTAAAGGAATACCAAATGCTATTGAACTCTCTATATTTGGCAATATTTTAGGGGAGTGTGAAGTGCAAACAGATAATAGGTTATCTTCATGATGGTGCATGACCGTGATATGAACTGAAACTCTACTTAGATAAATGTCATTTATTTGAATGAAGAACCTCTTAAACAAAATCTCACTAACCTTCAAGAACTTATTCAGATTTATGATCGTTAAAGAAAAGATAATAGTTTGAGGGAGGAGATAAGTCAGACAAAAAAATTAGTAGTACATGAAGTTGTGACTCATTAGATGGGTTTCATGGAAGAGATGTCCATCAGTCGACTTCGGACCAAAATATGTGGTTTTTTCGGGTGACAAGCATCAAAACATTAGGCCCGCCACCGACTGATTAGTGACTATGAGTTGTTCGGTTCAATTTCCTCAGGTAACGGTTTTGTCGAATGAATCGAGTTTCTGTCGTCGGTAATGAATTTTTGAACAGCCCTCTGTAAAAGGGAAAATGACAAAAGACAAAACAAGTCGTAATAGTGAGCATAATAATAGTAGTTATGCAGTTTTCCTTCTTTTCTTTAATTTTTTTTAACGCTAGCCCTTTTTTTTCCTTCGTATGCATAAGGATGGTTCTTTTAATTTTGAGTTATGATTCATTCACACTTCACTTTCTCTTTCATCTCATTTTCACTCTTTTTTCTTCTTATCTCTTTTTGTATTTCCTGTTACATCACCTATCCTATCACATATTTCTCGCTCATTTCTTCATATTTCATGAAGGTGGAAGTGGACATGGTATGTAAACAAAGTATATATTATTTTACTTTCAGGTATGGACTTCATTGTTCACATTGGTCCAGATTTATTAAGGCAACAAGTTCTTCAAACTTTCCTTTTTTTTTTCTCATGTAAATGTAAATAATATTATTATATATCATTAATGGTCAAATTAGTCTATGATTTTGTAACCGAATTTAGTTTTAATTTTTTAACGATAAAATGATGTTGAGTAACGGTCATCTTTATAATTACTAATTGTTTTCACCGAAGAACTAATATTAAATTCACTTATATAATATAAAATTGAAGGTCACATACTTCTCATAATGTCAATATATACAGTGTGAATTGGATAACGTACGTTCACATTGACAAAATAATGGGAAAGGGCGACTTCGCGTCCAACTCGGTGGTTCCCCGAAATTCAAGGTAGAGTTCCTCGAATTTATTACTTAAATCTGAACTATTTAACTTTTGTGAGAATAGAGGTTGGAACTACAGACAGTAGGAGTGACTTTGCATATTAACACAGGAAGAGGACAAGGATGATAGACTTTTATTGCATTCCTTGGACAAGGATGATAGACTTTTATTGCATTCCTCAGAAATTCCTCTCACACTCTCATGGCCGCAACGCGTTCTCACTCTCTCAAATCTCACCCTTCGCTTGTCTCCTCCTTGGACCTCCGATGTGCTGGAATCTCTTCTCTTTCGGAGTCCGACTCGAACTGTGCTTGCATCGCTGAATCCAAACCAGAAACCCTACCCGGCGAATTTGAATCATACAGAACGGAAACCCTAATCGAGCGGTTGAAATCATTGGTAGTGGTACAAAGAGAACATGCCATTAGTCCTTGTCTTTATATTTATGCATTTACTCATGCTCTTCATATTATGAGCAGAAAGAGAGGCTGCGAATATAAATGAGCAGAGTCTCCTTTCAGTGTCTCACGTCGTTCACATTCTCACTCTCCACTCTCTCTTTCTCGCATAACTCACGCTCCTTTCTTTGCTTCTCTCTGCGTGCTTCTTCTACTCGGTTTGTTCTCTTCATCTTTTGTCTCTTCATTTTTCAACTTTTTTTTCTGTCAATTTTTTGCTCTGCCATTTATGTTTCTGCAAGAAAAAAATTGATTTTTCTGAGATTCAATCTATGCCTGGAAATGGGTTTTCGTGTTCTGAGCTTGCCCTTTATGATTTTTCTGTTGGGTGGACTTCAAAATTTGATTTTGATGCTCTTTACAGGTTGAATTTGATGTTCACATGTACCACTTTCTAGCTTAATATAATGTTCCTCCTTTTGGTGTTCTGGCAAGCTTTATTAGTGAATGTTGTAATTTGTGGTGTGTTGAAGTTGATGATTTTTCTTAACACTGACTATCATTTTGGACTGTATATAACCTTAACTATGATATTATAACCAGCTAGCCTAAATTTATGTTAGTTCACTTTGTGTTTTAATTTGGGTTATTGATAATTCTGGTAGCAGTTTTTCTTTATGTCACATGTCACTTTCTGGAAAAAAAATTGTTTGATAGCTGCTTTATTGCTCTGAATATGTTGTAGTTGGAATTGAATTTAAATTTTAGTACAATTTTGAATACTAGGTAGTAGGAGTGATTGATAAATTTAAGAGACTGTGTCATGATTGTAGGTTGCGTTAGGTACCTGATAAGAGATGAGTACGAATTCTTATGTGCTTGATATCCATTGATATTTTTAGAAATATAATATAAAATCATTCTTGTGCCAAATAACTTTAGTTTTTGGGATAATTGCTTATGACAGATATACATTTGGATTTGGCTCCTTTAGAATGATTTACTAACTTTTGTGAGAGTAGTGAGACATTTCTACTGCTATTTAAAAAATCATAGGAGTAGATTTTAAAGAATCTATAGTTTGTTATGTATCTGCCTTAGATACTAGCAGTTGAATTTTAATAACTATAAGATTTCATTCTTCTCCTACTACATTGATTTGATCACTGTAATAGTAGGTCTTATTTATTTATATATAGCGAACATTTGGATATCTATCTGTGATCTGGAGATGCGTTCAATTTATATGCATAAGTGAGCTTTCTGATATTTGGGGTTAGGTTTTGATTTCAATTTCAATGTTCTTTTCATCAATCTTTCCTTAACTCTGTGGGTATGCTAATTGTGTTTATGATTTGTTCTGCACCAATTTATTAAGTAATATTGTACTTATTTATTTGGCTGTATTGAGCCCATAGATTTATGTGAACTATCAACACTGTATTTTCTTTGTTTATGCCATCATTTGAAAAATGTTTAATTGTATAAGTACCATTTTATAACTTAATATTGAGTTGGCCTTAAAGTATCAAAATTGTATGTTTGCAATAACAGAGCGATGGCTTCCCACATTGTTGGTTATCCCCGCATGGGACCCAAGAGAGAGCTTAAGTTTGCCTTAGAATCCTTTTGGGATGGCAAGAGTAGTGCTGAGGAGCTGAAGAAGGTTTCTGCAGACCTTAGGTTAGCCATTTGGAAGCAGATGGCTGAGGCTGGAATCCAGTATATTCCAAGCACACCTTCTCATACTATGATCAAGTATTGGACACAACAGCCATGCTTGGGGCAAGAGGAAATGCATCTGTACCAGCTATGGAAATGACCAAGTGGTTTGACACCAACTAGTAAGTAAATCCCCCTTCCCCCTGAAGTATTTCTTTATATTTATGCATTTACTCATACTCTTCATATTACAGGTTGTTTAACTTCCCTTTCATTGCCCCAGTTTTCATAATTTTTTTAAAAGGAAAAAATTGATGATTTAAACCCATTAAAATTGATCTAACTACTGAAACCCATTAAATTTGACGCCTTATTTTAAACCAGATGTATAGCAAGACATGTGGCTTATTGGATGCTGATATTATTTTTTTTGTATGATATGGTTATCAATATACCATATATGATATCATCATTAATTTGATGGTTCTTCCTTTATCTTCCTTTAATAAGCATGGTGGAAATGCTTGACAGGTACCAAAAGTGCAGCAACTGACTTAGTGTAGTTGTGTTAAATCCCTCAAACATTACTTTTATGGTTTCTGATTGAATTTTGACACCAAGTGTTCAGCCATTCATTAATTGTTATGTGTTAAAGTCCTATGACATATGGTATATCTATCGAAGTACATGAATGAATGACTAGAGATATAGCATTAATTACTACTAATGATTTCTCTTCTGATTTTATTTCTTCAATAAATAGATAATTAACACTACTAGCATGTGTAGTTTTCACGAGTTTGCTATTTTGCTATTTTGCTTTAGCTTTCTATTGTTTCCATTTATTTAATGAATTATAAAGTGAATTATTGTTTTATCACAGTAGTGAGTTATTTACTGGATGGTGTATGATTGTTTTGGTTGCATGTGTATGAAGATGCTAGCTTAGCCATGGAAGTTTATTAAGTAAATTGTTGTTTTATCAAATTAGTGAATTATTTACTGAATGGTGTATGATTGGGAAAAGGGATCAATTATCACCATAATCTGAAGCCTCTTACTGTGCCTTGGGATCTCAAATCCCCAAATATGTTTCTTTCGTGATTCATTGAATTTGATGTTGATTTGCTGCCATATGTACAGGTTTGGGTTGGAACTTGCAGTTTCATCTCCTCTATAAGCCTCGACATCTCAGGATAGAGGGAGCAATCTGCTTTGTGTTTCCCTTCTGTGGATGTGAAGCTGCTTGAATCAAGAGGTACATCCCTATCAGTCTAAGTTTGAAGCTACTGAAGGGTTTGACACATGTGCTTGTGGGTAAAATCATTTTCAGCAACAATCTTTACTGAACTGCTACCATATGTTGCTTTAAAACCTTGCTTGCATGAGTTAAGTATGAGGATTCAAGCCTTCAAAGTTTATTTTAGCTTGAAATCCTTGTTATGTTTTAGATTTAGTACCCTTTCCTTGTTTTGTCAATTTACTTATATATTGATGAATGCTTTAATTTAAGCCTGAATATGCTTTTAAATTGGGGATTCATTTACTGAACTGCTACTTATTGGTTGCTTATTGTGTGTTAGAAACATGAATGTGCCTGAAAATAGGAAATGGATGGATAATAGATTGGATTGTGAGAAGCATGTGACTGAAGAATTCCTATAACTTTATTAGCGAGGGAATGTAAATAAAAATGTCAAGTGGAAGCGACGGAGTTTCCGTCGCTTCCGTCGCAAACAGCGTTGCGACGGACTCCTATATAGCGACGGATTTAAAAATCCCTCGTTAATTATTTAGCGACGCCACTTTGCACGACGGACAGGGTTCCGTCGCTAAAAATTTAGTGACGGAATTTTCCTTATTTAGCGATGGATTTTGTCCCTCGCTAATTTGCTTTTTTTAGTAGTGAATTAACATTCATCAAAAGGGTGTCTGATGATGTTAGAGATATGACATATGTATTAGTATTTATAAAAGTGAGTAGCAACCCTTAATTCTTGAACTAGTTTTTGAGTTGAGTAGGGTCTCCCAAATTTCAATAAAGTAGAATTATTAGAGTTTATTCTAAATTATTTGTTGTTGGAGACCTCCTATATTTAGAGCACCTTGCAGATGTCTAGTCTTACAAATTTCATGCACCTAAGCGTGAGAAAGTGTGTTAGAAGTCATTAAAAATAAATATGATACATAGGTAGTCTTTATAAATGCCTATAAAAAAATTAGTCTATAAATATAAATAGTAGACCAACATTCAACTTTTAAATTAATTTTTCGATTGAATTACCCTTACAAATTCTAATAAGTAGCGAGATAATTTAAACTATAAGAATCAAATGAAATATCATGGGAAAGAAATGTGTTTCCGGTTTGTTTTCTACGCAGAAATAATGGGAAAGGGAGACGTTCATAAATCATAACTTCATATGCTTTCAAATTATCTCTTCATAATAATTTTTCAAAACCTCTAATTGATGTAGATGTCAAGCAAGTATAAGACAAAAGGGGGTGGAAAGTGATGTTCACGTGCTTTAGACTTTGACTTCATAAGATAAATAATAATGTTTTGTTCACCTATGTTTTTCAGTTCAACATTTCATGAGTAAGGAAATAAATGAGTGATATTATATGTAATGTTACAGAATATGCAAAGAGATATAGAAAAAAAAAATGTGAAAATGAGATGTGAGATCATTACTCTAGGATAAAATATTGAGGGAAAAGATAGTGATTGATGACCTGAAGACTAGCATGTGAACTACCAACAATGTTTCTCCTCTAAGCCCAATGGATTTTCGGTCTTACCAAAATACCCTCGTCTTTTTTCCTCCTCATATGTACCTTCTGCTCCTCCTAATGGCGCTCTCGCCACCATCCTCCACGCCCTTAACCTCCGTCATTGAAATATTTATGTCGACCATCATCGGTACGTTACTGAAGAATAGCTCAAGTGGTAAGAGTTTGGGGATATATGGGTTGGGGAGAGGAAGGTCCAGAGATCAAACCCTTGGAGGTAAAATTTTGGCCGATAAAAAATACCTAGAAAGAAAAAACAACCCGTATGTACAATCTCGAACCACCACAAACCAAAGCCCCACCAACACCCAACTTCGAACCAACCCAAACCCCATTTCGTGGAACCATAAACCTTTCGCACCATAAATTCGTGCACTGGATCGCCAGCCGCCGACGCAATATTCCTCCTTTTGCACCAAATTTGCAGTCGTTAATGTAGTGATTGCACCATTAAGCACTAGACCTGCAATCGTTGACCGAGTTCCATTTGAAGACCATTTACCAATTCTCAAAGATCCTCAATGGTTGCACACCACCCTAAGTTGCATCCTCAGAGCTCAAACATGCAAGAAATGACGTTGAGAAAAGCCTTCATATTTGGTTGTTGTTGCTGTACTAATGGCATGGATTGGCTTTTTCTCACCTCTCACATCAACTCTATCTCTTCGTCTTTCTATTTTTCTTTCTTTCATGAAAATCGGCTTTGGGGACTTGATTTGGGGTCGGTGGAGAAAGGGAATGTGGTTGGGTTGTAGGGGTTACAATTTGGATTCTGATAGCTGGCTACGCAGTGGTTTTGCATCGCCTCTACAGTTGGTGGGCGGTGGTGACTATGGCTGAAATGGTTGCACGGTGATTATGGTTGATATGATGAGTTGAGGGAGAGAGGGAAGTTGTGGGTGAGAGAAGACTTTTTTTGGATAAAAACATAATGACTTATTATTAATAAATTACAATAATTCAAAAACTTTTTTAAAAAATGAGCTGGTGTAGCTTTGGACTTGGACCATTTTTTACGGATCCGTATTAGGCAACATCTTCTTTATAATAGTCAGTGACTTATGAGGGCCACTTGGATATAACTTGTTGGATCTTTCTCTTTTGTGAAAGACTTGTTGGATCAAGTTGTTTGGTTTAAGTAGCTCTTGAGTTCGAGTCAATTGTCAAGGAACTTGTTGGGTCAAGTTGTTTGGTTTAAGTAGCTCTTGAGTTCGAGTGGATCAAAGTTGGCCCATTATTTATAGGGTTTGACACGTCTATGTTAACTACCATTTCGTTACAATAACTGTTTTTGGGCCACACAATAATTTGTTTAGTACTGTCGGAAGAAGTATTGCGAGGGCCATGGCCCATGGTGGATAACACCATGTTGGCATGTTAGTCCATGGTGGATACTGGATACTATCAGGTCTCGTTTAAGTTGTCCACAAGTTTAATCAGTGGACCTGGTAAGCACAAACTTTACCCAAAAAGAAAGCAATTTTTTTTTTTTTTGAAATTAAAGGAAAGCAGAGTTAACACATTGGTTTGGGTATGAATGAGAGGCTTCATGCGTCCACAAAAATAACTTGAACCCAAATATTGTGCTGATCATTTGTGGTATTTAGTTTATCTTGGCTTATATATTGAATTAGTTTTTTATTTTTTTAAGGGATATATATTGAATTATTAATTAATTGTCTTGAGAGCCCTCCTCAAGAGCTTCAACCGATTATGGCTAGAGATTTGTTAGCTTTGTAGTTTTTTTTTCTTGTCTGCCTAATTTTCCGATGTACCAAAAAAAAGTATATTTAGCAAAATTAGCATAAAACATTTATATTATCATATCAATAAAATAATTTTATTGTGAAAATAATTAACTTGCTAAAATTAATTATTTTCCATCATTGAATTCAATAAGTTAGTATAAGCTTGGGTGTTGGGGTTCCGCAAGTTAACATGTTATTCAGATTGCATGGAAGCTGTGCGGGTGTTTCAATCTCCGATGGATGTGGTCAACTTTTGGGCAGGGGATATTATTGTGCGCATTCGAGATATGCTTTCATGGAGTTGGAGTGTGCGGATAGAATATGCATGTGCTAAAAGAAAGGAATAGCGTCGTCGATTGCTTGGCGAAGCGTGCATAGTTGGAAGGCTCGCCAAGGCGTGTTTGGCATCTACCGCCATCAGCTATTATTGAAGCTCTGTTTAAAAATGTTGTAGCTTTTTTTTTGTTACAAGAGGAAGAAAGATGATGTAGCTTAATTTGTCTTTAATCTTCTATCTTGTAACCTAAAAATTCAATTAGTTAGTGTGCATATGTGCAGTATGCACACTACCTATTTGTTGTATAGGTATATGGTAGAATGCCCATGTTAAAATTATCAAGTTTATGAGTGTGTTACTTTAACATTACATTTTCTTTTTCCTCATTTCATTTTCACTTACTTTCTCTTCCTATCTTTTTAGTTTTCTTATCACATCACATATCTTATCACTCATTTTTCTATTTCACTTCATATTTACTAATAATGTAAATGGATTTGGAGCGTGACATAATATTTTCCCAAATTTAGAGTCGCGCCCTCGGCTAGTGGCGTATCCAAAAAAAATTCGATGCGGGGGCTAAAATGAAAGACTAAAACTTGTCACTCGATATTGCATCAGCTAATACAAAAATTTATTTGAATACAACTCTTCGTTCTTTAATAATACTAAATTTATTTATTATTGCATCAACTATGATTTTTCAGCTATTTTCCGCTTAATATATACAAGTATACAACTAATACATTTATGAGAGCATTCCTCTTGTAATAAAAAAAATACATTTTTTTAGAAGACCATCTTCAATCTTGTTGTGAACTCGAGTCATAAAAACTTTCGTTGCAGAAAAAGATCACTATATAGATACTATTGAAATATGAAGTTCCAAGACATATCAATCTAGCTGAAAGACAAAAATAAATCGCTATAAAGTTTACATTTTTTCTAAATTAAGATATCGGAAAGCATCTGAATGATAATGTCTTAACTTGAATGACAAATTTCTTTCATAGTTGTAAGAGATGACAAAGGGTATCATTGATTCCCAATATTTCTTTCATCACATTTAACATAAAAGCAAATTCAAAACTCAACAATTTTTGAGAAGTTGCTCTCGTATCTCTTCGTTGAGAAGAATTGATGCATTCTCATTTATATTTTCAAGAACCTTAGCAATTTCACCAAATAAGTTTATCAAACTTTGTTATTAATTTAAAATGAGAACTTTACGTAGTTTCACCATGACGTTTAAAGTATCAATTTGTGATAGTTGAGGGATGAGACTAAAATTCTACAACAACAACAAAACTTTGCAGGGGCCAGAATATGACTACAAACAAAACAACATAAAAATACCTATAGTCGTGAAAAAAAAAATCTTGTAGGGGTTGTAGCTCCTGTCAGCCCCTTCCTAGATATGCCTCGCCCACACGTGATAAACCCATAAGAGGCTAAGATTTGGTTACTTGTTGTAACTAGGAAAGCTCTTTTTTGTTCTCTAACTTGCACGAGACACATAAGCCCTAGAGCTCAAAAAGCAGATTCTTTTGGACCTTCTGTCGGTGTAAAAAATTACATCAACTAGCAATAGAGAAATGAGACGATATTTATATGTGGTATTGTGTTCCATACATAATTAAAAGCCACTTGTCACGGCCAAATTTGGATTGGGTGAGTTACTGAGTTTATTATTTGCAACCATTTGTTTTTATCATCAATTGCTGCCAAATTTGAGGCTTTGAGCACAATATTTCTATCGCATAGAGTTTATGTACATTTGGATCCATCCTTATTTCGTAGATCACTTTGCTTCATCCTCTTCAAAGCTTCTAAATTTATAGTCATATATAGATGAATATATGTTTTGTCGGAGATATTGACATGTTAACTAATCTTTGAAAATAATAGGACTATGTAAATGTTTGTTAACTGCGAAAGGTCAAGAACCTGCCATTTTTCAATTCCTAGCTAGGATCTTCTTTCATTAGATTAAAAGTAAATAAAATATTACTTCTCCAGTTATAATAGTTAGTTAAAAATTAATATATCTATTTTCTATATGTTTTTTTGGTGTATAGAAAAATATTTTTATTTATGATTTAATAAAATAATAATAATATTATTATTAACTTATAAAATATATCCCTCATTCCAGCCTAGATCTTTGTTAGCAGATTCCCTCCAACCTTCCTCTATCAAAATCCTATGCATATTAATTTTTGTATCCTACAATTAGGGTTGCTCAAAATAGGAGAGCAATAGTTCACTTTAAATATGCAATGGGTCTTTTTTGTACTTAGCGTATGGTCCAAGTCGCATCGGATCAAAATTTGTAAAAAATAATGATTAGTGTTTGAATCGACCAATTTAACCGTGACTCGGACACATGACCAGTCTAACTGTCACTTTAGATCGGTTGTGCGATTGGACTGGTACCATATTATCAAACCGGTCAACAATTGGTCAAACTTAGAGCGAATTTGATTATAGACTAGATTAAACACGAGTCAAGAAGTCAAACTTGGGTGAGTGACTCACTAGGAAAATACCGAGCCACTTGCATCTTTATTGTAGATGTGCGCACAATTTGATATTTATAACATTTTAACTAAAATTGATTATTTAATATGATAAATGTTAACTTGTGTTAGTTGTAGTTTTTACTTTTTAAATTTCATTAATATACACCGAGTTAGCAACCAGCCTAGAGACTCATTGGTCCGACTAATGATTCATTGATCCAATCTCTCGACGAGTCGATAGCTGAACCGAGTTTTAAAATACTGATTTAACATTCATTTTTATAGTGATTTTAGACCGTCACATGTGGCAAGCTTGAAATAACTATAAAATACATGTTGTGATTGCCTAAAGTTTTCACAAAATAGGTGTCGGATCTAGAATTTTTTTGTTGTGGGGAAATAAACATAAATATTTTCTCTTAAAAGTATAAAAAGTTACTTCCTTCTATTCTTGATCTTATTTAGAAAATTACGCCTATTATGAAAATATGTAATGAGGCTAATTAATGTATTGACTTTAATAAAAGTTTAAACAAAACTTTGAGACTACAAAAATATAATAAATAAAGGGGAATACATTAAAAATGATAATAAATAATTCTAATATATATATATATTAGAATTATTTATTATCATTTTTAATGTATTGAATATCAGAATCAGACTCAACCTTACCATCTTCAATATTATTTAAAGAAGTAGAGGTATTACGAGTAGAAGTACGAGTTTTTGGAGGAGGAGGAGCAGTAATAGTGGGATTAGAAACTGCTTCCGGAGTAGGTTCCGGAGTCTCAGGAGGTTCCGGAGTCTCAGGAATAACTTGTTTGAGAAGCTGAAGTTGCTCTACCACCTTTTGGAGGAGCTCATTGTCAGATTCCTTTTTTGCTCGAAGAGTTTGAGCCGAGTGTCTGGAACGGCTACTGATTTGAAAAGGTTTGAAAAGAGGTTTTTCAAGTTGACATCCTTTAGGGATATCAAGATTAGAAGAGGAAGGTTCAATCTTGACCTTTTCTTTTCCTTTCCTGGAAGAGGAATCCTGCACTTGGGATTCTCCAAGAATTTGAAGATACTTATTGGTATAATTGGATTGTTCCATGAGGTCTTTGATGTCTTTACCAGTGACATCACCTTCTTTTGTCGATGACGAATTCAGTAGTGATTGCTCCAATGAAATCAGAAGTTTCTCCAGGGGTTTCTAGAGAAGAATACGTTGGAGATAAGGTGGATTGATGATCTTCATCACCCTTGTCATAGGTAGTCTTGACAGGAGTGGTATTGACATATCCAGCTAAATGGATAGTAGATCCGTCATGAGAGAGGGAAGGTCGAGCATTAGACTCAGGCTGGGAAAAGTTTAGTACCAATTTTATTGGCGAGGTTCCCTCCTGAATGGTCCCACCATTCTGGTTCAATCAAGGTTTGGAATTTGGAGATAGTTTTGGTCAAATATTCCGATTTTGGGTTAGATTGGGTAGCTGGGCTAGATTGGGCAACAACAACTGGTTTCTTTCCATCATGAGTTGCTAAGCTTTTTGTTCTTTCAATAAAAGATTGGAGGGATTGGAGATCTAGGTCATCATCTTTATCAGCGATGCTGGCCCAAGATTTATTTGGTAAATTGATGAGTCCCTGAGGAACATTATCCAGGCCTGCTTGTTTGAAGGCAAGGAGAGTTGGAATTGATAAAGCATAATCAGCTTTGGTTTGTTTTGGTTGTGAAGATTGGTTTTGAGCAGTGGGCTCAGATTTTTGGACAGTGGGTCCAGATTGATGGGCAGTGGGCCCAGATAAGATTAAAGAGTCAGAGATTATAATACCTTTGCTCTTTTCTTTGTTTCTTCCTCTTCCTCGGGAGGAGGAGGATCCTCCTCTGGAGGACATCTTATGATCTTCCCTGCAAATATTCACGAGTGAGGAAATCAGGGAGAGAATTGTTAGATCCTTTTATATATTCAATATCGAAGTAAAAAACGCTTAAAATAGCTTGCCATCTGGCAAAGATATGTTTTGAAGCTAAGTTTTTGACATCTTTTTGTAAGATTTCTTTCGCAGATTTGCAGTCTACACGGACTAAGAATTTTTGATTAATCAAATCAGATTGAAATTTTGAAATAGATAAAACGATTGCTAAAACTTCTTTTTTGACAGTAGAATAATTCTGTTGAGCAGGATTCCAATGTTTTGAAGTAAAAGCAATAATTTGTTCCTTGTCAAAAACCTTTTGTTTCAAAATACCACCAAAGCCAATATCAGAGGCATCAGTTTCAATAATTTTGAAAGCTTGAGGATTAGGGAGATAAAGACAAGGGAGATTCTTGACACGAAGTTTGATTTGTTTGACCACATTGGTATGAATATCGGACCAAGGTGGAGGATCCTTCTTGAGTCTATCATGAAGGGGTTTGATTATGGTACTGAGTTGAGGACAGAAGTCCGCAACATAATTGAGACAACCCAGGAATCTTTGTAGTTGGGTTTTGTCAATGATTTGATCAGGGAATTTATCCGTGAACTCGATGGCTCTATTGATAGGAATGATGGTTCCTTGGTGGATGTTGTGACCAAGAAATCTGATTTTGGTTTGGAACAAACTGACCTTTGTCTTGGATACAGCCAAGCCATTCCTTTTGATTACAGAGATGAACGTATTGAGATGTTTGAAATGTTGATCTAAAGTTTGGGAAAAGATTAGAACATCGTCAATGTAGACAATAGTGAATTTGGAATAAGGATTGAAGATTTCGTTCATAATCCTTTGGAATTCAGATGGGGCGTTCTTTAGCCCAAAAGGCATAACGTTCCACTCATACTGCCCAAAAGGAACAGTAAAAGCAGTTTTATACCTATCCTTCTCTTGCAATTGGATTTGCCAGAATCCAGATTTCATGTCGAATTTTGAAAAGACCTTAGCATCATGCAGTCTGGCTAAGAGATCTTTCTTGTTGGGGATAGGATATCTAATCCAACAAAGGGCTTGATTGAGAGGTTTGTAGTTAATAACCAGCCTAGGGGTTCCCCGTTCTATCTCAGCTTGTTTGTTGACATAGAAGGCTGCACAGGACCAAGGGCTCTTACTCCTGCGAATAAGTTTCTTTTCAAGGAGATCATTGATTTCCTTTTGGCAGAAATGAAGAAGTTCTTCATTCATTTGAATAGGCCTAGCCTTGGTTGGAATCTGTTTGTCTGAAAAATCTTTTTCATAAGGAAGTTCCACCATATGGCTCCTTCTTTCCCAAAAAGCGTTGGGTAGATCAGAACAGATGCTGGATTGAATATTTTCCAAAATATTCTCAATCCTTGATTTAACAGAAGGTTGTTGCAATTGATCCTCAATGGTTCTGTAAGAGATTTCTTCCCTGAGGAAGTTGATCTGCTTCTCCTTGTAGGATATGACGTTCAAAGTCTTATCTATGGGAGGTTCAGAGAATTTGAACAAGATAGGCTGTCCAAGATGCTGAACAGTGATGCCGTTTTCGTCAGTATTATAGGGGAAGAGCTTCTTAATGAAAGGGGTCCCTATAATGATTTTTTGACTCAAATTTCTGACTAACAGAAATGGAGTTTCGATTTCAAGACTACCATTTTTTATGATAGCTGAGGAGATTTTATACTTGATCTTTAGTCTAGATCCTTCAGCAGCGCTGAGCTTCTCAGTGGTTTTCTCAAAATATCTGGTGGGAATGAGTCCCTCCGAGATACAACTGGAATCTGCCCCTGTGTCAAAGAGGGCAGGGATTTCGAGAATAAAATCTCCTATGAGGATTTTGACATGGATGAAGAATTTCTGAATGGTGACCTGGTTAATATTCTCCAGAAAGTCTTCGCAATTGTTGTTAGGAGCAGGATTGGAATCAGGTACAGAAGAATCATCTTCCTCATAATTTCTAGTCAGTTTTTCTAAGATAAGCTGCTGACTATTTTGGATTTGTTTGAGACTTTTAACCTCAGTCTTGAGGGAATTGACTTCAGATTGAAGGTCTTGAATAGTGACGGGTTTGACCGTAGATTTCTCAAGACGCTTGAAAGTATCTCTAAGATTGAATTTATTGGTGGTTATAGGACTTTTGGGAGGCCTATCTTCAAGAGTAGACCTGAGGCGTTCCAAATAGATTTTCTTTTCCTCAGCATCAGGGATAGAATTAATGGCCCTGAAGAGAAGGTCTTGTTCATTGGTCAAAGTGTTGATGGACAAGGTATTGACGGAAGATGATGATTGAGAATCATCATTCTGAATTTGATTTAGGTCTTCAGAGACCTCAGAATCCGAAGGATTAGATTCTTCTTCATCAGAAGTTTGAATGAGGAGATTGTTGATCTTGTCCTCGATCTCAGGTTCAAGATGAAGCTCAGAGATTCTCCTTTTGAGTCTGCAATACCTGCTAATATGGCCCGGCTTGCCGCAGTTGTAGCAGGTAACATCTTTTCCTTGAGAGGGTCTAGTCTCAGGAGGGTTCTTTGGAATTTGCGAAGATTGGGGTTTTGATCTAGGCTTGGGTTTCCTATGATCATTCCTGCTAGATCTCTTTCTCCATTGTTGTTTGGGAGGAGGATCTTGCTTTCTGGGTTTAGGTTTCTTGGGACAACCTTGAATTCCGAATTGTTCGCAGAAAGTACCCAAATCCCTGCGATTCTGAGACTTCTCCTTAGTGAGTTGCTGTTGGATTTTGTCATCCTGACAGATTTTGAGAGCAACTCTTTGAATGATAGCTATGAGCTGTCCATAACTAAGGGTGTGATATGGGATTTCTCCCCCCGGATTTTGGCTTCTAAGTTTCTCACGAACTTTGTCGCCAAAAGATTTAGGAAGACCGGCCAGGAATTTCTCTTTCCAGAAGGCTTGTTGGCTGTCTTCACGGGTGTAAACCCTGGTCAGGAAGGTATCCTTATACCATCTGAAATCACCCAAAGATTTGCACTTCAGATTGGACAAAAGATCACCAGATCTGTCCTTGATGAGGGAAGGATCTCCAACAAAATGTTGGGCTATGGTAAAGATTAAGGAGTTGACAGCATCAGAGATGAATTTGCCATCTTCCATGATAGGATTACCTTCTTCATCAGTCTTGACAGCGGTCAAGATCTGATCCTTCTCGTCTTGAGTGAGATAATTATCCCACCAACCTTTGAGCTGGCCACAGAAACCAGCAACCAAGACTTCAACGATAAGAGATTCAGGACAATTGTTGGCGGTAACATAGGCAGTGGCTACCATAGTCATATTTTGGAGGATTTTGGTGATGCCATACTCGTTTTCACCATCAATATTCCATTCATAGACATTGTTGGCACTGAAGCTTTTGAAGTTTGAAGATTCTTCTAAAAGAAGATCAGGAGCAGTAGCTCTAGGATAGTAGAGCTTGGTTTCTTTTCTCCACTGATTCTTAGAATTGTGAATGACAGTATTGACCGGAATACTCTTGATAGATTGAACGTCAGACTTCATAGATTGAATATCAGAATCAGACTCAACCTTACCATCTTCAATATTATTTAAAGAAGTAGAGGTATTACGAGTAGAAGTACGAGTTTTTGGAGGAGGAGGAGCAGTAATAGTGGGATTAGAAACTGCTTCCGGAGTAGGTTCCGGAGTCTCAGGAGGTTCCGGAGTCTCAGGAATAACTTGTTTGAGAAGCTGAAGTTGCTCTACCACCTTTTGGAGGAGCTCATTGTCAGATTCCTTTTTTGCTCGAAGAGTTTGAGCCGAGTGTCTGGAACGGCTACTGATTTGAAAAGGTTTGAAAAGAGGTTTTTCAAGTTGACATCCTTTAGGGATATCAAGATTAGAAGAGGAAGGTTCAATCTTGACCTTTTCTTTTCCTTTCCTGGAAGAGGAATCCTGCACTTGGGATTCTCCAAGAATTTGAAGATACTTATTGGTATAATTGGATTGTTCCATGAGGTCTTTGATGTCTTTACCAGTGACATCACCTTCTTCTTTCCTAGTCTTGAAGGGAGAAGCTAGGACAGGTGTAGATTGAGCTCCTTTAAGAAGGAAAGGAGTTTTAGGTGGCAGGTTAGAAAGGGTTTCTTTTCCATCCTTATGCTGCCATTTAACCATGTCAATTTGGAAGGGGTAAGATTTCCAATTCTTGTTGGCATAATCTTGAAACCATTCAAAAAAGAAGATGTTTTGCTGGGTTTTCTCAAGGAACCCATAGAATTTTTCTTGGATCTTCTTTCTCTTTTCACCCTGATACTTTGCAAAGAACCATTTTCTTTGCTGAGTCCATCGGTCAGAGTAGAAATCTGCCTTGATACTTCCTTTGTCGATGACGAATTCAGTAGTGATTGCTCCAATGAAATCAGAAGTTTCTCCAGGGGTTTCTAGAGAAGAATACGTTGGAGATAAGGTGGATTGATGATCTTCATCACCCTTGTCATAGGTAGTCTTGACAGGAGTGGTATTGACATATCCAGCTAAATGGATAGTAGATCCGTCATGAGAGAGGGAAGGTCGAGCATTAGACTCAGGCTGGTTCCTTCTAGTCATAGAAAAAGATCTTCTAGACATGGCGGATTGGAAATCATTTGAGGACGTCCTAATAGATCTAGGGATAGAGAAGGAATTTCTCCTATCAAAGATGAGATCTACTTGGCCAGATTGGTGTTGGATGATTTCACGAAACTCAGGAGTTTCAGCAGGTTGGGCTGGAGTAGCCTTT
Source organism: Lotus japonicus (assembly GCF_012489685.1). Classification (NCBI taxonomy): domain Eukaryota; kingdom Viridiplantae; phylum Streptophyta; class Magnoliopsida; order Fabales; family Fabaceae; genus Lotus; species Lotus japonicus. The sequence goes on along the minus strand of NC_080045.1, from coordinate 47,098,902 downwards.
TCCAAAGACCATTTTTCTGGAAGGGTGATATCACTCCATTGGATGGTTTTGGGCACAATAACATTGGCCTTATCATAATCTGTGAGGAAGAGGGTAGTTTCTCCAGATTTCTCACAATTGGTTCGCAAGAAATAAGATTTGATAGAGTTCATTACCTTGTATTGAACCCTGTAGATCAAAGAGATTGGAATGGAATCTTCTTTCATATCAAGGCCGTGAAGCTTGATATTTAGGAAGAGGACATCAAGAATGTTTTTATCTTCCAGACTAACAGTTAGATCTGGGAAGCAATTGAAAAAGATTGGTCCATTACTCAGGCTGGTTTCAACCGTTCCTAAGAGGGAGTCATGGAATTGATTATGTCTAACATCCCTAAGACAAAGGAGTACAGCGATGTCAAGAGATTTCCTGGTTAGGGGTTTAAGACCAACTTGAACACTACCTATATGAAGATAGTTGAAGTTCTTGCTGATATGTTCTTTGATGCTTTTCTCGGAAAGCAGATGGATTTCTTCATCATCAGATCTGAGCTTGTAGGTTTGCTCAACGGTTTTGATAATGAAATCTGATCGTTTGAAAAAGGATCCGTTTGGTTTGTAGATCTCAGCATGAGAAATTTTTGGAATTTCCCAGTTGTCAAGATCTTGATTGATATCTTCAAAATGAATTTCTTCTTTGAAGACAGATTTGGATAATTGATTGGATTGATGAGGATGATCGATAGAAGAAGAAGAGGGTTGGGAAGATCTGAAAGAAAGCTTAGAAGAGAAAGAGCGAAGCATCATGAAAGATAGATCTTCCTTGCCCGTAAGTATCATCACCATCACCTGGTTCTATAGAAACAGATAAATAAATTAGAAATATAAGTTAGGTTCTGCGTTGTTCTTAATAGTTGAGCAGTATAGATCTGGATCAGACTTAAGCCACCACAAAAAGAAACTAAACAAGGACATTAAAAATATTCAGAACTTAATAACATGTCTGTAGTATGGCCAATATAGACTTACTGCCACACAGGGACTTACTGCCTTCAACGCCTCCGCTGCAGAGATGATCATAAGTCTGAATAGTAATAATCCTAGAAGGTTTTCAAAAGAGTTTTCATTTTAGTTTAGTTCAAAGTGTACTACCAGTCCAGATCCCGACCATAGTGCTTAATTATATAAGAACAGAACAGAGAAATAACTTATATCTAACATATTTAGCATGTTCCTACTTCCCCATCAGGATATATATATATATATATATATATATATATATATATATATATATATATATATATATATATATCCTTTTTCCTTACAAAAATAAAGGGACATTAACCATGTCTCTAAGTTATTTTTTTAAATCGCAAAGATAAATTACAACCCTCTAGGGATTGAACACCGGATCTCCCTATCTTCACCCGATATGTCTATGTACCAGCTCTTACTACTTGAGACTTTGAGTTATCCTTCGGGGAATAAGTTGTCTTATAATTATGGAGTGAGTATTATTAAAAGTATTTTTTTGGAGTTTTCACAATTGCGAAATATATATATATATATATATATATATAATAATCAATATATATAAAAGTATTATGTATATATATTATTTTATATAATATATATATATTATAAAATAATCATTCCACAGTTTTTCTCCTCATCATGCAATTTCAGTAGAAAAAACTTTTTTATTTAATAAGAAATTTTTTTTTATTCACCAATAAAAATTAAAGGACTTTTTTTTGTAATAGAAAGAAAATACATCAAATGACATGTAAACTTTAGGCAATTAACGCCTCTATTCTCTTCTAATGTGCAATTTTTGTTTGTTTAGCGGGATATGAAAAGGGAAGTTAAATTGAGTATCAAATATTAAACACAATTTATAAATACATGTGCATGTATATATTATTAAGAGGAATAAAGAAAAGATTGTTGAAGTGGAGATAGACCGGGTTCCCGACTTGGAAAGCTTTTGTGAAAGCTCGTAACATTCTTCTCCCTGGGTTTGAATATCAAGTGGGTGATGGGGGGTCTCGCTTCTGGTACTCTGCTTGGTGCTCTCCGACTGCCTTGTGTCACTCTGTACCATATGTGGACATTCATGATAGAGAGACTTGTATTAAGGATGTCTGGGAGAATGGGGGTTGGAACTTTGATCGGCTTTGGACTCCCATTCCTGTCCAGATTGCAAACCACATTCAGAGTGTTGTGTGTCGTATTAACTGTCATGTTCAGGATGGCTATCGCTGGAAAGGTCATGTGTCGGGTCTGTATTCAACAGCAACAGGGTATAGGTGGCTCCTGGAGCAGCGTCAGTTGTTGGGGGATGTTCCATCGGACCCTAGCGCTAATTGTGTGTGGATTTGGAAGCTTAAAGTCCCTCTCACGTGCTCCATGTTCATCTGGTTGGCATATCGGGAAGCCTTGCCTACTAATTTATGTCGATTCCGGCGTGGCATGGGTGTGGATGCGGCGTGTAGTCGTTGCACCAATGGAGACGAGACAGTGTTGCATTGCCTCAGAGACTGTGCAGCTGCTCGTACCATTTGGCAGCGAATGGGTTTTGACACGAATGGTGGTCTGTTTTCCAGTGTAGATGTGAAGGTTTGGCTTCGTGGTTTGCTTCTTCCTGTTAACCCGCTTGCGATGTCGACTATGTGGTGGGTGTGGCGCGCTCGTAATATTTGGTGCATGGAGCAGAAGTTGATCCCTTGGCAAGCTTTAGTTGCGAACATTAATGCCATGGCCTCTGATATTGTGCGCATGTTTGCTGCTGATGTTGGCAGCCTCTTCCAGGTCCCGCGGCTGGTGAAGTGGACTCCAGAGCTTCACGATTGTGTGGTGGTGAATGTCGATGCCAGCGTTAGAGGAGAGCCCAGCCGGGGTGGTTTGGGTGGCTGCTTTCGGAGTGATCAGGGCCAATGGATGGGTGGTTTCTTTGGGTTCATGGATGATGCTTGTATCCTTCATCTTGAGCTGCAAGCGCTCTTCCATGGTTTGTCCATTGCGTGGGAGCGTGGGTACAGGAGAGTGGACTGTCAATCCGACTCCTTGGATGTAGTAACGTTGGTTCAGTCAGTGCCTCCTTCTACACATCTTTATGCATCTCTGATCTGGGATATCAAAGACCTCCTAGACCGGGAATGGTTGGTGTATCTTCACCATACTTTGAGAAAAGGTAATGCGTGCGCGGATTGCTTGGCTAAGCATGGAGCAGGTCAAGGCGAGGCCTTGGTGGTGATTGAGCATCCCCTTCCTAGCTTGGGGTTGTTTCTTCTCGCGGATGCGTCGGGTTTCTCCTCTATGAGGACGTAGTTTTTCTTTTTTTTTCAGCTCATGTACCAAAAAAAAGAACTGAGACATATGGGTTGGAAGGGGAGAGTTCAGAGATCAATTTTTAGAGAGTGAAATTTATCTTTCTGATCTAAAAAAATGTTTGTGGGAGATGAGTTTTAAACTTTACGCTGATGAGAACTAAATTAGAGAAAAATGACGACGTACCGATAATGTCTCGTCAACCAATCAGATTTTAAGGATGTGTCACGTTAAGTAATGAAATTAAATAAACAAACATATTCTCTCACATCCTTAAAATCTCATTGGTTAATTGTGTAACATAAAAATTAAACTCCTAAAATCAAACTCTATCTATCTTACAAGGATTAAAAATATAGTTAACCCATTTTTCCCTCGTCAGTTATCTATTTGACTTTAATTAATCACGTTCCAGTCCAACACAGTTTGCACTATTGATCTCCTTTTTGCTTTTTGTTTTTTTCCTCCACCTGCCCTTTTATTATTTCACTTTCCCTCTCAGTTTTCTTGATTAGTTGAATTTACCTTTTTCATTTTGCCTTTGTCGTTGTCTTGCACACGGAAGGATCCACGCAATGCATGAACTGATCAAACTGTCCAACAAGAGAGTTGAGTTATATATCATCTAATTTCTGCTCCAAATCTAGTAGTATCTAATTTTATTTGTCTTTCCATTCAAAAGACATTTGACTTCAGTTTCCTCTCGTGATATGTTTCAGCGATGTAGCCGAAAGAGACCCCCTTAAGTGATTTGATAATATTGTTAGTGAAATGAAATAAGTACTTATCTCATTATCATAATTTTTTTTTTGAAAGTCATTATCATAAATATTTTAAGAATTTGTCAAATTTTTTTAAATCAGAAAGATAATTAAATTACATCATTTAGTAATTGATTTCGGAACTTTTCCGTCTTAAAACCGTCCTTAGCTCTTATCACTTGAGTTATCATTTAAGAACTAAAAATCTATCTATTCAGTACTTCGTCGACGTTCCTTAGTAGTATAAGAAGTAAACAATTACTTGGCGATATTTTAGTTAATTTAGTTTTTTTTTTAAATGTAAATTAGTTAATTTAGCTTATATACTGGAAGAACAATTTTGAAAATTCTGAAGTTTTATTTATTTTTAGTTCTTAAACGTTCGTATATATATAATCATGAATAATGATCCATTTGAAATAGATAGTCAAAACAAATTAAAGATGAGATGAAAATAGAGAACTAACTACTCCATTTTTTGGGTACATAATTTTTTTTTAAAGCAAAAGATTTATTAATATGAAATCTTGGAAGCAAGAGCTTCAAGAAGAGCAGATACATAATTAACTACTCCATTTTGTCGCAGTCCTTCGTGTAAAATATTCAATTATTGGTTTAAATGCATTTTTGAAACCCAAGTTTACATTTTTTGCGATTGTTGACTCTGATCTTATTTTTCTACGAAACGAGACCCTCTTCAGGCAATTTGCATGCAGAAGAAAGTCTCGGTTCATAGAAAAATAAGATCATGGTCAACAATCGCAAAAAATGTAAACTTGGGGGTCTAAAAGTGCATTTAAGCCGTAATTATTAATAAGTTTTTATTTTGAATGGTAATTATTTATAAGTAAATACATTAGTTTTTTTTAAATGAAATCCATTAATTAGTTGATTATAAGGAGAAAGATTTTGCGTGTACTAGAAATTAAATAGCTCTTTTAAATATTTAGCGGCAACATTTAATCTCAAAAACTATTAAGAGGCGGTTGTAACCGCCATTAAAATTTTCGTATCTGCATCGTTGGATTAGATATCCAATTTTTATAAACACAACTGCTGAACTCTCTTTAACAAGAATCACCCTGAACCCTTTTAGTTTTTGCAAATTGTTTTACAGCTAAGAAAGATCAAGTGGTCATTTTTCATAAAAATCCAAACCAGAACTGAACAGATTGATGTCAGACTCAAAAATCACACCTACCTTCTTTTGACTTCAGGTGGAGATATTTTTTATTATGTATAAAAAAACTAAGGAACCTCGAGAGCAAAAGGCCCCATGCCCTTCCCTATAAATAGTTTCTCATGGTTTTCATTTTCATCCATCACAACCTGAGACATGATCTCTATACAACTAGTGTTGCTCCTGCTAGGAGTGGTGAGCATCACCACTCCTCCAGTGTTGGCTAATTATCGACGCACACTTCATGAGCCTACACCAATTGAGACACCACCCCCAATCTACCCACCACCAGTGTTCCACCACCCTCCATATGTAAAGCCACCACCGGTGTATCAGCAACCGCCTCATGAGAAACCACCACCAGTGTACAAACCACCGTATGAAAACCCGCCGCCAGAGTACGAGCCTCCCCCTCATGAAAAAACACCACCAGTATACCAGCCTCCACCACCTGAGGAGCTACCGCCAGTGTACCAACCTCCACCACATGAAAAACCACCTTATGAGAAACCGCCTCATGAAAAGCCACCATATGAGAAGCCACCACCACATGAGAAACCACCACATGAGGAGCCACCACCACTCTACCAGCCTCCACCACATGAGAAACCACCACATGTGGAGCCACCACCCCTATACCATCCTCCACCGCATGAGAAGCCACCTCATGAGAAGCCACCACACGAGGAGCCACCACCATTGTACCAGCCTCCACCCCATGAGAAACCACCACATGAGGAGCCACCTCCAGTGTACCATCCTCCACCGCATGGGGAACCACCTTATGAGAAACCACCTCATGAGAAGCCACCAGAGCCACCACTGTACAAGCCTCCACCACATGAGAAACCACCACATGAAGAGCCACCACTAGTGTACCATCCTCCACCGCATGAGAAACCCCCTTATGAGAAACCACCTCATGAGAAGCCACCACAAGAGAAACCACCACCATTGTACCAACCTCCACCACATGAGAAACCACCCCATGAGGAGCCACCGCCAGTGTACCACCCTCCACCTCATGAGAAACCACCACATGAAGAGCCACCACCATTGTACGAGCCTCCACCACATGAGGAGCCACCACCACTGTACCACCCTCCACCGCATGAGAAACCACCTTATGAGAAACCACCTCATGAGAAGCCACCTCATGAAAAACCACCATATGAGGAGCCACCACCAGTGTACCAGCCACCACCGCATGAGAAACTACCCCATGAGGAGCCACCACCAGTGTACCGTCAACCACCACATGAGGAACCGACACCAGTGTACCATCCTCCACCGTATGAAAAACCACCACATGAGAAGCCACCTTATGAGAAACCACCACTTGAGAAGCCACCACATGAGGAGCCACCACATGAAAAGCCGCCACATGAGGTGCCACCACCAGTTTACCAACCTCCACCGCATGAGAAACCACCCCATGAGAAGCCACCCTATGAGAAACCACCTCATGAGAAGCCACCTTATGTGAAGCCGCCGCCAATCTACCAACCTCCTCCACATAAGAGCCCACCAATTAAGAAGCCTCCAACTCATGAGCCACCATATGGGCAACCACCACATGTGAAGCCACCACCAGTCCACCAACCTCCACCGTATGAGAACCCCCCACCAGTGCATCCGCCTCCTACACATCAGAAGCCATCACCAGGATACCAACCGCCTCATGTGAAACCACCACATATTGCGCCACCACATGAAAAAACACCACCCAAATACCAACCACCTCATGAGAAGCCACCCTTTGAGAAGCCACCACTTGAGAAACCACCCCATGAAAAGCCACCACCAGAGTACCAACCTCCTCATAAGAAGCCACCATCACAGTACCAACCACCACCAGAGTACGAACCTCCTCAGGAAAAACCACCACCTGTGTACCTACCCCCATATTGGAAACCACCACCTGCGTATCCACCTCCATATGAGAAACCACCACCAGAGTATGAACCGCCTCAAGAAAAACCACCACCAGTGTATTCGCCTCCATATGAAAGGCCACCCACAGGGCATCCGACTCCTTACCCACCATTTTATCACCTACCACCTGTGTATCACCCCCCTTACGAGAAGCCGCCACCACTATACCAACCTCCTCATGAGAAACCACCCATTTACGAACCTCCCCATGAGAAACCACCCATTTATGAACCTCCTCACGAGAAACCACCACTTTATGAACCACCTCCAGGATACAACCCTCCACCATATGGTCACTATCCACCGTCTAAAAATTAATGACAACTACTAGTGAAGAACGTGGCAATGTGGCATGCATGTTTTGGTTAACCAAAAGCAAGAGCAGTTCGTTTGTCACATAAATTTTCACTTTGTTTTTAATTTGATTCATGTTTAGGAAGCACTTTTAAGATGGGGAGTACAATACTCCACTTCTGCAATGGTTTGTAAAAATAAGGGCTCTCAATGCCTCTGTGTGTAATAATACCTTTCATTTCCGTTTCAGCAATGATATTGTAATAATGTGAATTACTTTGGTTTATCTACTGTTACAAAATCTATCTCATTAGAAAATTAATGATGCCAAACTTTCATATGCTGCAACTGCACTCTGCTGGGATTAATACTACCTAAACGCCAACTAGAATTTGGTTTTCGTGTTAAATCCATGCTCACCCAATAGAGATAGTAACATCAAAGAAAATGAGTAATATGATAGATGATGTGATAAGATAAAAGATAGAGGTAAAAAATGAGTTAAAATGATATGGATGAGAAAATAGATGTGCGTGTATCAAAACCCATTAAATCTTGGAAAATAATTCATCCACCACACCATACAGTGACACTACCAGAATTTGAGATATTACTGTCGGTTGATCAGCAGTTCTTCAGTAAAGCTTTTCTTCTAATAATCTTATGGAAATTGTTTGAACTTCATCTTATATATATCATGATCTGATTCACAGCCTCAGTAACTAAGTGGTTGTTTCATTCTCTGTTTTTTCCTGACTGAATCCTCTGTTTTGTTATGTCACTTAGTTATATTTGTGTCATTATTCATAATATTTTTCAATCATGTAACCATTGATGTTTGCAAAATTCATTGGTTACTTCTTGTTCCAGAAGTAGTTTATAGTTTGAGGAAACATTTTTCTCATTTTGATTGTTGTGTTCTCTGTGTAGACACTCGAAATGTTAGAGAAAAAGGAGAAAGTGGTTTAAACTTTAAATCATGGGGATGAATTGGACTATCATTGCTTGGTAATTTCTGAATTTTTTGTGACATTATACACTTCTAAGTATCCCATGATTTGAGTACCTAGACCAGAATAGCTGGTTCATATGGATCAGTACTGATTTGGCCAGTGTACTGCCAGGACTGAAACTTGTAATTGTAATTGGCTCTTATTAAAAATCCAGATACTCCACCTTATCTTTAGAATGACTTGTATAATTTTTGCATAAATAATGCTTAATTGTAAAAGTTATCTGCTTAGGCCCAGTTTGGAAGAGCTTATTTGAGCTTATCTGACAGTATAAGCTCTTATGTCAGTGTTTGGGAGGACTTATGCAAACAGCTTATGGCCTGACATAAGCTATTTTCAGCTTATTTTCATAAGCTACTCAGGATAGCTTATGAAAAACAGCTTATGCTTATATACAGCTTATTTTTAATTTATTTCAATAAATTTTTTAAAATAACTTATGAATAAGCGCTTATGTCATAAGCGCTTATGGTCATAAGCGCTTAATTAAGCTGTTTTTCCAAACGGGGCCTTAATGAATGTCCTAGTCGTGCTGAGACTCCTCACTCCTCCACATGACAAACAGTATTTAGAAGTCATTGACCTTGCCTCCGCATTGCATTTTGCAATTTGCATTGCCATGTTCTAATTTACTGATGATTCAGTTGTGTATCAACTCTACAATTGACTAGTGTTTAACTCCCTTTCTGCAAGGATCAAGAAAGGTACAATTTTTGTTTTGATTAATTCATGGACTTCATCTATGACCCTTGTGCTTATCAGGATGTAGAGTTAAAGGCTTTAGGAGTTTGGAAACTTTTTCTCTTGGTTCTTTACTCATCCTAAATGCTCTCTACTTTCCTTTATCTTTCTCTTTTTGCAGTGAACCATATTTTTTTTTTGTGAATTAATTCATTTTTAATCATTGAATAAGAGAAATGAAAATTTGCGAAATGTACACAGCTGGCTTTGTAATTTGTTTTGTGCTAGATTCTCATAGCTTTTCTATGAGTAGATAGACTCTGAACTGAGTTTTATAAATTTAATACAAGCTTGCTATTTTGGGAATCTCATTTGCTGCAGGTCTCAAAATTCTGATTCAATTTACAAGTTTGAGTTCTATCTATTGTTGAAGCTAATACAATATGAAGTTTTCTTCGGATCTTTTTCTAAAAAGTTTTAAAATTTTCATCCTCCATTGTCAGTTCAAAGAAGAGTGCACTTATTCTATGACGTATTTATACAATTTTCTTCTTCTAATCTTAGTTTGGTTTTCTTTTCATTTAGCATAATCATCTAATTTAGAACATGATATTCCCATGAGAGTCACTAAAAAAAACTTGTAGCGGTTTTGTTTGCAATTCGATTTTATATTTTTTTTTTATAGGCAAATGTTAGTGGTTAGTTGTTAGGAAATTAGAAAATCCATTCAAATTTCCCTTTCAGGATTCGAACCCTGGACATTCCCCTCCCCAACCCTTATGTCCCCTAGCTCTTACCACTTGAGCTAACCCTCGGGGACATTCGATTTTATATATTAACGACGGTTTTTTGTTTCTGCTGTAATTTCTTCTGCTGTTGGAGTTGCTACAAACTTTACTGCTAAAGGACAATTGCGCGCAAGAGTATGGAAAATGCTTACTTTCTAAGTAAAGAACTAACCGATAGGAAGATATAGAGATTAGAAAGAAATGAGGTTTTTATCAGAGACACTCTATGTGATAGATAGTCGTCCATCACCAAGATGAATACTAATATCACATGTCAACACTCAATTTTGTCCCCCCTTTTTATTATTATTATTATTATTATTATTATTATTATTATTATTATTATTATTATTATTATTATTTCATAAAAACTAAAGATAACAAGGAAAAAACAAAGAAAACAAAAATGGAAAAACGAAACTCGATTGGCCTTTGATGAGGTTCTTTGATTGTTGCCCAAGCTATATTGATCTCCATCAAGGGATTATTTTCCAAGTTGAAGACTTGTTTTGGAACAAGTCATCCCATCATATAGACAAATAAAATTGAGAAGAGGTGGGTGGTCACCAGAGAAGATGCAAGGAAGAAATAAATAACAAAAAAGGAGAAGGAGAAAGTGACCAAGAGTAAAGGGAATTAAAAGTCAAAAAGAAAGAGGAAAGGAGCCATGTACAGAGGCGGTGGTGAAGCAGGGTATGGGGAGATGATGTGCTAATTTCACAGTGCAGAGGATAGTATTTGCAGACAAAACTTATACAGAAAGTATATGTTATCATCATGAATAAGCTTCTATACAACTTGCAATTTTCACAGCCTTAAAGTACTATAAATAGGGGTGAAATCATGCAGTTCAAGGGGGATTCTCTGGAGGAGAAGATGCAGAAAAATCAATTGTTCCATTTGGGACTTGGCAAAAGAGAGAACCCACTTCTCTCCCAAAGAGGTTGAAGGACTCAACCTTAGACCTTCATCCTTTGAGTGCATACACTTTGATAGTTGCAAATACAAGCTTTGAGTGGAGTGATGCATTACATACATTCACTTTCAACGTTGCTCATGGTAAAAGTTAAGGACCAAAACCAGCAAGGAGGAGAAGGAAAGGAAAGGATCCAAGGGCCCTAAATTTAGTTTGTCTACAACTGGGTTCCTTTTCTTTGTTTAATTGCTATCATACTCTGTTTGCTCACATGTTGCCATTTGTCTATCTTTGCTATATTGTGATTGGAATCTGTTAGACAAGTAAAAACGAAGAACAAAAATCATAATAAACTTGAATGCAACTCTCATTTAAAATATAGATTCAGAACAAACAATTAATGTAAAATTTCATTTTCAAATACACTGTAAATCTGCATACATGAAAGAGAAAGTAGAAGGAAAATGTGAAAAGGCTTGAACATAGACTCTGATTCAGAGTTCTTCACCTGCACTTGTACAGAACTTTCTCAGGCACAACTCCAGAACTAACGTCATACGCGATACGGGTGCCAGAACGTGGTTCGCGATTAAAGAAATATGTGAGGGGGTATACATAGTCAGTAAGTCATTTTGGTACGTGGTACATTTTAATTAATTAATTGGTACGCTCATGTAAAAATTTATGATAAAAAATTTGAAAATTCCTACAAACAGAACATTATGCATACAGACATTCCATTAGAACCCCAATCACCCGCCACCAAAACCACAAGAACCACGACCCAAACACCGTTCCAAGCCAACCAACGCCCTAACCCCTCCAACAACTGAGCCCACCTTCAACCCTCAAAACAAAAACCCCCCAACTTTCCCTATCACACCAATCAGAAAGGAAGAAGATGAAAGAAAACACCTCAACCGTCACAACCCTCTCTCGGTCACCTCGGTTCTGATATCTTCATCGTTTCCTTATCTCCATCGCCTTAGCCAGCTCCATTGTCGTCGCAAGGGTCACCCCAGCGCTCCATGTCATTGTTCTCACCGAGTCTCCATCGCCCCACCTCTGGGAATGCCGCCGCAAGTTCCAGCCGACTCCGTCGTCCCTCTCTCTATCTCCGCCATCGTCTTCTCTCTCTCTCTCTCTCTCATGTTTATGGTCTGCTTCTGCCTATGTGTTACGTTTCTACAGAAAGATATAAGTGTTTGCATGATGGATTGATTGGTCATGGGCCTCATAGCCTTCTCTTGTTTTTTTTTATGATGAAAGAAACTATTGTGGCTAATGTAAAAGAATTGGGCTTCCCAGCACCAAATATCCAAACAATCATTTGTCTTTATCCATTTAGCATTGCTCAATCTCTCATAAAAAACTTGTAAATATTTTCTAAACCAATTTTCCTTTGTAAATATGTCTAATCTTACTATAAAAACCCAAACATTCAAAATACAAAAGTCATTTTCAGGCTTCTTCAAGCCTTTCATCTTAATTTCTTGCTTCTTCAAGCCTTCCATTCCAATTTCCGCTTCTTCAAGCTTTCCATTTCATTTCGGGCTTTCTCAAGCCCTCTAATTTTAATTACCGGCTTCTTCAAGCCTTCCATTCCAACTCCGGCTTCTTCAAGCCTTCCATTTCAATTTCCGGCTTCCTCAAGCCCTCTAATCTTAATTTTCGGCTTCTTCAAGCCTTCCATCCCGAACTCCGTCTTCTTCAAGCCTTCCAAAGCTTGTTAAGCTTTTTCATGTGGCTACTAGTCAGAACTACGTAGCCTAAAAAATAATAAAATAAAAAATACAAAAACATCAGTCTTTTTCTAACAAGAACTACATAGCTTTGAATTCTCCATTGCACTTGGGGGATATGTAGGAGCGACATCAACAACCATCAAGCTAAAATTGTAAATAATTCTTTTTTTCAATTAATTAAATCAAAACACATAAAAATCATATAATACAAAAATAAAAAACATTATCTTTTGAGGTAAAACAAATATTTCAGAAAGCTAACTAAATTTGCATAATTAATTTGGGGTAACCGTTTTATAAACGGACAATGTGGGGTGCTAGTACTTTCCACACGCGTAATAGACTCCAGGATCTAGACCTGGTTCTGAAGACCATTTTATTTGTGGGGTTTCCAATGTTTTCCCATTTAAAAAATATTGGTGGCAACTCTTCTGCTTTACATTTCTTATGCGTCGTCCTGCCGCGACCCCGGTTGCGACATCACATGTCCTGATTTTAGGACCCGATCCTTATCCCGCGAGTGACTATCGTGAGAGTGACTATATATTTTGGTATATTACATATATATTCTTCAAGGGGGAAGGATAGCTCGCTCACTTGGTGAGCTAAGAGAAATGAAAGGATTTGTAGGGTGAAAGGTCAGGGTTCAAACGCTGATGAAAAACTAATTTACTAACAATTAACAACTAACATTTACCTATAAAAAAACATATATTTTCTTCAAATTACAAATTATATTTATGTAAATATATCACATTTGTATTACTAATTGTATATAACATTTGTAAGAGCATATAATATATTTATTAATATATTAGTATATGTGTTAAATACTATATATTTCTTATATAATATATTTGTACTAGTATTTATCCCGCAAATGCATAAATGAAATAAGAGTACTTTATTGGAATAAATTAAATATTTTCATATTTCCGCTCTCCTTTTTCTTTTTTAAATACGCATATCACCAATTTAAGTTTTTTCCTAATCCGAGCTACATTCTAATTTGTTATGTTTTGAATCAATATACCAAAATCTTTTAATCTACTAGATGTATATACGAAAACATAAAATATAAAATTTTTAAATTAATTTCCAAATCTGCTAAATATCAATTTTTTATAGCATAGTCACAATGGACTTTTATTAATAATTTTAATGTCATTAAAAACAATTAAATGTCAAATTAATACAATATTTATTTTCGAAAAAAGTCACAGTTGACTTTTATTAATTATTCTAACGTCATTAATAATTATTAAATGCAATATTAATAAATTAATTATTTTTGAAAATACAGAATTGTTTAATATTTTAATTAATAAAAATCAAAAAATATAAATATACATTAAAAAATTATTTTGTACTATAAAAAATAAAAATCAATATATATTAGAAAAAAAGAACTTCTATCAGGCTGATTTAGTGACGTGTCATTCTCACGTTAATTCTTAGTGACATGTCATTCTCACGTTAATTCTCATAAAAAAAATCTCATGTGTCATTCTCATAAAAAAATGCCTTTTTAAATTTTAGATTTGATTAGGATTTATGTTGTTTATTTCATGATTTTATCTTAATTTATCTTATTATTCATTTTTAGAGTATTACTTAATTTTTATGGTATTTTTATTGAATTTTTGGATTTTTAATTAATTCAGGATTTTATGAGTTTTTATTGTGATTTGCTAGATTTTTGTAGTTTTTATCTATCTTTATTTATTACCTTTTTAAATTTTAGATTTGATTAGGATTTAGGTTGTTTATTTCTTGATTTTATCTTAATTTATCTTATTATTTATTTAATGTTAATTTCAGAAAATATTTTATTTTGTTTTAGAGTTCTTTTTAGAGTATAAATTAATTAGGATTTAGGTTGTTTATTTTTATCTTAAATTAATTAATACTCTAAAAAAATCTCACATGTAATTTTCAGGTTAATTCTCATAAATAAAAATTCACGTGTCATTCCATTTGATAGATTCTCTTATGTTGTGTTATTTTATCTTGAAACCGAATTTTAAAAGATTTGCCCTAATTATCGAAGATTTACCTAGATTACTCCTTACTAAATTTATTTCCAAAACAAATCTTGAAACCGTTTTTATTATCTCTTTAAATTAGGAAAAATCTCAAGCCTAATTTACTACATATTTACATGAATCCGTGATTTCTCCTTTTATTCTTTCTCATGATCCACAATATAAAAAAAAATGTAATGTTGAGATTATAATCCATTAAAATTTAAAATATTTTTCCTAATTATCTAAGATACTGCATCATCTTCTCCTACTTATCTTTTGTTGACACGTGTTTCCTAATTCTAAAACAGGTCTTGAAACCGAATTTTAAAAGATTTGCCCTAATTATCTAAGATATAAAAAAACACACATAATCACATTCATGATTAATTGATATATCAAATACAATAGACATATTCTTCGTGCAACGCACGGGAAAAAAAACACTAGTAATCATTAAAGTAACTTTGTAAGCATAGATCTTAATGGTAGAAAAGTCACAATTGACTTTTGTTAATTATACAAATGTCATTAAAAACCATTAAATGTCAAATTAATACAATAGTTATTTTTCGAAAAAAACCATAATTGACTGTTGCTAATTATTTTAATGTCATTAATAGTTATTAAATGCAATATTAATACATTAATTATTTTTGAAAATATAGAATTATTTATTATTTAAATTACTAAAAAAAAGAATATAAATATGACAACATCTACTTACTAATTATAGTATGAGAGAGAAAACTTATTAAGAAAGACATAGAATGAGGAGTGACACTTGTCAGAGTTGCCCATTTTTGGTTTCGGAAATTATATATTGTATAGAATAAAAATATTATAAATATAAATATAACTATACATATGGATTTTTTTTAAAGGATAGTAGGATAAGACAATGATCATTCTGCGGGATATATTTTAAGAGTTTAATGGATATGCACTGACAGTGTAAAATAGTTTTACACAGACATCCAATTGAATTCCGCCAAATCAGAAAATATCTTATTCTTTTAATTAAAATTAAAGTCAAAAATCATAATAAACTTCCATATTTTAAAAATTTGATAAGATTTGAGAAGATTTGATTTGATAAGAAAAAAAGATTTGATTTGGTCTATGGTGAAAATATCTGATCAAATTATTTATTCAATATAATATTATTATTATTAATAATATATAGTATAATCTGAATTAAAATATTTTATGTAATTGACATTCCAAACTTTATGACATGCTATGAATATTTGATATTAATTTAGGACCTTATATTTAAGATATAAAATTAAATAATAATAATAAATATTAAATTAATTTAATAAATTGTATTTTTAGGATTCTCCATGTGCATATAAATAGATATAGATTATTCTTAAGCATTAGAAGTGAACCTTTGGTTTTATTTGTAAAAATTGAGATATAATGGAAATTTCTTTGAAAATGGTGTTGAAGGTGATGGTGCTACTTTTTTCCATTGTGAGTATTGATTTAGCAATTGTTGCACAAGGAATAGAAAGAGCACAAGAGACTGCTAACCCACACGGCACAGGAAATACACAAGGGACTGGTAATGTACAACGAATTGGTACTACAAGTGGTTTTCTTTGCTGCCCCAAAAAGAATGTATTATGTTGCCCCCCCTCAAACTACAATGTCTAAAACATTACCCCTTCCTCTAGTTTTATAACAATAATCAATTTCGTTTTGAGGAAGAGCTATTCTGCGTGTAATAATGTGATTGACATTATTCAAAGAAAAGTGTGGTTCTTTTTTAATTTCCTTTGAAGCTAGCATTTTTGTGAAAACTCTAAATATGTTTGTTAGAGAATGAGAACATACATAGAGCGCATATACGTACCATGAGAGTATAGTATTGCGCGAGAAGTTAATTTTATATATTGCAACTGGGGATTCCGAAGCCATGGAAAGAAAAACAAAGCTATGAAATTAATTTTTCACCTCACGGTCAGCGTATTGAGTGATGGGGAACTAATCAAGTAATGAAAAACATTGAAATCGCCGCTAATAGTTTGATTTTGAAATATTTACATAATGCCAAAAATATTGAAAACTAATTAATATTGAAGAAATGGTAATATTCTAATTTTTCAATTTAGAAGAGATTTTTTTAAGAAGAGTTTTATTAATTTTTTTTAAAAAGGAACTAATTTAAGAAAATTTTACTTTTATTTGGCCGGTTCGATTTTTTACTCTTAAGCTTTGAAGTTGTTTGATTTTAATTTTAGAATGCTTTGTCTCAAAAGAATTTCTATGATGATCTTTAAAATGATTCTTTGAGACAAGGGTATATACCGCGGAAAGTAGTGACTAATCTCATCGCTAAAACTGTTCGCACTAATTATAAGCGGTAAATGATTGACCACAAAATATGCTTCATTCTGACATTCGCATGAGTGAGGATTAAAAATGATTTTTGGGAAAGTGTGTAATTACTTATGTGAAAATGATTTTGAGAAATGTATCCTGTGGAAGTGATTTTCAATAATAGTTTTATGGAAATTTCACACCAATGGTGTTAAAACTGTTTCCTATTTTTGCATTTCTATAACTCAAATATTTTTATATTATTTCATTTATTACTTTTCTACTTACAAGAGCTAAAACAAAGAGTCTCTTGGGTTTTGGGCTTCGTTCGGGAAAGATAAAAAAATCGTGAAAGCCTACTTGTATATTTTTTTTATGGAAAAAGATAATTCATTGAAATAGAAAAGCCAGTACATCTGAGCGAATACAAGAATTGAAAACTACAGGGATATTATCCAACCAGACCTCATCACCTTGAGTATCCGATTACTTTGCTAAATTATGAGCTACCATATTAGCTTCTCTATAAACATGCTTAAAAGAAATAGATGAAAACGTAGGAATCAAGTGCCTAATTTACTGGACCAGTGGCATCAGATATGAATTGTTCAGCACATGACCATTAATAGCCTTGATTACTATCTCAGAATCGGATTCAACTGATAACACCAGGAAATTATACTCAATCGCCAGTTGCATCCCTCTAAACACGTCCATCGCTTCTATAAA
Source organism: Lotus japonicus (assembly GCF_012489685.1). Lineage (NCBI taxonomy): Eukaryota > Viridiplantae > Streptophyta > Magnoliopsida > Fabales > Fabaceae > Lotus > Lotus japonicus. The sequence goes on along the minus strand of NC_080045.1, from coordinate 47,081,200 downwards.
TTCAGTGCCATAATCAAATCGACATTCCAATGAAGCTGCTAAGTATACCCCCCCCCCACTGTTCATGAGAACCACACCATTTCTCCAGCCAGAGGGTACCTGTTCAACATCCACATTCATCTTGGTGAAACGGCTCAACGGGGATCCACACGCTGATCTGAAACGGGAAATGTCTGACCCAAAGCGAGGCGAGCAACTTGATACTTCTGTAACTCTGAGATCGCAAACAATGCAGCTTGTCGCTCATCCACATTCCTATCCTCAAAGCAAGTCTGATTGCAAGCCCGCCAAACTGTATAGCACAAGTGCACAACCCATAACATAAGTGGGAATCGCATGAGCAACTGATTTAATAAGCACCTCCCTCCTTGCAGAAGAGACTAATTTCTCCTTCCATTACTTCAATTTCTTCCATGCGCTATCCTGTACGAATCTGAAGACTTGCTGTTTGGACCTTCCCACAAAAGTTGGCAACCCAAGTTACTTGGAGTGACTCTCCACGGCCTTAATCTGTAATCTTCCCTGAAGGGCATGCTTACAATCTTGTGGAACATTTCAGCTAAAAGAGAGTTCACATTTATCCAAGTTAATGAGCTGTCCTAAGGTTTGTTGATATTCTAATAGAAACTGGTGCATCACCTCCACCTCCACCTCCACCTCCTACAAATTGGCCTTGAAAAAGACTATGCTATCATTAGCAAAAAAAGGTGAGAAATCTCATGAGCCTGCCTAGCAATTTTGACCCCATGAATAACATTCCTCTCCTGAGACTTCAGAATAAGGCTAGAAAAACCTCCGCACAAAGAATAAACAGATACGACGATAGCGGATCCCCTTGCCTCAATCCCCTAGAGGCATGAATAATCTCCTTGGTCTACCATTCAGCAACACTGAAAAACTTGCAATAGTGACACACCTCATAATAAGGCTTATCATCCTATCACGGAACCCCATAGAAGTAAGGACAGCTTCCAGAAAGTGCCACTCAATCCGATCATAGGCCTTTTCCATGTCAAGCTTTAGACCAACCACCCATTACTTCTTAGTCTTCTTTTTCCTCATATAGTGAAAGATGTCAAAGGTAATTAGAGAGATATTTTTTATTAGTCTCCCAGGAACAAAAGCACTCTAAAAAGGCATCACAATACGAGGAAGGACAAGCTTCATTCGATTCGCCACAGTCTTTGTAATTATTTTAAAGAAAACATTGCAAAGAGAACTGGGACGAAACTCGCTAGCTTGCTTTGGCTTCTTGACCTTGGGAATCAGACAAAGAAAAGTCTCATTAAACCTTTGTGGATCCTCTCCCTTATTCAACACAACAAGCACATCAAGAAATATCTCATCACCAATGACAGGCCAATACCTTTTGATAAAAAAGAGCAGGTAAACCATCTGGTCCAGGAGCAACATTCGATTTCATTAGCTTAAGCGCTTGCCAAACCTTCTCATGTGTATACTCCGCTTCAAAAACAGACATCATCTCACTAGTCACCAGACCCCTCACCACATCATAATTCTGAGAAGCATCTAAAGGTATGGAAGATGAGAACAAATAAGAAAAGAAATCAAGAAGAACATGTGCTATGTGCTCCTCCCTATCAACAATCATCCTGAAATCATCCTTAAGCTCATAAATCCGATTCCCCTCCTTCCGCTGCGAGGCTTTGAGGTGAATTTTTTTTGTATTTTTATCTCCATGACGAAGCCACGTAGCCCGGGATCTTTGGGCCCACCAAACCTCTTTAATCTTCAAAAGATCATCAAGTCCCTCCTCCAACAATTTAATGCGAGCCATGAAACCATCTTCCCCCTCATGCCCCATCAATTCCTGAAGCTCTTGCTTGACATCCATAATTTTCTTAGGCACATTACCAAACCTCCTTTTTGCCTACTTGGACAGATCTTGAAAACAACAATTGACCTTGTCATACACATCTACCCTCCTTCCTCCATGCCATGCATAATGAACCACAACGTCACAATCATCATCTCTCAACCAACATTCCTAAAACCTTAGAATTTTACGGCCACCCATTCCTCGATGACTCCTCGCCCTCGGCTCCAGATCAAGAATAAAAGGCATATGATCAGACATCAACCTAGGGAGATGATAAACCTGTGCTCTAGGGAAGAAATCCTTCCACTGCACAGTCCTAAGAAATATATCCAACCTTGCCATAATCGTACCCATTCCTTCGTGACGATTACACCAAGTAAACCCAAATCATGCAACCCGCAACTATGCAATGTGTCTCGGAACAGCTCAACATGATTAAAATTAGGAGGAGCACCCCTTTTCTTCTCATTGACAGTAGCCACCGGATTAAAATCACCGAAAACTAACCATTGTGGATTTGAACCTGCTAAGCCAAGTTGATTAATAAGACTGCAAGTCAGGTGCTTTTTGTGATTCTCTTGATACCCATAAATACCAGTTGCACACCAGATCCTCCCTCCACTCCCCTATGAAATTGTGATATCCATATAATTCAAAGAGAAAGATGACAGCTGAACCTCAACCCGCTCTCTCCACATACAAGCCAATCCACCGCTTCTCGAGTTCCCCGAACCCCCACAACTAACAGAGACCAGATTGTTTAAACCACATGTACCACATAACCTATTCATTTTGTTCTATCCAAGAACATAGAGATGAGGTACGGTACCCATAGCGAAAGGATCGTGATGTGAGAATCTAGAGAGAGTTTAGAGCGTAACCGCTTAGAGAGAGAAAGTAACTGAATTTCAAGCTTTTATTTCTCAAATGAGCTAAGAGTCCCTTTCAATTGGTAACCGTCCCCTATTTATAGATTTGGGGGTTGAGCTTGGCGCCCCTAATTTCTCTTAATGGGCCAGTTGGGCCTCTCGGGAGAAGGCCCAATTCCCTAGCTTGCACGCTGCCCCGGGCTGGCGCGCATGGGCGAGGGACCCTAGGGTCTCGCCCAGTCCACAAGACACCGAGCTCGAAGCATGAGAGCTGAGTGTGTCTTTTAAGAAGAAACCTGAGGCGACGATTATGAGAAAACTAACTAGTGCTAAAGCCTAATGACTCAAAACAATCGCCAACATGGCTTGACAACTAAAGCCTAAGATTGATTTTTTGGATTTCCCCAGCAAGTTCCTTCAATCCCATGAGTCCACAAGTGGGCTCGTGGCGACAGTGCTTGGCTCCCTCGCCCCGCTTCAGCAGTGATCGTCATGGACCATGATGAATTGATGCGTGTAAGCCACATGTAATGTACTGAAATAGTACAAAGGTCAACGAATCTGTAGAAACTCAACCGCTATCTCCGATATGTCCCTTCAAATCATAATAAAGCCTGTCAATTTGAATTCAAACCAATGAACTTCAGCCATTGCAATTTTTCATTTAATGTGCCGTTCCCGTTCCCCCAAAAACCGCGTCACGTTCCCCAGTGTAATCATTTCATCTTGCCACGATGGGACACGATTTCCCAACCGCTACTCACCACCTTAACTTTTATATTCCCCCTACTCACCTTAACTTTTAAATTCCCCCTTGCTCCATCATTCACCGCTTCTGGAATCCTCATAACCTGCTAAAATCGACACCCTAGCACACTCTTCCATCTTCATTCCCATTTTTTCCCTTGGCAAGAATGACTTCCCCACCCCGTATTAAAAAATCTTCTCGATCCCGAAGCACTGCTCCTGCATCTCCGCCTCAGGTCGACCCCTCCTCCCTCTGGAGGACTTCCCCTTGGCGAGGGGGAAATCGTCGCCTTCTGGCGCCAGGTGTTTGCCACCCTTCCCAAGTCCACGGATAAAACCCCCGTTCAGAAGGCCATTTGTCAAACCTACGTTCATGCTCACATTCGGTAATTTTAGACCCAAACATTGACGTCATCTTTGAGGAAAGATAAATCATAATCCTATACAACTCTACCATGGTGAGTACTAGAAGAAAATAAGAAAACTGTACTCCTTTGCTGGAAGGGTAACCAATTACAATCTACGAAGAACAAGTTTACCAAAATTCTTATCACGTGGAGGTGGAGATGAACCAGCCTCCTCCGGTCAAAAAACCAACAATATTCTCGTGACGAAGTCGTACATGTAAGATCAAGTTTTGATCTAGTAGTACAACTCTATGTTTTGATGATTACAAGTTAACCTTTTGATATGAAAAATTGTGGTACTCTAACGTGTTTTTCTGAGTGTGCTATTTACAGGCTCTGACCTCAACTCAATCTCACACAAATCAGAAGCACTGTGTATAAAGAGCGACCCAAGCAACGCTTTCGCATTCACCATGTTCAGTATGAACAGTGGAAAAGCTTCAGAAGTTCTGAAGTTATACAAACTCTGATGTGGACTCAGTCACTAGAAGTTCTGAAGATCCAGAAAGTCTGATAACTAAGAAACACTGAAGGCTCAGATATTCTGATGGTGTAGAAGACTCTGAAGATCCAGAAGCTGATTAGTGAAATTCTGATGTCCAGAAGCAAGATACTCTGAAGACCATGTACTTCCCTCTGAGTTCAGAATCAGAAGAAACAATGGTCAGAGGATCTGGGCTTTCCCTCTGACTCTGATCAACCGGCTTCACAAGTTCCAACATGAAGCTTTCTCCTGATCAGAAGTCTCCTAGGTTTAAAGGTCAAGTCGCTATCCAAGTACAAAAGCAACTGTACCTTCCTGACGACCTACCTAACAGTCTCAGACACAGCAGAAGCTGGATTTTCCAGAACTGCCCTCCAACGGTAGCATTTCCCATGCAACGCTCAACCCTAATCCTTGGAGTATATAAAGAGGCTGAAGACTGAAAGAAGCGGCTAGAAGCATTCACATACGCGCAAGACAAATTCAAATTCTTCTAAGCTTTCTTTCATCTGAAATTCATTGAGTTTACTATTAGCTTTTTAGAAGCAAATCTCTTGTAAACAATTCTTTGATAAACAGTTTGTTTAGTTCCTTTAGGAGATCAAGGTTGATCGGATCCTAGAGAAGACTAAGAGAGTGAATCTTAGTGTGAGCTAAGTCAGTGTAATTGTTAGTCACTTGTAGGTTTCAAGTGCAGTTGTAACTCTTACCTGATTAGTGGATTGCCTTCATTCTAAGAAGGAAGAAATCACCTTAACGGGTGGACTGGAGTAGCTTGAGTGATTTATCAAGTGAACTAGGATAAAATCCTTGTGTGCTTTTCTATCTCTTATCTTTAGCACTTAAGTTCTCGAAAGATTTGTCAAAATCTTTAAGGTGGAAGCTTTATCTTGAAAACGTTATTCAAACCCCCCCCCCTTTCTACCGTTTTTCATACCTTCAATTGGTATCAGAGCACAAGTTCTGATTACCACACCTAACAGTGTTCAGTGATCCGGGCCGGTGTGAAAAACAATGGCTGCCACCACCAGTGAAACTCAAAGAGATGGTTACAATGCAAAGCCTCCTATGTTCGACGGTCAAAGGTTCGAATATTGGAAAGATAGACTGGAAAGTTTCTTTCTGGGTTTCGATGCAGATCTCTGGGATATTATTGTGGATGGCTACGAGCGTCCAGTTGATGCAGATGGCAAGAAGATCCCAAGGTCAGAGATGACTGCAGATCAAAAGAAGCTGTACACACAACATCACAAAGCAAGAGCAATTCTTCTAAGTGCTATTTCCTATGAAGAGTACCAGAAGATTACAGATCGTGAGTTTGCGAAAGGCATTTTCGAATCTCTGAAGATGTCTCATGAAGGAAACAAGAAAGTCAAAGAATCAAAGGCATTGTCTTTGATCCAAAAGTATGAATCCTTCATCATGGAGCCAAATGAGTCCATTGAAGAAATGTTCTCCAGATTTCAGTTGCTTGTAGCTGGCATACGACCTCTCAACAAGAGCTACACAACAAAAGATCATGTCATAAGGGTCATCAGGTGTCTTCCTGAAAGTTGGATGCCTTTAGTGACTTCAATAGAGCTCACGAGAGATGTTGAGAATATGAGTTTAGAAGAACTCATCAGCATTTTGAAATGCCATGAGCTGAAGCGCTCAGAGATGCAAGATCTGAGGAAAAAGTCCATAGCCTTGAAATCTAAATCTGAAAAGGCTAAGGCTGAGAAGTCAAAAGCTCTTCAAGCTGAAGAAGAGGAATCTGAAGAAGCATCAGAAGATTCTGATGAAGATGAGCTGACTCTGATCTCCAAGAGACTCAATCGCATCTGGAAGCACAGGCAGAGCAAATACAAAGGCTCTGGAAAGGCAAAAGGAAAGTCTGAATCCTCAGGTCAGAAGAAGTCCTCACTTAAGGAAGTCACATGCTTTGAGTGCAAAGAATCAGGGCACTACAAAAGTGACTGTCCAAAGTTGAAGAAGGACAAGAAGCCAAAGAAGCACTTCAAGACAAAGAAGAGTCTGATGGTGACATTTGATGAATCAGAGTCAGAGGATGTTGACTCTGATGGTGAAGTCCAAGGACTCATGGCTATTGTCAAAGACAAAGAAGCAGAGTCAAAGGGAGCTGTTGACTCTGACTCAGAATCAGAAGGAGATCCTAACTCAGACGATGAAAATGAGGTATTCGCTTCTTTCTCTACCTCTGAACTGAAACATGCATTGTCTGATATCATGGATAAGTATAACTCCTTATTGTCTAAGCATAAGAAGCTGAAAAAGGAATTATCTGCTGTTTCCAAGACTCCTTCTGAACATGAGAAAATTATTTCTGATTTGAAAAATGATAATCATGCTTTGATCAACTCTAACTCTGTGCTTAAGAACCAGATTGCTAAGTTAGAAGAAATTGTTGCTTGTGATGCCTCTGATTGTAGAAATGAGTCTAAGTATGAAAAGTCTTTTCAAAGATTCCTAGCTAAAAGCGTGGATAGAAGCTTAATGGCTTCAATGATCTATGGCGTAAGCAGAAATGGAATGCATGGCATTGGCTATTCTAAACCAATTAGAAATGAGCCCTCTGTGTCTAAAGCTAAATCCTTGTATGAATGCTTTGTTCCCTCTGGTACCATATTGCCTGATCCTTTACCTGCTAAAGTTGCTAAAAACCCTCTTAAAAAGGGATCCTTCTGTAAGGCCCAAGTTTTTAAGCTTGTGTCAAGTAAATAGAATCCTATTCACGATTAGGGTTGATGTATCGTGAAGGGAAACCTGAACTAGAGTTTACCAAATGAAATAAATATGTGAAGGAGAAAGTTCAGGAAAAGTCTGAGGATTGTATCGAAGTCGATTTAAGTTATAGCACGACTAATATTCGCTTTAAAAACCTAGGACAAGAATCTTAGGAAATAACACTATGTTCCACCCTTGGAACACTGTAGGATTTTAGTCCAAAAATCTTCAGAGAAATGTTAGAACTTCTCTTTTTCCATATATCAAAATCGTTTCGAGGCGAAACTCTAGGATCTACGAACGTCCGATTCCAATCATCGGAAGTTTGCCGAAACCGAATCCCTGGTATTTCAAAACCCTAGAATCAACCGACAATGAAGACTTTTTCTATTCAGAGCTTCAAATGAAGATTCTACACGCATCACCCATTTCTCTTGATGATTTCAATCTTTCTTCAGAAGGAAGTTTTCCATTCCGACATTCGATGCAAAAAGCAACTTATCGGGTAAAATAGTTTTACACCGACTATGCATTAGTTGCCAAAAATACAAGGAGATATCTTTTTAGTTTTGGAATTCTTTCGCCAAAACATATCTTAGAATTCACGGAGAATGACGCCGGAAAAATCAGATTCGCGAAACTTTCATTTTACCGCGTTTTGCCAACCTCTATATATAGCCAAGAAAGGAAGAAAAACACAAATTTTCCACCATTTTCCCCACCCAAACCCGCGGCCAAGAAGAAGAAGAAGGAGGAAGAGATTTTGTTCAATCCTTGCTTGATCGTCGATCAATCAGTTGCTGCTTCAAGGTTTCGAGGTATAGTCGCTAATCCTTACCTCTGATCGCTTTTTCCATAGCTTTTCTGTAGACTTTTCTGAGCTGATAGTTTATGGGTTTTTTGCAAAACTATCCTGAATATTTCATTTCTGATTCTAAACCTCTTCCTTATGTGCCCAAGATCACTTCTGCCGGGTTAGATTTTCCGTTATGTCGCCGGAATTCCGCCGGAATCAATTTTAGCCTTAAATACCCATTTTTGGAGTTTTTGGAGTAAAGCTTCAACCTTTAGGCTGAAAACTATCGCCTTAGCTTAGTGCTAGTAGGATTAGTTGTCATAAACGTCGTTAGTAACGTCCCTGTCAAATTTGGTTTTTGGGATTTCAGTTTTGAAAATCCTAAGTTAAAAATCATGACCAAAATACCCCTGCGACAGTTTTTGATCCGATAATTTTTCCGAGTTCAGAATACCCTTAGTTACGGCTAATGATAGCATTGGAACCAAGTTTGATCGAAGAAAAATCGAATCTCCTAATTGTGAAAAGTGGCCGAACCTATTAGGGGGGAGGAGGAAAATTCCTTTTTCGAAAACTTGTCCTTTCGCGCAAGATTATCGTACCTCGGATTATGTACTACTTCGGGTGACCTTAGTAAGTGTAGGTAGCTTAGTTTCCGATAGATTCTGATAGTATTTCTGTGGTTTTGCTCTAAAGGTGATTTTGAGGAATTTCCAGCGGAGCAAGGCTTTGATTGTGAAGGAGCTTTAGGAGATAACTCTGGAGAACCTACAGGTGAGGGCTTCTCACTGAATCTCTAGTTAATACTTAGGGTCGATGCTTTCGACATTGTTTACTGTTTATGCACTGGATTGTGTGTGATTGGAAAATGTTTTCTGAGGCTTCGGCTGACAATGTAGATGATGCATCTACTGAATGTTTTTGATGAGTGAATTACATGCTAAGTGCTAATTGGGTAATTTAGGATGTGTGGTGCATGCCTTATATGCTAAGTGCTATGTGGTTATTGCTTAATATATTGATATATGACATGTTGATTGGTTGTGCTGAGTTATTTATACTTATGCAATGAGATCTGAGATTCTGAATGGTGAGAATAGCGGGCAGGTCATGCCGATTTTATTTTGAGAGTTCTAAGAAAGTTTGATAGGACGAATGAGATTCGGACCTTGTTATGATGTGTATGGATCGAGACATTCTCTGGAGTCATTTGGGGATTTGGAGATCCCGAGAACTTATAGGAATTGCGATAAGACTAAAAGGATAGTATTTTGTAAAGAAAACTCATAAGACATTAAACAAACTCTAAATCTTTAATTAATGATAATAAACTCGAAAGGAAGGCGTGGAAGTCAAATCTTAGTTTTGGAAAACGAGAAGTGTCGTCGGATCCCAGTGTTGAGAAAGTTGAGAGGCTTCGAGTATGTAGATGTTGTGGTGCTATTGGAGCAGCATTTGTTATTGTGCTGTTGGAGCAGCTATGTTGTTGGGCTATCCTGGGGATAAGTCCGGGGAATTGATAGTTCCCGAGTATGTTGATACACTTGCTCGTTGAGCAGTTGTGACCATCGGATTGAGATGAGTCGGATGATTTGGAGATCATCATGAGAGAATGTGTGTTGTGGAAAGAAGTGTCTTTTGTCGCAGAATCGACTTTACCTTAGGGTAAGCTTTTAGAGACTTTAATTTAGCTAGAACACGTGGCGACGTGTCGAGTGAGATTCGGAGACGTTGTTTGACTAATCATCCTGCATTCATGCAACATTAATGGGGTATTAACACAGGACGTACTCTGGACCTCGTCGGATTCCAAAATGGTCATAAGACCCGGATTTCCGTGTAAGAGCGTCTGTAGACGTCTCTTGTAGCAGACCGAAATGGCAGACCTACGGGTTACGGCTGATCTGACTACCGCTGATGTTGGAGTAAGAGGCACGCGGGCCGAAATGGTCCCACCGTGGCTGGTGCTAGGGCTGATCCGTTGATGTCCATCCGTTCCGGATTGCATATTGGTTGACTGGGTTAACCTGCATACATATCATGCAACATGCATACTAATTTAGTTGTTGAGTGTGATTGCTACTTGTTAATCCTATTTGGAACATGCTATCTGTTATTATTGCGTTTATGTTATTGTGGAACATGCAACCCTAGGATGTTATCTCTAGCTATAAGCCTAAGTGGCTATCTATTATTTGTACCTATTGGGTTTATTATCTACATAGTTCTTTAGAGTTGACCCTCGCGTCTTCTGTGTGTGTTTTGGCGGACAAACGCCCATTGTCAGATGTCTTTGGCGGGCTAGCTCATGATGGTTCACCCTTCGGGGGGAACTAGGGTTGGGATGCTGGAACAGGAGTGCATCGCGGTAGCGAGAGGAGGACGGATGGTGTACATAGACTAGGTCGTTCTGGATTTCAAATTCGGACGACGATCATGCTAGCATGTAGGTTTTAGTGCTGGTGTGAGCTCCTCAAGATGGGATTAGTGTAGGAGTAGAGTCTTAGCTCTGAACATCATTTGTTTCTTTTGGGACAGGGTAGTTTCTCACCTATAGCTTTTTGTGTGGTTTCTTTACGGGAATCACAGAGAGTTGGTTGGACATAGGAGGTCTTGTTTCAGGCCGATGGGCCAGCTCATTCTCAGTTTGAGGGATGGTGTTGCGGACACTTCACCTTTACTTTCAGTCTGTACATATTGCCTTCGGGCGCTACACTTTTCTTTCCGTCACTGGAGGTTACTCGTGACGAGGTTGTTACTTACAGCGGGGACTGTATTATATATTGTACATTAGTTCTGTTGTTTTTCGCTTTTGGGTTTTATCTATTTCAGTCTTGTCTTAGTTATTATCAAAAAAAAAATATATTCACGTTTTTCCGCATTAAGTTTACTTTCGGTTACTAAAGTGACGCCACCGAAATCGGGGTGTAACACCTTCTCTATTTCTAAATATCATGCAAATATTCCTTTAAAATATCATGTTGAGACACCCAAGGTGATCAGAACCTCTGGGTAACTAACAAGAGAGGACCCAGAAAGTGGGTACCTAAGGACAAGATTATCTATGTTGCAGATATCCTTGATAGCTCCACTGAAACACCAATCATGGTATCTGGACAGTGGATGCTCGCGTCACATGACGGGAGAAAGGCGTATGTTCCGAGAGCTAAAACTTAAGCCTGGAGGCGAAGTTGGCTTTGGAGGAAATGAAAAGGGTAAAATTGTTGGTACTGGTACTATTTGTGTAGATAGTAGTCCATGCATTGATAATGTGTTATTGGTAGACGGCTTAACACATAACTTATTGTCTATAAGTCAATTAGCTGACAAGGGTTATGATGTTATATTCAATCAAAAGTCTTGCCGGGCTGTAAGTCAAATCGATGGCTCTGTTCTGTTTAACAGCAAGAGGAAGAACAACATTTATAAGATCAGATTATCTGAGTTGGAGGCTCAGAATGTGAAGTGCCTTCTGTCTGTTGATGAAGAGCAGTGGGTATGGCATAGACGGTTAGGGCATGCCAGTATGAGAAAGATTTCTCAGCTGAGCAAGCTAAACCTTGTCAGGGGCTTACCCAATCTGAAGTTCGCTTCAGACGCTCTTTGTGAAGCATGTCAGAAAGGCAAATTCACAAAAGTCCCTTTCAAGGCAAAGAATGTTGTCTCAACCTCAAGGCCGTTGGAACTTCTGCATATCGACCTTTTTGGACCAGTGAAAACTGAGTCTATAGGTGGCAAGAGATATGGGATGGTTATCGTTGATGACTATAGCCGCTGGACATGGGTAAAGTTTCTAACCCGCAAGGATGAGTCTCATGCTGTGTTCTCTACCTTCATTGCCCAAGTGCAAAACGAGAAGGCTTGTAGGATTGTGCGTGTCAGAAGTGACCATGGTGGAGAGTTTGAGAATGACAAGTTTGAGAGTCTGTTTGATTCCTATGGAATTGCACATGATTTCTCTTGTCCCAGAACTCCTCAACAAAATGGTGTTGTTGAGAGGAAGAACAGAACTCTTCAGGAGATGGCTAGAACCATGCTCCAAGAAACTGGCATGGCTAAGCACTTTTGGGCAGAGGCAGTAAATACAGCATGTTACATTCAGAACAGAATCTCTGTGAGACCAATTCTGAATAAGACTCCCTATGAATTGTGGAAGAACATAAAACCCAACATTTCTTATTTTCATCCTTTTGGCTGTGTTTGTTATGTTCTCAATACTAAGGATAGATTGCATAAATTTGATGCTAAGTCTTCTAAGTGTCTATTACTTGGTTATTCTGAGAGATCTAAAGGTTTTAGATTTTATAATACTGATGCTAAGACTATTGAAGAATCTATTCATGTTAGATTTGACGATAAGCTTGACTCTGACCAGTCAAAGCTAGTTGAGAAGTTTGCAGATTTAAGCATTAATGTTTCTGACAAAGGCAAAGCTCCAGAGGAAGCTGAGCTAGAGGAAGATGAACCAGAGGAAGAAGCTGGTCCCTCTGATTCACAAACTCTGAAGAAGAGCAGAATCACTGCAGCTCACCCTAAGGAATTGATTCTGGGCAACAAAGACGAACCAGTCAGAAACAGATCAGCCTTCAGACCCTCTGAAGAGACCTTGCTCAGTCTGAAAGGATTGGTGTCCTTAATTGAACCCAAGTCCATAGATGAAGCTCTTCAGGACAAGGATTGGATTCTGGCTATGGAAGAAGAATTGAATCAATTCTCCAAGAACGATGTTTGGAGCTTAGTGAAGAAGCCTGAGAGTGTCCATGTAATTGGAACAAAATGGGTATTCAGAAACAAGCTGAATGAGAAAGGAGATGTAGTCAGAAACAAGGCAAGGCTAGTGGCTCAAGGCTACAGCCAGCAGGAAGGAATAGACTACACTGAAACATTTGCTCCAGTAGCAAGACTGGAGGCAATCAGACTGTTGATCTCTTTCTCAGTGAATCACAACATAGTTCTACATCAGATGGACGTGAAGAGTGCCTTCCTAAATGGTTATATTTCAGAGGAATTCTATGTTCATCAACCCCCAGGTTTTGAAGATGAGAAGAAGCAAGACCATGTGTTCAAATTGAAGAAGTCACTTTATGGTCTGAAGCAAGCTCCCAGAGCATGGTATGAGAGACTCAGTTCATTCCTTCTGGAGAATGAGTTTGTAAGGGGTAAAGTAGATACAACTCTTTTTTGCAAGACTTATAAAGATGATATCTTAATTGTGCAAATTTATGTTGATGATATTATATTTGGTTCTGCTAATCAATCTCTATGCAAAGAATTTTCTGAGATGATGCAGGCTGAATTTGAGATGAGTATGATGGGAGAATTAAAGTACTTTCTGGGAATACAAGTTGATCAAACACCAGAAGGAACATATATCCATCAGAGCAAGTACACTAAAGAACTTCTGAAGAAGTTCAATATGCTGGAATCTACAGTGGCCAAGACTCCAATGCATCCTACATGCATTCTGGAGAAAGAAGATAAAAGTGGTAAAGTATGTCAGAAGCTCTATCGTGGCATGATAGGTTCACTTCTATACTTAACTGCATCTAGGCCAGACATACTATTTAGTGTTCACTTATGTGCTCGTTTCCAATCAGATCCAAGGGAAACCCACTTAACTGCTGTTAAGAGGATCCTAAGGTATCTGAAAGGCACCACTAACCTTGGCTTGATGTATAAGAAAACATCAGAGTATAAGCTTTCAGGTTATTGTGATGCTGATTATGCTGGAGATAGAACAGAGAGAAAAAGTACTTCTGGAAATTGTCAATTTCTGGGAAGCAATCTAGTCTCATGGGCAAGCAAGAGGCAATCAACCATTGCACTATCAACTGCAGAGGCAGAATATATCTCAGCAGCAATATGCAGCACTCAGATGCTCTGGATGAAACATCAGCTGGAGGATTATCAGATCCTTGAGAGCAATATCCCAATCTATTGTGATAACACTGCTGCAATCTCATTGAGTAAGAATCCTATCTTGCATTCAAGGGCAAAGCACATTGAGGTAAAGTATCACTTTATTAGAGATTATGTACAGAAGGGCGTACTTCTTCTGAAGTTTGTTGATACTGACCATCAATGGGCAGATATCTTTACAAAGCCCTTAGCAGAGGATAGATTTAATTTTATTCTGAAAAATATGAACATGGACTTTTGTCCAGAGTGAAGATGGATCAGAACCTCTGACTATGATACTTCTTGATCAGAAGATGTCTAGTCCAGAAGGTAACTCAATCAGAGTGTGTGTACCCATTGGTACTGACTCTGAAGCTGAGACAGCAACACGTGTGTCAGTATTTCTGATGCATAGTTCCTTGTGCCCGTGTGACAGTCTGTCATGTTGCGTGTAGATGTGCTTCTCTCCTGTGTGTGATATGTGTATTCACTGTTACTATCTATCTTTAATTTTCAACCGTTGATTTTAAATTGCTTTTTGAATCAACAACGGTTATTTGTCAAAACCCACTATACACACATGATCTCCTTCACTTTCGGTTTTTACTCTCTCTCTCTCTTGCTATTTCAAAACCGCTTACCCTCGATTTCTCTCTCGATCTCTCTTCATCTTTCAACCTTCATCTTCTACCTAAACCTTCAACCGCTCCAAAAATGGTGAGTCAAACCAGAAGAGCTACTGCAGATGCAACCCAGTTCCCTCATATGGTAGTTGGTCTAGCAACAGGTCAAAGGGGTCCTGAGAATCCGAATCAAGATCAAGGTCAAGCTCAAGAGCAGATTATTCCGATTGCAGAACGGGGCTGTGCCGTTCACTGCGTATATGCTCCTGAGGAACTTCAAGTACTGGCAGAATGAAGATTCGACCTCGACAACCTTGCTACAAATGGGTATGATCTTCGTCCTGAAGTCCAAGTTCAAGGTTGGGGAAATTACTTCAACAGGCTTCGAGGACCGGTGTATGACAAACTGATCAAGGAATTCTGGAAGCACGCCGACTGCGATGATACTCAGGTGGTATCTCACATTCTTGGAAGAAAGATCATCATTACAGAGAAGTCTTTCGTGAATCTGCTGGGTGCAGAAACTGCTCTTGGGTATCGTTTCCAATTCACTGAATCGAAGTTGAAACCCAAGACGAAGGATGAGACCAACAAGGCCCTGTACACCAATTACAAACCGGGCAAGACTAATTACAAAGTGATGGACCTTCATCCCAAGCTCAGGATCTGGCACAAGATTTTGCTCAACTGCATACACCAGAGACCAAAGGGCAGTTCCCCAGACTACATCAACTTCAACCAGAAGGCGATGTTGTTCTTCATCCAAGACAAGAAGAAGATCTGCCTTCCCTACTTCCTGTTCTCCTACTTGAAGGAGTGTATCCGGAAGTCTCGTACCACTGCCTCCATCAAGTCAGCAATCAAGTATATTCCCTTTGGGAGACTGTTGTCCGATCTCTTCATTGAGAGTGGCCTCATTCAAGATCTGGTATATGCTGGATGCACAGAGGATCTGACCACCATTGTCAGTGATGTCTTCACTGCGAATTCTCTAAAGAAAATGGGTCTAGTCAAGAAGAAGATTGCTCCTGCCCATGAAGACACATCTTCTGAAATCAGAAGTAGAAGGGTGCCTCTGAATGACAACCCTCTGTGGACACAGGCAGACAATCCTGAAGCCATTAGGTGCTATGTTGAAGACCTAAGGGCTCAAGGCTATGAAATTGATCTCGATGAATTCTTCAGCAGACTGCCGCCAGCTCCAGAGTTTCCTTCTCCTATCAAGAAGAAAGTTCAGAGGAAGATGATCCTAGAAGAATCTTCTGAGGAATCAGATGTCCCTCTGACCAAAGGGAAGAAGGCTGGTCAATCCAAGAGAAAACATGATGAAACCAGCAAGCCAGATGATGGTGATGATGGTGATAATGAGGATGGTCCTCCTTCTCCTAAGAAGAAGAAGAAGCAGGTCAGAATTGTGGTGAAGCCTACTCGGGTGGAACCAGCTGCTGAAGTGATCAGAAGGATTGAAACTCCTGCCAGAGTGACAAGATCATCAGCACAATCAAGTAAGTCTGCAGTTGCTTCTGATGATGATTTGAATTTATTTGATGCACTCCCCATATCAGCCATGCTCAAACAATCTTCAAATCCACTCACTCCTATTCCTGAGTCCCAACCAGCTGCACAAACCACCTCTCCACCACATTCCCCAAGGTCTTCATTTTTTCAACCTTCTCCTACTGAAGCACCTCTCTGGAATTTGCTCCAGAACCAACCCTCTAGGCCAGATGAACCAACCTCTCCCATTACCATCCAGTACAACCCATTAACTTCTGAACCCATCATCCATGAGCAACCAGAGCCTAACCAAACAGAACCTGGACCCAGAACCTCTGATCACTCTGTCCCAAGAGCATCAGAACGTCTGGCTCCCAGAACCACGGATACAGACTCTTCCACAGCCCTTACACATGTATCCTTCCCAACAAATGTTGCTGATTCTTCTCCTTCCAACAACTCTGAATCCCTTCGAAAATTCATGGAAGTTAGAAAAGAAAAGGTGTCTACCTTAGAAGAATATTATCTCACTTGTCCAAGCCCTAGGAGATATCCTGGCCCTAGACCTGAACGTCTAGTTGACCCCGATGAACCTATCTTGGCCAATCCTTTACATGAGGTAGACCCTTTGGCTCA
The DNA here is from genome assembly GCF_012489685.1 of Lotus japonicus. Taxonomy (NCBI): domain Eukaryota; kingdom Viridiplantae; phylum Streptophyta; class Magnoliopsida; order Fabales; family Fabaceae; genus Lotus; species Lotus japonicus. Next base: position 47,064,676 of record NC_080045.1, on the reverse strand, counting down.
ACAAGCTCACCCTGCCCCTGACCAACAAGAGACTGTTCAACCAGAACCTGAACCAGAACAATCTGTGTCTAACCAATCCTTAGTTAGATCACCCCATCCTCTGGTTGAAACTTCAGAACCTCACCTTGGAACCTCTGAACCAAATGCTCAAATGTTTAACATTGGCTCTCCACAAGGTGCCTCTGAAGCTCACAGCAGCAATCACCCAGCCTCTCCTGAAACCAACCTCTCTATAATTCCTTACACTCACCTCCGACCCACATCTCTCTCTGAGTGCATCAATATTTTCTATCATGAAGCCTCATTGATGCTACGCAATGTGCAAGGTCAGACTGACCTAAGCGAGAATGCTGAACATGTGGCTGAAGAGTGGAACAATCTGAGCACTTGGCTAGTGGCTCAAGTTCCAGTTATGATGCAGCTCCTGCATGCAGAGGGAAGTCAGAGGATCGAGGCTGCAAAGCAAAGGTTTGCTAGAAGGGTGGCTCTTCATGAACAAGAACAGAGACATAAGCTACTTGAAGCTATTGAAGAAGCCAAAAGAAAGAAAGAACAAGCAGAAGAAGCTGCACGTCAAGCAGCAGCTCAAGCTGAACAAGCCAGATTAAAGACAGAACGACTTGAAGCTGAGGCTGAAGCTCTTAGATGCCAAGCACTTGCACCCGTAGTTTTTACTCCTGCTGCTTCTGCTTCCACTCCAGCTCCTCACGCTGCTCAGAATGTTCCTTCTAGTTCTACACAGCCAAACTCGTCCAGACTCGACATTGTGGAACAACGTCTTGACGCTCATGAGTCTCTGCTGATTGAAATGAAGCAAATGATGATGGAACTTCTGCGTCGATCTGATAAACCCTAGCTTTAGGATCTCTTCGTTTTGATTTCTTTTTCTTTATCTATGTTTTATTTCGTTAACCTCTGGCTCTTTCTTGTTAATCTTTACTTTGTTCGTTTGTGATTATCTATGCATATATATATATATATATATATATATATCTGACATTATGTTTGCAACTTTTTTTATTCATCATAATCGCTTTTACATCATACATTTTCTTTCTTTTTCCTAAAATCCTAGAATGGAGGATCCCTCCTCATTCTTCTGCACTCCTGGCGCTGCTCTGACCTCTCCTTCTCTAGACGCTCCAGTGCATACTGGATGTTGTTGAGATTGACGATCTGCTCATCCCTCTCCAGAATTTCTTCTGAAGTCTTGAGCTTCTTTTCCAAAATCTCTTTTTCTTCCAGCAGCTTTAGTTCAAGCTGGCTGAGTTCTTGCACTTCCTCCACGAAGGCAAGGAATTCCCTCAAGTCTTTCTTCAACTCTGGACGCAGGTTTTCTTCCAGCAGTGTGTTTGTCAGCTCTGAGATGGTCTTTGTACCTTCTGGATGCCTAATGTTAAGGAACAAGTCCTCCTCAAAGGCCTTCTTTCTCAGCTCTTCTAGTGCTACGATGTATGATGCCATTTTTTTTACTGAAAATTGCTCGAGTTGTGAAGCTTACCTCTCTCTCCAACGCTTTATATAGGCTTCACTTTCTCTCTGAAAGTTAATGCTCCTACAGTTTCTCGAGGTTAAGTTCTTGGTAACTGACCCTCCTCTTTACTCCCTTGGCCGGTGGTAAACGTTCTTATCTTGCATAAACTCTTCTATTTATTTCGCCTAACTCTGATTCATGCATCGTTTTCATTTTCTTTAAACTTAGACCTTCTCTAAGGGGGAGTACCTTGTACTTCAAGCTAAGTTTTTCACACCCCAAGCTTTTTGCTTATGACAAAAAGGGGGAGTAAACCCAGTTTTTGATGTGTAAGATGTGTTAGTGTGATTTATTTTTCTTTTGGAGAATTTAAGAGTTCCACCTTTATGACCATAGATGTGTCACTAGGCAAATACAAGGAATACATTTCACTTCTTCTGAAGTGATTCTAATTTGACTCTGATACCCAAGACTCTGATACCTTGTCCGTGACTCTGATTACTTATGCGCTCTGATTACTCTATTTTCATCTATGTCATAAGTTTTTCACTCTGAACTCTTATATCATTTAGCTCAGAATCTAGACTTTACTAATGTTTTCATCAAGTATTAGATTCAGGGGGAGCTAAGCTCAGAATCAAGCAGTGACTTGAATTCAGAATGAGCAAGATAAATTATTCACATCAGGATAAGTCTTATTCTATATCTCTAAACTCTGAGTGAATTCAGTTTAATGTTTAAGAATTGTTCATCAAAAATCTTAGTTTTGTCATCATCAAAAAGGGGGAGATTGTAAGATCAAGTTTTGATCTAGTAGTACAACTCTATGTTTTGATGATTACAAGTTAACCTTTTGATATGAACAATTGTGGTACTCTAACGTGTTTTTCTGAGTGTGCTATTTACAGGCTCTGACCTCAACTCAATCTCACACAAATCAGAAGCACTGTGTATAAAGAGCGACCCAAGCAACGCTTTCGCATTCACCATGTTCAGTATGAACAGTGGAAAAGCTTCAGAAGTTCTGAAGTTATACAAACTCTGATGTGGACTCAGTCACTAGAAGTTCTGAAGATCCAGAAAGTCTGATAACCAAGAAACACTGGAGGCTCAGATATTCTGATGGTGTAGAAGACTCTGAAGATCCAGAAGCTGATTAGTGAAATTCTGATGTCCAGAAGCAAGATACTCTGAAGACCATGTACTTCCCTTTGAGTTCAGAATCAGAAGAAACAATGGTCAGAGGATCTGGGCTTTCCCTCTGACTTTGATCAACCGGCTTCACAAGTTCCAACATGAAGCTTTCTCCTGATCAGAAGTCTCCTAGGTTTAAAGGTCAAGTCGCTATCCAAGTACAAAAGCAACTGTACCTTCCTGACGACCTACCTAACAGTCTCAGACACAGCAGAAGCTGGATTTTCCAGAACTGCCCTCCAACGGTAGCATTTCCCATGCAAAGCTCAACCCTAATCCTTGGAGTATATAAAGAGGCTGAAGACTGAAAGAAGCGGCTAGAAGCATTCACATACGCGCAAGACAAATTCAAATTCTTCTAAGCTTTCTTTCATCTGAAATTCATTGAGTTTACTATTAGCTTTTTAGAAGCAGATCTCTTGTAAACAATTCTTTGATAAACAGTTTGTTTAGTTCCTTTAGGAGATCAAGGTTGATCGGATTCTAGAGAAGACTAAGAGAGTGAATCTTAGTGTGAGCTAAGTCAGTGTAATTGTTAGTCACTTGTAGGTTTTAAGTGCAGTTGTAACTCTTACCTGATTAGTGGATTGCCTTCATTCTAAGAAGGAAGAAATCACCTTAACGGGTGGACTGGAGTAGCTTGAGTGACATGTCATTCTCACGTTAATTCTCATAAAAAAAATCTCATGTGTCATTCTCATAAAAAAATGCCTTTTTAAATTTTAGATTTGATTAGGATTTATGTTGTTTATTTCATGATTTTATCTTAATTTATCTTATTATTCATTTTTAGAGTATTACTTAATTTTTATGGTATTTTTATTGAATTTTTGGATTTTTAATTAATTCAGGATTTTATGAGTTTTTATTGTGATTTGCTAGATTTTTGTAGTTTTTATCTATCTTTATTTATTACCTTTTTAAATTTTAGATTTGATTAGGATTTAGGTTGTTTATTTCTTGATTTTATCTTAATTTATCTTATTATTTATTTAATGTTAATTTCAGAAAATATTTTATTTTGTTTTAGAGTTCTTTTTAGAGTATAAATTAATTAGGATTTAGGTTGTTTATTTTTATCTTAAATTAATTAATACTCTAAAAAAATCTCACATGTAATTTTCAGGTTAATTCTCATAAATAAAAATTCACGTGTCATTCCATTTGATAGATTCTCTTATGTTGTGTTATTTTATCTTGAAACCGAATTTTAAAAGATTTGCCCTAATTATCGAAGATTTACCTAGATTACTCCTTACTAAATTTATTTCCAAAACAAATCTTGAAACCGTTTTTATTATCTCTTTAAATTAGGAAAAATCTCAAGCCTAATTTACTACATATTTACATGAATCCGTGATTTCTCCTTTTATTCTTTCTCATGATCCACAATATAAAAAAAAATGTAATGTTGAGATTATAATCCATTAAAATTTAAAATATTTTTCCTAATTATCTAAGATACTGCATCATCTTCTCCTACTTATCTTTTGTTGACACGTGTTTCCTAATTCTAAAACAGGTCTTGAAACCGAATTTTAAAAGATTTGCCCTAATTATCTAAGATATAAAAAAACACACATAATCACATTCATGATTAATTGATATATCAAATACAATAGACATATTCTTCGTGCAACGCACGGGAAAAAAAACACTAGTAATCATTAAAGTAACTTTGTAAGCATAGATCTTAATGGTAGAAAAGTCACAATTGACTTTTGTTAATTATACAAATGTCATTAAAAACCATTAAATGTCAAATTAATACAATAGTTATTTTTCGAAAAAAACCATAATTGACTGTTGTTAATTATTTTAATGTCATTAATAGTTATTAAATGCAATATTAATACATTAATTATTTTTGAAAATATAGAATTATTTATTATTTAAATTACTAAAAAAAAGAATATAAATATGACAACATCTACTTACTAATTATAGTATGAGAGAGAAAACTTATTAAGAAAGACATAGAATGAGGAGTGACACTTGTCAGAGTTGCCCATTTTTGGTTTCGGAAATTATATATTGTATAGAATAAAAATATTATAAATATAAATATAACTATACATATGGATTTTTTTTAAAGGATAGTAGGATAAGACAATGATCATTCTGCGGGATATATTTTAAGAGTTTAATGGATATGCACTGACAGTGTAAAATAGTTTTACATAGACATCCAATTGAATTCCGCCAAATCAGAAAATATCTTATTCTTTTAATTAAAATTAAAGTCAAAAATCATAATAAACTTCCATATTTTAAAAATTTGATAAGATTTGAGAAGATTTGATTTGATAAGAAAAAAAGATTTGATTTGGTCTATGGTGAAAATATCTGATCAAATTATTTATTCAATATAATATTATTATTATTAATAATATATAGTATAATCTGAATTAAAATATTTTATGTAATTGACATTCCAAACTTTATGACATGCTATGAATATTTGATATTAATTTAGGACCTTATATTTAAGATATAAAATTAAATAATAATAATAAATATTAAATTAATTTAATAAATTGTATTTTTAGGATTCTCCATGTGCATATAAATAGATATAGATTATTCTTAAGCATTAGAAGTGAACCTTTGGTTTTATTTGTAAAAATTGAGATATAATGGAAATTTCTTTGAAAATGGTGTTGAAGGTGATGGTGCTACTTTTTTCCATTGTGAGTATTGATTTAGCAATTGTTGCACAAGGAATAGAAAGAGCACAAGAGACTGCTAACCCACACGGCACAGGAAATACACAAGGGACTGGTAATGTACAACGAATTGGTACTACAAGTGGTTTTCTTTGCTGCCCCAAAAAGAATGTATTATGTTGCCCCCCCTCAAACTACAATGTCTAAAACATTACCCCTTCCTCTAGTTTTATAACAATAATCAATTTCGTTTTGAGGAAGAGCTATTCTGCGTGTAATAATGTGATTGACATTATTCAAAGAAAAGTGTGGTTCTTTTTTAATTTCCTTTGAAGCTAGCATTTTTGTGAAAACTCTAAATATGTTTGTTAGAGAATGAGAACATACATAGAGCGCATATACGTACCATGAGAGTATAGTATTGCGCGAGAAGTTAATTTTATATATTGCAACTGGGGATTCCGAAGCCATGGAAAGAAAAACGAAGCTATGAAATTAATTTTTCACCTCACGGTCAGCGTATTGAGTGATGGGGAACTAATCAAGTAATGAAAAACATTGAAATCGCCGCTAATAGTTTGATTTTGAAATATTTACATAATGCCAAAAATATTGAAAACTAATTAATATTGAAGAAATGGTAATATTCTAATTTTTCAATTTAGAAGAGATTTTTTTAAGAAGAGTTTTATTAATTTTTTTTAAAAAGGAACTAATTTAAGAAAATTTTACTTTTATTTGGCCGGTTCGATTTTTTACTCTTAAGCTTTGAAGTTGTTTGATTTTAATTTTAGAATGCTTTGTCTCAAAAGAATTTCTATGATGATCTTTAAAATGATTCTTTGAGACAAGGGTATATACCGCGGAAAGTAGTGACTAATCTCATCGCTAAAACTGTTCGCACTAATTATAAGCGGTAAATGATTGACCACAAAATATGCTTCATTCTGACATTCGCATGAGTGAGGATTAAAAATGATTTTTGGGAAAGTGTGTAATTACTTATGTGAAAATGATTTTGAGAAATGTATCCTGTGGAAGTGATTTTCAATAATAGTTTTATGGAAATTTCACACCAATGGTGTTAAAACTGTTTCCTATTTTTGCATTTCTATAACTCAAATATTTTTATATTATTTCATTTATTACTTTTCTACTTACAAGAGCTAAAACAAAGAGTCTCTTGGGTTTTGGGCTTCGTTCGGGAAAGATAAAAAAATCGTGAAAGCCTACTTGTATATTTTTTTTATGGAAAAAGATAATTCATTGAAATAGAAAAGCCAGTACATCTGAGCGAATACAAGAATTGAAAACTACAGGGATATTATCCAACCAGACCTCATCACCTTGAGTATCCGATTACTTTGCTAAATTATGAGCTACCATATTAGCTTCTCTATAAACATGCTTAAAAGAAATAGATGAAAACGTAGGAATCAAGTGCCTAATTTACTGGACCAGTGGCATCAGATATGAATTGTTCAGCACATGACCATTAATAGCCTTGATTACTATCTCAGAATCGGATTCAACTGATAACACCAGGAAATTATACTCAATCGCCAGTTGCATCCCTCTAAACACGTCCATCGCTTCTATAAATTCAGTGCCATAATCAAATCGACATTCCAATGAAGCTGCTAAGTATACCCCCCCCCCCCCACTGTTCATGAGAACCACACCATTTCTCCAGCCAGAGGGTACCTGTTCAACATCCACATTCATCTTGGTGAAACGGCTCAACGGGGATCCACACGCTGATCTGAAACGGGAAATGTCTGACCCAAAGCGAGGCGAGCAACTTGATACTTCTGTAACTCTGAGATCGCAAACAATGCAGCTTGTCGCTCATCCACATTCCTATCCTCAAAGCAAGTCTGATTGCAAGCCCGCCAAACTGTATAGCACAAGTGCACAACCCATAACATAAGTGGGAATCGCATGAGCAACTGATTTAATAAGCACCTCCCTCCTTGCAGAAGAGACTAATTTCTCCTTCCATTACTTCAATTTCTTCCATGCGCTATCCTGTACGAATCTGAAGACTTGCTGTTTGGACCTTCCCACAAAAGTTGGCAACCCAAGTTACTTGGAGTGACTCTCCACGGCCTTAATCTGTAATCTTCCCTGAAGGGCATGCTTACAATCTTGTGGAACATTTCAGCTAAAAGAGAGTTCACATTTATCCAAGTTAATGAGCTGTCCTAAGGTTTGTTGATATTCTAATAGAAACTGGTGCATCACCTCCACCTCCACCTCCACCTCCTACAAATTGGCCTTGAAAAAGACTATGCTATCATTAGCAAAAAAAGGTGAGAAATCTCATGAGCCTGCCTAGCAATTTTGACCCCATGAATAACATTCCTCTCCTGAGACTTCAGAATAAGGCTAGAAAAACCTCCGCACAAAGAATAAACAGATACGACGATAGCGGATCCCCTTGCCTCAATCCCCTAGAGGCATGAATAATCTCCTTGGTCTACCATTCAGCAACACTGAAAAACTTGCAATAGTGACACACCTCATAATAAGGCTTATCATCCTATCACGGAACCCCATAGAAGTAAGGACAGCTTCCAGAAAGTGCCACTCAATCCGATCATAGGCCTTTTCCATGTCAAGCTTTAGACCAACCACCCATTACTTCTTAGTCTTCTTTTTCCTCATATAGTGAAAGATGTCAAAGGTAATTAGAGAGATATTTTTTATTAGTCTCCCAGGAACAAAAGCACTCTAAAAAGGCATCACAATACGAGGAAGGACAAGCTTCATTCGATTCGCCACAGTCTTTGTAATTATTTTAAAGAAAACATTGCAAAGAGAACTGGGACGAAACTCGCTAGCTTGCTTTGGCTTCTTGACCTTGGGAATCAGACAAAGAAAAGTCTCATTAAACCTTTGTGGATCCTCTCCCTTATTCAACACAACAAGCACATCAAGAAATATCTCATCACCAATGACAGGCCAATACCTTTTGATAAAAAAGAGCAGGTAAACCATCTGGTCCAGGAGCAGCATTCGATTTCATTAGCTTAAGCGCTTGCCAAACCTTCTCATGTGTATACTCCGCTTCAAAAACAGACATCATCTCACTAGTCACCAGACCCCTCACCACATCATAATTCTGAGAAGCATCTAAAGGTATGGAAGATGAGAACAAATAAGAAAAGAAATCAAGAAGAACATGTGCTATGTGCTCCTCCCTATCAACAATCATCCTGAAATCATCCTTAAGCTCATAAATCCGATTCCCCTCCTTCCGCTGCGAGGCTTTGAGGTGAATTTTTTTTGTATTTTTATCTCCATGACGAAGCCACGTAGCCCGGGATCTTTGGGCCCACCAAACCTCTTTAATCTTCAAAAGATCATCAAGTCCCTCCTCCAACAATTTAATGCGAGCCATGAAACCATCTTCCCCCTCATGCCCCATCAATTCCTGAAGCTCTTGCTTGACATCCATAATTTTCTTAGGCACATTACCAAACCTCCTTTTTGCCTACTTGCACAGATCTTGAAAACAACAATTGACCTTGTCATACACATCTACCCTCCTTCCTCCATGCCATGCATAATGAACCACAACGTCACAATCATCATCTCTCAACCAACATTCCTAAAACCTTAGAATTTTACGGCCACCCATTCCTCGATGACTCCTCGCCCTCGGCTCCAGATCAAGAATAAAAGGCATATGATCAGACATCAACCTAGGGAGATGATAAACCTGTGCTCTAGGGAAGAAATCCTTCCACTGCACAGTCCTAAGAAATATATCCAACCTTGCCATAATCGTACCCATTCCTTCGTGACGATTACACCAAGTAAACCCAAATCATGCAACCCGCAACTATGCAATGTGTCTCGGAACAGCTCAACATGATTAAAATTAGGAGGAGCACCCCTTTTCTTCTCATTGACAGTAGCCACCGGATTAAAATCACCGAAAACTAACCATTGTGGATTTGAACCTGCTAAGCCAAGCTGATTAATAAGACTGCAAGTCAGGTGCTTTTTGTGATTCTCTTGATACCCATAAATACCAGTTGCACACCAGATCCTCCCTCCACTCCCCTATGAAATTGTGATATCCATATAATTCAAAGAGAAAGATGACAGCTGAACCTCAACCCGCTCTCTCCACATACAAGCCAATCCACCGCTTCTCGAGTTCCCCGAACCCCCACAACTAACAGAGACCAGATTGTTTAAACCACATGTACCACATAACCTATTCATTTTGTTCTATCCAAGAACATAGAGATGAGGTACGGTACCCATAGCGAAAGGATCGTGATGTGAGAATCTAGAGAGAGTTTAGAGCGTAACCGCTTAGAGAGAGAAAGTAACTGAATTTCAAGCTTTTATTTCTCAAATGAGCTAAGAGTCCCTTTCAATTGGTAACCGTCCCCTATTTATAGATTTGGGGGTTGAGCTTGGCGCCCCTAATTTCTCTTAATGGGCCAGTTGGGCCTCTCGGGAGAAGGCCCAATTCCCTAGCTTGCACGCTGCCCCGGGCTGGCGCGCATGGGCGAGGGACCCTAGGGTCTCGCCCAGTCCACAAGACACCGAGCTCGAAGCATGAGAGCTGAGTGTGTCTTTTAAGAAGAAACCTGAGGCGACGATTATGAGAAAACTAACTAGTGCTAAAGCCTAATGACTCAAAACAATCGCCAACATGGCTTGACAACTAAAGCCTAAGATTGATTTTTTGGATTTCCCCAGCAAGTTCCTTCAATCCCATGAGTCCACAAGTGGGCTCGTGGCGACAGTGCTTGGCTCCCTCGCCCCGCTTCAGCAGTGATCGTCATGGACCATGATGAATTGATGCGTGTAAGCCACATGTAATGTACTGAAATAGTACAAAGGTCAACGAATCTGTAGAAACTCAACCGCTATCTCCGATATGTCCCTTCAAATCATAATAAAGCCTGTCAATTTGAATTCAAACCAATGAACTTCAGCCATTGCAATTTTTCATTTAATGTGCCGTTCCCGTTCCCCCAAAAACCGCGTCACGTTCCCCAGTGTAATCATTTCATCTTGCCACGATGGGACACGATTTCCCAACCGTTACTCACCACCTTAACTTTTATATTCCCCCTACTCACCTTAACTTTTAAATTCCCCCTTGCTCCATCATTCACCGCTTCTGGAATCCTCATAACCTGCTAAAATCGACACCCTAGCACACTCTTCCATCTTCATTCCCATTTTTTCCCTTGGCAAGAATGACTTCCCCACCCCGTATTAAAAAATCTTCTCGATCCCGAAGCACTGCTCCTGCATCTCCGCCTCAGGTCGACCCCTCCTCCCTCTGGAGGACTTCCCCTTGGCGAGGGGGAAATCGTCGCCTTCTGGCGCCAGGTGTTTGCCACCCTTCCCAAGTCCACGGATAAAACCCCCGTTCAGAAGGCCATTTGTCAAACCTACGTTCATGCTCACATTCGGTAATTTTAGACCCAAACATTGACGTCATCTTTGAGGAAAGATAAATCATAATCCTATACAACTCTACCATGGTGAGTACTAGAAGAAAATAAGAAAACTGTACTCCTTTGCTGGAAGGGCAACCAATTACAATCTACGAAGAACAAGTTTACCAAAATTCTTATCACGTGGAGGTGGAGATGAACCAGCCTCCTCCGGTCAAAAAACCAACAATATTCTCGTGACGAAGTCGTACATGTAAGATCAAGTTTTGATCTAGTAGTACAACTCTATGTTTTGATGATTACAAGTTAACCTTTTGATATGAAAAATTGTGGTACTCTAACGTGTTTTTCTGAGTGTGCTATTTACAGGCTCTGACCTCAACTCAATCTCACACAAATCAGAAGCACTGTGTATAAAGAGCGACCCAAGCAACGCTTTCGCATTCACCATGTTCAGTATGAACAGTGGAAAAGCTTCAGAAGTTCTGAAGTTATACAAACTCTGATGTGGACTCAGTCACTAGAAGTTCTGAAGATCCAGAAAGTCTGATAACTAAGAAACACTGAAGGCTCAGATATTCTGATGGTGTAGAAGACTCTGAAGATCCAGAAGCTGATTAGTGAAATTCTGATGTCCAGAAGCAAGATACTCTGAAGACCATGTACTTCCCTCTGAGTTCAGAATCAGAAGAAACAATGGTCAGAGGATCTGGGCTTTCCCTCTGACTCTGATCAACCGGCTTCACAAGTTCCAACATGAAGCTTTCTCCTGATCAGAAGTCTCCTAGGTTTAAAGGTCAAGTCGCTATCCAAGTACAAAAGCAACTGTACCTTCCTGACGACCTACCTAACAGTCTCAGACACAGCAGAAGCTGGATTTTCCAGAACTGCCCTCCAACGGTAGCATTTCCCATGCAACGCTCAACCCTAATCCTTGGAGTATATAAAGAGGCTGAAGACTGAAAGAAGCGGCTAGAAGCATTCACATACGCGCAAGACAAATTCAAATTCTTCTAAGCTTTCTTTCATCTGAAATTCATTGAGTTTACTATTAGCTTTTTAGAAGCAAATCTCTTGTAAACAATTCTTTGATAAACAGTTTGTTTAGTTCCTTTAGGAGATCAAGGTTGATCGGATCCTAGAGAAGACTAAGAGAGTGAATCTTAGTGTGAGCTAAGTCAGTGTAATTGTTAGTCACTTGTGAAGGTGTGAAAAACGACTAGAAGGGGGGGTTGAATAGTGTTTTTAATATAAAAACTTTCCCCTTAAGATTTAAAGTAAATCTTTTCGGTTTCTCTAAGATAGATGGTGCAGCGGATAAAGATAGAGAGAAGAGAAAATCACATAAGTATTTTATCCTGGTTCACTTGATAAATCCCTCAAGCTAATCCAGTCCACCCGTTAAGGTGATTTCTTCCTTCTTAGAATGAAGGCAATCCACTAATCAGATAATTGTTACAACTGCACTTGAAACCTACAAGTGACTAACAATACACTGACTTAGCTATCACTAAGATTCACTCTCTTAGTCTTCTCTAGGATCCGATCAACCTTGATCTCCTAAAGGAATCACCACTAAGATTCACTCTCTTAGTCTTCTTAACGATACTGACCTACCCGGTCCCTTAAGGAAAATCAAACAACTGTTTGAGGTTGGTTTTTACAAAGGTTTGCTTCTAAATAAGCTGAGTGTAAACCAAATAAGAATAGATGAAGAAAGTAGAGGCTTGAATCTTTTCTTGTATTGCAGCTCTTGATTTCTCTCTTCCACTGCTTTCTTCTTTTCTTCAGCCTTTTATAGTCCAAGGTGCAAAGGATATTTCTGTTGAGAGAATATGACCGTTGGAGGGCATTTCTGGAACTTCCAGAACCTGCTGTGGCTGAACCTTGGTAGGTAGGCTTTTCAGAATAGTACACTGCTCTTGTACTTCTCGATAGAGACATTTGCCTTTAACCATTGACTTCTGATCAGAGTTATGCTTCGTGTTGGAACTTGTGAAGCTTGGTGATCAGAGTCAGAGGGATGCTTGGATCCTCTGACCTTTGTAACTTCTGCTTCTGGACCTTCAGAGCTTCTGAACCTTCAGAGCCTCTGGTCCCTCAGAGCTTCTGGTCTTCAGATCTTCTGATCCTCAGATCTTCTGATCCTCTGATCTTCTGATCCTCTGATCCTCTGATCTTCTGATCCTCTGATCCTCTGATCCTCAGATCCTCTGATCTTCAGATCCTCTGATCTTCAGAACTTCTGACGAATATATCTTCTGGTGTCAGAATCAGAACCTGTTTGTCAAAACACTCAAGACAAACATTAGAGTATCATAGTTGTTCATCCACAAATAAATACTTGTTATCATCAAAACATAGAGTTGTACCACATGACCAAATCTTGATCTTAAGATCTCCCCCTTTTTGATGATGACAAAACCATGTATTTTGATGAACAACTCTAAACAAATAAACTGAATACACTCAGAGTATAAGGTATCAGAGTTAAAACTTATCCTGATGTGTATAGTTTATCTTGCTCCTTCTGAATCCAAGACTCGTGCTTGATTCTGAGCTAAGCTCCCCCTGAATCTAATACTTAATATCAATGTTAGTAATATCTAGATTCTGAGCTAAATAATATAGGAGTTGTCAAGATACTATAAGTTCTCCCCCTTTTTGTCATAAGCAAAAAGAATGAAGGTGGGAAAAAATAGTAAGAGCAAAAGACGAAATACTCCCCCTCAGAAGGAATACCAAGGGATACTTGGCTTCTGATTAGCATATCTTCTGATGAGAGTAGAAGTGTGGTTCTGGTGACATCTCCGTTCTGGACAAAATTTCATCTTCAGATACTCCAGAATGAGAAGCTAGGAACCTACTCTTCTTCTGATGACGCAAGTCAGAAGTTGTAGTAGCATCTTCTGATGTTGTTGCTTCTGGTTCGTCAAGTTCTGAGTCTTTGTTTCTTTCTGAAACGGTCATGCTCATCTCTACAAGCTTTTTCAGCTAGCTTTGACTTGACCAAATCTTACTCTACTGATGCCTCCAAGATTAACTTCACCTTCAGGTTCAAGTTTTGGATCTTGGGACATATGCCTTTCTCCCGTCATGTGTTGCTTGCATCCACTGTCCAAGTTCCATGGTTGGAGTTTCGATGGACCTATTGAAGATATCTGCAACATATATAATCTTATCCCTAGGTACCCACTTTCTGGGTCCTTTCTTGTTAGTTAGCCTAGAAGTTCTGACAACTTTGGGTCTTTCAACAGGATAATATACAGGAATTTTTGCATGATATTTAGACATGGAGAAAGATCCCTTTATAAGAGGAGGTTTAGCAGCTTCAGCAGGTACAGGGTCAGGCAATATGGTACCAGAGGGAACAAAGCATTCATACAAAGATTTAGCTTTAGGCACAGAGGGCTCATTTCTAATTGGTTTAGAATACCCAATGCCACACATTCCATTTCTGCTCACGCCATAGATCAATGAAGCCATTAAGCTTCTATCTACGCTTTTAGCCAGGAATCTTTGAAAAGATTTTTCATACTTAGATTCATGCTTACTATCAGAGGCATCGCAGGCAATAACTTCTTCTAACTTAGCAATTTGATTCTTAAGCACAGAGTTAGAATTAACTAAAGCATGGTTATCATTTTTCAAATCAGATATGATTTTCTCATGTTCAACAGAAGTTTCAGAGGCAGCAGAGAAATTCTTTTTCAACCTTTTATGCTTAGTCAAGAGAGAGTTATATTTATCCATAATTTCAGACAAAGCATCTTTAAGTTCAGAGGTTGAGAAAGAATCAAATACCTCATTTTCATCGTCAGAGTCTGGATTTCCTTCTGATGCTGAGTCAGAGTCAACAGCTTCCTTTGACTCTGCTCCTTTGTCTTTGACAATAGCCATGAGTCCTTGGACTTCACCATCAGAGTCAACATCCTCTGACTCTGATTCATCAAAAGTCACCATCAGACTCTTCTTGGTCTTGAAATGCTTCTTTGACTTTTTGTCCTTTGATGAGCCTTTGAATTTGCTCTGCCTGTGCTTCCAGATGCAGTTGAGCTTTCTGGATATCAGAGTCAGCTCATCTTCATCAGAATCTTCAGAGGCTTCTTCAGATTCTTCTGCTTCTGCTTGGAGAGCCTTAGCCTTTTCAGATTTGGATTTCAAGGCAATAGACTTCTTCTTGTGATCTTGATGTTCAGCACGCTTTAGTTCATGACACTTCAGTATGCTTATGAGTTCTTCCAAACTCATCTGCTCAACATCTCTAGTTAGCTCCAAGGAAGTTATCAAAGGCATCCAGCTTTCAGGAAGACCTCTACGGATCCTCATGACATGATCCACAGTGGTGTAGCTATTGCTGAGGGGTCTTATTCCAGCAATAATCAACTGGAATCTGGAAAACATATCTTCAATGGATTCGTCAGTTTCCATTTGGAAGAATTCATATTTCTGGATCAAAGACAGTGCCTTTGATTCTTTCACTTTCTTGTTTCCTTCATGAGACATCTTCAAGGATTCAAAGATGCCCTTGGCGGAATCACGATCAGTAATTTTCTCATATTCTTCATATGAAATGGCACTTTGCAGAATAGCTCTTGATCGGTGATGATCTCTGAACTTCTTCTTTTGATCTTCACTCATCTTCTCCCTTGGGATCTTTACACCATGTTCATCACATGAGGGGTGTAGCCATCAACAACAAAATCCCAAAGATCAGGATCAAAGCCAAGAAAGAAGCTCTTGGTTCTATCTTTCCAAAAATCAAATCTCTGACCATCAAAGATAGGTGGTCTTGCACTGTATTGATATTTGCTCGTAGTAGTGGTGGAATCCATGAGTTTTTCACACTGGCCCGGATCTACTGAACACTGTTAAGTGTGGTAATCAGAACTTGCGCTCTGATACCAATTGAAGGTGTGAAAAACGACTAGAAGGGGGGGGTTGAATAGTGTTTTTAATATAAAAACTTTCCCCTTAAGATTTAAAGTAAATCTTTTCGGTTTCTCTAAGATAGATGGTGCAGCGGATAAAGATAGAGAGAAGAGAAAATCACACAAGTATTTTATCCTGGTTCACTTGATAAATCCCTCAAGCTAATCCAGTCCACCCGTTAAGGTGATTTCTTCCTTCTTAGAATGAAGGCAATCCACTAATCAGATAATTGTTACAACTGCACTTGAAACCTACAAGTGACTAACAATACACTGACTTAGCTATCACTAAGATTCACTCTCTTAGTCTTCTCTAGGATCCGATCAACCTTGATCTCCTAAAGGAATCACCACTAAGATTCACTCTCTTAGTCTTCTTAAGGATACTGACCTACCCGGTCCCTTAAGGAAAATCAAACAACTGTTTGAGGTTGGTGTTTACAAAGGTTTGCTTCTAAATAAGCTGAGTGTAAACCAAATAAGAATAGATGAAGAAAGTAGAGGCTTGAATCTTTTCTTGTATTGCAGCTCTTGATTTCTCTCTTCCACTGCTTTCTTCTTTTCTTCAGCCTTTTATAGTCCAAGGTGCAAAGGATATTTCTGTTGAGAGAATATGACCGTTGGAGGGCATTTCTGGAACTTCCAGAACCTGCTGTGGCTGAACCTTGGTAGGTAGGCTTTTCAGAATAGTACACTGCTCTTGTACTTCTCGATAGAGACATTTGCCTTTAACCATTGACTTCTGATCAGAGTTATGCTTCGTGTTGGAACTTGTGAAGCTTGGTGATCAGAGTCAGAGGGATGCTTGGATCCTCTGACCTTCGTAACTTCTGCTTCTGGACCTTCAGAGCTTCTGAACCTTCAGAGCCTCTGGTCCCTCAGAGCTTCTGGTCTTCAGATCTTCTGATCCTCAGATCTTCTGATCCTCTGATCTTCTGATCCTCTGATCCTCTGATCTTCTGATCCTCTGATCCTCTGATCCTCAGATCCTCTGATCTTCAGATCCTCTGATCTTCAGAACTTCTGACGAATATATCTTCTGGTGTCAGAATCAGAACCTGTTTGTCAAAACACTCAAGACAAACATTAGAGTATCATAGCTGTTCATCCACAAATAAATACTTGTTATCATCAAAACATAGAGTTGTACCACATGACCAAATCTTGATCTTACAACTTGTAGGTTTCAAGTGCAGTTGTAACTCTTACCTGATTAGTGGATTGCCTTCATTCTAAGAAGGAAGAAATCACCTTAACGGGTGGACTGGAGTAGCTTGAGTGATTTATCAAGTGAACCAGGATAAAATCCTTGTGTACTTTTCTATCTCTTATCTATAGCACTTAAGTTCTCGAAAGATTTGTCAAAATCTTTAAGGTGGAAGCTTTATCTTGAAAACGTTATTCAAACCCCCCCCCCCCCTTTCTACCGTTTTTCATACCTTCAGTACACGTCGCACTTCACTTCTTGAATTTAACGATATTATTTTTCTCCTTTGGTGGAGATGTCATTCATTAGAGTCGTGTTGAGTTTGGATGCTACTTGTCATG
Organism: Lotus japonicus; assembly: GCF_012489685.1. NCBI lineage: Eukaryota > Viridiplantae > Streptophyta > Magnoliopsida > Fabales > Fabaceae > Lotus > Lotus japonicus. Next base: position 47,047,431 of record NC_080045.1, on the reverse strand, counting down.
GCCGACCTAAATGGCTACATGACTCAATATCATCTTGGACGTCTTAAAGGTTTCAAAACCAAGTTAATAGCAAGTTGGTGAGCCAGTATGACCAGAACAAGTTTTATACTGTTCAATAGCCACTCGAGCAAAATAAAGCAGAACAATCATTAAGCAGTTATAGATTTCTCAAGCGTATCCAACTATCTCAAAAGTCTTCCACAAAGGCATCACTTAGACCAAGTGCCTTAGTTACTTTTCATAGAGTGCTCTATAAATACATGTGTGTTCAATTAACTACATAAGCATTACTCTTCTTGCTATCTGTATATTCCTGTAAGACTTGAGTCAATCCTCAAGTCACAATAGGTTCTGGAAATTCCAGAATTACCCTCCAACGGATAGAATCTTTCAACGGAAACATCATGTGAAGCTTGGAGTATATAAAGGCTGAAGAAAGGAATAAATATCTAAGAGAGAACATTGCAATTTAAAATACACTCAAGCAAATCATTAAGCAAGTTAAGACCAAGTTGGTGAGCCAGTATGACCAGAACAAGTTTTATATTGTTCCATAGCCACTCGAACAAAATAAAGCAGAACAATCATTAAGCAGTTATAGATTTCTCAAGCGTAGCCAACTATCTCAAAAGTCTTCCACAAAGGCATCACTAAGACCAAGTGCCTTAATTACTGTTCACAGAGTGCTCTATAAATACATGTGTGTTATTAACTTCATAAGCATTACTATTCTTGCTATATGTATATTCCTGTAAGACTTGAGTCAATCCTCAACAAAAGTATTGTGAAACTCTGGGTTGATGTGAATGGTGAAAAATGTAAGGGAAGGATTGCATTACATGTCAAAATGGCTATTAGGACCAACATTGTTATTGATGACCCAAAGGAATCACATCCTAGTGAATGCCGTGTTGGCTGAATTAAGATGACCAAAGAAATATTTCTCTCATCTAACATCTATCCGATAAAAAAAGGCCGGCACAAACATTAAGAAACTAAGGGTTTCCCAATTGTGGAAAATTATCTCGGAAGCCTTCCTTGAGGGCTTTGCCTCAATTACAGGCCGCATTGTGATATATGTGTATATGTTTGATCATTTATTTACATAAGCATTATTCATTTGCTATCTCATTGTTTTTCTAAGACTAGAAACTTTTCTTTCTTCACTCATACGCTAACTTGAGAGTCAGAGTGCCTTTGTAGGTACCTCCACTAATTGTGTCCACATTGCACAACAACTCTAAAAGATTCAACTAGTACCGTGCAACACCACCTGGATTGAGTGAATACTCTTGCTCAAATTTAGGGAGAACATGATTCTAAAATTCTATGGCCAAACTTATGTTGTGTTTGGGTAAACAACTATGACAATAAGCGTTTATCGCATAATTGAAAATAGGTTATAGATAAGCATAAACTCTTATTCATAATAGGTTATAAATAAGCATAAAATCTTATTCATAAGTTAGTCTGAACAACTTATGAAAATAAGCTTAAAATAGCTTATAGATATGGAAAAGGAATACATAAAAGGAATCGCGGTTGCAAGTTTAGTGCAACAACATAGAGAGAGGAAGTTTACGCTCATGTGAGTCACTAATTTGGAAAGATTATAACCGTTTGATACGAATTAGATCAGTGGTTAAGAGTGAGTGTAACACTATAACAATTTGATATGCGTAATTTGAACTCTCCTTTACACAGATAAACTGACTCTTAACTGTGTTGATCTAATTGTTATCCAACACTAGTTCTAATAATTTACACAGATACACTGACTCTTAACCGTTGATCTAATTTGTGCCTCATCCTTCGTTCATCCAACACATGCTCCACCGCCGTCGAGATCGAGAACCTTCAATGGATGTGCATGTTATCATTGCCTCTGATCACACCGTTGTATTCTCGAGTCTTTTATCTCAATACCACCAATGGTTCCTCTTCTTTTTTAACAATTCCTCTTCCATTTGTTGTATTGAGGTTGATATGGTTGTTGTTCTTGTACTGCGCTGAAATTTTAATGAAAAGCTTCTATCTTCTTCCATTTCTTCGCTTTTCTCTTTATTATGAACCTCTGTATTTAGGTTGTTCTCCCTTTTTTTCTGATCGGTTACCATTTAACCGACCTAGTGTAATTGGAACCCACAAGGACCTAACTCGAACAACCCGGTGATACTGATCGGACGATGGTGGTCCTTGGCTGGATGTCGATTACACCCGTCCAAAGTCGAGGTTTGGACATGAATCCGCCATCTGGACAACCCTAGTGTTAATAATAGCCCCTTGTGGGAAAAACTAAATTTGAATTTGGTCCTTCATTTGACACATAGGCATGCCAAGTTAGCTTTAGTGAAGACCAAAACAAGGGTATTTCTCAAAAAAAAAAAAACTAGGGATTAAATCCAAAATTTACTTCCACGAGGGACGAAAATCAAGCTTGACCTATTATATTGGGACCAAACTTTTAGTTAGCCATTTCTCTCCCCCTCCCTCCTTTCTTTCCTTTTTTTCATGCGAGTGTTTGACTTCTTTACCTGAACTGACTGCAGTAAAAACTGTAAAATCGGGTTAGTAAGAGCATAAAGATTTTGGTAAATTTGGGATCCATTGTAATATAAAATAAACACTACAGATAAAACTCAAAATTCTCCTTCATATTTCTCAAACTCTGATTCTTATTCACATTAATCTAATTGATATTCTTTTCAATTCTTTATTTGTTTTTTTATTCCTATTGTAGAAGTTTTTGTACCAATTTAATCAATTGCAGGATCTAAGGAAAACAAAGAGATGAAAAAGCATTCAGATTAATATACTCACCACATTTCACCTTTGAAGGTGTATAATAACATAAAGAGTAGCCTTAATCAATAAATGAGAAAAGAATGGGGAAATTGTATAATGATAATTAGAAATTAATAACTAAGGAAAGAAATCGTTAACAACTACGAAAAGCATTCGCAGATTCTGGCGGCTTACACCATAGCTCAGTTGACTTGAGACTGAATGTAACACTGTAACAATTTAATAGGTTTAATTTGAACCCTCCTCAATTATAAATTATAAAAACCATGTTTTTTTTTACATCCGGAAAAAAAAACAATAATGTCTTTAATATAGAGTATTTATATTTTATCATGAAAATATGGGATCAAATGATTAATTTAATATAAAACTAATATAGTATAATCTGAATTAAAATATTTTATGTAATTGACATTCCTAATTTATGACATGTAATTAATTTGTCATTATGTTGATATTTTGTATTTAATAAAAATAAAACCAAATAATCATAATAATTATACCGATTGAATTGATTTAATAAATAATCTGTTTTAGGACTCCACCAGTGCATATAAATAGGTACATGTTGTTTTTAGTATCAAAAGTGAGCCTTTTTGGTTTTATCTGCAAAACAAATTGAGTTATAATTAATGGCTTCTTTGAAGATGGTGTTACAGTTGATGGTATTGCTTTTTGCTATTGTGAGCACAGATATATTAGGAGCTGCACAAGGGATGGAAAAGGAACAAGAGATTCCTAATGCATACGAGGAAGGAAACACACATCAAGCATGCATTAATGAACAAGGGATAGAAGCACCACGTCCATTTTTTTGTTGCTGTCGCCAGGGAAAGTTAATCTGCCCCTGCCAGCCCCCCTTTTAAAATTACCATGTCCATAAACTTTGGACCAATTTCTCTTATTTTACAATAATCAATTTGGGTTTGAGGAAACCCATTTCTAGATGTTGTAATTGGGTATAATTACATGATTCAATGAAAATGTTAGTTCTTTTTTAGTTTCCTTTGTTGGATTTTAATGAAAATTTTACACTTCTTTACTAAAAAATGACAACAATGAGAAGTACTACTCTTGTGAGAGAAGTTAATTTAATATCACAAATAAGGTTACAAGTGCGATGGTAACAAAAACTAAGGTCATAAAAATTATAAAAGTAAAAAGTCACTATTAATTATTTTTGAGTTGGAAATATTTACATTAATGGATAAATATTGAAAAACTAATTGATATTGAAAAAAATGGTATTTGAAACCCTAATTCCATTGTGGAGTTTTTTTTTTGGTTAAGTCAATGAATATATTAAAAAGGCACAAGGGGTGCAACCCAAGATACAAACAAGATAAAAAGGAAAACAAAGAGAAGGTAAAAGAACCCAAACAAAGGGAACAAAAAAAATGCAGGGAACAAGAGGGTGCCCAAGAGGGCGAGAAAATTGAAAGCTAAACCAAAGCCCACATTTTCCTTCGATATCTAATGACACAAACAGAACCCCAAATCAATTCAATCCACCGACTCAATGTTTTTGGAGCAAATTGAAAATGGAATTGGCAGCAAGGGAACAAAGGTCAGATCTTCCCGTGATTCAAAACCACCCTCTTAGCTTAGCAAGCTACTCTTATACATAGGATTTGTTGAGAGACTCCTTCCTACACAGAGTAGTTAAAGCCATGCACCTTAACTGATAACCAATTCCAAGCCCTGACTTGGGCAATTTCCATACTCGATCTCACTTCTACAATCCCTTCGTTGAACACCATCTGGTTGCGGTGAAGACAAATTGACCAAGCTAAAGCAAACCAAATCACTCTAAATAGCACACTTTGTTTTGCAGATAGTGACAGAAACCAGTTGTGCTGTAGATGTTCTTTTACCCCTCCTGGTTGAACTGTAACTAAGCCTAGCCACCGGTAGCACAAAGCCCATGCCTCTGATGTTGCAGGGCACTTAATCAGGGCATGGTCATTCGATTCCTCATCATACAAACACCTGGGGCAGCAAGCATCCTCAGCTGCGGTTAACACTCTTCTCTTCCACAGATTACCACGAGTTGGTAATCGGTCAAGAAGCGACCTCCAGACGAAGAAGCGGACATTGGAAGGAGCATGCGTGGCCCAGATAATACTTAAGTATGGTATGTTTCTCCTACAAGGGGTGATTGCAATAGGGTATAGGCAGACTTGACTATGTAAACACCATCCGCTTCTGGTAGCCAAATCCATGAGTCAGGAACAAGCGGATGAATGCTCACCAAGCTCAATCTCCTACGCAACTCCTCCACAAGGACAACTCACGGAGGCTCAAGGTTCTTCTCTAGTTAAACGACCACACCCACAACCCTTCCCCCCTCCCTCCCATTTTCGATACTTTGTGATTTTTCTGAACGGATAAGTGAAATAGCTTCTTAAAATCATTCATGATGAGTGTTACCCCAAACCAAATATCTTTCCAAAATCTAATTATTCCACCACCTCCCACTTTCCGTCGAATGCCTGAGTCAAACCAACACCCATCATCCCTCCGCTCAAAACACATCTTGTTCAAGTCACGCACCATATAAAGTCCCTTGTCGTGACACTTAGGGTCCCGTGTGCATCTCTATTACCATACCAAGCCCAAATGACTTTGTTGCATAAGTCATTACGGTTTGTCAAGAATTTCCACCTCCATTTGCCCAAAAGCGCTTTGTTAAACACCTCCCAGTTCTTAACACCTAGTCCTCCAACATATCATGGCCTACATATTACATCCCACTTGACCCAATCTATTTTGTGAGTCTCCTCGGTTCCCCCCCCCCCCTCACAGGAAAGTCCTCATGATTTTTGCTGCTTCTCTATTCAGACCTTTTGGAATCCGGAAGAAAGATAAGAAGAGTGGTAGAGCACTGAGAACACTTGAAAAGACACAATCTCCCTCCCACCGAGAAAGATTTTTGCTTCCAAGAGGAGAGTTTCCACCTCATCTTAGCTAGAATAGGTTGCCATAAAGTTGTACGCCTAGGGTTCCCTCCTATTGGAATTCCAAGATATGTGAACGGAAGTTTAACCACTTTGCAATTCAGAATTGTCACAAACAATTGGAGATCACCTTCCGGTACGGATATACCCACACATCTGCTCTTAAGAAAGATAACCTTAAGCCCCAACGCCAATTCAAAGCACTTGAGGATGCACTTTGTAGTAAGTACATTATGGAAGGTCGCTTCTCCCATAAGTAGTGTGTCATCTACAAATTGAAGTTTCGTAACCTCCACTTCCTCTGATTTACCCACCTTGAAGCCCACTAGTTTTTTCAATGCCATCGCTCTTCTTACTAACCCTGTCAACCCTTCTACCACAATCAAGAAGAGGAAAGGGGCTAAGGGATCACCTTGTCTAACCCCTCTCTTCATACCAAATTCCTCGCAGGGACTCCCATTGACCAACACAGATACTGATGTTGACGCCAAGCACCCATCAATCCACCGAATCCATTTTGCACAGAAGTTCATTCTCTGCATCATATACCTTAGGAACCCCCAATCCACCGTGTCATAGGCATTTTCGAAGTCTACCTTGAACATCATCGAAGGCGGCTTCTTCCCACTCTTGACCGCATGTGCAACCTCATTTTCTATCACCACTCCATCTAGCATGCTACGACTGCCCACGAAAGATGATTGTTTTTCATCTATTACCTTCGAGAGTAAGGCGCTGAGCTAGAACTTTTGGAAACAATTTAATATAAGCAGCCGATCAACGAGATGGGTCTTAAAAGAATATTATATTCTATTATATGTAACTTTTTGCTTAGTGAAAAGAGCTAAAAAAAAAACCAACAAGTTCTAGCACATTTAATAGATAACTGAACTCCTTAAATATTAAGTTCAGCGGAAATTAATTTCATGCGTGCTTAATGATACCTTAAAATAGTTAAAATCCAAAGTAAATTTTTTAACATTTTTGAATTTTATCTTATTAATCACTCTATTTTATTTCTACTACACTCATCCCTTTCTTATAGCCTTTTACTCTAACACAGATTCTATGGGAGGCAATGTTCTTTGAGTGGGAAATACTTACAACTTGGTAGAACTAGTTCTCTTAACCTATTGACGGATATTGTTCACGAAGGAACTTTTCAGTCGGTTAGACTAAGTGAAAGAGACTGATATATTTCTCAACCATGGAAAATATTTATCTTTAGACATACAGAAGCCCCCCTTTTATAGTGGGTGAGTCTCTAACCCTAGCTCTCCTACCTATTACACAGTCAGTTGACTAAAACGGCCAGGTCGCACTAATCAGGGTGGACTCCTTGACTTCCCTGTTGGTCATGCCGGGATTAAAGCCTATCCAAGTGTTATGTTGACTCTCGCGTGATTACGGCTGAATCCATCACCACTGAGTTGACTTCAGAGTGATTGTGGAAGATGGGCCTATATGGTGACTGCGGATGGTTGGGTCTCCGGAGCAACACGACCGTCTTTACGGGGAGTGCGGATGAGTCTTTATGGTGAGTGCGGATGGCTGGGTCTCTAGAGCAACCCGACAGTCTTTATGGCTGGGTCTCTAGAGCAACCTGACTGTCTTTATGGCTGGGTCTTTGGAGCAACTCGACCGTCTTTATGGTTGTGTCATGTCCACGCGGCCCAAGTCTTAAAACGGTCTGGATGTGTCCCTTGGATTAGTTTGACCAGTCCAGTGATGGTAATGGTCAGGGTGTGTTTCTTGGAGTAGCTTGACCAGCCTAGTGATGGTAACCTGTCTAGTCCAAATCGCAGAGCGGTCAACAGCCCCCCTAAAGGCTTGTGCCTTGAAAAGCCACAAAAGCCCAAAGAAAATTTGTCCCCACTCGGACGGGTGTCTCCCCCTTCCTTCATGAAATTTGTTGTTGGTCGGCTATCTCACTCTCATGTCGTCCCCTAGACGACGTTGATAAAGCTGGATAGGTCTCACCATTCAATCCTTCCTTGATATGTCAACACAGCCAAAATAACAGCAGGCTAGCCCCATGTGTGGTTAAAAATAATTGTACACAGCCAAAATAATAGCTGGCTAGCTCCATGTAAGGTTAAAAATAATTGGAGCCTTGTGTCTTTTACTTATATTGACTTTGGCGTGATTGCGGAAGGATCCCCTACTACTGCGTTGACTCTAGAGTAATTTCAGTGGGATGGGTCTCCTGGAGCAACCTGACCGGCCTAGTAGTTGCAGTAGGATGGGTCTCCTGGAGTAACCTGACCGGAGTCAGCGGAGATGGAGCTCACTTGGTTTTGAACCAAGTGGCAAGGCTCAACGACCGACCGGAGTCAGCAGAGATAGAGTTCACTTGGTTTTGAACCAAGTGACAAAGCTCGACGTCCGACCGAAGTTAGCGGAGATGGATCTCACTTGGTTTTGAACCAAGTGGCAAGGCTCGACGCCCGACCGAAGTCAGCGGAGATGAAGCTCAGTTGGTTTTTAACCAAGTGGCAAGGCTCGAAGTCAGCGGAGATGGAGCTCACTTGGTTTTGAACCAAGTGGAAAGGCTCGACGCCTGACCGGAGTCAGCGGAGATGGAACTCACTTTGTTTTTAACCAAGTGGCAAGGCTCGACGCTCGGAGCTCACATGGTTTTGAACCAAGTGGCAAGTCTCGACGCCTGACTGGAGTTAGCGGAGATGGAGCTCACTTGGTCTTGAACCAAGTGGCAAACTCAACGTCTAACCGTAGTAAGTGGAGATGGAGCTTACTTGGTTTTGAACCAAGTGGCAAGGCTGGACGCATGACTGGAGTTAGCGGAGATGGAGCTCACTTGGTTTTGAACTAAGTGGCAATCTTGATGTCTGATCGGAGTCAACGGAAGGATAAGTCTCTGGAGTAACCTGTCTGACTGGTGGAGTAATTTCCAAAGGATAGCTCTTTGGAGTAACCTGTCCAACTGGTGGAGTAATTACGGAAGGATAAGGCTCACTTGGACCGAAACCAAGTGGCAAGGTTAGTAGTCCTTCTAGAGCACTAGTTGTAGTAGAACTTCAAGTTGTTGGCACTCCAAGAGTGGGATATAGCAAGTGTGTAGGTTACCACGACTGTCGGTGCCCTGACCGAAGATTATATGAAACTTGCACCACGGGGAGTACTTGTCTGCATTTTCCTGAGAATTAGTACGAAAGGGAAATTTGAACAAATTCGACAGTAAACGATTACCTCCTTCCGAGTTCCCAATAGCGTAATCAATAACGTATGTACAAGACAAAATGCCTCTTGAGCAATTGTGGATGGATGGGTCTCTGAAGCAACCCGACCGGTCTAGTAAAGGTACCACGTCCGCCCGGTCCAAGTTGCAAAGCGATCTTGTCCTGGTTGATCTTCTCTCTCCTAATTCATGTGCCTCAACGGTCAGCTACCTCCCCACAGTTAGTTCTTTCTCCTGTTGTATGCTCGGTTGTCTTGCTCCCATGGCGAGTTGTCTCTCTCTCCAGATGCATTTGAGGTGTCGCGCGGGAAGGATAGGTGAGGACAGCGTCACGCCGGCTGTCTCCATCGATGTTCTATTGTCTTGGTCCTATGGTCGGTTGTCGTCACTCTCCGGGTGCATCTAAATCAATCGATCGACTTCCTCCCACTTTATAGGTCGTGATCGTCACGATATACCGTCTTGACATCAACAGACATGTTGTCGACGGAAGTCTTCCTGCAAAACAAAGTAAATATTTTGACGATAAGAAGTTTGGCGTTAACTTACATAGAATTTGCGCATCCTTTCTCTAGATTTACGGATAGCCTTCCGATTCAAACTTGTGGCAATGGCCAGGTCGGCGTATTAGGTTGCACCCTCTATAGCGATGAACTGCAGGTCGGATATGGTAGAGCACAAATGATGAACTCTTGTGGAAGCCAGAATACTTTACCGTACCGGGCCCCACAGTGGGCGCCAATGTTAACGAAGGAACTTTTCAGTCGGTTAGACTAACTGAAAGAGACTGGTATATTTCCCAAGCATGGAAAAGATTGATCTTTAGACATACATAAGCCCCCCTTTTATAGTGGGTGAGTCTCTAACCCAAGCTCTCCTACCTATTACACAATCGGTTGACCAAAACGGCTAGGTCGCGTTAATCAGGGTGGACTCCTTGACTTCCCCGTTGGTCATGTCGTGATTGCAGCCAATCCAACTGTTATGTTGACTCTCGCGTGATTACAGTTGGATCCATCACCACTGAGTTGACTTCAGAGTGATTGTGGAAGATGGGCCTATATGGTGACTGCGGATGGTTAGGTATCTGGAGCAATCCGACCGTCTTTATGGAGAGTGCAGATGAGTCTTTATGGTGAGTGCGGATGGTTGGGTCTCTAGAGCAACCCTACAGTCTTTATGGTTGGGTCTCTGGAGCAACCCGACTGTCTTTATGGCTGGGTCTTTGGAGATACCCGACTGTCTTTATGGTTGTGTCATGTCCACGCGGCCCAAGTCGTAAAACGGTCCGGATGTGTCCCTTGGATTAGCTTGACCAGCCCAGTGATGGTAATGGTCGGGGTGTGTTCCTTGGAGTAGCTTGACCAGCCCAGTGATGGTAACCTGTCTGGTCCAAATCGCGGAGCGGTCTAGATATAGTGGTGGATAACCTAGAGACCAAAACTCTGTTTCCTTATGTGAGTAAAACTGAAGACAAGTTAGTGTTAAAAAATATTGGTGAGCGTAAGTAGATGTTATTGTGATGAAATAGAAAACTGATACAACCAAAAAAGGTTCATGAAATTGGATTTATGGAAAGGGTACTGATTTTTATTGTTTTGTTACGTATTTCTTTTCTCTCCCTTTTCTTTATGGTCTCTAAACTGCATTCAAATACTAGTGTCTTTGATCCGGCCCAATGAATTCCTTTTTGTTGGTATATATGTCTGGAACCAAGCAAAAGGCACCAAAAAGAGCCAGAGCAAGAGGTAGTATGCTCTTCCATATTATTTTCTTTATGTGATATAGAGAGCTGTATGGCATGTGGTCCTTAATATAAAATCACCATAAACAAGAATGCAATATAGCAAGCAAAATGAGAGAACAAAATCACAATAAACTTGAATTTACTCCGAATCTTATACAAAAATATAGAAAATGAACAGAAAACAGAGTGTATGTTGATGAGGCTCATTCTGGCCTTCCCTCATTTTTACCAAGTAAGGCTAGAGAAGCGGGCGAATGAGTAAGTGACAACTTAAAATTTTAGAAAACAGCAGGTGATTGATACATGTAATTTCATTAGCAAAATCATGAAAATACATTTCTGATTTAAAATCTAGAACCCAAGAAACATTGAACAAAAAGAACACACACTCACTCAAGAACCAAATTAATTGACACCATTCTCTATAGGGAGAACTTGAGTTGGCAGACATGTCCTTTCAACCTGAGACGCTTGTTTTCCACACCACAGACCAAGTCTCTGAAAAATATCAAGAAAAAAAATGTAAAACCAAACCCACAAGACAAAAGTGGACCGCTCCGTGAGTTAGACCGGACGAGACACCATTACTAGGCTGGACAGACCACTCCAAGGGACACATCCGAGCCGTCTTGAGACTTAGGCCGTGTGGATATGACCTTGACACCGAGCCAGTCAGGTTACTCAAGAGGCTCATCCATCCAAAAATACTCTAGAGCCAACACAAACATGATGTTTTGACTAGATCGGTGACTAACCCATCCGCGAATCACGGCAGGGTCAACGCTACGGTCAAGTCCCCCTCAATCATGGAAGACTCGCAATCATAGCACGGAAGACTCGCAATCACAATACGGAAGACGGGAAAGTCAAGGAGCCCACCCTTATCAGTGCGACCTAGCCGTTTTAGTCAATGAATTGTGTAATAGGAATAAGGGCTAGGGTTAGAGGCTCACCCACTATAAAAAGGGGGGGCTGTTGTATGTCTAAAGATCATATTTTTCTCACTTGAGCAATAAACTTAGTCTTTTTCACTGGTCTACTAAGTGCCCGTTTGGACTCCCGTTTGAAACGCGGTGTTTGAATCAACGTGATTTCAGTAAAATTGTGTTTAAATAAACGTGATTTATGTTTGGATGATTTATTAAAAATGTGATTATAAAAAAATGAATATTGTTTGGATGATATTGATGAAACTCACGTTTGAAACTATAATTAATTAATATATATATATATATATATATATATATATATATATATATTACCCAATACCCATTAATATTTTCTATCGTTAGAAATGAAATCTGAAACATGAAACATGATGAAAGTGACAAAAAGACTTGGACCTCAAATTATAATTCAATTTGCTTAGGTGCACAGTAGCTTCTAGATTAAAGTTTATCCTTCTTCTTTACCATATATCCCACAATATCAATCGTTTTCTTCACCTTTCTTCCTTCAATGAAAGCTCAGACCACGTAGATGCAAGTACAGAAGAGTTTATAGCAACAGCGCAAGGCACCTCAGACTGCGGCGACGCAAGAAGGCAAGGACAATATGAGCGTTGTGCAGCCATAAGAAACCGGGTCGCGTAGCCAAATGGGTCTTCTTCTACACAACGATCCAAGTTCCAGATCTGGATTGAGCACAGCATGAGCGGACAGGAGTGCGAACGCCAACGCACAACGTCCAACGCTCCAATTTCTGGCTTCCAACAAAACGTTGTTTTAGCCACTTTTAGCGTTGGTGCGTTTTTGCAAAATCCAATCCAAACGGTGTCTGGAAACCTTCAGAACGCTGTTTGGTTGAACGCAACGTACGTTTGGGGGGAAAAACGCTATGCCAAACAGAGCCTAACTAAAAGTTCATACATGAACATTGGCTCCCACCGTGGGGCTTCGGTAAAACTTTTCCGGAGTCCTCAATGAGTACTTGTCTTACTACCAACCTTGAAGGAGAATGGTGGACACCAGATCCACCGCCACCGGCTCTAATTGCCCGACTCCCCCAACTCCACAAACGGAGGAGGCCATGATTGCCCTGATGGCCCAGATGTAGTAGCAGAGCCAGGCGATGCAAGCCCAGATCGCCGGAATGGAAGAGCTTCGCCTACAGAACCAAGCGTTGCAAGCACAAGTTGAAAATCTAACCACAGATCGGAGGCAACCGATTTTTCAAGCTGAGCTGGTCATCAAATTCCAGTCGTTCTCAGAAGCCCTCGCAGCAGTCATGATATTGGAAAACTTAAGGACTTTAGTCCTCGACTCTTATGATGTGACTACCGATTCTCGCGAACATCTGTCCGTTTTCAATACCAAAATGTTGATCACCGACGCAACCGAACCGCTAAAATGTAAGATGTTCCCAAGAACCCTAAAAAAGGCGGCGCTGACATGGTTTGCAAGCCTTCTAGTCCAGTCGATCCTTACCTTCAGCGACTTCTTACAGCGCTTCTTGTCTCAATTTTTCGCGAAGCAAGCCAACCAAGTCACCTCTGCAAGCTTGTTCAACATCCGGCAGAAAGCAGGTGAGACATTGAAGGATTACCTATTTAGATTCACTAATGTTTTCATGCAGGCTAGAAACAAAGATCAGACAATTTGTGCCGAGAAGTTTGAAAATGGTTTGTCCACGATTCCTTTTAATGGGGACCTGTCCATCTGTCACGCAAAGTCGTTGGATGAAATTCGCATACGGGCAACTTTGTTCATCATCCAAGACGAGAGCAACCGTCTGAAAGCATCCCGAGACGAGGAGGAAAGAGCTCGCCACCCTGTCACCCACACCAAGCGGGCGGATCCACCCACCGAGCGAGGGAACCTTCGGCAAGACGCCAGGGTCGAGACCAAACTAGTCCGGGCCAACACATCAATGTCGTGAGAAGCAATGTCTAGATAAGACGGAAGGACTAAGCGTTCACTCCGTTGAAGGTTCCTCGTTGCCAAATCGGGAAGGAGGAGCTCCAGTCGTGACACCGACAATCGTGCTAACCTACGCAAGCAAGTTGTGATATATCCCGCTCTTGAATGCCAACACCCTGTAGGTTTACTACAGATAGTGCTCTAGGCTTTAAAACGCCCTAAGCTTTTGTTGTTTCAGTTTTTCTGTATTTGACGTTTGTTTCCTGTTGAATGAAGTAGAAAATGTTCTTTTTTTTCTTCCACTCTCGGGGGATGTTCGTTTATGAGGCCCGTATTATGAAAAACCTCAAATATATAAGGACTAGCCTTGCCACTTGGTTCAAACCCATGTGAGCTCTATCTCCGCTGACTCTGGTCGATTGTTGAGCCATGCCACTTGGTTCAAATCCAAGTGAGCTCTATCTCCACTGACTCCGGTCGGTCGTTGAGCCATGCCACTTGGTTCAAAACCAAGTGAGTCTATCTCCGCTGACTCTGGTCGGATGTCGAGGCCTGCCAATTGATCCCTACCCAAGCGAGCTCTATCCTCCCATTGACTCTGGTCAGGTTACTTTAGGAGACCTATCCTACTGCAATTATGCAAGAGTCAACTCAGTAGTAGGGGATCCTTCCACAATCATGCCAAGTCAATATAAGTAAAAGACTCAAGGCTGCAATTATTTTTAACCACACATGGAGCTAGCCTTTTATTGTTTTTCTAAGTGTTTATAAATCAGGGAAGGTTGAGCGGTGAGACAGCCGTAAAACACTTCAACAAGGAAGGGTGAACGGTGAGACAACTATTAAACACTTCAACAAGGAAGGGTGAACAGTGAGACAACTCTAAAACACTTCAACAGGGAAGGGTGAACGGTGAGACAGTTGTAAAGCACTTCAACATGGAAGAGTGAATTGTGAGCAAGGTTATTAAAACCGGACCGGTGATCAAACCGGTGAGGGCATTGGTTCAAGGTTCATTGGTTCAACCGTAGTTGAACCGTGGTCCAACCGGTATTACCGCTATAAATTAAATAATAATATTTTAAAATAAATATAGAATTATATAAGGTTATTATTTTGAATAAAAAAAAACAAATTGAGAAAGTGCACAACAAATAGCCTTTGTACAACAAGTATCATGTCCAAACTTGACCGAAATGAAAAACAACAACCCTTAAAGAGAAGAGCACTTCTAATTCAACACTAAATGTCTATACCCTTTCCTTTGAAGTTTGAAAGTCCAACCAAAACACTACACAAGGCTAATCCTTCAATCATTCCATTAATGAAAGACCAAGCCATCCATATCATACGCGCATAGCACATCATACCCAGAGCATCAATTTTCTTCACTCTAATTAGTCGTCCCCCACAAGCTTGATTCCATCACAATCACCTATAATCCCAAACCGAAATGCCCAAACAGGGATTTATAATTGGGAAAATCTATATCAGACCTTCTTTCTTTGTTAATAAACTAATTGAAGGGTAAAGAAAGAGGTTGCAGTGAAAGAAAAGAGGAAGATGCGACTTGCAGCAACAGCGGTGTACGGAGGACTCCAACGGCGGCATGCGGTGCGGAAAATCAAAGGTGGTTGAAGACTAGGGTTTGATTTTGCTATCTAAAATTTTTAACAGAAAATCAGGATTTGATGCACTCTTTTTTGTGGATTTTATGTATCCTGGGTCGAGCCCACCTTTTGATTTTATTTGTCTGAGCCCAATTTATCCCAAAAAAAGGAAAAAACGGCAAAAAGACCTTTTTTGTTGGACCGCCCAAAACCGCCAACCGGCCGGTTTTCCCTGGTTCAGATCCGGTTTTCTCACCCTGCGGTTTTGTGCTTGTTTTGGACCGGCTTAGGGTCCGGTTCCCGGTTCTACCGGTCAAACCGGCCGGTCCGGTTTGGTTTTAATTACCATGATTGTGAGACAACCGACTATGAAGGCAAATTCCATGCAAGAGACATCCGTTTAGGAGTGGACAAATTTGTCTAAGGCTTTTGTGTCTTTTCAAGTCATATGCCTTTGGGGGCTGTGGACCGCTCCGTGATTTGGACCATACGAGACACCATTACTAGGCTGGACATACCACTCCAAGGGACACATCCGAGCAGTCTTAAGACTTGGGCCGCGTGGACATGACATTGACACCGAGCCAGTCAGATTATTCAAGAGGTCCATCCATCCAGAAATACTCTTGAGCCAACACAGACATGATGTTTTGACCAAATCGGTGACTAACCCATCCGCGAATCACGGCAGGGTCAACGCTACGGTCAAGTCCCCCTCAATCACGGAAGACTCGCAATCACAGCACGGAAGACGGGAAAGTCAAGGAGCCCACCCTGATCAGTGCGACCTAGCCGTTTTAGTCAATGAATTGTGTAATAGGAATAAGGGCCAGGGTTAGATGCTCACCCACTATAATAGGGGGTTGATGTATGTCTAAAGATCATCTTTTTCTCACTTGAGCAATAAACTTAGTCTTTTTTCACTAGTCTACTGACTAAAAGTTCATATGTGAACAAAAACTATCCTAAAACTATGATTTGGGTGAAATGGGAGGAAACAATTTTGTTCACAAAGAACTTTCTAGTTAGTCAAACAACGTGAAAAGGACTGGTATTTTGCATAGGTATGGAAAAGAAGATGATCTTTGTACATACAGAAACCCCCATTTTATAATGAGTGTTTCTCTATCTCTAACCCTAGCTCTATTGCCTATTACACAGTCAGTTCACTAAAACGGTTGGGTCGCGTCAATCAGGATGGGCTCCTTGACTTCCCCGTTGGTCATGCTGTGATTACAAGACATCCGACTATTTCCGTGATTGAAGGTGACATGACCGTGAAGTTGACTCTGGCGCGATTGCAGATGGGTGGGTCCCTCAGAGCGACCTTACCGAACTGGTCCAAGTACCATGTCCATGTTGACCCTAAAGTAACTCTGGATGGGTGGGCCTCTCGAAGTAACCCAACTGGCCTGATGGCGGTGTTAAGTCCACACGGCCCAAGTCGTAAAACGGTCCGAATGTGTCCCTTGGATTAGCTTGATCAGCCTAGTGATTGTAATAGTCGGGGTGTGTTCCTTGGAGTAGCTTGACCAGCCTAGTGATGACAACCTTTCTGGTCCAAATCGCGGAGCGGTCCAAATTTCATAGAGTAAGAAGAGCTCAGAGATCACACAAACAGTAATCACCACCACCAGTTTCTTCTGATCCACTTACCAATGTCCTATTAATTTAATCTTCCACGTGCTTATCGACAAAAGCGTTGAGGTCTATATTGATGACATGGTGGTTAAGTCCATGGCGGATCTACTGCTTGCCCAGGCTCCAATGCCAAAAATAATTTTTTGATTTGGGTTGCAGGCCGTTTTGGAGAAAAAAATAAGGGAAGCTTGGGCAAAAAACAAAACAAGCCAAACTGCCCTACTCTCATCTCTCGTGCTGTTTCTCTCTCGAAAGGACAAGCAGCAACCAACACCAACAGGCCAGAGGAAAGAGGAACAAGACAAGTATGGATACTAGTGCACAGATGAAGGTTTTTAAAGGAGAAGACGTGTTTTTTGGTTGAAGCGAGAATGGTTTCTTTCAACTTCCCTTAAGCACTTTAAAATCTATAATTGAAGAAGTATAGGGAAGTGTCTTTTGGTAGTGCGATCGGTTGCTTTTTCTCTCTTGTTCAAGCACTGAGATTTCAGGTAAATTAAACCCTTTTGGGTGTTTTCAATTTTTTTTCCTCTCTTGCTCGAGATCCCTAGTTTTGAAACTCTAGTCTTGAATGCTTTATGTTCTACTCCCAACTGCAAATTGACCCAACGATTTTGTAATATATGGATTCCATCATTCCAAGTTCCAACGAGTTGAATGTGGTTTGCTGAATTTAATTCTTGGTTTAAAAATTGATTTTAATTAATCTGTCATGCAGGCCATTTGAGTGGGGATGCCATATTGTTCTCATTTGTTTCAAGGTGCTAAGGTATTAATGAATCCTAAGTCAAAAAAAATGGTTCACCCATTTGGACTGAACAATTTACCTGAATGATGAGCGAGAGTGCAAAACTGATAAAAGCACAAAGGACACCCCACAATTTAGTACCAGAACCAGTATGCAACCTTGCTACATGGCCTTTTTTATGCAAGAGATTAATGTGGAAGGTACTAAATATTTTAATTTCTGCCCCTTTGAAAAATGTCAGCAGCATTAACCCACCAATTCCTACTAAGCTTCCTAACACCTTAGCATGCGGTTTGCATATTTAACTTCTCCAAGCTACATTTAATTTAGAGAATTAGTGCAACCATGTAAAATTAAGTATGTATTATAGTTTTTCTGTAGAAAAATGGTAGTTAGTCATCATCCAAAAATTGAGACACTCAACTCAATCAATTTGCAGTTTGTAACAGTTTTCCGCAAAACTATTAGTTCACTTTAAAATTGCATTTATATAAGTACTGTGTTCATCATTTCATTTTTTACTAATGTGGATTTGCGATTCTAAAGTTTGGTGTCATTTTACATTATGTGTATATGAATATGCGATTATGGTTTTTAAATTAGATACTTAGGCTTAACCTTGCCCAGGCTCCCAAAAATCCTGGCTCCGCCTCTGGTTAAGTTTACAAACATCATGACTCATGTTGCCAATTTGTGACAGAACTTTACTATAATGATGTACCATGGACTCAAAATGAACACAACTAAATGCACTTTTGACATTTTCGTAGGGAACTTATTAGGATTCTAAGTGCATAATCAGGGTATAGGAGTGAATAAGAATAAAGTCAGAGTTGTATTGGAAGCAAGACCTACAACCAATAAGAAAGAATTGCAAATTCTCATAGGGAATATTAACTTCCTAAGGAGGTTCCTAGCTGATTTGGTTAGGAAGACGATGGCTTTTCTCACCACTGGTGAAAGCAAAAAATACTGAGGAATTAACTAGGGGCAAAAAAGAGAGGAAGCATTCATACAAATTATAGAGCCATTATCCAAACCACCTGTGTTGATCTATACGGTGGTGGATCCAAGACCCAGGGTCAGGGGTTCAAATTTTTCAAATGAACACATCGGTAAAAATATAATTAAAAACAACTTTAATATGTTTATACATCAGAAATTATACAAGTCATAGTTGTCCTCTACGTGATTTCATATTCTGAAATCGTTGAACAATAAGCTCAGATTTAATGTTATTGAATACATCACTTTCAATATAAGTAACTAAACAATTGTTCATTCATAGTATTCATAACAGAGAAAGCTCTTTCTACCGTTGTTGTTGCAACAAGCAAAATCATTGTCAATTTCTAAAGAAGATAGACTTGTGGATAATCAAATTGATGACAATCACCAATCTGTCAAAATCAAATTCCAAATCCAACAAACTATAATAGTCTAATACTATCATATAACTTCAGATTAGGCAATTAATATCTAATTAATTAAGTACTCAATTTATTTCACAGCTTCCATAGTTTTATTGAACTCAATATTGATATCAAAACCTAGAAAGGGGAAAACTGTAAACGAGAAAAAAAAATCGATTTTGAGAGTGGAAAAGGGAAAAACAAGTCAAATGAGTGCTGGTATGGAAAATTGGGGCAGATTATACATACAATGCAAAACAACCCATGAAGATTGACGTGGAGGAGGGCAGAAGGCGCGGCGTGACGGGCGAGAACGAGGAGGGAGGCGTGGTGGACTGGTTTGGTGGCTTGGTGGGTGCTTGGGTAGTTGGGTGGGAGCCTGGGACGGACTTAGGGTACACCGTACGCAAGAGAAAGAGACAAAGTGATTGAGTGAGAGGAGTAAGTGAGTGTTGGTCTTTGGTGCAAATAGGTGCAAAACTTGGTCTACTAATATAATTTAAAATTTTCAGGAGGTATTATAGGATTAAGTGCAATGTTATTTTTGTTCAGGGGGTTCATCTGAACCCATGAACCCCCTCAACATAATATAGACCCGCCACTGGATCTACCGTAGCCGGGACAACGAGTAAATCTGTACATAGCCGCGACAAAATAGTCTATCGACAGCCTGTTTGCTAAGGATGTTTATAAAAAAAATTAAGGACTATATGGCGCGGGGGAGAGAGAGAGAGAGAGAGAGAGAGAGAGAGAGCCGGGGGGAGGGAGGGAGAGAGAGAGAGAGAGAGTTAATTCTGGCATTACATTTCACACTCCCTCCAAAAGTATGTTTCCCACCATTGCAAATTGAAAACATGTTGCATTGGAATAACTTGCTCAATCACAAACCAACACCCGACTCTAAGAAATGCAACTGTCATTGTACGCGCAACCATTACCTTGAAATCGCGCGAATCATTGCAAATTGCAGCCACAACCTTAACTCTTGGCTCTCATCCGACCACAACTTTACCTCTCATTCCTTAATCTCCATAAAGACCAAAGCTAGGGGACTCCTGATCCGTCAAGGTCTAGATCTAGAAAGATGGGGCTACCCCCCCCCCCCCCCCCCCGCCCCACAGGAAATAATCACACATATCAAGGAGTCAGAGATGTTACAAAAACCTTGCAGGCTGCCTGGCCATAGAGTGCAAAACTTTCCACCCGTTAGAGCATCTCCTATGCTACGTTCTTAGTTCTTCCGCCACTGGATCTACCGCAGCCGGTTGAACGAGTAAATATGTACATAGCCGCGACAAAATAGTCTATCGACAGCCTGTTAGCTGAGGATGTTTATAAAAAAAAATTAAGGACTATATGGCGCGGGGAGAGAGAGAGAGAGAGAGAGAGAGAGAGAGTGTGAGAGAGTTAATTCTGGCATTACATTTCACACTCCCTCCAAAAGTATGTTTCCCACCATTGCAAATTGAAAACATGTTGCATTGGAATAACTTGCTCAATCACGAACCAACACCGACTCTAAGAAATGCAACCGCCATTGTACGCGCAACCATTTCCTCAAAATCGCACGAATCGTTTCAAATTGCAGCCACAACCTTAACTCTTGGCTCTCATCCGACCATAACTTTACCTTTCATTCCTTAATCTCCATAAAGACCAAAGCTAGGGGACTCCTGATCCGTCAAGGTCTAGATCTAGAAAGATGGGGCTACACCCCTCCCCTACCCCCCCCCCCACACACAGGAAATAATCACACATATCAAGGAGTCAGAGATGTTACAAAAACCTTGCAGGCTGCCTGGCCATAGAGTGCAAAATTTTCCATTCGTTAGAGCATCTTCAATGCTAGGTTCTTAGTTCTTAGCACAATTCATGTGGGTACGTACTGCCACATGTGCTTAAGCAACTCTTTGCATATTTTGCTCCAACCCTGAGTTCTTAACACTATTCATCTGATCCCACAATATCATCATATTAGTAATATTTTTTATTTTCATATAATTTTGATTTAAATTTAAATGCTAATTCAAATCAATTGATGAATGAGAGATAAAAAATTAATTTTTATGCTAAGAACTCAAAAAGTAAAATTCCTTATATAAGAACTAGTTCTTATTTTTAAGAACTAAGAACTTCATGTCAGCCTCCTTCAATGGTTAAAAACTCAGTTCTTAATTTTTAGCTCAGAAATAAGAACTAAGAACCTTGCATTGAAGATGCTCTTAGATATACTCAAGTAGCTTTACCAGGATAGCGTCGAACCTCGAATCCCAAACCCAACACTTAGTTACGGATTTTAACCACACTATAAAAGGAAAAGAAGAACTCTCTAAGTAAGTTCTCTGCTATTCATTCACACTTTCAATTGTTATCTTACTAACTTGAGCGTGGATTGTTGCCTATAAGACCACCCACCGAAGCACCATCAGAGCTACTAGGAAGGAGAAATCCACCAAATTCACATAAGATTCGCCTTCTTTACCATCATTCTCCTGTACGATCAATACACTCTCTTTAGCGATTGGCAGTCTTAGAAGAGGTTTCAAGTTGAAATGGTGAACTTAGTAACAGAAAAATGAATAAAAAAATCAATAGTAGCCCACGTGAAGAAAACAATTCAAATAAGTCATTTGATTCATAGGATCTGCAGATGTTGGTCCAAGTGTCTAACCTAGTTAAATTCAAAGTTGGACTGAAACAGTTGAAGGTAAATAAAATGTCATGCGATTCTCTACTCCACCTGATTTGACAAAGTTCTAGAAATCCCACCAACTTAGGCTCTTTCCTTCCGTTTTCCTTTATCATATTTTATTTCATAAAATATTATTGCTAATATTTTCTTATCTTCTTTTTTAAAATTTTCCATTGAACAAGTGCATTTTGGTATTTGGATCATCACCGTTGTGCTGTCAATTGTCAATGTCATTACTGTTTCGTAGCCTAATCTGGTGGCAACGTAGCTTTGCCACTTGTTTTGAACACAGTCAGACAGAAAGGGTCGATCATCACTAAAAAGAAGCATATCCCATGTCACGCACCACGTCAATAATACTCAATAATCAGAAATGTCTCATTAATGGGACCAGATCTTGCTTTACCAATCAAACCATTTATGGACTTTGTCAGTTCTCACACACAATGAAATGAATTCTTGTTGAGAAGTACTTATGATAAGTTGTGATCTTCACAAAAGTATTTTTCACCTCTCATCACCTAAATATACCATTTTCTTTTTCTTTGCAATCCGATTTTAATTTCTGGTCTTGTTGGTGGACTGGATTTCAAGCTCTGGTTTATCAGAAACATCGGTAAAAGTAATTATGACACTCAAGTCAATTTATGATCCGCAGTATAAGGGTAAATAGCCAAATTGGTCCTTGAATGTGTCAACCGCCTTCAAGTTGGTCCCTAAACTTCTAAAATGTCTCCCGCGGTCCTTGAATGTGCCAAAAGTCATTCACGTTAGTCCCTCCGTTGATTTTAGTCAACTAACGGAGATGATGCGGCTGTTAAATGCTGACATGGACGGTTAAATGTTGACGTGGATCACATTAGGCAATTTAGTCCCTGAATATGGCAAATGTAGACAATTTAGTCCCCGTGTTAAATTCACCATTTTTCAAAAAAAGGGTATGAGTGGGATTCGAAACAGGGACATAAGAGTGGCAAAACATATCCTTTACCGGCAGAGCTATACAATGTAATGCTTATAGGCTGCACTATGTTTTATTTATTTAACTTCTAGCTAGCTATTAAATTGAAACATTCAATTCACTCCTAATTTCCAAAACATAATCTTAAATTAAAATCTAAACCTCTCTCTCACCCTCCTAGTTATCCTAGAAATTTAACAACTAAACCTAGAAAATTAACCCAGAAACCTAGTTGGGAACTATTTTGCTATCCAAACTGGTTGCAATCACCATATTAGATGAAGAAAATACAAAGTCTTCTTTTCTTTGCTTTTAGTTCTGTGTAGTGAGGATCAATTCAACTCAGAAACCCCAAAAGATCAAAACAAGAAAACCAAATATGCTTGCTATTTTGGTTAATGACTTCAATAGAAGACTGAAAACATATTCACCATATCACAGATTAAATCCTATGGGTCCTCCTTCAAGGTTGTCAAGGTGGTGGATAAAAATCATGTCTCTCTTATGTCGCTTCTTGTACTGTAATTTAATCAGATTGAAACCATTATAAGAATCAAGAAGTTAAATAAATACAACAGAGTGCAGATTACTAACATTATGTTGTATAGGTCAGCTGGCAAAGGAGTTGTTTTGCCACTCCTAAGTCATAGTTTTGAATCCCACCTACACCTTTTTTGAAAAATTGTGAATTTAACCCGGGGACTAAATTGTCTATATTTGCCATATTCAGGGACTAAATTGCTTAACGTTATCCACGTCAACATTTAACCGTCCATGTCAGCATTTAACAGCCACATCATCTCCGTTAGTGGACCAAAATTGACGGAGGGACTAATGTGAATGACTTTTGCCACATTTAGGGACCGTGGGAGGCATTTTAGAAGTTTAGGGACCAACTTGAAGGCGGTTGACACATTCAAGGACCAACTTGGCTATTTACCCATAAAAAAAAGTTATACGTATGCATTTGTGATTGGTGACACTTTTTTATAAAAGTGTTAATAAATGTGACACACTAACTGTTTGTTCTCTCTATCTAAAATATATGGGATACCCTATAAGAGCATTTCCAATGGAGTCCTTATTTTGGGATTTTAAAATAATATCCGGATCTTATTAGATCTCACTATTGGAGCTATCCTAGGTGGCATGAGATCTTAGTTTTTGCTAAAATTCGTGCCTTAGCTCATATACTCTCAAATGTGGGATCTTAAATAAAATAATATTTTTTTCTCTCTCCTTCAATATAAAAACCAAAGTGAAAAATAGGGAGGGAAATAAATAATATAAATATATTTGGTACTGTGAGTCCAGTTAAAAGTAAAATAAGATCTCAATCACTAGAGTGAAATGTGCATAGGGATCTTATGAGTGTCTTAAATCCTATGTGGCAATCTGGGCCCACAAAAAGTGAGTTAAGTCCCAAAATAAGATCTCACCATTGGAGATGCTCTAAGTATTTTAAGAAAGCTGATAGCCATCCTTTTTTTTTACTTGTGATGAAATCAATTGTACTTGAATCAACTCGGCTTAGATTGCAACTTGGTTTAAAATTGCTCGGTCCTCGGTTGGACCGAGCAGATTAGGCCAATGTGAATTGGTCCAATGTAGATTGAGCTTAGAATTTGGTTCGTAATAGGGATATACACTGTTATTTGAAAATCTGTTTGCCAAATTAAAATCTGTGTACATACTAAGAACAGATTTAAGGTTAGCAAAATGGTTAATAAACTCATAGTGTTCGACCACGCGTGCCTCTCACAGTGCATGTTGACTTGTAGTCTGATGATAAAGACAAAACAACACTCACCACAATTAATATGGACATAAATTGAGCCCCACAAAAGATCACTGCACTAGCTATATTTTAAGCTTTACACAAAAGAAGGGTAGAGATGAAATTATCCTACACCAGGAAAAAGAAAAAAAAATGGCTTATTAGCACTTTTGGTCCCCAGGTTTCAAAAATGTGCAAACGGAGTCCCTAGAGTTAAAAAATAGCATTCTACTACCCGACGTTAGTCTCCGTCAGCAGTTTTGGTCCCCGGAAAATTTTCCGTCAAAAAACTAACGGATCTGAGGGTAAATATGTAATTGAGCCAAAAAAAATTAATTAAAAAAAAATCCAGAAAATTCAGAAAAAATACATAGAGTACTCAAATGATCTTCAATTTGGATCATTCAGTTTAAAACAAAGGCCTTCCTTTACCCTAAGAAAGAGAGGAAAGAAGAAAAAAAAATACAAGAACAAATTAAAGGAACCAAAGAAAAATAGAAGAGACAAAATGAGAATTGACACTAAAGTATATAATGCAGGTTTGAAAACTCTTCTATAGTTGATTTCGAAGCCAGAATCAATTTTTGAGAGAAGCTTCTGTGTTTCAGAATAAATTCTGATAAAAAAAGAAGCTGATTCAAAGACGGTAAAAGAGTCGGCATTATGTGTGCTTCAAGTAACCGATTCACCAATTACAAGGAACTTGATCAGAGGACATCAATAATTGTTCCAAGTAATCAGAACCAAGATCCTCAAACACAACAGCATTGTTCATCTCCATCCCACTCCTCCTACCATCACTCTCCTTGCTCTTCTTAACACCAATTTTCCTCCTCAGAGAGTGCTTCCTCTTCAGAGCAACAACAGGGGAACCCCCTTCTTCAGAGCCATAATCACCACAATTCATCTCACTAAGCGATTCCCTCACAACATCAACTGGAAAATTGAGTATAGCCGAAGAACCCCTCATGGCAAAAGCAGCTTGATCATAAGCCAACGCGGCGGCTTCCGCGCTATCAAACGTCCCCAGCCACACCCTCACGCCATTCCTAGTTGAGTCCCTTATCTCAGCTGCAAACTTCCCCCACGGCCGCCTCCTTACACCTCGGTACGACTTCTCCTTCCTCGGGCTACTGCCGCAGCCATTCTCCTCCGAACTCACCTCCTCTTCTTTAATTGACATAGCCCTACCATCAAACATCTGGTGGTGGTGGTGGTGGTGGAGGCTGTTTGCGCCGTCGGCGATCATGCCATACAGAAGCATCTCCTCCGGGTCATTCTCGTTGAAAGGAAGGTAATTGGTTTCAAAAGATGAGGATTCAGAGGAGAATTCTGAATTGGAAGAATTGAAGGTTAATGGTGAATCCATTTACTGACAGAGATGGAGAGTGAGGAAGAGAATTTTCAGAGTCAAGTTGCTCTGCTTTTAGATTTTCTACTCACTTTTGAAACCCCACTCCACTATATATATAACCAATTTTTTGGTGGCGCCAGTAAAACGGTAAAAGCCGCCGCAAAAGCTAAGTGAGTAAAACAGTTTAAAATATAAAAAATCATAAACTTGCTGTACTACTGCTATATATATATATATATATAGCTCAATTTTAAATAATAGTCCTTATGAATAGGACAATTTTTTTTATTTTTTTTACAATTAATTTGGGTCATCTGGGTCCCTGACCTGAATTAGAATAAATGAATATTCATACAATTTTTTCTTTCTTTTTTTACAATTAATTTAGGTCATCTGTCCTTAATTAGAATATGCTTGGTGGTATCAGTATCAAACATTACCCCACGTTTTTGAGGTAACAAATCAGAAGTATGCATGTATTGGAAGCCATAACCGAATCACAAAACGACATTTTTTTTTGGGATAGCATAGGTGTATCACCTGGATTAAGCTAGACTAAGAAATAGGTACACCTATACTCTAGTTATTGAGGAAATGGTCGACAAAAAAAAAAACTTATTGAGAAAATGAGAAGTGATGCAAAATTTTCTTTTAACCGTCTCTTTTCAAAACTTTTTTATAGATTCGTTAAAATTTATGTGAGTGTTATTTAATAAAAAATGTGACCCATATTTTTAGTGGATTATACTTAAATTTCAATAATGAAAGAGTATTGAAAAATGAGTGTTTAAATGAGTGTTACAAAGATTTTTCCAGTTATATATTTTACTGTGTGTTATATTATTCATTTAATCTGACTCAATCGTTTATTATTTTGGCCTTTTGTGGGATGTCTTTTGCATTTATTTTGGGTTAATAGGAATCTTTCTTTATTTTATTGAATTTTCAAGAATTAATTAATTTTTTATAGCAATGTCAGTAAATTAGTGCTCCCTAGGGTTCGAACCCTATACCATTCACTCTTTATTCCAGCCAACCCTTATGTCCCTAGCTCTTACCACTTGAGCTATCATTTGGGCCGGGATAATAATTAATTAATTAATTAATAATTCCAATTCTTAATGAAACTTTTATATATTATTTTAAATAAGTGTTCTTACAACTATTATAATATTTGGGCTAACTATAGCATAATGCACAAAAAAAACATTAAATTTTTCACAATTCACATATTATAGCTGATTTATGAAAAATAAAAAGTCATTTGCTCTCCTACTAGTCTCATGATGAAGGGAGGTAAATATAATTCTTCTATAAATGTTTTTTGAGCATGACAAATTTCTCTGCCTTAGCACTATTCCCTCACTCTAAATTTTTTTGAACCCAAAAACAAACTCATGTGTTGATTATTTAGTTGTTTTGGGTTTGCGCGGATAATGTAGTTTCCTCTCATAGTGTCTTTCTCCTCATAACTTTTTGTTGCTGCTTGCTTTAGATATAAGCAGTCTATAGTTTAATTTTTCTTTATTTATTGTTTGTTTTCATCTGGCTTAATAGCATTTTTGGTCTCTTACTTATTACGATTTGACAGTTCTAGCCCCTCAAGGATTTTATTAGCATATAACGTCCCTCACGTTTACTAACTATTATAGTTTTGGTTTTTCGTCAACTTTCATCTAATATTTAACGATTTTTAATTAAAAGTAAGGTTTGAAGAACAGTTTTATGTTTTCTTATTAACAATTTTATGGTTTCTGGTTTTTTAATTGATTTCTTGATAAAAAATAACCGTTAAATATTGGATGAAAGTTGAAGAAAAACCAAAACTGCAACAATTAGTAAACGTGAGGAATGCTATAGGCTAATAAATTCCTTTAGCGATCAAAACTTTTAAATCGTGATAAGTGAATGATCAAAAATGCTATTAAGCCTTTTTTATTTTCAGTACTACGCAAAAGATATATAATTCAGTTTTAATTTTTCTTTTTTTTTGCCTAAATACATGATTGGGCCAACCTATATGCTTCTTTAGTATAAGATCGACAGGGTATTTTTTTGGTAGAAAGGTATTAAAGACAAACCAGAAGATACAAGAAAGAAGACACCAACACATGATGTAGTGACATACACTTGAACTAGAAATTAAACCCGTGCGTTGCACGGGTTTGTTTTTAAGTTATGTATCTATTATTTGTAAAAATAATTTTTGTAATATAAAAAATTATTGAATAATAGATAATTAAGAATATGATAAACATATGTAATTACATTAATGAAGCTCAAAAAATACACTAATTTTTTTGTTTTTTTTTTATAAGAATTTGGTACCGGTCACTCTTTGGATATACCACAGATTCGAGATTTAGTCACAATTAAGGCTCCTCATCCCTTCCCCAGGGTGTATTGTGTGGGGATTGAACCCGAGAGCTTTTCACACACACTCAGCCTGCGTTGCCAACTGAACTACCCCTCTTCGGTTAATTTATTTGTATATTAAAACCCATATTTAATATTTTAAGTTTATTTAATAAAAATTATTTTCAATTTATTTGGTGATTATATGTTTAAATAGTAATACACTCTCAATATTAAGTAAAATGATGCAAATATATAATTAGAGCTGAATAATTTAGTCCGTGTTTGTGTAAAATCATCTATAAAAGTAAAAAGACTTTTATAATATGGTATTTATCTCTTGCTTTCATGTTTCGGCCAAGAAAGTTGTGTTTTCAGTTGAAACTCTATGGTAAGTGTGCTAATAAAAATTTAATGTCGAAGCATATTCTTAGTGACACATATAAAAATTATACTATTTATTGCATAATGAGTATTTAATTAGTTAATATGCAGTTTGTAATTTGTAAGAGCATATATTTTTTAACTTAAATTATGAATTAGGATAATAATTTATCTTATTCGATCAATTTTTATAGTTTTATAGAAAGTAAAAAATTATAAAGCCTCATAAGAAAATTTGAAAACACAAATCGTTCAACCTAATGAATGTCTATTACAATGGTTAAAATTAACTCTTTCGATCCCTGAGATTCCGTCCTTAAGGATTGCACTTTATGATAGACCTTTAACTTTCACTACACTTGAGTAGAACATGATTCCCTCAGTAGATGATACATGTGGTTAGCACAGGACTTAGTTAAAAATATTCTTAAACTCGTGTACCATAATAATGTGCAAAAGTGAAAGCTGGTTAAGAATGATTGCTACTTTTTATAATTGAAGAAATATTGTAGATATATGACTGTATCAAATATAATTTCATTTAGCAAGTTTATTAAATACCATTGCATACCTCATTTTTAGTCTATTGTAAATGAGTGCAACAATGATAAATCTCATATGAGG
Organism: Lotus japonicus; assembly: GCF_012489685.1. Lineage (NCBI taxonomy): Eukaryota > Viridiplantae > Streptophyta > Magnoliopsida > Fabales > Fabaceae > Lotus > Lotus japonicus. The sequence goes on along the minus strand of NC_080045.1, from coordinate 47,018,307 downwards.
TTATAAACTCATATTAAATATTATTAGAAAACAAATTTTAAATCAAAATTATAACTATTATCGAACAAAAATTTTAAAATTAAATTATTCTATTATTTCTTATACCAAACATGACATGCGCGCATAACATATTTAATATATATCTCCTAATTTAATTAAGTTATTTTTTTATATATTTAATTTATTTATCATCATATTTGTAGTTAAATAGAAAATTACTCTATGATAATCTTAACCATCAATAATTATTTAATAACAAATATTTATTAATTTTAAATCTATTTTATCTAAATTAATTAATTATAAAAAATATTTATGATTAATTTTAATTAATTAATTTTAATTCTTAATATTTTTCAACTCAAGTTATTTTTTTAAATTATAACTATTATAATTTAATATATGTATTTTTGTGAATATTTAATGTAGGTAGTTGAATAGCTTTTGACAATACAATTATTTTTTCAGTTTTTAATCTTATTACTTAATATATTTATTATAAAGATAATTTGTTATTACTTAATAGTACACTATAATACATTCAATCTTTACTAATGTATTTAATGTAGTGGTTCAAGTGTGTTTTACTTATATATAGATTGAGAATTTTATAATTCATTAAATCAATAATAACATATAAAAAAATTGTACTACTTATTACGTTATTTTTTAAATGAAAAATATATGTATTTTAATTAATTAAATGTTTATTTTTAAAATATTGAAACATTTGTTTTAGGTGTAAGTTTTTATTTTTAAAAAGTTCAGGTATCCATCACCTATTTTATAACTTGTTCGTGGTTAAGCTTTTTATATGAAAAGAAAATAAATAAATATATATGTTAAAAAAAATAAAAGAAATCTTCATGTGTTAAAAAAATGCAAGTGAAAAAAAAAAGGAAAATGAGGTTCGCAAAAACAGAAAACGACGTCGCGCGAGATTGTAGTGTGATAATTGTGGGCCCGCATGAATGGGATGATACTTGATGAGCACACGTGGGTCAATAGGTGGATCAGGATGGCGGTCAGGTCAGAATTGCATTCTCAGAGTCGTGGCTGACCTCAATCAAAGACGTCATTCTTTGTAATTTTCTGTTTTTTTTTTGTCTATAATAAATAAAAACCTTTTTTTTCCACACTTGGAAATAAAATTAAAAAACTTTAATCAAATTATTTTCTCGCGATATATTTATAAAACTAATTTGTGGATGTTATCAGTTATGGATGACTTGACTTCCAAAAGAATGTCATGGATGGATTTTTATTTATTAAAAAAATATAGTGGAGAAAGACAAATGCAACACAACAGCCTGTTTTATATTTTATAAAATACGACAAGAAATATAATTATTATTTTTGTTGTAATTATACATTTCAATGTAGTTGGTCCAACACTAAATGAGACCTTAAGCAAATTTTAAAATCATGTTTTTTTACCTAAAAAATATTTATTTATTAAAAAGTTTTACGTAAAAATAATTTTTATTTAAAATTTATTTTTCGAGTTTTTTGAAATGCAAAATCATTTATTAAATTATCATAATCAATTTAATTTTACATGTCTTTTTTGGACAAAGATTTGTTATTGTCGTTGCAGTCTGTTCAGTTTTTTCATCGAGTTTTGTTCAAGTAATCAGGGAACCGAGAAAACCAAACATTTGTTAGGCTAGTCAAACATGAGATGAAGTATATATTTTTTTTTTTCGTGGTTGAACTGAGACCTTGATTTTTATCTAAGACCTTCTTATAGAAAGACAATTAGAATTATCACATGAATGAGAGACATCTTTTACTTGATAAAAATATTTTTTTCTTGGGCTGCTTGGGCCACATCTGTATTGTGTCGGCCTGCAATTCAAGTGTGATGAGTGATAAAATTCCAAATTGATTAAACATGAGTTCAGAAATAAAAATATAAGTGTGAATATATATATATATATATATATATATATATATATATATACCCTTAAGTTTATTAATGGAAAGTTTTTCTTTTTCGTGGGCTCCACTCTCATACTCTAACCATTGTATTGGACTAAGTATTCACTTTGACAATGACTAATATTTGTGGCATCATGAAAATGGATACATAATATATTGTATTCTAATCAATAAGAAAACATAGAATTTTAGATAAAACAATAAGATTACCTTTCTATCAAGATGAAAAAGGTCAATGGCAAGCTTTGGAAGATGTTTAGTGTTTGAAGAGACCGCAAAGGGTTCGAGTCTTTGTCAGGAAGCTGTTGAATCAGGTAGTCCTCTCAACTGCTCAGTGATATCGTCAGCACATGAGTCACTCAGCAATGTGTTCATTTTGCAGCGCATCTATTAAGGACTAGCTCCACTTATTCAGGGACTATAGCAGTGTCCCCTTCTAACACAAGCTGCACAAGCTGCTTGAAGGAGTAGCGGATGGTGGTTTTTCTCAGCAGATTGGAAGCACTGGATTACTGACAACATTAGAGGCGTTGAGTTTTTTTCGGCTAATGTTGTGTGGCCATGTTTCTTCACCACGGCCCTCTAGGCTATTTGGCGGTTGAGGAACGAGGCTATCGTTAATCATTCTCAGCCCTCTACCTCATGGCTTTGGGGTTTTATCCGGGCATTGGGTATGGAGCAACAGGTCACGACTTGTACTGCTCAGCTTGCTAACGTTACAGGTGAGCATCGCAGTGTGTTCGATATTTAGTTGTGCGTCCTCCTCATGTGCGGTGGCATCCTCCTGATCCTGGCTGGGTAAAATTTAATGTCAACGGTGCTGGGACTGAGAATTTTCAGGCTAGCTGTGGCCGAGTGCTTTGTAGTTCTGATGGGCAATGACAAAGGGGTTTTTGCAGGAATTTAGGTGAGTTGGCACATGGTAATGTGTGTTTCAAGGAGCTTTCTGCGATGCAGACAGTTGTGGAGATTGCTATCAGTTTCAATGTTCCTCAAGTGATCATTGAGAGTGACTCTCTTGAGGTCATTCGTCTTCTCTCTTCTCCTGAAGTTGAGTCTCATCCTTATGGTGATATGGCAAGTTGTATGTCATCTACAGAGGAACATGTGGCTATGAAGTTTCAGCATACCTTTAGGGAGGTAAACTCTTTTGCGGATGATTTGGCTCACTTTGGGCGTCATTTCCTTGTTGGTTCTCATGTTTTGGAGGCTCCGGTTGGAGAATGTCATAGATTTCTAGCTCAAGATGGACATTTTTATGCGTCTGTTTTGCCTGTCTCTACTTTGTCTTAGTGGTTTTTTGCTATGGGGCTTCTCCCCTCCTTGTAACCAAAAAAATAGTTCAAGGGGAGAGAGATAGAGTAACAAGGTCAAGATCCTCGATGAAGGCTGAGTCGGGGTTTTGCGGTGAAATTTACGGTGGTTAGGGTCGAGGTTGGTGTCCTCAGCTCGTTAAATTTCTTTTTGTTACAACCACACAAAGTATATATTAATTTTTTTGTGTAGTTCTGAATTAAAACAAGACCCAAAAACAAACTGAAAAACTTAGTAAAGCTCATACAATCTAAAGAAAGCAAAGTCAAAAGATCCTGACGAGGGAGAGACTATTGGAGAACATGTGCAACCTCAATGCAGCTAGACAATCCGCACAAGAATTAGCTTCAGGCATGATATGCTCGAAGAAGACGGCCCAGGGGAGAATGACTATAGCAATTAGTAATAACCTCTTCCAAGGAGCCTATGGAAAGGAGAGGATATGTCAGGTGCCTCTAGCATACACATGTCATCCAAGAAGTCACTCTCACAAACCATCCAATGAAAACCATGTCTGAAGCCAACAACAAACCATGCGTCAAAGCCAAAACCTCAGCATGGAGAATACTTGTTCTAATTAGCGAATAATTTAAAAAATATGCATCAAAGTGAAATATACTTGTAAAATATGCCATCTATTATGTAGGATTAAAAAAGTTTCTTCTTCTTATTTTATACGTAATGAGCCAAAAATAGTGAATGTGGTAATTTGTTATAGTCCTTTGGTGATTGTCTTTCCTTTTTTATTTCAAACTCTCATTGTTTAGGTTTATAATGTGTTGTTATACGATTTCAAATTAATTTTTATTTTTTCATTGATTTTGAGAAATACAACATTTTTTAAAAACTGAAATCCAATCTAATTCAAACTGGTAAATATTGGATCAGATTTAAAAAAAGAAAAAAATTGATTGGATGTTAAAGTAACAAAACCGAAGTGATTTAATTGGATGAATTTTTCCCTCTAAATCGAACTAATCCAAACCGTGAATGCCCCTAGTAGTTAGACCCGCGACTACACATGGATCTATTCCAAATGAATTGGTCCAGTACCTAAAAAATGGATATGCTTTTTTAAACATAAAATGAACCTTCTTGGATGTTCACCTGAAATATATATACGCAAGCGAATCTTGGATTATTTATGAGAAACGTTGTGTCGAGATTCAGGCTCGTAGGTATCATCGGAGTTTAATATTCACCACCAGTTTTATCCTTATTATATATGCAAAGATTACAATTCATCCACCAAAAATAAAATTAAGTGAATGTACCAAGTGGTCGGTTCATAACTTGGCGTAACCTGAGACGTTCCAGCAGCCCTTAATAATGGTTATTATTATTTGTCAAACAAATTTCTTCATGAATTATTAATAATAACATAGTTGGAGTACGTAACAAATATGAAGGGGTATGCATTCTTAATGTAAACTTTGTTTAGTTATCTCATTGAATTTAGCCACATAAAAAAAACATTTTGTTTAGTTAAAATTTAAACAAAAGTTATTATTACGTAGTATGTTGTAATTGGTTGTTAATGTAAAACTATTATATAGTAAAAGTGATTACTGTAGTAGCGGCGAGCGAAATGAGAGCAACCTAAATCGTGAAAATGGAGTTGTGGGAGAGCTATACAAGCATTGTGCTGCTAGGTGAAGCGGTAGAGTATTACACTGACAATGCATATCAATTAAACTTACTAGTAGAAACCAGTGATACAGAAGTTAGACCAACAAAAAGTTAGATAATTAGACTATCTTAGAATTCAGACTATGTTATGACAAGTCATGGTGCATATTGTCTTATAATATATAAAGGAGAACTATATATCAACCTTTCAAGAAGCTGTGAGTTGCTCCAACGCTTCTCTGAGTTAGGGATGACAATGGGTCTCGGACCAGGGTACCCGCAAAAAATATCTATTATGGGTAGGGTAAAAACCCGCTAGATGGGTATGGGTAATTACCCGCAAAATGTATTGGGTATGGGTGCGGGTATGGGTACTATAGTACCCATACCCGCACACACATAATATTATTATTATTATTATTATTATTATTATTATTATTATTATTATTATTATTATTATTATTATTATTATTATTATATGAACAAATTAACTTAAGCTATAGCTTTCAAACCAAGGTAGTCAAATCGAGATACGTATCGTGTATCGTTAGACCCTAATTCCGTGTCGCGTATCGTATCGTAACGTGTATCGTAAGATACGGACACAAAAAAAATTAAGTCATATATTAAATAATATACTAATATATCATCTAAATATAGTTCAAAATAATCAAAGATCCAAGTCATAAGTAGAAAAATAGTCTCACAAAGTTCAAGTTCAACCTAATTCCAAGCCATAAGCCAAACTAAAGTACTAAACATCAAAGAGATGAAATTAAATGTCCACTCCCTAATTCCAAGTCATTAAAGGGCTGCTGAAGTTGAACGTGAAACATGAAAGGGCTGCTGAAGTGAAGTTGAACGTGAAAGGGTGAAAGAATCAAAGAAAACATCACTTTATAGAGCAATTTACTAATTTTTAATGAAATTAAATGCCCACTCCCTAATTTTTCTAGGGGAGTAAGATGAAACGGCATTTGAAAAATTGTTTTTGTATCGTATCGGGATACGTATCGTGCGATACTCATGCGATATGTGCGATACAGGTCACGATACGAACACAAAAAGATACATACATGGGATACGTATCGTTTGGTTGATTTTCGTATCGTATCGGGATACGTATCGTGCGATACGCACGATACTGACTACCATGTTTCAAACTTACTTATTTTAAAAATAGGTGATTATTTAAAGTATTCATAATCATTGCTAATTTACTCCCACTTATTTTTAAAATTAATAACCTACAACTTTAGGACTATATTATAAATCCAAAATTAAAATGTAAGTTATATCTTTCTTGCTTATTCGTTCTAAAAAAATATATTCTTAGTTGAATGATTTTATTTGTTACGTAGATAATCTTTTGTATTTATATTAGTGTTTTTTATTTTAAAAGTTAGTTGTATTTTTTGTTTTCTATTAACAAAAATAGTGAAAAATATATTTTGGTTAGCTAAATTGCAGGTAATGGGTACGGGTACGGGGATATAGGTACCCAGAGGGTACGGGGACGGGCATTCAAGTTGCTACCCACGCGGGTATGGGGACGGGTACGGGTAATTTTTTAAAATGCGGGTATGGGGATGGGTACTATAGTACCCTACCCAGACCCTACCCATTGTCATCCCTATCTTAGTATGTCAACAATGAAAGAATAAATGGAAGCCTTACATATAGACCAGCCATGAGATCTTGTGTTATACTTCCAAAATGTCGGAAAGCCATTGACAACAAGTAGGTCTAAAGATCAAACGTGATGGAAATGATCAAGTAAAACAATATATTCCCTCCGTTTCAGAAAGTTTGTAGTTTAAAGTTGCGGCATGAAGAGTAAGAAATCAATTATTGATAGTGTAATTTGACTAGATTGCCCTTATTTAATTTTACTAGTATGATGTGCAGCTATTGAGTTATACTTAGATAGAGAAGAATGTAATTAATAGAGAAGAGTTGTGATTGGTTAATATGAAAAGTGATAAGTGAGAGAAAATGTATTAAATGAGGGTATAGGTGGAAAAAAATGGGGAAAAATGCATTGACATCTTAAAACAACAAACTATTTGGGATATTGAAATCATACCCAAAACTACGAACTTTCTGAAACGGAGGGAGTAGTACAAGACTGATGGTAAAATGACATGATCAAAAGGAAAGCACAAATTTCAATAAAATATTCTCTCCAATGGTTAGACTTACCACTATCAGAGTAGGTGTTAGCTATGTGTGATGCATTTGATTTAAACATTAAACATATCGATGTTAATATTGTTTTTCTTCATGGAGATCTTGAAGAAGAAATATGTATGCTAAATCTAGAAGTTTGTGAAGAATAGGGAAAATAAAGCATGGTTTGCAGGTTGACCAAAATTTTGTATAGTCTAAACCAGACTTCGAGGTGTTTGTGCAAGAGATTTGATTCCTACTTTGTTAGCCTTGGGTACAAAGGTTGAACTTTGATCATTGTACATAGTATAAGAGGCTTGAGGATGATTCTTTTATCACCTTGCAATTATATGTGGATGACATGTTTGGCGAGACATAAAAGATAGCAAGATTTGGCTCTCTCAAAAATATTTATCTTTAGAAAATCTTGCAGAGCTTCAACATTCAAGACCACAAGACAATATGAAAATACTTTCTACCAACTATAAATTATTCTCAAGGATGTGTTCTAGCCATGGATTAGTGGTTGCAAAACCTGCTGGGAAGTCGGAAGGAGAAAGGAGAGAAGACGCGTTGAGAAGGTAGAGAGGGAGAGGCTAGGGTTTTACCATTGGGGTTAGCACTTAAATTGAGGGTGAAGATCTATAGGTCCTGCACTCATAGGAAATGGGCCTGGCCCAATTTTTTTTAATTTCTATCGCTATTCGGCCGGTTCATACCCCAAATCAAATTTGACCGACCAGCTCGCCTAAAACCGATTTTCATCAACCGCATGACATGTTACCCAGCCCGTCCAGTTCCGCCAAAAAGGCCTCGGTTTTGTCGGATTCGGTTCATGCCGAGCCTTCTTGGACATGCCTAAAAAATAGAGGGGATATATATATATATATATATATATATATATATATATATATATATATATATATATATATATATATATATACTCCCTCCGTTCCTTAATATAAGTCACATTTTTTGAAAAAAAATTGTTCCTAAATATAAGTCACTTTCTAATATCTAGGAAGCATTAATTTTTTTTTTCCAAATTCACCCTCATATTTAATATGAAAGAGATTATGAACTTTTTGACTATTAACTTGGAGAGAGAAAATCATAGGAAAGTAAATAAGGGTAGTCTAGGAAAGCTAATCATTTCCTTTACAAATTTATTATTACTAACTACTTTTCTTAATATAAGAGAATTAGTTATTTGTGACTTATAAATAGAAACAGAGGAAGTATATATATATATATATATATATATATATATATATAGTGATTGTTTTTTGTGGTTCTAAAAGGTTCTATTATGAATATAAAGATGGGTGAAGAGAGAGAAGAGGGGAAATAGAAAACAATGAGCGAGAATGTATTGTGTTATGTCTTTTGTCGAGAAATTTTCGCGTGATTTGAGGATTTGGGAGGAGGAAGGGTGGCAGGTAGGAGGAGGAGGAGGAAGATGAAAAATTGGAAAATAGATAGCACTAAATTTGATGATAGAGAATTTTGAAGGACTAAATCTGATGTGAAAATTATAAGTAGACACTTGTAGTTGACTAGAATTACCACGCGAGCGGGTGATTAGGTAAAAAAAATTTCAAAAATGCTTTATCACGTCATCATGACTATTTTCAGTCAAGCAATTTTTTTCATAGACTAAAAACTATGAATGTTTTTGTAGATATCACTTTATATTATGATGTATAAATCAGGGATAAAGACAATATTTAAATTGTGAAAATTTGAACTCCTTACCACCAAGATCTCAATTTAAGACCCCGTAGGATAACTCAAGTGATAGGAGTTGCGAGACATATGGGTTGGGGTAGGGGAGATCCAGATATAAATTTTTAATGGGTGCAATTTATCTTTCCGATGTAAAAAAAAATCTCAAATTTAATAAACTTAAAAACATATTCGACATTAAGGTCCTTATTTAAAAAATAATAATTAGAGTTCCTGAATTAAGAGCCAAATCCTCCAAAATAGAATTGCCCTTTAACATGGACCCATTAAACTCATTCTCCTTTGACTCTAGAATTTAGACGATACGACCGCGAGTTTCGAAACTGATTCGATTTATGCATTACCCATTTCAATGTCAAAATTCACTTAATAGTGTCACCAATTCAGGAGAATCTGTAATCACTTAACTGCTTTTCCTTCCAATATTGTTTCCTAAACAAGTAGCTGCTCTTTCAGGTCACGTATTGCAAGAGATTCATCGTTCATGTGAAAGGTTTTAGTAGAGAGATCGTACATTGCTGCGAATGGATTTGAAATTTCCTCAGTGAATACCGAAATGAAAATGACATTTTATCTTTATTCCCAAATTCATGAATGAATTTTCTTTGGGAATTTGTTTATTTGAGTGTGTGGTCTCTAGTAGAAGTCACTATCTTTTGCACACGAAAGCTTTCTAACACAGTTGGAAATAATGGGTGCATTGAATGGTCAAGATACATGCCCCTTGACCATGTTTTCAGTCACCACAACTAAGATTTTTGCTAAATGTTTAGAAATTCCTCCTAAAAAAATGGATACTATTATTTTGATTAAGACATTTCCCATCAACGTTATTTATTAACCTATCCATACGCATATGTTTGAATTAATTCAAGACTTTCAGATACTTGCAGCTTCCACGAAAGCCATATTTGTGTTAATCATTCTTTAATGTCGCTTTCTCGAATCGGACAGACAAATTTTTTACGTTAGAGTAGCATATAATTTATTATATAATGGTAAATTGAACTAACTTCCCTTTAAGTTTAACACTAGATATAATACTCTTGCGTTGCACGGTTTATTTGTAATATTTTTTAATACTATATATATGAATATTACTATAGTGCTATTATATAAATAATACATATTAAAATAGTTCTTTACAAAAAAATTATTGTGTTTAGACATTTAAATAGATAGTAGTATTAGGGTTTTTTTTATCTATAATTAAATGGCTTGGGTTAGAGTTATCTTTCTGTGAGTAAAGGATATTATTGAAATATAATAATTTTTTTTTGGTGACCTCTAATATTCACCACTTTTAGAGTGGTGCAATTTTATACCACTTTTTTTTAACCTGGTATAATAGGTCAACACATTTTTTTTAAAGAAATTTAATATATAACAAAATTTTTAATGATATTTTTAAAAAAAAAAAATTAATGTGTTGACCTGTTATAACCGGTCAAAGTAAGTGGTGTAAAATTGCACCACTCGAAAAGTGGTGCATATTAGGGAGTCCCTTTTTTTGAAAAGAAAAATATTATTAATAACATTAGGAAACTTGAGAAAATATTTTTACTACTATATAATAGATAAAAAAACATATTTGAAAGTATTTTTCAAATAATACACACATGCGATATAATTAATAATAAATATCTTTTAGAGATAGTTTTTTAATTTTTAACCCATTTTTCTAGATTTTTCACTAATAACTTAATTTTATCTAGATTTAATTTAAATTATTAATATTATCTACATATAAAGAAATTTATTAATTTTTTTTCTCAATTTATGATTGATAGTTAATATTCTATCTATTTTAAATACTACTTAATAAATTATTTCTTTTACCTACCAAAATAAATAAATTATTCTTTTGTATAACAAATTGAAATGTTAAAAACATATAGTTAATAAAGTCAATAACATAAAATATTCATCAATAATATATTACTATCATTATTAAGATAAATCACAAGTAAATTTTAAGATTATTTTTTAAAATAACATGTAATATATATATATATGGGGAATGCTAATGCACTCCCACTCTTTTTTTTAGAAGGAGTGCATTAGCAACTAACACCTTTTTCTTTGGATAAAAAACCCAACTTTCACTTTTTAAATTAAGTTACTTTATATGGATACAAAAGTAATTTCGCAATGAACACACTTTCTCTCTCCCACTCAACATTTTCAGAGGGCACACCCAAAACATTGTTTCGTTTACAAATATTAAAATGAAAAGTTCAGATCGGAGGTAAGACGAGAATGTCATCTTAAACTAATTTTTTCTCATGCCAGGACCAATTTCAGTGGTGGTGCATCCTAGAGGATGTAAATACCCAATACCCAAATTATTCAAATTGGGGGAGAGGGATTGTTTGAAATCCAACACATGCTTCAAATTTGACTTTGGAAATCAAACTTGCGCTTCCAACCTGGTTCAATGATGTGGGTCTGTTGTGATGGATTCGATTTGAGTCTATGGCTGTTATGGAGAGGCGTTGGTTGGGTAGATTAGATCTAGAAAATTGAGGAAAAACGTGGTTCCTGCCGGCTAAGGGGAGCCTGATGAAGACGTGATGGAGGTTGTGGTGCTGCAATGGAGGAAATCTTAGAGTAAGCTTAAGAGAGATGAAACGAGATGAGAGAAAACTGAGAAAGAGAGATGAAGACGTGATGAACTGAAAGTTCTCTACAAAGTCTGGAGAGCGAGAGAGATGGGTGGATTGTGAAATTATTTTGATACCTTTATACAATAACTTAATTTAAAAAGTGAGAGTTGGGTTTTTGGTCCAAAGGAAAAAGGTGTTAGTTGCTAATGCACTCCTTCTAAAAAAAGAGTGGGTGTGCATTAGCATTTCCCTATATATATATAGAAGTAAATTTAGGGTTTTGGAAGGTTTTTAGTGTATTAGATGAGTTTGGTTACTGTACCCATGTTGAGAGGAGTTGTTTCTCAACATTATCTTTATCTTTATATCTATATATATTTCGTTTTCAAAAAAACAAAACAAAACTACATTATAGCTAGTTTAAACAACATACATAATCATTTCATATTTTTAAATTAATTTCCAAAATATATATTCACAGAAACAATTCAACCAATTAACCAATTTCATTATTTTATTCCAAGTGTTTTTCAATATAGAACATTTTTATTTTATATAAAAGATATTAGTTTGTGCTATTTTGTATCTTTTATTTTTTCAACTTTAGGTCGATAATTTATATCTTAACTACTTCATAAATATTAATTTTTAGTTATTTCATAAGAAGGTTTAAAAAGAAAATAAAAAATTAATTAGTCTTGCCAGAACACAAGTCAAAAATATATATATATATATGTATGTATATAACTTAGTAAGATGATACCTACCTTTAGTAATTTTTTTAAATCGGAAAGATAAATTGCACGTGCTAGGAATCGATCCCTAGACCTCCCCTGTAACATCCCGAATTCTCGAGGGTCATTTTAGTAATCTTTTCAAAAAACGTGAGTAAATTTTTGTTGAAATAAAACCTTTTCAAAACAAAGTTTGACAAATAAAAGAAATAACTAAAGGAGTAAATGTACTGAATAATTTTATTTGATTAATAAAAGCATGAGTACATTAATTCCTTTGAAATGAAAGACATAATTATTAAACTAGTGTTCGACCGCCCCCGAGCCAACATGACAAGAAGGTCTCTAGGTTAGGTTCGAACCATATAAACAAACTCGGCTCACCCCCAAGAACAGACTCAATTATCACACTCAATACTCGACTCATAGTCTACGTGCCTCCATATGCACTTCGTGGAATCCGAAGTGCCCTTACATGGAAGTTGCGCTTTCAAAACCATAGCAGGCATACACAATCACAATCAATATCTAGGTCGACGCCGAAGTGCCCTTACTAGCATATTTATCTAGCATAAGGTCCTTAACATCTCATAGGCATACAATCACAATCAAGAATTCTAGGCAGTAGCCGAAGTGCCCTTACTTGGAAGGTGTGCTTTCTTAAAAGTATCGGGTTTCTCCTTGGAGCTAGGTCTACACTTGAAAATGTCCTACCAACGAACGGACAGAGTAAAGTTACTAATCGGACAATCGGATTGATCATATGACTATGACTTTATTGATCACAAAATCCCCCCCAAAAAAACTTGAAATTCAAAGCCATTTTCCTTTACAAGATCAAAGCTTTCTTTCTAAAGGTTTTTGCTTCAAGATCATACAAACATTTGAAGAAAAACATAATTTTCGCATATTCTCAATGCTTTCAAGAACATCAAAAGAAAACTTAGAAGAAAAATACAATTTTCACAAACTTTTCGTTGATTACAAGATCAAATGATCATTGTCTTCTGAATGTGGAAGATTAACATTTGCTGTGACCACATAAAATAATGAGAATGACCAGAATCTCTTCTAATCAAAGAAGAAAGCAAGAAAGAAAAATAAGAAGAATAACAAGAGATGGAGAGAGAGCTCACGTGAAGAGTAGAGAGGAGAGGAGAGTTTGGTGTGAAGAATGAGAGCCAATCATTAAATGATTTTCTTTCTCCCCAAGTATCAGCCCAAATCCACGAAATTTTCAGCCCATTCTAGGGTTTCTAGACTCTTCCAACCTTCCTTGATTCAGTCCTCAAATTTTTGCTTATTTTGAGATAAAGTTCCTTTTTAAAAATGTCATTTAAAACCCTAATTTTAGGAGTTATGAAATCAGCCCTCCAATTACTTCAATAAAATAGATTTTATTTTTCAAGAGTCCCAATAAAATATTTTTATCCAAAATCAAGTCCATTTACGTAAGTCAAGGGAGAGTCCCACAATTTGCTCAAATTAGTAATAACTCTCGATTTTTGACTTTTAATTTAAATTCAAAAAAATTTATTCCATTTCCCACCAAGAATTTCGTCCAGCCCTTTCTTAAATGCTCATTAATCTTTTAAAAAAAATATTCATTTAATAAATCATCAATTAAAAACAATTAAATGCATTTATCATCCACGCCTTAGTTAACATGCCCGGTTAGTGGCTAACTTGGAGTTGTTTGCTGTTGCATGAGCCAATATAAAAGAACAACGACAAAGTGCTGGAGAATCATGGATTCAAGGTTTAGTTTTCTTTGGTGATTTAATGTTCTTCCACAATTTTTGGTGCTCTCTATTGCAATAGGGAGTGATTCGGTGCTTATATTTGGAGGGGTGAAGGGGTTAAAACCAAAGCCTTTGAAGTTGATAAATGTGTTAATTTTGAATGATTATTTGATGTGTTTGATGCCTGCAATGGGGTGAGTCATATTTTAAGGGAAGGGAAAGCGGGAGCTGAGGCATTGGCAAAGGAAGGTTGCTTACGTTCGGAAGCTGTTAGGAATTTTAATGGACAATTTGGGTCATGAGAACAGGGATTGTTGTGTGTCTTTTTTGTATATGCAGAGGGCTGGTGCTGTTGTTTGATTCTGCATTTGCTCGTTGCTGCTGTAGCTTTTATTTTATTTTTCTCTGGTGTTGTCTACTGCTGCTATTGAAAATTTTTCCTGCTGTTGCTCCTAATTGCATATGATGTTTGTTGTTGTTGCTGTTATTTTATATTGTTTTTGCTGATGTTTGATGTTGTTACTGTTGCTGCTCCTGCTGTTACTGTAAACAATTTTCGTCTACTGTTTGCTGCCGGTATTAAGTGATTTGGGGTTATGACCAACTCATCGCCAAAACGTGATTCGCCAACTCATCACCGCTATCGAGGCATTTTTGACCTAAAAAATCACCGTCATGGAACCCTAGCAATATTACACTCAAAACGCTCATAATATAATGTACATTGACGTCGAGAGATTACCAAGACTTAATATTGCCTCTTACAAATAATTTCCCTTATATAGACATTATATCAGATATATCACAAACAATTCATAGAATAATATTTAATATTTAATATTATTGTGAAAATAATATGCCCTAGAATCGGGTCTTACATCCCTATGAATGGTACACAAATCTGAAAATGTGCATGGGGGTGGGAGCAACCTGTTAGCAGCGAAGGCTCACTGATTTATTTCTCCAAGCTTGTTCTTCTCTAATTCAGGATGGATTTGCATCAAAAGCTTACTGCTGGTATAGTCTTGAGTTGTGATGTCTCTTATTAGATTTGCAGGCTGGTTCCTTCCACTGTTGATTATTTGTAAGGTTGTTTGGAATTGCAATTTGCATTCCTGCCCCTGTTTCCTCTTTTTCGTGGGCTCTGTAGTTGTAGGATATGTGCTGTCCAAGGTCTGCATGCCTTGTTTTGATGGCTTATCTCTCTTTTTCTCCTTTTCCCTTTATGTTTTCGGCCCTCTCTTTTGTACTTTGACCCTTGGCACTTATGGTGTTTTTTATTACTTATATATATAAATTTGGCATTCCAAAAACAATATGTCCCCCAACTCCTGTCACTTGAGCTATCCTACGGGGAGTCAACCTTTAGTATTTAATTTGTCATTTATATGTAAAAATTAGTAATAATTTTTATTGATTAATTTTTAAAATTAATAAAAATAATAATTTTAATTTTAATATAGAAGAAATTGGAAATTTTTACAATTAATTATAAATGTAAAAGTTATTTTTACTTTATATTTTATGAATGTAAAGGTAGTTAATTTCAATTATTATTATTATTATTATTAAAAACTTATCCTCAAGTTTTTTTGTTTGAAAAAGAAAGTAGTATTATTAACAATTAGTCAAGTATGAGTAAAAGCATCTGATGGCAATTACCAACTACAAAAGACTGCGCCTTCCAAAAAATCAAACAGCTCCCAAATTTAATCAATATTAAAATTTGTTTTTAAATATGATAAATTGAAAAGTTTAACAATTATTTAATATAATAAATAATAAAGTAGAAGTGGTTTTTTTTTTAAATTTTGTATTTTATTATCTAATGTATTTAATATAAAGGTGAAGTAATCAATGCAAAAGTTCAAGTCTCATTAATAGATTGCTTACCTACCTTCTATTATTTTAAAAGATAATCACCACATTTACTCTATTTTGAACAGTGCAATGATCTATCAATGCACCAATGTCCCGTAAAACTTATTATTATAACACTCGCCACTCCTCTGTTATTTTAAATTAGGCCATAACAAGCGATGCCCTTTTGTTTTTGTTGTTACATGTTGTCTTGCATTTTGTCAAAACAACCGATTGTCGAAGCAGATGTCGTGGGATCTGATTCTGTGAAGCTAGGGCATTAGTCCTCAGCTTAAGTTTTAGAGTTGGGCCCTTGAAGATCTCTTGGAGATTTTATCAGAGTTACTTGTGGTCGAAGTAGCTATTCCATAAGGGTTTTAATTGCAGGTTGTTAGTTGTGGAAACAATCTTTGGTTGAAGATTTGTTTCCTTGTTTACTTGCGTGTAAGGCAAGAGAATCCCGAGGTGATTGCGTTTTGAATTGTTGTTACTGCAATCTGTTTCTTCAACCCAAGTAAACCCTAGAGCTCATGCTGCCGCTGCTGAAGTATATAAAAGGATGAAAACCTAAAACATGGACACCACCGAAGCTACTGAGAGAGATCAAGTGTTTTAGGATTGTTCATTGTGCTTTGTTCTTTGTTAGTTGTGAATCCTCTTTGCTCATTGATTCTATAAAGCAAAGAAGGGTTCTGTGTTGTTTGATTGCTTTCAAACTCTTGTTGTTGATTGTGTTCACCAATCACTGTGGGAGTGATTGAGAGAAAGTGAGAGGGGCTCTCATACTTAGGTCGAGATACTAAGTAGAAATACACTGGGTAGAATAGGAAGTGAACTATGAACTGTGGTGTTCATGAGTGTCTGTAATTCCTGAATCTTGAGATAGTAGATTTCCTTTCTTTGGGTGCAAACCCTCCAGACGTAGGTGAAAGTTTTTCACTGAACTTGGTTAATAATTCTTGTGTATTGTTGTTTATGTTTTAAGTTTCTGCTTTCACTGTTAAGCGATTGTCGAACCTATTGTCCCAGCATCGTGCAGGACATTCGTCCTATAGGGAACCTGAATTACAATTGGTATCAGAGCAGGCACCATGTTCTGGTTGGGTGAGCTCCAGGGAGTTTGATTCAGTTCTCATGGATAACAAGGAGGGAGGATCAGTCAATAGGCCACCCATTCTGGACGGTACTAACTATGACTACTGGAAGGTTTGCATGACAGCCTTTCTCAAGTCAATTGACAACAAGACTTGGAAAGCTATTGTCAAGGGTTGGAAGCACCCCACTAAGTCATAGGTTGACGGCACTTCTACCATTGTTGTGGAGAAACCTGAGGAAGAATGGACTAATATTGAAGATGAAGCTGCTCTTGGTAACTCAAAAGCTTTAAATGCTATCTTTAATGGAGTTGACTAGAATATGTTTAGGCTCATCAACACATGTACTGTGGCTAAGGATGCTTGGGAAATTCTGAAGACTGCACATGAAGGAACTAATAGAGTGAGGATGTCAAGACTTCAGATGCTTACTACTCAATTTGAAAATTTGATGATGACTGAAGAAGAGACTATCTCAGAATTTCACATGCGTGTCTGTGACTTGTCTAATGCTTCATTTGCGTTGGGAGAACCTATGTCAGATGAGAAGCTTGTAAGGAAGATCTTGAGATCTCTTCCCCAAAAATTTGCTATGAAAGTCACTGCAATTGAGGAGGCTCAAGACATTGAGAACATGAAGGTTGATGAACTTATTGGTTCTTTGCAGACGTTTGAGTTGAAACTGAATGGAAATTTTGAAAAGAAGAATAAGAGTATTGCTTTTGTCTCTTACACTAATGAAGGTGATGATGAAGACTGTGAGGGTGAAAACCTTTTTGAGGCTCTGGCTCTGCTTGCTAGAAAATTTAATAGAGCATTAAGAAAGATTGACAAAAGAACCAGGCCTAATGTCCAGGACATGAAGCTCGACAACAAACCCAAGTTTTCTAATTCACAGAGGAGGACCAAAGAAGAAGAAAGATCTGGTCAGAATAAAGGTGTGCAGTGTCATGAATGTGAAGGATATGGACAGATCAGGACTGAATGTGCTACCTATCTGAAGAAACAAAAGAAAGGTATGATGGTAACTTGGTCAGATGAAGACACTGAAGATGAGGATGAGATATCTGCAAACAAAGTCAATGCCTTCTCTGGAACTACTTATGATTCTGAGACAAGTGATGAGGACATCTCATATGATGAACTGGCTGAGACTTACAAGCTGCTGCATAACAAGTAGGAAGAAGCATGTAAACTTGTGAGAGAAAAGCAAAGTGAGATAGAACAACTTGCTTCTCAGAATGAAAGGCTAAAAGAGCTCAGCACAAAGCTGAAAGAAGACCTGGATGAATGGTAAAGTAAGTTTAATAATGTTGACACTATGGAGAAGGCTAACTTGTTGTTGATTAATGCAGGACTTCAAGAGGAAGTGGCAACTCTGACAAGAAAGCTTGAAGCTACTCACAAATCACTTAGGATGTTGAATAGTGGTTCTGACATGCTTGATGAAATTCTGAAAGAAACTAGCAAGCAAGGAGGAAGTTTGAAGGGAATTGGCTTTGACCACAGGACAGCAAACAAGGAAGATCAGAAGGACCAAAGAAATTTGTTGCTGCTACAAAACAATCTGAATTCAAGAAGCCCATAAATTATCAGTTGCCAGATCCATTGCCCCGACATGTGCCTCAGCATGTGAACCGCCAGCTTAAGAATGGCAAAACTGCACCTTGGAAGTGTCACTACTGTGGTAGGAATGGTCATATAAAGCCCTATTGTTTCAAGTTATATGGCTATCATCAGACTCGCAATAATGTCAAGCCTTCAGAGCGAAGCAATGGAAGCCCAAGAGTGAAGTCAGATACCAGGTAGCATACACATCATTCAGAGCATCATCAAAGGACGACTGGTATTTTGATAGTGGTTGCTCAAAGCACATGACAGGAAACAAGAGTTTCTTGCAAGACATCAGAAGTCACTCCAGCAACTATGTCATCTTTTGGAGATGGAGCTAAAGGGAAGATCAAGGGAGTAGGAAAGCTTTTGAGCACAAAATCTCTTAACCTGAATAATGTGTTACTAGTTAATGGACTAACTACAAATCTGATCAGCATAAGCCAACTCTGTGACCAAGGGCTTGATGTGAAGTTCAATAAAACAGAATGTGTGGTGACTACTGATGATAATAGAATTTTGATGAGAGGAGTCAGATCAAAAGACAATTGCTACATGTGGACATCTCAGGAAAGAGCTCAAGTTTCTAGATGTTTGATAACCAAGGAAGATGAGTTTAATGTATGGCATCAAAAACTGAAGGTATGAAAAACGGTAGAAAGAGGGGGTTTGAATAGCGTTTTCAAGATAAAGCTTCCACCTTTAAGATTTTGACAAATCTTTCGAGAACTTAAGTGCTAAAGATAAGAGATAGAAAAGCACACAAGGATTTTATCCTGGTTCACTTGATAAATCACTCAAGCTACTCTAGTCCACCCGTTAAGGTGATTTCTTCCTTCTTAGAATGAAGGCAATCCACTAATCAGGTAAGAGTTACAACTGCACTTGAAACCTACAAGTGACTAACAATTACACTGACTTAACTCACACTAAGATTCACTCTCTTAGTCTTCTCTAGGATCCGATCAACCTTGATCTCCTAAAGGAACTAAACAAACTGTTTAATCAAAGAATGTTTACAAGAGATTTGCTTCAAAAAAGCTAATAGTAAACACAATGAATTTTCAGATGAAAGAATGCTTGAAGATATTTGAATATAGCTTGTGCTTATGTAAATTCTTCCAACCGCATCTTTCAGACTTCAGCCTCTATTTATACTCCAAGGATTAGGGTTTGAGCGCTGCATAGAAATGCTACCGTTGGAGGGCAGTTCTGGAAATTCCAGCTTCTGCTGTGGCTGAGAGCGTTAGGTAGGTCGTCAGGATGGTATAGTTGCTTTTGTACTTTGAAAGTGACTTGACCTTTAAACCTAGGAGACTTCTGATCAGGGGAAGGCTTCATGTTGGAACTTGTGAAGCCGGTTGATCAGAGTCAGAGGGAAAGCATAGATCCTTTGACCATTGTATCTTCTGATTCTGAACTCAGAGGGAAGTACATGGTCTTCAGAGTTTCTTGCTTCTGGACTTCAGAGTTTCCACTATTCAGCTTCTGTATCTTCAGAGTCTTCTACACCATCAGAACATCTGAACCTTCAGTGTTTCTAGGTTATCAGAACTTCTGGATCTTCAGAGCTTCTAGTGACTGAGTCCACATCAGAGTTTGTGTAGCTTCAGAACTTCTAAAGCTTTTCCACTGTTCATGTTGAACATGGTCAATGCGAAAGCATTGCTTGGGTCACTCTTTAAGCACAGTGCTTCTGATTTGTGTGAGATTGAATAGAGGTCAGAGCCTGTAAATAGCACACTCAGAAAAACACGTTAGAGTACCACAATTGTTCATATCAAAAGGTTAACATGTAATCATCAAAATATAGAGTTGTACTACTAGATCAAAACTTGATCTTACAAAAACTATGACATCTCAACTACATGAGCATGCAAAAGGTTATTGCTGATGAAGCAATAAGAGGTCTGCCTAAACTGAGCTTGGGAGAAGGAAAGCTTTGTGGAGAATGTCAGATTGGAAAACAAACCAAGGTGTCACACAAGGTGCTTCAGCATCAGACCACGATTAAGGTTCTTGAATTGCTTCACATGGATCTTATGGGTCCTATGCAGGTTGAAAGCTTGAGAGGAAAAAGGTATGTGTTTGTCTGTGTTGATGATTTTTCCAGGTATACATGGGTTGAATTCATGAGAGAAAAATCAGATACTTTTGAAATATTCAAGAATCTATGATTGAGACTTCAGAATGAGAAGAATTGTGTGATTGTGATAATCAGAAGTGATCATGGAAGAGAGTTTGAGAATTCAAAATTCTTGGAGTTATGTGGATCAGAAGGAATAAGTCATGGAGTTTTCTGCCCCCATCACTCCGCAGTAGAATGGAATTGTTGAAAGAAAGAATAGAACTCTCCAGGAATCAGCAAGAGTAATGTTACATGCTAAGAAGATTCCACACAAGTTCTGGACTGAAGCTATGAGTACTGCCTGTTACATACATAATAGGGTCACCATTAGAGCAGGGACATCTTCCACTCAGTATGAACTATGGAAAGGTAGGAAGCCCACTGTAAAACACTTCCACTTATTTGGAAGTAAATGCTACATTCTTGCAGATCGTGATCCTAGGAGAAAGCTTGATCCAAGGAGTGATGAAGGGATTTTCATGGGGTACTCAATGAACAGCAAAGCTTATAGGGTTTTTAATTCACGCACAGAAACCATGATGGAATATGTAAATGTGACTGTGGATGATGAACCAAGTAAGAAGGAGGAGACTAATATGAATGAAGATGATGATGGTGCAGATGTTCCAGCCGATGCTGCAGCAACTGTCCTCGACAATGATTTTGAGACAAGAGCAGATGAACAGGAAGACAAAGTGACCACATCAAACAAAGCTCCATCAATCAGGATTCAGAAGATTCATCCTCAAGAGAACATCATTGGTAATCTTCAAGAAAGGGTGACTACCAGATCCAAAAGTCTTATTGCTCATGGCTGTTTCATCTCTAAGAAGAACCCAGGAATGTCAACGAAGCTCTCACTGATGAATACTGGATAAATGCTATGCAAGAAGAGCTAGAGCAGTTCAGGAGAAATGAAGTATGAGATTTAGTACCTAGACCTAAGAAGTAAACATCATTGGCACCAAATGGATCTTCAAGAACAAGTCAGATGAAACTGGAACAGTTACAAGGAACAAAGCAAGGCTAGTTGCACAAGGATATACTCAGATAGAGGGAGTTGATTTTGATGAGACCTTTGCTCCAGTAGCTAGACTAGAATCTATAAGACTCTTGTTAGGTGTTGCTTGTCTTTTGAAGTGCAGGCTCTATCAGATGGAAGTAAAGAGTGCTTTTATAAATGGATACTTGAGTGAAGAAGTTTATGTTGAGCAACCTAAAGGGTTCATAGATCCACATCATCCAGATCATGTGTACAAACTAAGGAAAGCCTTGTATGGGTTGAAGCAAGCACCTAGGGCTTGGTATGAGACGCTCACTGAGTTTCTTGTTAGCAATTGTTACTGCAAGGGTGGAATTGATAGAACTTTGTTCGTGAAGAATGACAAAGGTAAGCTCATGATAGCTCAGATTTATGTGGATGACATTGTTTTTGGAGGGATGTCGAACTCGATGGTGGAACATTTCGTCCGACAAATGAAATATGAATTTGAGATGAGCTTAGTTGGTGAGTTGAATTATTTCCTAGGACTCCAAGTCAAACAAATGGAGGACTCTATGTTCATATCACAGAGTAAGTATGCTAGAGGTTTAGTCAAGAAGTTTGGCCTAGAAAAAGCCGGTCACAAGAGAACTTCTGCTGCTACACATATCAAATTGACCAAGGATGAACAAGGGGAAAATGTTGATCAAAGTCTCTATAGAAGCATGATAGGAAACTTGTTGTATCTTACTGCTAGCAGACCAGATATCACATTTGCAGTTGGTGTGTGTGCAAGATATCAAGCAGCTCCTAAGGCAAGTCATCTGCTACAAGTGAAGAGAATTATCAAGTACATCAGTGGCACAAGTGACTATGGTATTCTATATACTCATGATACAAATTCTTCTTTAGTTGGATTTTGTGATGCAGATTGGGCAGGTAGTGCAGATGATAGAAAGAGCACATCTGGTGGGTGTTTCTTCTTAGGGAATAACTTGATCTCATGGTTTAGCAAAAAGCAGAATTGTGTTTCTTTGTCTACTGCTGAGGCAGAGTATATTGCAGCAGGAAGTAGTTGCACTCAACTCATGTGGATGAAGCAAATGTTGAAGGAGTATGATGTTGAACAGGATGTCATGACATTGTACTGCGACAATCTCAGTGCAATCAATATTTCCAAGAATTCCATACAGCATAGCAGGACCAAACACATTGATATTAGACATCATTTTATTAGGGATTCGGTGGAGGATAAAATTGTCAATTTGGAGCATGTTACAGCTGACAAGCAATTGGCTGACATTTTCACAAAACCCCTTGATGCAAGCACTTTTGAAAAGTTAAGAGGAAATCTTGGGATTTTCCTTTTTGAGACATAGCAATTAACGCGTCACATTGTGTTAACGACTAGTTTATTTTTTATCATCATTAACTGCCGTTGTGACATCAGTAGAGAGGAGATTACATCATGGTCCACTCACCTTATAACTACCTCCAACGGGCCAATAATGTTTTCAAAACCGCTTGTGAATCCTTCTTCTACTAGCCTCATTTTTTCTCATTCTCAATCTTCTCTCAACGCTCTGTGTTCTGTTTGTGTTTCCTCTCGTCTCATCATGTCTCAAGTTTCAGGAAAGAATGATTATGTCAAGGCAAAGATTGAAAGAACTGCTAAGGATGTGAAGTGCATGGGTTTGAAAAGTGGTTCTTCTCAACCACCTTGTGTGTCAAAGAAAGCTTCTGGGAAGAAGAAGATAAGGAACCCAACAAGAAAGACCTACATGTCCAAGGCTCAGAACAAGGAATCCACAAATGTCCCTCCTTATGAGGATATTACTGATGAAGAGGAAATCAATGATGGAGATTCTCCTGTGAAATCCTCTCCTGTTGATGTGCCCGATGTTGAGACATATGTGTCTCAGGAAACTTCTGATCAAGAAAATCCTGAAAATGATTCCACTTCTCATGAAGATTCAGGCAATGCTACCCAACCTGATGTTTCTGTAGCGTCCTCTTCCAAGGATGCTGATCCAAAGAATGGCAATTCTGAGGATACCAATTCTGAAGAGCCAATCCAGGATCCAACCCCTGTTCAGGACATCTCTGGTGATGATTCTGATGTTGTTCCTCTGACTGCTTCTCTTCCTGATAGTGTTGCTGCCAAGATGAAAAGAAAAAGAAGGGTCCCTAATATTGAGACCACTTTTACTCCACAAAAGAGATCCAAATCCTCTCTTGCAACCTACAAGTCTAGACAAGCGGATGTAAAGGGTAAGGGAAAGCAAAAGGCTGCCAAGACCCCTGGTGAGAAAAAGAAAAAGAAGATTCCAGTTGCTGTTGAAGACTCTGAGTCAGATGTTGAGGCCGATGTCCAGGACGTCCGACCTTCTGAGAAGAAGAAATATGCAGGTAAGCGTATTCCTCAAAATGTTCATGTTGTTCCTATTGACAGAGTGTCTTTCCACTTAGAAGAGAGTGTTCAGAAGTGGAAGTTTGTTTGCAAGAGAAGGATGACCAAGGAAAGGGAAGTTGGCCCTGATGTTCTTAAGTGTAAGGAGGTTATTGAAGGTATGAAAAACGGTAGAAAGGGGGGGTTTGAATAACGTTTTAAGAACAAAACTTCTACCTTAAAGATTTTGACAAATCTTTCGAGAACTTAAGTGCTAAAGATAAGAGATAGAAAAGCACACAAGGATTTTATCCTAGTTCACTTGATAAATCACTCAAGCTACTCCAGTCCACCCGTTAAGGTGATTTCTTCCTTCTTAGAATGAAGGCAATCCACTAATCAGGTAAGAGTTACAACTGCACTTGAAACCTACAAGTGACTAACAATTACACTGACTTAGCTCACACTAAGATTCACTCTCTTAGTCTTCTCTAGGATCCGATCAACCTTGATCTCCTAAAGGAACTAAACAAACTGTTTATCAAAGAATTGTTTACAAGAGATTTGCTTCTAAAAAGCTAATAGTAAACACAATGAATTTCAGATGAAAGAAAGCTTAGAATATTTTGAATATGTCTTGCGCGTGTGTATTTTTTTCTTCTTAGTTTCTTAGCCGCTTCTTTCAATCTTCAGCCTCTATATATACTCCAAGGATTAGGGTTGAGCGTTGCATGGGAAATGCTACCGTTGGAGGGCAGTTCTGGAAAATCCAGCTTCTGCTGTGGTTGAGAACGTTAGGTAGGTCGTCAGGAAGGTACACTTGCTTTTGTACTTGGATAGCGACTTGACCTTTTAACCTAGGAGACTTCTGATCAGGGGAATACTTCATATTGGAACTTGTGAAGCCGGTTGATCAGAGTCAGAGGGAAAGCACAGATCCTCTGACCATTGTATCTTCTGATTCTGAACTCAGAGGGAAGAACATGGCCTTCAGAGTTTCTTGCTTCTGGACTTCAGAGTTTCCACTATTCAGCTTCTGGATCTTCAGAGTCTTCTACACCATCAGAACATCTGAACCTTCAGTGTTTCTTGGTTATCAGAACTTCTGGATCTTCAGAGCTTCTAGCGACTGAGTCCACATCAGAGTTTGTATAGCTTCAGAACTTCTGAAGCTTTTCCACTGTTCATACTGAACATGGTGAATGCGAAAGCGTTGCTTGGGTTACCCTTTATACACAGTGCTTCTGATTTGTGTGAGATTGAGTTGAGGTCAGAGCCTGTAAATAGCACACTCAGAAAAACACATTAGAGTACCACAATTGTTCATATCAAAAGGTTAACTTGTAATCATCAAAACATAGAGTTGTACTACTAGATCAAAACTTGATCTTACAATCTCCCCCTTTTTGATGATGACAAAACTAAGATTTTTGATGAACAATTCTTAAACATTAAACTGAATTCACTCAGAGTTTAGAGATATAGAATAAGACTTATCCTGATGTGAATAGTTTATCTTGCTCATTCTGAATTCAAGTCACTGCTTGATTCTGAGCTTAGCTCCCCCTGAATCTAATACTTGATGAAAACGTTAGTAAAGTCTAGATTCTGAGTTAAAAAATATAAGAGTTCAGAGTGAAAAGCTTATGACATAGATGAAAAACGAATAATCAGAGCGCATAAGTGATCAGAGTCATGGACAAGGTATCAGAGTCTTGGGTATCAGAGTCAACTTAGAATCACTTCAGAAGAAGTGAAATGTATTCCTTGTATTTGCCCAGTGACACATCTATGGTCATGAAGGTGGAACTCTTAAAATCTCCAAAAGAAAAATAAGTCACACTAACACATCTTACACATCAAAAACTGGGTTTACTCCCCCTTTTTGTCATAAGCAAAAAGCTTGGGGTGTGAAAAACTTAGCTTGAAGTACAAGGTACTCCCCCTTAGAGAAGGTCTAAGTTTAAAAGAAAATGAAAATGATGTAAGAATCAGAGAGATTATGAATAAAACGAGTTTTGCAAACATATGTGACATAAGTATATATAGTTAAGCATATATAATCACAAACGAACAAAAGAGAATAAATAAATAAAAAGAAACAGAGTTTAAATAAATCAACGTTAAATAAAAAGAAAGAAAAAGAAGAGATCCTAAAACTAAGGTTTGTCAGATCGTCGCAGAAGTTCCATCATCATTTGCTTCATCTCAATCAGCATGGATTCATGAGTGTCAAGACGTTGTTCCATGATGTCGAGTCTGGATGAGCTTGTCTGAGTAGAACTGGAAGGAACATTCTGAGCAGCTTGAGGATCTGGAATGGAAGCAGAAGCAGCAGGAGTAAACACAACCGGTGCAAGTGCTTGGCATCTAAGAGCTTCAGCCTCAGCTTCAAGTTGCTCTGCCTCAAGTCTGGCTTGTTCAGCTTGAGCTGCTGCTTGACGTGCAGCTTCTTCTGCTTGTTCTTTCTTTCTCTTGGCTTCTTCAATAGCTTCAAGAAGCTTATTTCTCTGTTCTAGTTCATGAAGAGCCACCCTTCTAGCAAACCTTTGCTTGGCAGCCTCAATCCTCTGACTTCCCTCTGCATGCAGGAGCTGCATCATAATTGAAAACTGAGCCACTAGCCAAGTGCTCAGATTGTTCCACTCATCAGCCACATTTTCAGCATTCTCACTGAGATCAGTCTGACCGTGCACATTGCGGAGCCTCAGGGAGGCTTCATGATAGAAGATATTGATGCACTCAGAGAGAGATGTGGGTTGAAGGTGAGTATAGGGAATGATGGAGAGGTTGGTTTCAGGAGAGGCTGGGTGATTGCTGCTATGAGCTTCAGAGGCACCTTGTGGAGAACCAATGTTAATCATGGGAGCATTGGGTTCAGAGGTTCCACGGTGAGGGTCTGAAGTTTCAACCAGAGGGTGAGGTGATCTAACCGAGGATTGGTTAGACACTGATTGTTCGGGTTCAGGGTCTGGTTGAATTGGCTCTTGTTGGTCAGGGACAGGGTGAGCTGGTTGAACTAAGGGGTCTGCCTCTTGGATAGGATTGGCCAAGATAGGTTCATCTGGGTCAACTAGACGTTCAGGTCTAGGGCCAGGATATCTCCTAGGGCTTGGACAGGTAAGGTAATACTCTTCCAAGGCAGACACCTTCTCTTTTCTAACCTCCATGAATTTTCTAATTGATTCAGAGTTATTGGAGGGAGAAGAATCAACAACATTGATTGGGAAGGATACAGGTGTAAAGGCTGTTGAAGAGTCGGTATCCGTGGTTCTGACAGCAGGACGTTCTGATGCTCTGGGAACAGAGTGATCAGACGTTCTGGGTTGTGGTTCTGTTTGGTTGGGCTCGGGTTGGTCATGGATGATGGGTTCAGAAGATAATGGGTCGTATGGAATGGTAATGAGAGAGGTTGGATCTTCTGACCTAGAGGGTTGGTTCTGAAGCAAATTCCAGAGAGGTGCTTCAGTAGGGGAAGGTTGAAAGAAGGAAGATCTTGGGGAATGTGGTGGAGTGGTGGTTTGTGCGGCTGGCTGGGATTCAGGAATAGGAGTGAGGGGATTTGAGGAGTGTTGAAGCAAGGCAGAAATAGGAAGTGCATCAAATAAATTCAAATCATCATCAGAAGCAAGTGCAGGCTTACTTGAATGTGCTGATGATCGAGTCACTCTGGCAGGAGGTTCAGTCCTTCTGACCACTGCAGCAGCTGGTTCCACCCGAGTAGGCTTCACCACGATTCTGACCTTCTTCTGCTTCTTCTTTGGAGGACCATCCTCACTATCACTATCATCACCATCATCAGGCTTTCTCTTTGTCTCCTTGACCAGAGGGACATCAGATTCTTCAGAGGATTCTTCCAGAACCATCTTCCTCTGAGCTTTCTTCTTGGGAGGAGAAGGAAACTCTGGAGCTGGCGGCAGTCTGCTGAAGAAATCATCAAGATCAATCTCGAATCCTTGAGCCCTGAGGTCTTCAACATAGCATCTGATGGCTTCAGGATTGTCTGCTTGAGTCCACAGTGGGTAGTCATTCAGAGGCATCCTTCTTCCTCTGATCTCAGAAGATGTGTCTGCATGAGCAGGAGCAATCTTCTTCTGGACCAAACCCATCTTCTTCAGAGAGTTGGCAGTGAAGACATCGCTGACAATTGTGCTCAAGTCCTCTGTGCAACCAGCATTGATCAGGTCTTGAATGAGGCCACTCTCAATGAAGAGATCAGACAGCAGTCTCCCAAAGGGGATATACTTGATTGCTGACTTGATTGAGGCAGTAGTCCTAGACTTCCAGATACACTCCTTCAAGTAGGAGAACAGGAAGTAGGGAAGGCAGATCTTCTCCTGATCTTGGATGAAAAACAGCATCGCCTTCTGGTTGAAGTTGATGTAATCTGGGGAACTGCCCTTCGGTCTCTGATTGATGCAGTTGAGCAGGATCTTGTGCCAGATCCTGAGTTTGGGGTGAAGGTCCATCACCTTGTAACTTGTCTTGCCCGGTTTGAAGGTGGTGTACAGGGCCTGGTTGATTTTGTCTTTGGTGCTGGGTTTCAGCTTCGACTCAGTGAATTGGAACCGATACCCATAAGCAGTGTCTGCACCTAGCAGATTCACGAATGACTTCTCCGTGATGATGATCTTCCTGCCAAGAATATGAGATACCACTTGAGTATCATCGCAGTCGGCGTGCTTCCAGAATTCCTTTACCAGCTTCTCATACACCGGTCCTCGAAGTCGGTTGAAGTAGTTTCCCCAACCTTGAGCTTGGACTTCAGGACGAAGATCAAACCCATTTGCAGCCAGGTTGTCGAGGTCGAATCTCCATTCTGCCAGGACTTGGAGTTCCTCAGGAGCAAATACGCAGTGAACGGCACAGCCCCGTTCTGCAATTGGAACAATCTGCTCTTGAGCTTGAACTTGTTCTTGTGCCGGGTTCTCAGAGCCCCTTTGACCCGTTGCCAAACCAACTACCATGTGAGGGAACTGAGGTGCATCTGCAGTAGATCTTCTGGTTTGTCTCACCATTTTGAAGAGGTTGAAGGTTTGAGGTAGAAGATGAAGTTTGAAGGATGAAGAGAGATCGAGAGAGAAATCAAGAAAGATGCGGTTTTGAAAAGCAGAGAGTGCGAGAGTGAAAACCGGAAGTGAACGAGAACGTGTGTGTATAGTGGGTTTTATCAAATAACCGTTGTTGATTCAAAAAGCACTTTAAGATCAACGGTTGAAAATTAAAGATAGATAGTAAAAGTAAAATACACAATCACACACAGGAGATAAGCATATCTGCACGCAATCATAACAGACTGTCACACGGGCACAAGGAATTATGCATCAGAAATTCTGACGCACGTGTTGTTGTCTCAGCTTCAGAGTCAGTACCAGTGGGCACACACACTCTGATTGAGTTACCTTCTGGACTAGACATCTTCTGATCAAGAAGTATCATAGTCAGAGGTTCTGATCCATCTTCACTCTGGACAAAAGTCCATGTTTAGATTTTTCAGAATAAAATTAAATCTATCTTCAGCTAAGGGCTTTGTAAAGATATCTGCCCATTGATGGTCAGTATCAACAAACTTCAGAAGAAGTACGCCCTTCTGTACATAATCTCTAATAAAATGATACTTTACCTCAATGTGCTTTGCCCTTGAATGCAAGATAGGATTCTTACTCAATGAGATTGCAGCAGTGTTATCACAATAGATTGGGATATTGCTCTCAAGGATCTGATAATCCTCCAGCTGATGTTTCATCCAGAGCATCTGAGTGCTGCATATTGCTGCTGAGATATATTCTGCCTCTACAGTTGATAGTGCAATGGTTGATTGCCTCTTGCTTGCCCATGAGACTAGATTGCCTCCCAGAAATTGACAATTTCCAGAAGTACTTTTTCTCTCTGTTCTATCTCCAGCATAATCAGCATCACAATAACCTGAAAGCTTATACTCTGATGTTTTCTTATACATCAAGCCAAGGTTAGTGGTGCCTTTCAGATACCTTAGGATCCTCTTAACAGCAGTTAAGTGGGTTTCCCGTGGATCTGATTGGAAACGAGCACATAAGTGAACACTAAATAATATGTCTGGCCTTGATGCAGTTAAGTATAGAAGTGAACCTATCATTCCACGATAGAGCTTCTGACATACTTTACCACTTTTATCTTCTTTCTCCAAAATGCATGTAGGATGCATTGGAGTCTTGGCCACTGTAGATTCCAGCATATTGAACTTCTTCAGAAGTTCTTTAGTGTACTTGCTCTGATGGATATATGTTCCTTCTGGTGTTTGATCAACTTGTATTCCCAGAAAGTACTTTAATTCTCCCATCATACTCATCTCAAATTCAGCCTGCATCATCTCAGAAAATTCTTTGCATAGAGATTGATTAGCAGAACCAAATATAATATCATCAACATAAATTTGCACAATTAAGATATCATCTTTATAAGTCTTGCAAAAAAGAGTTGTATCTACTTTACCCCTTACAAACTCATTCTCCAGAAGGAATGAGCTAAGTCTCTCATACCATGCTCTGGGAGCTTGCTTCAGACCGTAGAGTGATTTCTTCAATTTGAACACATGGTCTGGTTTCTTTTCATCTTCAAAACCTGGGGGTTGATGAACATAGACTTCCTCTGATATATAACCATTTAGGAAGGCACTCTTTACATCCATCTGATGTAGAACTATGTTGTGATTTACTGAGAAGGAGATCAACAGTCTGATTGCCTCCAGTCTTGCTACCGGAGCAAATGTTTCAGTGTAGTCTATTCCTTCCTGCTGGCTGTAGCCTTGAGCAACTAGCCTTGCCTTGTTTCTGACTACATCTCCTTTCTCATTTAGCTTGTTTCTGAATACCCATTTCGTTCCAATAACATGGACATTCTCAGGCTTCTTCACTAAGCTCCAAACATCGTTCTTGGAGAATTGATTTAATTCTTCTTCCATGGCCAGAATCCAATCCTTGTCCTGAAGAGCTTCATCTATGGACTTGGGTTCAATTAAGGACACCAATCCTTTCAGACTCAGCAAGGTCTCTTCAGAGGGTCTGAAGGCAGATCTGGTTCTAACTGGTTCATCTTTGTTGCCCAGAATCAATTCCTTAGGGTGAGCTGCAGTGATTCTGCTCTTTTTCAGAGTTTGTGAGTTAGAGGGACCAGCTTCTTCCTCTGGTTCATCTTCCTCTGGCTCAACTTCCTCTGGAGCTTTGCCTTTGTCAGAAACATTAATGCTTAAATCTGCAAACTTTTCAACTAGCTTTGACTGGTCAGAGTCAAGCTTATCATCAAATCTAACATGAATAGATTCTTCAATAGTCTTGGCATCAGTATTATAAAATCTAAAACCTTTAGATCTATCAGAATAACCAAGTAATAGACACTTAGAAGACTTAGCATCAAATTTATGCAATCTATCCTTAGTATTGAGAACATAACAAACACAGCCAAAAGGATGAAAATAAGAAATGTTGGGTTTTATGTTCTTCCACAATTCATAAGGAGTCTTATTCAGAATTGGTCTCACAGAGATTCTGTTCTGAATGTAACATGCTGTATTTACTGCCTCTGCCCAAAAGTGCTTAGCCATGCCAGTTTCTTGGAGCATGGTTCTAGCCATCTCCTGAAGAGTTCTGTTCTTCCTCTCAACAACACCATTTTGTTGAGGAGTTCTGGGACAAGAGAAATCATGTGCAATTCCATAGGAATCAAACAGACTCTCAAACTTGTCATTCTCAAACTCTCCACCATGGTCACTTCTGACACGCACAATCCTACAAGCCTTCTCGTTTTGCACTTGAGCAATGAAGGTAGAGAACACAGCATGAGACTCATCCTTGCGGGTTAGAAACTTTACCCATGTCCAGCGGCTATAGTCATCAACGATAACCATCCCATATCTCTTGCCACCTATAGACTCAGTTTTCACTGGTCCAAACAGGTCGATATGCAGAAGTTCTAACGTCCTTGAGGTTGAGACAACATTCTTTGCCTTGAAAGGGACTTTTGTGAATTTGCCTTTCTGACATGCTTCACAAAGAGCGTCTGAAGCGAACTTCAGATTGGGTAAGCCCCTGACAAGGTTTAGCTTGCTCAGCTGAGAAATCTTTCTCATACTGGCATGCCCTAACCGTCTATGCCATACCCACTGCTCTTCATTAACAGACAGAAGGCACTTCACATTCTGAGCCTCCAACTCAGATAATCTGATCTTATAAATGTTGTTCTTCCTCTTGCTGTTAAACAGAACAGAGCCATCGATCTGACTTACAGCCCGGCAAGACTTTTGATTGAATATAACATCATAACCTTGTCAGCTAATTGACTTATAGACAATAAGTTATGTGTTAAGCCGTCTACCAATAAAACATTATCAATGCATGGACTACTATCTACACAAATAGTACCAGTACCAACAATTTTACCCTTTTCATTTCCTCCGAAGCCAACTTCGCCTCCAGGCTTAAGTTTCAGCTCTCGGAACATACGCTTTTCTCCCGTCATGTGACGCGAGCATCCACTGTCCAGATACCATGATTGGTGTTTCAGTGGAGCTATCAAGGATATCTGCAACATAGATAATCTTGTCCTTAGGTACCCACTTTCTGGGTCCTCTTTGTTAGTTACCCCAGAGGTTCTGATCACCTTGGGTGTCTCAACATAATATTTTAAAGGAATATTTGCATGATATTTAGTCATAGAGAAAGATCCCTTTTTAAGAGGGTTTTTAGCAATTTTAGCAGGTACAGGATCAGGCAATATGGTACCAGAGGGAACAAAGCATTCATACAAGGATTTAGCTTTAGACACAGAAGGCTCATTTCTAATTGGTTTAGAATAGCCAATGCCATGCATTCCATTTCTGCTTACGCCATAGATCATTGAAGCCATTAAGCTTCTATCCACGCTTTTAGCTAGGAATCTTTGAAAAGACTTTTCATACTTAGATTCATTTCTACAATCAGAGGCATCACAGGCAACAATTTCTTCTAACTTAGCAATCTGGTTCTTAAGCACAGAGTTAGAATTTACCAAAGCATGATTTTCATTTTTCAAATCAGAAATAATTTTCTCATGTTCAGAAGGAGTCTTGGAGACAGCAGATAAGTTCTTTTTCAACTTTTTATGCTTAGACAATAAAGAGTTATACTTATCCATGATATCAGACAAAGCATGTTTCAGTTCAGAGGTAGAGAAAGAAGCAAATACCTCATTTTCATCGTCTGAGTTAGGATCTCCTTCTGATTCTGAGTCAGAGTCAACAGCTTCCTTTGACTCTGCTTCCTTGTCTTTGACAATTGCCATGAGTCCTTGGACTTCACCATTAGAGTCAACATCCTCTGACTCTGATTCATCAAATGTCACCATCAGACTCTTCTTCGTCTTGAAGTGCTTCTTTTCTTTCTTCAACTTTGGACAATCACTTTTGTAGTGCCCAGATTCTTTGCACTCAAAACATGTGACTTCCTTGATTGAAGATTTCTTCTGGCCTGAGGACTCATACTTTCCTTTTGCCTTTCCAGAGCCTTTGAACTTGCTCTGCCTGTGCTTCCAGATGCGGTTGAGTCTCTTGGAGATCAGAGTCAGCTCATCTTCATCAGAATCTTCTGATGCATCTTCAGATTCTTCTTCTTCAGCTTGAAGAGCCTTTGACTTCTCAACCTTAGCCTTTTCAGATTTGGATTTCAAGGCTATGGACTTTTTCCTCAGATCTTGCATCTCTGAGCGTTTCAGCTCATGGCATTTCAAAATGCTGATGAGTTTTCTAAACTCATATTCTCAACGTCTCTCGTGAGCTCTATTGAAGTCACCAAAGGCATCCAACTTTCAGGAAGACACCTGATGACCCTTATGACATGATCTTTTGTTGTGTAGCTCTTGTTGAGAGGTCGTATGCCAGCTACAAGCAATTGAAATCTGGAGAACATTTCTTCAATGGACTCATTTGGCTCCATGATGAAGGATTCATACTTTTGGATCAAAGACAATGCCTTTGATTCTTTGACTTTCTTGTTTCCTCATGAGACATCTTCAGAGATTCAAAAATGCCTTTAGCAAACTCACGATCTGTAATCTTCTGGTACTCCTCATAGGAAATAGCACTTAGAAGAATTGCTCTTGCTTTGTGATGTTGTGAGTACAGCTTCTTTTTGATCTGCAGTCATCTCTGACCTTGGGATCTTCTTGCCATCTGCATCAACTGGACGCTCATAGCCATCCACAATAATATCCCAGAGATCTGCATCGAAACCCAGAAAGAAACTTTCCAGTCTATCTTTCCAATATTCGAACCTATGACCATCGAACATAGGAGGCTTTGCGTTGTAACCATCTCTTTGAGTTTCACTGGTGGTGGCAGCCATTGTTTTTCACACCGGCCCGGATCACTGAACACTGTTAGGTGTGGTAATCAGAACTTGCGCTCTGATACCAATTGAAGGTATGAAAAACGGTAGAAAGGGGGGTTTGAATAACGTTTTCAGAACAAAACTTCCACCTTAAATATTTTGACAAATCTTTCGAGAACTTAAGTGCTAAAGATAAGAGATAGAAAAGCACACAAGGATTTTATCCTGGTTCACTTGATAAATCACTCAAGCTACTCCAGTCCACCCGTTAAGGTGATTTCTTCCTTCTTAGAATGAAGGCAATCCACTAATCAGGTAAGAGTTAACAACTGCACTTGAAACCTACAAGTGACTAACAATTACACTGACTTAGCTCACACTAAGATTTCACTCTCTTAGTCTTCTCTAGGATCCGATCAACCTTGATCTCCT